>NC_082712.1:140292405-140894570 GCF_030144855.1 Hypanus sabinus | reverse complement strand
TGAACCGACTCACAATTAGATAGCCTACGGGGGTTTGCGAGCACAGAGCTTTGGAGCCTCTGCGCCATGGGGGGGGGGGGCAGGTTGAGGGAGGCTTAAAAGTGAGGCTGAAGATTTCGAATAAAGTTTTTTCCTTCGACTGCAGTTACCGACTCCGTGTCGTAATTTTAGCGCTGCGTGTAGCACACCGCTACATGGTCAGTATTTAATTAAAATGTATTTTATGTTAGTTTGTTAGTTTTTGAAATGTAAATCTAAATTTGAAGATTATGGTGATCTTGTACAATCTAAATAAGACGTTGTGGCGACCCCTTTCCTGACACATCCGAACCGGCTCACAATTAGCCAGCGTTCAGGCTAAGGGAGATAGCCTACGGGGGTTTGTGAGTACGTGTCTTTTGCAGCATCCGCGCCCATGGGGGGCGGGTTGAGGGAGGCTTAAAAGCAAGGCTGTTTAGTTCGAATAAAGCTATCTTTGACTGCAGTTTACTGACTGCGTGTAGCACACCGCTACAACGTGTTTTTATCGCTGGCTGTCCAGAGGGGAGGTGCTGAAACGCTTTGTCACGTGTCTGGAAGAAGTGAAAACTTTCCTGGGCAGCAAAGGGCTCAACTTTCCTGAGCTGGAACAGCCAGAGTGGCTGGAAAAGCTACACTTCATGGTAGACATGACAGCGCACCTGAACACGCTGAACACAGCTCTTCAACGGGGTAAGGACGTACAGCCCTGCACATGTTGGAGGATGTTTTGGCATTCGAGCGCAAGTTGATGTTGCTTGCCAGAGATTTACAGAAAGGCACATTGTCTCACTTCCCCAATTTGAGAGAGTTCAAACAAGGTCACGACATGATAAATTCGGGGTATTTACATTCTGCAATCATCGCAATGGAAACATCGTTTGGGAAACGCTTCTGTGAGTTCAGAGAGGAAAAAAACACATTATCCTTCCCGGTCACTCCCCTAAGCATCGATCCATCCCTACTGAATACGACTGCATTGTCAGGTGTGAGTCAACCTGAACAAGTATGATAAATATTTTAATTGCCTGTTATTTTACGTATATTCATATGTTTTCATTGTTCAGTGAAATAGTCCTTTTATTTTTCAGGTTGACAGCTGGCTGACATTATTTTTGGTTTGCTGCTGGCGGCAAATTTAAGTTTGGCGTTTTTCATAAATACAAGAAGGACTCAAATAGACGTTGAGTATTTTACTTAAAAGTAACCTTCAACCCAACGTCTTTTTTTCGGAGTTCAAAATGTTTTTGTTGCATGCAGAAATGTAATTTCGTTTTCTCTGCAGGAGTTCATCAATTTCATAAATGCAACACATTATAGTTTGTTTATACATAGCATAAAGGCAAAACAAAACGTTGTATGCAGTGTTATTTCATTTTAAATGTCAAACGGGTTTTGCGGCTCCCAGTGTTTTCTTTTCTGTGGGAAACGGGTCCAAGTGGCTCTTTCAGTGGTAAAGGTTGCTGACCCCTGGTCTAGACAATGACATCAGTACAGTTCTTTGTGGGTGTTAATGCTGAAGAAGACGTTTAATTCTGGATCTACCTCCAGCTGCTGGCGTTATAAATACGAGGAGTGATTGATAAGTTCGTGGCCCAAGATAGAAGGAGTCAATTTTAGAAAACTTAGCACATTTATTTTTCAACATAGTCCCCTCCTACATTTACACACTTAGTCCAGCTGTTGTGGAGCATACGGATCTTGGACCTCCAGAAAGAGTCCACAGAAGGGGTAATTGATAAGTTTGTGGCCAAAGGTAGAAGGAGATAAGTTATACTGCTCTTGTTACATGCACGTGCAGTTCAACTCCTTGAGTGATTATGCAGAAAGTTTGGTTAATAACTCATCTCCTTCTACCTTAGGCCACAAACTTATCAATCACCCCGATGAGTTAACTTCAAACTTTCTGCATAATCACTCAAGGAGTTGAACTGCATGTGCATGTAATGAGAGCTGTATAACTCATCTCCATCCCCTCGTATTCCACTTGTTAAGGTAACAAATAAATCTTTTGCAAAGGATAAAAGATAAGCTTTTAATTTTTACGCAGAAACTTACTCTGACCTCATTGTTGATGCACAACTTCATTGCCATGTTTTGCTTTGCTAAAGGTGCTGCCAAGTCATTCCTTTCCTCTCCACTCCACGTGTCTCGAGATAATCTAGTTCACGCTCAACTGTGGCAGATGGGAGTGGCTGCTGCATTCAAGTGAATCTTAGCTTTGATATTCTTTTTCTTTCTACATTTGCCTTGAAGATAGAAGATTGTATATCCAACATGGGGTGCATGTTGTGGAACACTTTTTTTTGCTTTGAGAGCTGAAGATTTTTCAAAGTTCAATTGCATCTTTTCCATCCTGCTGTAGCCATATAAAACAGGGCCCTTTCCTTTCTCTTCCACCAGAGCCAGAATGTAACTACTGCCACCATACTTCAATAGAAATTGAATCTCTCCCAAACAGGAATTCTATCTCCTGCGCCTGAAGAGATACCTGATAGATTGATGCAAGGGGGCACGTCATAAGCTTCTCCTTACATATGAGTATCAACACATACAAAATGCTGGAGGATCGCAGCAGGAAAGGAACAGTTGACGTTTTAGGCCAAGACCCTTCAACAGGTCTGGAAAGGAACAGCGAGGAAGCCAGAATAAGAGGATGGTGAAGTGTGAGTGCGGGGGGTGGGGAGAAGGGAAGGAATACAAGCTAAAAGGTGATTGGTAAAGCCAGGTGAGGGTGAAGGTAGGTGGGTGGGGGAGGATGAATGGCAAGAAGCTGGGAGGTGATAGGTGGAAAAGGTAAAGGACTGAAAAAGAAGGAATCTGATGGGAGAGGAGAGTGGACCATGGGGGAAAGGGAAGGTATAGGGGTACCGGGGGAGGTGATATTCAGGTGAGCAGAAAAGGAGGTAAGAGGGGAGGCAGAGTGGGGAACAGAAGAAGTGGAAAGGGAAAGGTAGAAAATTACTTTAAGTTAGAGAAATTGATGTTCATGCCTCCAGGTTGGAGGCAACCCACACAGAATATGATACGTTGCTTCTCCAACCTGAGAGTGGCTTCACCATGCCAGTAGAGGAGGCTGTATACCAATATGTGGAATGGGTGTGGGGATTGAAATTAAAATGGTTGGCCACCAGGAAATCTGTTGTGGACAGTGTGAAGGTGCTTGACATAGCGAAGCCCCCAGTCTACATCGGGTGTTACCAATGTGAAGAAGGATGCACCAGGGACACCGGCTACAGCAGATGACACAACAGACTCATAGGTGAAGTGTTGCCTCATTTGGAAGGACTGTTTCGGGTAATGAATGGAGGTGAGAGAGGAGGTGAATGGGCAGGCGAGCACTTCCTCTATTTGCAGGGTTAAGTGCCAGGAGGGAGTTTAATGGGGAAGGACAAATGGACAATGGAATCAAGGACAGAATGACAGTATATACTTTACTTATGTGCACTGTCACAAGTTACACAAATGTCACTGATTCCAGCTGCAAAGTCACTGTTTTGTTTTTGCATGCTTTATCTGGAGATAAATTTTGTCTCCACTCCTTATTTTTCTTTCTCTAGTTCAATGTCTCATTGAATGTTTTTCAACTGTTTTTCATAAGTAGAGTTTTTTTGCACTATTGCATATCATCTGCAATTGACCTACTTTTCCACTAGAGTGACACTTCCTTAATAAAAACTACATGAAGGTTGTTGATGGTATCTACCACAACAGTGGATGATGGTTTGCGGTGACATTGCAGATTTTTAAAAAAGCATATGTTCTTTGCAATTTAATTCCTACAGATTTTAGACTTCTCAAAATCTGGTTGCACAAAAGCAGTTAGTGTTTTGCCTCACATAGAACTGTTATTGAGGATTTGAAGGCCAAGTCAGTTCCCGCTGCAGATCTTTTAAGATTGCAACAGCAGCCAAAGTGGGTAAATAGGAGCGGTTCTGACCACAAGATTACATTCAAGTGTCTGGCTTGCTCCTGCAATATTGATATCTTCACAGATGATGATTTCCAAATTCTGTTTGTCTTTGGTCTCTGAAAGGAAGCCTATCACAAATGCCAGTGGTTGTAAAATAATTTAACAAGAAAATCTGTAGATGCTGGAAATCCAAAGCATCACACACAAAATGCTGGAGGAACTCAGCAAGCCAGGCAACATCCATGCAAAAGAGTAAACAGTCAACGTTTTGGGCTGAGATCCTTCAGGACTGGAAAGAAAGAGGAGAAGTCAGAGTAAGAAGATGGAGGGGAGGAGAGGAAGAAGTACAAGGTGGCCGGTGACAGGTGAGACCGGGAGAGGGGAAGGGATGAAGTAAAGAGCTGGGAAGTTGATTGGTGAAAGAGATAAAGAGCTGGAGAAGGGGGGATCTGAGGGGAGAGGGTAGAAGACCGTGGAAGAAAGGGAAGGAGAAGGAGCACCAGGGCAGTTGACGTGGTTGAGTTTGGTGCAGTAAACATCTTTAAAAGACAGCTGGACAGGTACATGGATTGGAAAGATTTAGAAGCTTATTTGTCATGTTCTTGAAGATGTGATTAGCTTGGATTCAGGCATCTTGGTCATCATTTACCAACTGGGCCCCATATGGCCTCTTTCCTCGTTGTGTAACTCTTATGGACTCACACTCCGGTTTATTATTACCATTGACATGGAATTTGTTAACTTAGCAGTAGCAATTCAATGCAATACATAATATAAAAGAGAGAAAAAAATAATAATAAATAAAGAAATAAATCAATTACAGTATACATACATTGAATAGATTTTAAAAATGTGCAAAAAACAGAAATACTATATATTAAAAAAAAGTGAGGTAGTGTCCAAGGGTTCAATATCCATTTAGGAATGGATCCTGAATCACTGAATGTGTGCCTTCAGGCTTCTGTACCTCTTACCTGATGGTAACAGTGAGAAAAGGGCATGTCCTGGGTGCTGGAGATCCTTAATAATGGATACTGTCTTTCTGAGACACTGCTTCCCGAAGACATCCTGGGTACTTTGTAGGCTAGCACCCAAGATGGAGCTGTCTAAATTTACAACCCTCTGCAGCTTCTTTCGGTTCTGTGCAGTAGCCCTCTACCCCATACCAGACAGTGATGCAGCTTGTCAGAATGCTCTCGGTGGTAAATCTATAGAAGTTTTTGAGTGTATTTGTTGACATGCCAAATCTCTTCAAACTCCAAATGAAGTACTGTATAGCCGCAGTCTTGCCTTCTTTATAACTACATCGATATATTGGGACCAGGTTAGATCCTCAGAGATCCTGACACCCAGGAATTTGAAACTGCTCACTCTCTCCACTACTGATCCCTCTATGAGGATTGTTATGTTTTCCTTCATCTTACCCTTCCTGAAGCCCATAATCGGCTCTTTCATCTTACTGACATTGCCAGGTTGTTGCTGAGGCACCATTCCTTGAGTTGGCAAATCTCCCTCCTGTACACCCTCTTATCACCACCTGAGATTCTACCAGCTCTACAAGATAGCACCAAACTGACAATGCAAACAACCATCCAGATATGTTCTGTTGACAGAAATGTGAATACAAGTGGACTGGTTACACCTGAACAGTCTATTCTCAGTCATTAACATTGTAATGAATCTATTGTTTATAGTGGTAGGAAGTGGAACTTAATCACCAACAACCAACTGACTGATGTCCACTTTAGGTTTTGCCTTTACCGCTCTGTTCCAGACCTCATGATAGCCTTGTTCCAAATATGATACGAAGAGCTAAATTCCTGAAATAAGCAAAGAGAGTCTGCCCTTGATATCAAGGCAATATCAAGCTGAGATGCCAACAATGTTCACCAGCAAAACTGAAGTCAATGGACATGAAAGGAAAAAATTCTAGTGGTTGGTGTCACAGAACATAGATCAGTGCAGCATCATTTGGCCCTTTGGCCCACAATATTGTGCCAACCAATTAAAAATGGCACCGAGATGATTGTGCCTGCGATCAATGCAACCTACGGCAATGTTTTGCACAGTCCGGGAAACTACTTCTTTTACTTCTTCTTTGAAATATGATTCTACTTCAATGCTGCATGCTATTGGATCCTGTGATTTACATTTTGATGGTATGTTTTCAAGCTGATTGAGTGATATGGTGCTTTGCTGTTTCCGAGGCAGTTCTAAGAGGTTGGGAGCAGAGGGTGTGGCCTGGTTGCCTGGACTCTTTTGCGTTTCTTCAATTGAAGCGTTGAGCGAGGGTGAGGTTGATGAAGACAAGAACGAAGTGTGCTGAATCATTCACTTCCAAAATCCCCATAGCCTTCCCATCACTTTTAAGGTATGAACTGGAAAGGATATAAAATACTCTCCACTTTTATGGATGAGTGCATTACCAGCAATTCTTTAACTGGACATCATCCAGGATAAAGTAAATCGTTTTAGTTGCAGCACATCAGCAGGCAAGAATTTAACCCCTCCATCGCCAGTGTGCATTAATTGTTGTGTATCATCCACAAAATACAGCAAGTTTTCCCACCCAGCAGAGTACAGTATTGCCTCTCAAAGCAAGCCAGTACCTTCTCAATTTGGAGTAGCATTTCTTCTTCATTATTCCTGGGTCTGCGCTCCTGACTCAGCAACAAAGTGGGAGTATCTTAGCCAAAGCACAGCAGCAGGTCAAGGCAATAGATCACCAGCACTTTCTGAAAGGCAATGAGGGATTGACAACAAATTTTGACCTTGCCAGCATTGGCCAGTGCACAGAATAGTGGATTAAAAACAAAACTTCCACTGGGTCCAGCACTTCTGACATCCACAGCAAACTCTCCAGATTTTATCAGCTTTTCTTTTGAGTCATTGTTTCCAAATTGCATTTATGTTCAATTACTCTATCAGTCTTGATAACCCAAACATCTACGTTGTGCAGACCAAATACATAAATCATTCTGTAAAATATTTTACTTCTCAGTATATTCCAAAATACCTTAAAACATGTATTTGCATTAAAGATTGAAAGAGGAGAAAATATCAAACATTCCTGCTACAATCTCTGAAACATGTTAAGTGGTAGAATTTTCAATCCCAACAGCAAATTCCTGTGTAGAACAAATACTCGTAATTTCAAAGTTTCAAAAACAAGGTGATCTATGTATACCAGCAATCTAATTTACATCAGTTATGTCCAAATTCACTTTTCTTCCTTTATTCATTACTCTATTCAAATTTAATCTGTTCTAATTAGCAGTGAAATAAAGCTTAAATAAACAGTTGGTTTACTTTGTTTTGTAAAGTTCGGCATTGAAAGCTAAAATTAAATTTCAATCCAAGCCCTATTCAACCAGCGGTTATCAACAAATCCACGCTGTGATGAAATTTTATTTTACTTTCCAAGGGTTCCATTTCAAATTGTTCTGAGGGTGCAGTCCATGGTATTATCTGATGTACAATCTAATGCAGATTAATCTCCCATTATCTAAGGATTAATTTGATTTCTGTCCCACATTTTGTGTAAATCATATGGTGCTTGATTTGTGATAAAGGGTTTCAGCTCAAAGCATCAATTTAATTTCTGTGCGTTGATGCTGCCTGAATTTCAGAGTTCCTCCAATATTTTGTGTATGTTGCTCCAGACGTACAGGATCTGCAGGCTAATTGCTGTCCCTGCTTTTATTCTGTGCAAAATGCCTTACATTCAATGAAATCTCTGCAACTTCCCATACCTTATCTGTTTTTCGGCAATGGGACATACATTGCTTCTTTCAACTAGAGAATGATTTTTTTAAAATCTATTTGCTTCCAAAACTTGATTGCATGTTTAATGATTAATCAGTCTTTTCTTGGCTTGACTTAGAGGGTTGATTCATCCTTACTTTTATCTTTACACTTTTTTTGGACTAATTCAGCCAATTATGCACTTCTTTTTGGGAAAGGAAGCAATGGCACGTCATATTGAGAAATTACATTGTATTGTATGCAATCTTAGAAATACCCCAAATCATTTCCTTGTAGATGGAAGTATATACTCAACACACACTTTACAAACAGGATAACATTAAACCATCTGAAAATCAATGTCACCAGATTACTGTTGAAATTATAAAACTAAGTTTACTGACAACACTGAATTGGCCAAAATTTTGGAGGTGGATTAAGTCATGGGATTCCTAATGGTCTTCTGAGAGCAGACAATGTCTATATCCTCGAAAAGCAAACAGAGCAGAAACTACACTAATTTCAAATGGAAACGGAATAATTTATCCAAAATAAACAGCAATAATGAGGATACTTAAATGTAAGTTAAGTGCATAAAATCATTCTCCATCATTTATATCAGTGGGCCTTTAAGCATGAATGACAGAATTACAAAATCATCCTCCTACGCTGTTGTTGGAGATATCATTGAGGTAGCAAAGATTCCCACTTCCAAAATCAAAGCTGCTTACTGTTACCGCTATTTAATCAAGAATGAAGATCACAATGGGAATTTAGTTCTTTGTGACAAGCATGCTGCTTTTAATATTTACATAGTTTGTTTTTAATCAAGGTAAGGTTTATGACTGCAGGGCAAATGGCACCAATGTCAGTGTATGTAAATTGTGCAGACTTGAAAGGAAAAGCAGCAGTTCAATATGAACTTACAGGTTACACATTATAGAAGACGTATAGCTTTAGAATTTATCTGTCCAAAGAATACTAATCTCAAAAAACACAACAAACCTCAATAAAATTTTATTTTGGTGTATGATTACAGCCAAATCCTCAATAGACATTCAGATATTCTTTCAGTGAAGCTAGCTAGACCATGATCAGAAACAGGAAATAATACATTCCATACCTTCCCACTCCCCCTGCTAAATGCATGGCACTGAGAACTGTCCTTTTGATGTCCTAATTGAGAGCTACCAAGTCAACACATACCTGCTATCTGGCTCAAATTTTATCTCATAATTCACAGGCTATCTATTCTTTTAATCTGTTAGCTCATTAATTATCTGGCAAATTTGAAATGTCAATTTGACTAAAAATGTCTGATAACTTGGTAGGCCAACTCAAATCAGACTCAAGGAAGTAGTGTGGAATTATATTATTTTTATGATACTTGAGCTTATCTAGCACTTGCTTAGTAACATTGCAGACAAACTTGCACCATCACCCAATACAAGTGATATAAACGAGAGAATCTGCAGATACTGTAAATCCAAGCAACACACAAAAATGTTGGAAGGACTCAGCAGGCCAGGCAGCATCTATGGAAAAAAGTACAGTCGACATTCCAGCCTTGGAGTCCCTCCAGCATTTTGCGTATAACAGTGATATATTTGTTTGCATATCCATTATATTATTCCAGTTGTATATTAATACTTTACTATACTGTATTAATCTTATAAATTCTTGCAGTGCAGTGATTTCTAATTTAATGTTGCCAATATCCTTCCAGTCTTTCACTTTTTATGTGCATTTAGGAAATAAAAGCAAATATCTGGGAGTAGGTTGATACCAATGATGGAAGCTATAACAGGAGATAAGTAGTCACTGCACTAACATAAGATTCAACAGATTTTTAAACGGTACTTGCATAGATGAATAGGCAATATTATTTTCTCTGTGCAATAATCCAAATTACTTCAGAATTAAAGAAATACAAAAAACGCACAGCTACGCCTCTAATTTCTTAAAGTTTGTGCAGATTCGGCATGTCATCAAAAACTTTGACAAACTTCTATATATACGCACAGCAGAGTATCCTGACTGATTGCATTACACTCTAGTATGGAGTTAGTATGGATATTCTGTTATATCCAATAACAGAAAAGCCTACAAAAATACAGCCCATTGAATCAGAGGAAAAAACCCCTCACTATTGAGCACTTCCACAAGGAGCACTGCCGCAAGAAAGCAGAATCTATAAGCCCCACCTTCCAGGTCACTCTCCCTTTTCATTGTTACCATTGGTAAGGAGGTATAGGAGCCTTCGGCCCCACACCATCAGTTTCAGGAACATTTATTATCCTTCAACCATCAGGCTTGTGAAGTTCACTCACCTCAATGCTTTACTGATTTTACAACCATTCAAGGACAATACAACTCATTTTCTCAGCATTATCTACATATTATTAGTTTTTTGTGACTTTGCACAATGTCTTCTTTTCTACATTGGTTCTCTGTCAATTTTTGTGTGTAGTTTTTCATTGATTCTATTCTATTTCTTTGTTCTACTGTGAATGTCTGCAAGAAAATGAATCTCAGGGTAATATAGAGTGACATATACACACTTTCATAATAAATTTACTTTGCAGTTTGAAGCCATGATGATAATTGATCAATCTACTTAATCATTGAAAAAAAATATAGGCTATGGTAAAATCCATTAAAAACATTGCTTGACAATGAAGCAATTCCCCAGAAAATATTGATGAGAAAAGCTATTTCAGGTTTTAAGAGGAGGCAAATATAGTGCTGCAGAGGGTAACTGAGGTCCTGGGTTTGCTTTTGTCGCTTCCAGCAAAAAAAAAGCCCAGATATTCTCTTAGTGTAGTAAACATTAATGGGTCTCCCCAGTAAACTCCTAGTGGAAGAAATGGGTCCTGAGTTAGAAATTAAACGTTTATTCAGTAACTAGAAATGATAAACCCATCTTCTGCTGAAGAAAGGATGGGTATGGTTAAAGATAAAATTCAATGAAGTGGGATTCTTCCATATGTAGTGAAATGAAGAAAGATGAAATCAAGCCTTAAGAAATGCCAATTGAGAAGGGATGAAATTATAGTGCTTATAAAATTCAATGAATATTTATTTTGAGATACCGCATGGGATAAGCCCTTCGAGCCGTGCCACTGAGCAACCCCCAATTTAACCATAGCATAATCACGGAACAATTTGTAATGAGCAATTAACCTATACATCATGCCTTGGGACTGTGGGAGGAAACCAGAGCACCTGGGGAACATTCATTCTGGCGGGAGGATGTACAGACTCCTTACAGATAGTGCCAGACTTGAACTCTGAGCTGCAACGCCCTAAGCTGTAATACCATCGTGCTAACTGCTATGCTACCGTGGCATGAATAACATGAATGAAATTCTATGAAAAAGACTGGTAGCCTTCACTGAAACTACAGCTGGGTAGTTCACTTCCTGTTCCTCCAGCGGGCTTATTTACCTGACAGGGCACTGAATACCTGTGCAAACCAGCTGGCTGGAGTGTGCAAGGACATCTTCAACCTCTCAAAGCCGAAGACAAATGTTCCCACCCGCTTCAAAAGGGCATGAATCACATTGATGCCCAAGAAGAGCAGGATGGGCTGGCTCAACAAGCTGTTTCCATAGCAGCAACCTCTTGTGCCCAGCTTAATTCGATATGGTCAGTCTGCAAATACCGGCTGCTAATCAAGGATAAAAGCTCAACACCAAGGGCAGATCTAACAAAATTACTCCGATCCTACTTAAAATCTACTAACTCAAAAATAGGGCATTATTCTACTGACTCATTATTAGACATAGTTACAATGAGATGCAAAGTTTACATCTTCTCAATTAAGCTTTGCAACTATATGATATGACTTTCATGCAATAATCGTCTAATCAAACATTTGATATTCTATACCAAAAAAAAGCTTGCAACTTCCAGTAATACACAAGTTTATTAGTTTCACAGATGGTTTATGTTGATAGATATCAAAATCTGTATAGTAAAAAGTCAATTATAGTATTCTTTTATCCTCATTTTATTTAAGTACAAGTTTCTGAATGCCCTGCCAAAGCTGTGCTGTAAATACAGTTACAAAGCACAAAACAGACAATAGATTAATGTTCCATTGGTTCTTCTGGTTTTTCAGATGAAGGGGCATCATCAGATGGGGCTGCCTGTAAGACATTTTTCTGTTATTAGTAAAGTAGAAAAAGTCTGCACTTCAACTAAAACTTACAAACTTGAATTTATATCCTCAATCAGTAGAAAATATTTAGTCATAATTCTTTATCAAGTATTTCAAAAGCTTTTTATAGTACTTACAATTTATATTAAATCAGTAACAATAAAATTCACCACTACATATTAAAGTAAAAATAATCACTTTGGGATCAAATCAGTTACATAATCACACATCAGAGATTTGAAGTGTCAATAATTTGTTCAAATATTAAAAAAATCAAAAATGTTTGAGCTGATAAAGTATGACACGATGTTGCTGATTGGTCAGGCAGGCTGCTTCATTGATAGGACCAAAGGTTCTTATAAGAAAATTTTTGAGACAATTTTAAGAAAATTGTGTAAAATTAAGTCAGGAAAGAATAGTCTCAGTTGCTTAACAAACTTTCAGTGGTGATATGCAGTGCAATTTTAACTAAAGTCCAGCAATTTTCTCTGCAAAATATTTATTATCTAAAACTCTAATCAAGAGTCTCTGGTGTATCATCTTTATAAAGAGGACCTTTTGATTTAAAAATATACAGAAATTGCAAATAGTCTAATACATTTTTGACTTGCGGTTTGTGACACAGAGGTATGCTTGTGCAAACATCTGACACTGACTGGCCATAGACAGTCCTTCCAGGCGAGGCGACACTTCACCCGTGAATCTGTTGGGGTTATATACTGTGTCTGGTACTCCCGGTGTGGCCTCCTGTATATTGCTGAGACACGACAGATTGGGAGACCGCGTTGTCGAGCACTTACGCTCCTTCTGCCAGAAGAAGCGGAATCTTCCAGTGGCCATCCACTATAATTCCACTTTCCATTCCGATATGTCTATCCATGGCCTCCTCTACTGTCGTGATGAGGCCATGCTTAGGTTGGAGGAACAACACCTTATATTCCGTCTGGGTAGCCTCCAACCTGATGGCATGAAAACTGATTTCTCTAACTTCTGGTAATGCACCCCCCCCCCCACTCTCTTTCACCATTTCCCCAACCCCTTTTCCCTTTCTCACCTGCCCATCGTCTCCCTCTGGTGCTCTTCCCCCCTCCTCTTCCTTCCATGGCCTTCTGTCTCTTTCACCAGCTCCTTACTTCATCCCTCCCCCTTCAGGTTTCACCTCTCACCTTGTGTTTCTCCCTCCCCTCTGCTACTTTTAAAATCTACTCCTCAGCTTTTTTTCCTCCAGTCCTACCGAAGAGTCTCGGACTGTACTCTTCCATAGCCTGCTGAGTTCCTTCAGCATTTTGTGTGTGTTGCTTGGATTTCCAGCATCTATAGATTTTCTCTTGTTTCAGAGCAGTTTACAGTATGGTTACAATCACATTTAGAGTGTGCAGCGATACCAATACTTTCTGTGCATACCTTTCTCTGAGGCCTTTCTTCTAAGCCTTCCAAAAATGGTGCGACATCTTCATCATCGTAAATAGTGAAATCAATGTCTTTACCCACAATTCCAATCGAGACATTCTGAAGGAAAGTACATTTTCAAATTCAGGCAATGCTGCATGAGCTTAACATTATGCAAACTCCAAGACTAAATTAAAATTTCAGAATTTTACAACTCAGTTGAGAATTAATAGATTAGAACTTCTAACTATTTTATGTTTTAGTATAAAATCAGTCCTTAGCTATGGCTTATGTGTAGTAAATTATATTTAATGTTCAATTTAAAAAAACAGAAAAATATTTAATTATACTATTGGCAAAACTAATACCTTTGTAGCAAGATTCTGATCAGCAGGGAGTGTTTCCCTCAAGGCTTGAAGACCATGTTTAACTAATTCATTTAAGTCACCTTGTGAGTACGTGGAAGAAGAATAAAAATAATGAATAAAACAGTGAATAAAATCAGTGACAAATAAACAGAATAACAGAGAAAAAAACAACAAATTTTTCACACTTACAGTCCTGAAATTCTTCCATTTTTCGTTCAAGGTAAGTTCGAGCAGATTGTGAACGAGCACCAATTGACATAGCCTTACAGTCAAAGTAATTAGCAGATGGACATGTTTGGAATATGTGAGGGCCCATGTCCTTAAAATAAAAAATGAAGGTTGGTTTAATCAGACAAGCTAAAACAGAAAGTAGCTCCCAATGCACTATGAAATCTTAAGTTGTTATAATTTTATTTTATTTATATTTAGAGAAAGCATAGTGTAACATATCCTTCTGCTCAATGAACCTGCACCACCCAATTACACCCATGTGACCAATTAATCTACTAACGTGAGTGTCTTTGGAATGTGGGAGGAAACCCATATGATCACCAGGAGAGCATACAAACTCCTTACAGACAAGAATTGAACCTGGGTTAATGAAGTTGTAATAGCATTATGTTACACTACCATGCCACCCACACTTGAAAACACATTTAAATATCCAAGTTCCTTTTCATCACATTGTCAGTGACAACATTAAGGCCCACATGCATTGAAATCAATCATCTTACTCTCAGTATATAATTACTCTGCTTTAATTAGGTTAAAGTTAGAGCAATGATTGTAACTTACATCATAACCAGCGATAAGCAATCCCACACCATATGGTCGCCTTCCGTACCGCTGTGTAGGAATTTGAGTTTCCAAAAGGTTAAAGAATTGTTCAATGTATTCCATATCAACCCAACAGTTCCTAGTAATATTTATTTGAAATTCAACTGCACAATGTAACAAAGAAAAGGAATATTAAAACATAATGTTACTTTTCACTTGGAGAGGACTAGAATATAAAAGAAAGGATGTAATGTTGAGGGTTTATAAAGCACTGATGAGGCCTCACGGAGTATTGTGAGAAGTTTTGGGCATCTTATCTAATAAAGGATGTGCTGACATTGGAGAGGGTTCAAAGGAGAGTCACAAAAATAATAGCAGGATTGACAGGCTTGTCATATGAAGAGTGTTTGATGGCTCTGGGCCTCTACTCACTGGAATTCAGAAGAATTAGGGGTGGTCTTATTAAAACCTATCGAATTCTGAATGGCTTCGTTAGGATGTGGAGATGTTTCCTGTGGTGAGGGTATGCAAGACCAGAGGACACAACTTCAGGATACAGGGACACCCTTTTAGAATGGAGATGAGGGGAAATTTCTTTAGACAGAGAGTGGTGAATCTGTGGAATTCCTTGACACAGGTAGCTGTGGAAGCCAAGTCATTGGCTATATTTAAGGCAGAGGTTGATAGATTCTTGATTAGTCAGGGCGTGAAGGGATACAGGGAGAAGGCAGGAGACTGGGGCTTAGAGGGAAAATGGTCAGCCATGATGAAACGGTGGAGCAGACCTGATGGGCTAAATGTCCAAATTCTGCTCCAATATCTTAGGGTCTTATAAAACCAAATGTTTCAGTCCATTTATATCTAAAGGATACTGCTTCCAATCAGGCCCACAAGACGTGATACTGGCAGCGGTCTGTCAAACACAAACCTTGAATCCAAGCATTCCTGACGCATGAAATTGCTGCAGCAAAAGGATACAAACATTATAAATCACAAGCACAGACCATTAAGATATAAAGCATTATTAAATCAGTAATTTGTGATTGCTTTAAAGACAGATAGAGCAACTATTGTTTACCCCCGTCTTCCATTTTCACTCTACCCTAACCAACCTCCACTTTCTCCTTCCTGCCTGAAGACAAAGGATAAAAAGAAATGCAAACTAGGTCATAGTTCAATATGAATCATGTGATAAGAACTGCTTATATCAATTAAATAGCTTATTACCCCTTGTCTCCATGTTCCCAATTTTCCTAGAATATGAACATATTTCACTTTTCTAATGCTGATTGACATTGGCACATCAAAAATTACCAACAGGTAACTTAACAAAAGAAAATACTACATGAACAAAGTGCTGATAATTAAACCCTAGATAGCAATGTTAACACAATATTTTTATGACATGTTATGTGCCATGTAACACTGTTAGGTGAAGATAAAAGCATGGCCATTTATAGTCCACAATTTAATAGTAAGTTCCGAAGGAGGGTTTTCCATTTGAAATGTTATTCATTTCTCTCTACAAATGCTGCCTGCCAGTGTTTCCAGCATTTTGATGTGTTTTTAAAAATTATATAAAGTTGCAAGAAAAAGTTTGTGAACCCTTTGCAATTACATTTTCTGTGTTAATTACTCTTAAAATGTGGTCTGATCTTCATCTATGTCACAGTAATAGACAAACACTATCTGCCTAAACCGGGGGTCGGCAACCTGCGGCTCCCGAGCCATTTGTGGCTCTTTCACCTCTGTGCTGCGGCTCCCTGTGGCTTTGGGAAATAATTGGTCAGTATTTAATTAAAATGTATTTTATGTTAGTTTGTTAGCTTTTAAATGTAATTCTAAATTTGAAGATTATGGTGATCTTGTACAATGTAAGTGTGGCGACACATTTTCTGACACATCCGAAACGGCTCTCAATTAGCCAGCATTCCGGCTAAGGGAGATTGCCTACGGGGGTTTGTGAGTACGTGTCTTTTGCAGCATCTGCGTCCATGGGGGCTGGGTTGAGGGAGGCTTAGAAGCAAGGCTGTTTAGTTCGAATAAAGTTATTCGACTGCAGTTTACTGACTGCCTGAACACACCGCTGCAACGTGTTTTTATCGCTATTAATATACGTCACCACTGCCAATACCTGACACCCGCCAGTGCGCGATTTCTTTAATTTTTCGATCCAAGGTAAGCCAACTATGGAGAATTCTAAAAAAAGAAAAGTGACTGAAGAAAACAGAACGTTTAATGATACGTGGACAGATTCATTTGCTTTCACTGTTGACGAGACTGGTTTACCGGTATGCTTAATATGCAATGAGAAACTAGCAAACAACAAAAAGTCAAATGTCGCAAGGCATTTCCAGAATAAACACGCAGCCTTTGCTCAAAAATATCCGGATGGAGATGAGAGAAAAAAAGCCGTTTCGGAACTGATGCGGAAGGTTGATCTGAGCAAAAATCATTTCCAGAAATGGATGAAGTCAGGAAAATCAACGACATACGCCAGTTATATTGCCGCTCAGGAAATAGTCAGGCACGGGAAGCAGTTTACAGATGGTGAATATATAAAAGAATCTTTCATTAAGATTTCAGAACATCTATTCACGGACTTTAAAAACAAGAGTGAAATTGTGCAGAAAATCAGGGATATGCCCCTCTCTGCAAAGACTGTCAAAGACAGAACCATAAAAATGGCAGAAGACATCACAAGACAGCAAATTAAAGACATCAATTCAGCTGTGGCCTACTCGATTGCCTGTGACGAGTCTAAAGACAAAGGCGATATTGAACAAATAGCGTTGTTCTGCCGGTATGTAAACTCTGCCGGGCCACAGGAAGAACTGATTGAGTTGATACCTCTAAAAGACCAAACACGGGGGGAGGACATCTGTGAGGCTGTCTTGAATTGTTTAAGAGCCAAAGGAATAAAGACCACCCATCTGGTGTCAGTAGCTACTGATGGGGCTCCGAATATGACGGGAACGCACAAGGGATTTGTGGCTTTACTGCAGAAGTCGCTGGACAGAAAGCTGCTGACTTTTCACTGCATCTTGCACCAAGAGGCACTGTGCGCTCAAACATTTCCTCCGGAATGCACAGAAGTAATGGATGTTGTCATTCAGATTGTCAATAAAATAATGGCAAAAAGTTTAAATCACCGTCAATTCCGTTTGTTACTGGACGAGATGGAAAGCGCATATTCTGATCTCCTGCTGCACAACAAAGTCCGGTGGCTGTCCAAAGGGGAGGTGCTGAAACGCTTTGTCGCGTGTCTGGAAGAAGTGAAAACTTTCCTGGGCAGCAAAGGGCTCAACTTTCCTGAGCTGGAACAGCCAGAGTGGCTGGAAAAGCTACACTTCATGGTAGACATGACAGCGCACCTGAACACGCTGAACACAGCTCTTCAGGGGAAAGGACGCACAGCCCTGCACATGTTGGAGGATGTCTTGGCATTCGAGCGCAAGTTGACAGTGCTTGCCAGAGATTTACAGAAAGGCACTTTGTCTCACTTCCCCAATTTGAGAGAGTTCAAACAAGGTCACGACATGATAATTTCGGAGTATTTACATTCTGCAATCATCGCAATGCAAACATCGTTTGGGAAACGCTTCTGTGAGTTCAGAGAGGAAAAAAACACATTATCCTTCCCGGTCACTCCCTTAAGCATCGATCCTTCCCTACTGAATACGACTGCATTGGCAGGTGTGAGTCAACCTGATCTTGAGATGGAACTGGCCGACATAGCCGACAAAGACATATGGGTGTCCAAGTTTAGACGCTTGACAGCAGACCTTGAAGATGTTGCCCGTCAGAAGGCCGTTCTTGCTCAGAATCACAAATGGAGTGATATTGAAAACCTTCCAAATCCAGACCAACTTGTGTTTGAAACATGGAATGCTGTGCCCGACATTTATGTAAACATGAAAAAGTATGCGCTTGGAGTCCTGTCGATCTTTGGATCCACATATGTATGTGAGCAGGTGTTCTCCAACATGAACTTTATTAAAAACAAACATCGCGCATGCTTCACAGATGACAGCTTGCGATCCTGTGTAAAGATGAAGGTGACGTCATACAGCCCTGATGTGCAGACGCTGTGCGCTGAGGTCCAGGAGCAGAAATCCCATTAACCAAGTATGATAAATATTTTAATTGCCTATTATTTTATGTATATTCATATTTTTTCATTGTTCAGTGAAATAGTCCTTTTATTTTTCAGGCTGACAGCTGGCTGATGATATTTTTGGTTTGCTGCTGGCGGAAAATTTAAGTTCGGCGTTTTTCATAAATACAAGGAGGACTCAAATAGACATTGAGTATTTTACTTAAAAGTAACTTTCAACCCAACGTCTTTTTTTCGGAGTTCAAAATGTTTTTGTTGCATGCAGAAATGTAATTTCGTTTTCTCTGCAGGAGTTCATCAATTTCATAAATGCAACACATTATAGTTTGTTTATACATAGCATAAAGGCAAAAAAAACGTTGTATGCAGTGTTATTTCATTTTAAATGTCAAACGGGTTTTGCGGCTCCCAGTGTTTTCTTTTCTGTGGGAAACGGGTCCAAGTGGCTCTTTCAGTGGTAAAGGTTGCTGACCCCTGGCCTAAACTAATAACACAAACAACTATACCTCACATTAATAAAGTGACGACCCACTTTCTGCGCAGGCTAACCGGCTCACAAATAGCTAGTGTGCAGGGGAGGACTTTGGTAATGCACCTCTGATCTTATTTCCGCCTGGAGAGAGCGGGCGCTAGGGATTACACGCCAGCGCCACGAAGTTTGAATAAATTAGTCTCGAAACGGCTTACCGACTGCATGTCATTATTTCAGCACTGTTTGTAGCACATCGCTACGTTGGTGACCCTGATGGTACTAAACAGGATTTGGACCAAAGATGACCTACTCTTCATCTGTTCACAGTTTCGCTAAAACTGCCGACTTTCTGAACGCTGCGACCACACGTGTGGATTAGCCAAGCAGAAGCCCAGTTCCACATTCAGCAGATATCTTCTGATTCCACGTGTTACTACCACGTGGTGAGCACCCTTGACCAGGAGACAGCCGCCCAGGTTGCGGATTTCATACAGTCGCCCCCAGAAGAAGGCAAATATGAAGCATTCAAAGCATTGCTCATTGGGTGTTTTGACCTCTCATGGCGTGAGCGAGGTGCCCGCCTGCTTCACCTGGACGGTTTGGGAGACAGACTGCCATCAGCATTGATGAACGAGATGCTGTCCCTGGCTGACGGACACAAGCCTCGCCTCATGTTCGAGCAAGCGTTCCTAGAGCGACTGCCCGAGGACATACATCTGCTGCTGGCCGACGCAGATTTCAGCGACCCCCGGAAGGTGGTGGCCTGGGCAGATGTGCTGTGGAAAGCCAAGAGGGAGAGCGTGGTGTCCGTTGGTCAAATTACCAGGCCAGACCAGGCCCGGCAGGGGGGCTCACACAACACAGAGGCAGGAGTGAGGAGGCCAGTGAACAGTGGTGTTTCTACCACCAGCAGTGGGGCACAAAAGCCCGCCATTGTCACCCGCCTTGCAAGGGCCAGGGCCAGGGCCAGCTGCCGCTAATGACTATGGCGGCTGGCCACCAGGACAGCCTCTTGTACGTCTGGGACAAATAGTCAGGACGCCGCTTCTTGGTTGACACCGGAGTGGAGATCAGCGTCTTGCCCCTGACGGGGTATGACACCCACAACAGGAAGCCAGGACCCACCCTGAGGGCTGCAAACGGCAGCACAATACAGACCTACGGCATCCGCACAGTGCAGCTGTAGTTCGGAGCCAGCTGGTTCACGTGGGACTTCACAGCGACAGTGCTTCTCCCAATAGATGCTACCATGGCCCGACCACTCCTGGGGGCGGACTTCTTGCGAGCTCACAGCCTGCTGGTCAACTTGCAAGGGAAAAGACTACCACGTGCCCAGACTTTCCAGACGTTCTCCCTGGGTGAAGCCAAGTTGCCAGCCTCACACCTGGACCCCATCATGCTGTCGGACAACGAGTTTACCAGAATCCTCCTGGTGGACTTTCCATCGATTCTGGCACCGCAGTACACGGCAGCCATGCCCTGACGCAGGGTACAGCACCACCTTCCGACCCAGGGACCACCCCTCCACACCCGCACACGAAGATTCCCCCTGGAAAAGCTCCGCCTGGCGAAGGAGGAGTTCAAGAGGATGGAGGAATTGGGGATCGTACGGCGGTCCGAAAGCCAATGGGCCTCCCCCCCGCACGTGGTGCTCAAAGCAGCCGGGGGTTGGAAACCATGCAGCGACTACCGCAGACTGAACGAGGCTACCACACCAGACTGCTACCCCATGCCGCACATACAGGACTTTGCAGCAAACCTGCACGGCGCAAGAATCTTTTCCAAAATAGACCTCGTTCGGGGATACCATCAAATCCCGGTGCACCCTGAAGACATCCTCAAAACAGCGCTCATCACCCCATTCGGCCTGTTCGAGTTCCTCCGAATGCCGTTTGGCCTGAAGAATGCCGCACAGACCTTCCAACGGCTAATGGATGCGGTGGGACGCGACCTGGACTTTGCGTTCATCTATTTGGACGACATCCTTATAGCCAGCAGTTGTCGTCAGGAGCATCTGTCCCACCTCCGCCAGCTCTACTCCCGCCTGAGTGATTTCGGTCTCACGATCAACCCGGCCAAATGCCAGTTCGGTCTCAATACCATCGACTTCCTGGGCCACAGGATTACCAAAGACGGGGCAACACCTCTGCCCGCCAAGGTAGACGCGATCCGCCGCTTTGCCCAGCCCAACACGGTCAAAGACCTGCAGGAGTTCGTTGGTATGGTGAACTTCTACCACCATTTCCTCCCTTCAGCAGCCCGTATCATGTGCCCTTTGTACACCCTGATGTCGGGTAAAGGCAAGGACATTACTTGGGCGAGGAGGCCGCGGCCGCTTTCGTTAAAGCCAAGGAAGCCTTGGCACATGCCGCGATGCTGGTGCACCCCAGAACAGACGTTCCGACTGCCCTCACAGTGGACGCATCCGACACAGCAGTCGGTGGGGTGCTGGACCAGCTCATTGAGGGGCGCTGGCAACCCCTGGCGTTCTTCAGCAAGCACCTACGACCACCTGAACTCAAGTACAGTGCTTTTGACCGGGAGCTATTGGCACCGTATCTGGCAATCTGGCATTTCAGCTACTTCTTAGAAGGCAGGCCTTTCACGGACCACAAACCGTTGACCTTCGCGTTCACGAAGGTGTCCGATCCCTGGTCGGCTCGCCAGCAGCGACATCTGTTCCACATCTCTGAGTACACGACGGACATCCAGCATGTCTCGGGAAAGGACAACGTCATGGTGGACGCACTCTCCAGACCAGCTGTCCCTGGGGGTGGACTATGCAGCACTGATGGAGGCGCAGCAGGTAGACGACGAGATGCCCAGCTACAGGACCGCAGTCTCGGGTTTGCAGCTGCAGGACTTTCACGTAGGCCCAGGTGATAGGACCCTCCTGTACGACGTGGCTACCGGCCAACCTCGCCATCGTCCTGGCAGCCTGGAGGCAGTGAGTTTTCGACTCCATACACAGTTTGGCGCACCTATCAGGACAACCGTCCCGCTGGTCTCCAGCAAGTTCGCATGGCACAGACTTTGCAAGCAGGTTAATGAATGGGCCAGAACGTGCGCGCAGCGCCAAACAGCCAAGGTGCAGCTGCACACCAAAGCCCCGCTGCAGCAGTTCCAACGCACCCACCGGAGGTTCGACCACATTCATGTGGATATCGTGGGCCCCCTACCAGTGTGCCGAGGAGCACGGTACCTCCTAACTATGGTAGACCAGTTCATAAGGTGGCCAGAGGCGGTCCTGCTCACCAACACATCTGCCGATTCCTGCACCCGAGCACTGATCGCAACCTGGGTAGCACGATTCGGGGTAACGGCCCACAGTACCTCCGACAGAGGCACCCAGTTCACCTCCAGCCTGTTGGGAACATAGCTACACCACACAATGCCTACCACCCACAGTCGAATGGACTGGTGGAACGCTTCCACCGTCACTTGAAGTCGGCTCTCATGGCCCGCATGAGAGGACCTAACTGGGTGGACGAGCTTCCCTGGGTCCTGCTTGGAATTCATACAGCGCCCAAAGAGGATCTGCACACCTCGTCGGCCGAGTTGGTGTACAGTGTGCCCCTGGCCGTCCCGGGAGAGTTCATACCAGCCCCAAGGGGGCAACAGGAAGAACTCGCAGCAGTCCTGGACAGGCTACGCGAAAGGCTCTGCAACCTGGCCCCCGTACCAACTTCACAGCACGGACGGACCCTGACCCATGTACCCACAGACCTGCAGAACTGTAAGTTTGTTTGTACGAAGAGGCGGACACTGGGCACTGCTACAGCGGCCATACGAGGGGCCATTCAAGGTGATCAACAACAACGAGTCCACATACGTTCTGGACAATGGGGGGAGTGAGGAGGTTTTCACGGTGGACCGACTCAAACCAGCCCAGGTGGACTTGGCGCAGCCAGTAGAGGTTCAGGCACCGCAGCGCAAAGGCAGACCTCCCAAACTGAGGCTGATCCAGACTGTGGACATTGCGGGGTGTATCGCTGGTTCGGGGGGGGGGGGGGGGGGGTGTTATGTGGCGACCCACTTTCTGCGCAGGTGAACAGGCTCACAAATAGCCAGTACGCAAGGGGAGACCTTGGTAATGCACCTCTGATGTCATTTCCGCCCGGAGAGGGCGGGCGCTAAGGATTAAATGCCAGCGCTGCGAAGTTTGAATAAACTAGTCTCTAAACGGCTTACCAACTGCGTGTCATTATTTCAGCGCTGTGTGTAGCACATCGCTACAGTACACCATTTTAACATTCAAAAAAGTATGTGAACCTCTGGAGTAGTGCCCTCTACAAAAGCTATTGGGAGTCAGGTATTCCAATCAATGAAATGAGTTTAGAGGTGTGGGTTGTAGAAGTGCCCTGCTCTATAAAAAGACTTGCAAGTTCAGGTCATTATTGGTGCCTGCTCTTCTCAAGAAAAATCTATTTATGTGCACCATACCTCAATCAAAACAACTTTCAGAGGACCTTGGAAGAATGCATAAAACTGGAAAAGGCTACAATTGCATTTCTAAAGACTTGAATTTTCATTAGTCCACAGTAAGAGAAACGGTCTACAAATGGAGGAAATTCAGTAGTTACTACTCTCCCTAGAAGTGGGCATCCTGTAATGATCACACCAAGAGCACAATGTGCAATGCTGAACGAGGTGAAAAAGAACCCAAGGGTACCAGCAAAAGACCTGTAGAAATCTCTAGAACTTGCTAAAATCCCTATTCATGTGTCCATTATAAGAAAAGTACTGAACAAGAATGGTATTCATGGAAGGACACCATGTAGGAAACCACTGTTCTCCAAAAACATTGCTGCACGTCTCAAGTTTGCAAAAGACCACCTGTGACAATGTTCTGTGAAACAGATGAGACAAAATTGAACTTTCTGGCAGAAATGCACACCGCTGTTTGGAGGAAAAAGGGCACTGCATACCAACACCAAAACCTCATTTTATCTCATCGTGGAAGGAGCATCATGGTTTCAAACTGCTTTTCTGCCTCAGGGCCTGGACAGCTTGCAATCGTTAATGAATTCAAAATTGTACCAAGATACTTTACAGGAGAATGTCAGGGCAGCGCACCTTCACCTGAAGCTTAATAGAATTTGGATGATCCAACAAGACAATGATCCAAAAGACAAGAGTACATCAACAACAGAATGGATTAAAGAGAAGAAAATTTGTGTTTTGGAATTGCCAAGTCAGAGTCAAGACCTTAACTAAACTGAGATGATGTGGCATGATCTGAAGAGAGCTGTTCATGCAAGGTATCCCAGAAATATTGAACTGAAACATTTTTGTATAGAGGAATAGTCTAAAATTCCTCCTTGCCATTGTGCAAGTCTGATCAGCAGTTACAGGAAACATTTGGTGAAGGTTATTGCTGCTAAAGGATGTTCTACCAGTTATTAAATACAAGGGTTCACATAATTTTCCAGTCTGGACTGTGAGTGATAAAAACAATGCATTCAATAAAGATATGAAAAGTACATTTGTTTGTGTTACGAGTTTTGCACATTGAGCTTATCTATCATTGTTTTTTGAATAATTAATGCAGAAAACCAGATAATTGCAAAGGGTTTACAAACACTTCTTGCAACTATATTTTTCCATAGAAGTTGACTTAATTGCTCTGTGCCTCGTTTCAGGATGAAAGACAATTATTACAGAATTGTAATCAATATTGTATATTTTAATATCATGACAAAACAATGGTTGCAACTCAACAAATTATGGACAGATTGACCTAATGTTCAAATACTTACCATAGCAGTCGAGCATCAGCTGTGAGACCAGCAATGGAGATGCCAATATGACTGTCAACATGGAGTACTTTTTTTTGGTGAGCAGCCAATTCTGATTGAGCTCGCTGTAAAACAAATGGTTCAAAAGGTGACTACAATGAAAAATAAGCAGTATAAGGAATTATAAACAAAGAGGATAACAAAAGGGAAAAAATGGTGGAGAAATTTAACAAGTTGCGAAGTTTATTAAAAAATGAAGTAAAAGTTACAGATACAAATATATCCTTAATCTTACAAATCCCAGTTTCCTTAAAACTTGAAAAGGTGACTTGACCAAATAAAGAATCCTGAGGAAGATTTGAGTTCTTGCCCTGAAATCCCACTGATTTCTATTTCTTAAAGATGGTCACTCAAATTGTTGGTGCTTTTAAGTACACGTAGGAATCCAACACAGATGATAATGATGATCACATTTTAATGCAAGTAACTGACCACGGAACATCTTCCGTTGGGCTATGCTGCAATTGCTGTTTCACAGATTATTCAAAAGTCTAAATTTGGATTCTTAAATCTCTGCAATGGTTTGTTTTACTTGTTTCAATCTCTAAGACGAAGATTGGTAAACTGTTCATCAGATCTTCAGTCTGAATTTTTCTATAATGACCCCTGTTGGAAAAGTGCCCAGGTGGAAACATTCCCTTTTGGCTCACTCATTAAGCACAAACATTTGAATCAGGAGTGCCTGATAAATTGAATTGTACACCATCAAAAGAAAAGAAGAGGGATAAATATGAAAGAGGCAACTGAAGGAAGAAAAAACATTTTAGATTAAGTGATACGTACTAACAAAGGATTAGAATAATAGGCATCCGTTAGTGTTGACGCATGGCCTAGTTGATAAGGCATCAGTCTAGTGATCTGAAGGTCACTGCTTCGAGCCTCAGGTTTAGAATAAATTTGTTTTATTTAAACACAATGTAACTTGATTATGTTCGTCATTTTAGAATTATGTCACTATTTTGAGTAAAGCAGGCCCTATCCAAAAAGCACAGCGCTTTAAAGTAGGTGAGGAAAGGGTGACTTGAAATTATGTGGTCTTGTATATCAGAAACACTGCTACAGACTTGTTGGTCTAACTGGTGTATTTTTATGCTCCAAATGTATAAGATTAACAATGATTGTTCTTTCTATTTTAGTTGGCCTTTATTCAACAACCCAAAATAATTACCACCTTAGATGCAAAACCATTTTGTCACCTCTGATTTTTGGAAGTTTATTTGCATTTATTCAAGTTGCTTGAAACAGAATGAACCTCTTTCTGAAGTAAACAATTAGCACAGAGGAACAGTGAGGTTACTCAATACTGTTATATGTCCACAGTTTTACCTTTAAAGCTACTAGAACTGCATGTGTTTTTGATTTGAGCCCCACGGTTGCTGAACCTTGTTTCACTGCCTCCATGGCATATTCAATCTGATGTATACGCCCCTAAAGAAACAAAACAGTATTCAACAAAATTAGCTTAAATTACAAATTTACACCAGGATTGATTCACACTATTTCAAAATAATCTTATTTCCAGAAACAGTGAACCACCATTCAAGTTTCAAACAACTCGACATTAAAAAAGGCTCCAATTTGGGTCTTTCACATCAGAAATTACAACTTCTGGCATCCAATCCTTACTCATAATTAATCTCCAGATTAATTTTGTTATTCATATTATCCTTAGTTGACTATTTCTCATCTGGAAATTCGGTAAATCCTTATCTGGTGGCAGTTTGCTCTTGCTGTTGCATTCAATCAAATGGATGCTGCATAGCTTACCAAGCCAATTTTTAATTTATATGGCCCTATGCAACATCATCCAAATGCATGACACCCATCGACGACACCTACTCTAGGCTCAATCTCACAATGTTGCCAAGCTCCACATCTGCATTTGTGGATGAGCTGCAATTTCCCACAATGAAATGATGGGAACATGGTGAGTGGAGAACTGGATGCTGGTTAAGAACATTGTTGCCTGTATTCTAATCCACAAGACCCATTGCTTCTTTGCTTGTGAACTAATTCTGACCTCTGGATCATCAATACCCACATTATTCAATCCCACAGTGGTTCTGTGCCTTCACCTATCTACACTTCACCATCAGGGTGATACATCACTTCAAACCCACTTAATGTCCCTTAAAAGCAATCAGGGATGGACAACATCATGCCACGTAACCACAACATCCACATCACAGAAACCAATAATAACATTTCAAGAAAATAGCTGAAGCACACATTACAAAAAAGAATGATTAGTTGAAGAGAGATGAGCATGGAGCAAAAACAAAATGCCAAAAAACTACTGGACCAAGTAGACGATTTGTGTGCTGCAGGTTCAGTGTAATTATTTACATCTAATTTGAACATTATAGAAATTCTGAATTAATATTTCTATGTTAAAATATTTACTGATTTACACATCTGAATATAAAAAAGATCTGATCCAATTTGCCCAAATTGTAGTCTTATTTTATATTATTAACTGCATGCAATTATTTAACCATCATTAACAAGCCACAAATATTCAGTGAAGATGTCATCCAGTATCATTCATCATGCTCTTTTTTTTAAAAAACAGGCAAGTCTTTGGATTTTCTCTTTAAATTCAGCAAGCAGGAACTTTGAACTTGAGGCAGGAGTTTTTAAAAGAGGCAATTCTCTGTTTATGGTCTACATCAGTACCAATCTCATAAGGAGGAAGGGTGACAAGGTAATGCAAAGGGAGTTGAATACTAATTTAGAGGACAGGTGCTCCAGGGTGGTGATCTCAGGATTGCTACACATACGAAGTGCTTGTGAGACAAGAAATGACAGAGTAGTGCAAGGAGCCAAGGAGATGGTTCGGGAGGGAGGGCTACAGTCTTTTTTTACTTCACTGGGCTCTTTTCCAAGTAGGAACTGTACAAATGGAATAGTTTGCACCTGAACTGGAGTGGGACCAAAATCCTTTCAGGAAAGTTTGTTTGTGCTCAGAGAACTTAAGAGTTGCAGTAGGGTGGGAATCAGAATGGAAGGGCAGCAATGAAGTGGCTGTGGTTAAAGTACATGTTAAGCTTATGATTAAAAACAAATATCAAATGGTTGATGACCATAATGGGACTAATGTTCTGAGATGGCTTTTTTAAAGCAAGAGCCATTGTAGATAAGGCAGGTGAACATAGAACATGGATATTCATTTAGAATTAATAGTAGCCATTAGGTTGTATGTGGGGCAAAACTGGCAAATCAATCTTCCGAGATTCCAATGTTTAGACATGGCAGAAGGTGGGGTATTAAAAGGGGAGGGGTGGCATTACTCATCAAGGAAAATATGACAGTGCTTAGAACATGTAGTGGAGGGCTTGTCCACTAAGGCAAATGGGAGGAACTGAGAAATAAAAACTAATGACCACATAAATGTAGATAGTATAAACTTGCCATAATCAGTGGCATTTAGGGCAGCAAATTTATAGAGATGGTTCAAGATTGGTTAATATAATTTCCAGCACACAAGTGTAGAGGACAAAATAATTGTTACTCCTGATCCAATGCAGCACAAAAAATACAATAAGATAAAGAACATAACAAAAACAATAAATATAAATACACTTTATATACGGTCACATACTGATTATACACTCGTGAAGTAATGCTAGGCACAAGAGTGTATGTACAGAAGGTGACTCTCAGGAAATGATAATGTATATGTAGATAATGTAGGGTGTGGAGGTGATGATAATCCTTACTGCTTGGGGAAAGAAATGTTTGCATCTGGTGGGCCTGGATTGAATCCTCCCTGATGGGAGAGGGATAAACAGACCGTGAGCAGGGCGTGTGGGATCATGACATAACTGACTCTTTTCTGTCATCTCTTCATATATATTTCCTTGACGATGGGTAGGTTGGTGCAGGTGATGTGTTGGGCAGTTTTGACTACCCATTTTAGAGCTTTCCAGTCCACCACGGTGCAGTTTCAGTACCAACAGTCTCCACGCTGCATCTGTAGAAGTACATGCATATAGATGTGCATTGTCCAGTTCTTTTCAGCCTCCTCAGAAAGTAGAGCATTCTTGACTATGTAGACTACGTTCTGGGACCTTGACAGGTCGTGCAAGATGTGCACTCCTAAGAATTGGAAACTGTTCGCAGTGCCCACTGTTGTGTCACTGACAAGAAGGTGTGAGTTCTCCTGAAGTCAATTGCAAGAAAAATAAGTTTGACAGTAGGTGATTTTTAACATTCCACAAAGGACTGGATGGGATAGTTTGTAAAATGTATTCAGGGAAGTTTCCCAAATCAATATACAGAGATCCTAACTAGAAAAAGTGTGACACACACAAAATGCTGGTGGAACACAGCAGGCCAGGCAGCATCTATAGAGAGAAGCGCTGTCGATGTTTCGGGCCGAGACCCTTCCTTCATCAGGACTAACTGAAAGGAAAGATAGAAAGATTAGAAAGTAGGAGAGGGGAGGGGAAATGCAAAATGATAGAAGACCGGACGGGATGGGGTGAAGCTGAGAGCCAGAAAGGTGATTGGCAAAAGGGATACAGAGCTAGAGAAGGGAAAGGATCATGGGACGGAAGGCCTAGGGAGAAAGAAAGGGGGAGGGGAGCATGAGGGAGATGGAAAACAGGTAGAGTGATGGGTAGAGAGAAAACATAAAAAAGGGAGGGGAAAAAAACTAAATATAACAGGGATGGGGTAAGAAGGGGAGGAGGGGCATTAACAGAAGTTGGAGAAGTCAATGTACATGCCATCAGGTTGGAGGCTACCCAGCCGGTATATAAGGTGTCATTCCTCCACCTGAATGTGGCTTCATCCTGACAATAGAGGCCACAGAGAGACATATCAGAATGGGAATGGGACGTGAAATGGGAGCCCTACCACCATTCAGGGCCCCAGACAGTCCTTCCAGGTGAGGCGACACTTCACCTGTGAGTCAGCTGGTGTGGTATATTGCATCCGGTGCTCCCAGTGTGGCTTTTTATATATTGGTGAGACCCGAGGCAGACTGTTTCGCTGAACACCTACGCTCTGTCCGCCAGAGAAAGCAGGATCTTCTAGTGGCCACACATTTTAATTCCACGTCCCATTCCCATTCTGATATGTCTATCCATGACCTCCTCTACTGTCAAGGTGAAGCCACACTCAGGTTGGAGAAACACAACCTTATATACCGGCTGGGTAGCCTCCA
This sequence comes from Hypanus sabinus, assembly GCF_030144855.1. NCBI lineage: Eukaryota > Metazoa > Chordata > Chondrichthyes > Myliobatiformes > Dasyatidae > Hypanus > Hypanus sabinus. Next base: position 140,864,642 of record NC_082712.1, on the reverse strand, counting down.
ACCTGATGGCATGAACATTGAGTTCTCTAACTTCCGTTAATGTCACTCCTCCCCCTTCTTACCCCATCGCTGTAATATTTAGATTTTTTTTCCCTCCCCTTTTTATTCTTTCTCTCTCTGCCCATCACTCCGCCTGTTCTCCACCTCTCTCTGGTGCTCCCCGCCTCCTTTCTTTCTCCCTAGGCTTCCCGTCCCATGATCCTTTCCCTTCTCTAGCTCTGTATCCCTTTTGCCAATCACCTTTCTGACTCTCAGCTTCACCCCACCCTGTCCAGTCTTCTCCTATCATTTCGCATTTTCCCCTCCCCTCCTACTTTCAAATCTCTTACTATCTTTCCTTTCAGTTAGTCCTGACAAAGGGTCTCGGCCTGAAACGTCGACAGCGCTTCTCCCTATAGATGCTACCTGGCCCACACATTTTATGTGTGTTGCTTGAATTTCCAGCATCTGCAGATTTCCTCATGTTTGCCTAGAAAAAGTGTGATACTGTATCTTTAATTAGGGAGCAGTACAGGGCAAGTGACAGAGAATATGTCGGGGAACACTGGATCTAGTGACCATAATTCCCTTACATTTAAGGTAATTATGAAGAATGATAGGACTGGTCCTTGGGTTGATATTTTAAATTGGAGTAAGGCCAATTTTGAAGCCACCAAAGGATCTGGAACGTGTGCATTGGGATAGGTTGTTTCTGGCAATGAGATGCTTGCTAAGTGGAAGGCTTTCAAAAGAGAAATATCTAAAATACAAAATTTCTACATTTGTGTTACAGCAAGGAACAAATAAAGTGCTTGAGGAGTATAAGAATCCAAGAGAATTCTTAAGAGAGAAATCAAGGCCTACATAAGGTATGAGATTGCTCTGGCAGACAAGGTGAAGGAGAATCTCATGGGCTTCCACATATTTATTAAGAGCTGAAGGATAGCGAGGGAAAAATTGGTCCACTTGAAGATCAGTGTTGTCACCTGTGCATGGACATGAAAGAGATGGGGAAGATCTTAAAAGGATTTCTTGCATCTATATGTATTCAGGAGATCCACCCAGAGTCTATAGAACTGAGGCAAAACAGTAGTAAGGTCATGAACCATATCTGGATTATAGAAGAAAGGGTGCTTGGTGAATTGAAGCAAATTAGAATGGATAAATTCCAAGGCCTGATGCCCCCATGCCCCCCCCCCAAACATCGAAGGAGTCTAGTGCAGAAATTACAGGACCCTGGTAGAGATATTTAAAATGGGTGAGGTGCTAGAGGACTGAAGGGCAGCTAATATTGTTCAAGAAAAGCTTTAAGAATTAGTTAGGAAATGATAAGCCTGTAAGCTTGATGTCAATCATGAGTAAATTATTGTATAATATTATGAGACAGGATATACAAGTATTTGATAGAGAGAGCTGGATAGGATTGTCAACATGACATTGTGCATGGTAGGTCATGTTTTCCAAGGAGATAACCAAGACGGTTGAAGGAATGGTGGTGTATGTTGTCTATATAGACTTTATGAGCCTTTGACAGAGTGCTGCATGGGAAGCTGATTCAGAAGATCAGTTGCTTGGTATTCAGGGGATGAAATAGCCAAATGGATTCAACATCGGCTGAGTGGGAAAAGCCAGAGAGTGATTGGCGGTCTGTCTTTTTGAATGGAGGCCTGTGACTAATAGTGTGCTGCAGAGATCAATGCTGGATCTGTTGTTTATCATATGTATTAATTATTTAGATGATAATGTTGTAAACTGGATAAGCAAATTTGCAGACAACACCAAGATTGGAGGTGTAGTGGACAATGAGGATAGCTATCAAAGCTTGCATGGCTATCTTGACTATCTGGACAAATATGGTCCTATAAACAGCAGGTGGAATTTAATGCAGACAAATAAGAGATGTTGCACAGAGGGAAGACAAACCAGGAAAACTTACAGAATGAACGGGAGAGCTCTGAGGTAAACAGTAAAACAAAGGGACCTGGAAATAGAGATTCTTAATGCCATGAAAGTGGTATCACATGTTGGTAAGGTTGTAAAGAGAGCTTTTGGCACATTGGCTTTCATAACCAGGGAATGAAGCACAGGAGCTGGGATGTCATGTTGAAGTTGTGTAAAATTTTAATGAAGTGTGTAAGGTTCTGGTTACTCACCTACAGGAAAGATATCAATAAGCATGAAAGAGTACAGAGAAAAGTTACAAGGTGTTGCCAGGACTTGAGGAGCTGAGTAATAGAGAAAGGCTGAATAGGTTAGCTCTTTATTCCCTGGAGTGCATGAAAATGAGGAGAGATCTTCTAAAGCTATATAAAATTAGGTAGGTGAAAGCTTTCAAACTTTTCCCCATGAGTTTGGATGAGATCTAGAGATCTTAAGTTTAGGGTGAAAGATAAAATATTCTAGAGGAAGCTTCTTCACTCACACAGAGGTGCGAGTGTACTAGAATGGCTTGATTCTATGCTGTAGTACTGACTTTATAACAAACTGAAGCAAGCTTACTCCATTATGATGTACTATGCAGAAATGCATCATTGCATCCATGTATGTAACAATCCGATTTCACTGTAAAACTGTAATGAAATAGAACATGGCCCTAAAGGCACATTTTCTTACCTGTGGACTCCAAACTGTGACATCATTATCATACTGATTACGGAACTGTAATAAATAGCAAAAGATTAGTATATTTTTACAATGACTAGAAGATTAACAGTAACTATTTTTGAATAATTATTTTGTATTTAAAGATAGTCTGCAGGCCATCGCCAAATTTAATTAATATTCAAAGTTTTTTATTTACATTTGGCAATCATATTTTCATTATAATTCTTAATAGTTATCCATGGAATCTAATCTGAAAACTGAATGTAGCAGTTTCTGAACTTACTTTAGCCCAATGACAAAACAATGTTAATATGCATAAAACTATATAACATTTAATCAAAACATGTAGCCTTAAAGGAAGTGTATCATTTTGCATGTGAAAACTGAAAGGCGACCCAGTTTGGATTTGGAAAGTCTGCAGTATTGTTGCTAGGTTTGTATATTTTAATTAATGCAAGCAGAGCTCAAGTCTAATACAACTTGAAAGCAAAGTGGTTAAAAAGCCCAGTAGATGACTGTACTTCATGCTCCTTCCTTCAGAGAAGCCTTAGCCACAAACCTACCCTAACTTAATGAACCTGAAGCAAAACAAAATTGTCCTGAAGGAGGATAAAATAAGAATGTACGAGTGCACGCATAAATAATTTAATTGGAGGATTATCTCTTACAATTACAACTTACAATATTTACTATTATTAAGGCACAAAAAGACATCAAATTCCAGTGGCCACGTTACAAAAATCACAGGCTGAAGCTATTTAATTCTTCAGGCCTTGACCATTTTATAATCATGATTGATTATCCACTTCAGTAGCTTGTTCCCACCTTTGCTGCATATTAACTTTGCACATTAAAGGGATCAGTGGATGGCTTACCTTTTCCTAGAAATATATTATTAATTTATCTTGTCAACAAGACTAAACAACAAAATTGATGTATGGCTTAAATTGACTATACTCAGCCACTAGTTAACCAACAGAAAAACTGGAACTGATATAATTGAATTTTGAATAAGTGAAATGAGTATTATATACTGCCGAATAACCAATCAGGCATTAAAAGATTACTTCTATAAACATGGGGGAATCTTATTCTTCAGAACTGAATAGTGCAGTGAAGTCAAAAGATCAATCCAGGTTTCTCATTCTATTTCAATCAAATCTGGTTCCACCTTTTGCAAATTAACAATATGTTTTCTTTCCCAATTCGGAGTTGGCAAGAATTTTTAAATGTGATTTTAAATGCTGAGTGTCTTCAGGGTCCTGTACTTCCTCTTGGATGGTAGTAATGAAAAAAAGGGGCACGTTTTGGGTGACAGAGTCCTTATTGATGGATGCCAGCTTTTTTGAGACATCGCCTCAACGAAACCTATTCATTTATTTAGCCTATACTGCTCCTAGACCCGGACCTGGAATTAGAATGCCTCATCATTCCAACGTGCCTTGTTGAACACCATAGTGCTCCTTCTTAAAACTTTACTTCAAAAGTCAAATTCTTAGGTGAACTAATTATTGACCAAGATACAACTTCAATGACGAGCAAGTTTTTTTATTTGCTTATACTAGACAATACGATCCATTGAATCAAAACGTAAAAAAAATATAAAGTTGAAACTCCACATGGAGTACAAGTTGACAGTCGCGTTGGTTTACTGAAAAAAGGGTTATATTTTGAAAATGAATTCACTGGAGGTGAAACAGACATTTTAAATGTAAATTACATGAGCTCCATAAGGAAACGAAATATGAAAACATCTTGATTGTGGACGAGTTAGGTTTCATTTTCACATTATTCACACCGAGTATTTGTTAAGTATTTCACGGCATTGCAAAAAAAACCCAAACCAGGCAGACTTTGTTCCACGTCCCGGGTTCCGAATATCAAACAGCCGGGACGCCAACTTTCAGCGAGTTTTCAAGAACGGGTGCCGATGCCTAGGCCGTCGCCCCGGGTCGGAGGGAGAGTTGTGCGCCCTGGCACCGGCTCCCAGCCGCGGCCTAAGGCAGCCGCTACAACATGACTCGGCAGAAAACCGGCGCCAGAGCACAATGCAGACCAAACCGAGCGGCCAACACCACTCAACCCGAGCAGTCATCGCGGACGGCACTGCGACCACGAACTCGCTGTCCCCCAGGACTCGCAGACACACCAAAACCCACCGCCCGCTGCCTACCATTTTACCACCGCTACGCCGTTGCCTTCCCGCAGCAATCGGAAGATCGATAGGCTCGTCGATTGATTAATTCCGCCTGGGCGCCAGCCAGGAAACTAAATAGAGACGAATAATCGAACGTCCCTGTTTTCTCTCTCTCTCTCTCGCTCTCTCTCGGGATCTTTGGACTGCAGGAGAACTTGGTTCATTCTGCTTCTGTGTTGGCAAATGAAGTCCATGTGGAATCGACAAATTCTGTCACAGGTTGTGCAAATGGCGCCTGAATGGGTGGGTCATTTTTAGATGGTGCTGTATTCCTGACACTGGGTTTCTCCAGAGCCCCCAGTGCCATCTCTGTAAGTCTCAGCGCAGTACAAGCCCTTTGGCCCAGAATATTATGCCGATCTTTTAACTAACTCCAAGACCAATCTAACCCTCTCCTGCAACATAGCCCTCGTTTCCCTTTCATCTATGTGCCTATCAAAGAATCTATTAAAAATCATTAATGTATCTGCCTCTACCACCACCCTTGGCAGTTCGCTCCATGCACTTACCACACATTGTGTAAAATAAAATACTGGTAAATTTCCTCTAAAGCTTCTACATTTTTCTAATAATCAGGCGACAGAACTAAACGCAATAATTACGTGTGGTCTAACCAGAGTTTTATAGAGCTGCAGTATTCCCTGTGGCTCTTGAAATGATTCCCCCCCCCCCCCCCCGACTAATAAAGGCCAACATACCATATGCCTTTTTAACCACACTATCATCTTGTGTGGCAACTTTGAGGGATCTATAGAGGTAGATCCTAAGGTCCCTCTGTTCCTTCTCACTGCTTTTAATCATGCCATTAACATTGAACTTTGCCTTCATGGTTGACCTTATAAAGTGTATGAATTCACACTAAACTGGATTGAACTCCATTTGCCTGACTCTGCATGCAGTCAGTGTCCCTTGGTAACCTACAACTACTTTCTACACTATGTACACCACCAACAACCTTTGTGTCATCTGCAAACTTACTAACCCACCCTTCTACTTCCTCATCTAAGTGACTTATAAAAACTATAAAGTGCAGGGGTCCCAGAACAGATCCCAGCAGAACACCTCTAGTGACTGACCTCCAGGCAGGATATGTTCCATCTACTACCACCATCTCCTTTTGTGGGCAAACCTATTTCAAATCCAAACAGCCATGTTTTCCCTGGATCTCAGGTTTGTCTTTCTGAATGAAACTAGTATGGGAAACATTGTCAAACTTCCTATTAAAATACATATGCCCTACATCTACTGCTCTACCTTCAACAATTTGTTTTGTCACTTCCTTAAAAAATTAAATCAGGCTCATGAGGCTTGACCTGTTTCTCACAAAGCCATGCTAACTATCTGTAGTCAGTTGAGCTTTTTCAAATGCTCATAAATCCTATCTCTAAGAATTCACCTCAATAGTTTGCCCACCACTGACGTAAGACTCAAGACTATCCAACCCCATCTTCTGTTCCCCACCCTGACCTTTTACCTCTTTTACCTGCCTACTACTCAACCCTGGGCACCCTCCTCCTTCCCTTTCTCCTGTGGTCACTCTCCTCTCCTATCGCATTCCTTCTTCTGCAGCCCTTGAGCTTTTGCATATGCATTTCACCTATCATTTTCCAGCTAGCCACCTTCCCCATTCCCCCACCCCACCTTTGTATTCTGGTGTATTTGCCTTTCCTTCTCAGTCCTAAAGAAGGATCTCAACCCAAAATGTCAACTGTTTATTCATTTCTATAAATGAGGCCTGATTTGCTGAGTTCCTCCAGCATTTTGTGTGTGTTGCTTAAGACTCACAGGTCTGTAATTCCCAGGGTTACACCTATTACCTTTTATGAACAAAGGGATAATATTTGCCACCCTCCAATCTTCTAGTACTATTCCTGCGGCCAGTGCTGATACAAAGATCTTTGTCAAAGGTGCAACAATCTCTTTCCTCAGTTCCCATGATATCCAGTGGTAGATCCCATCTGGCTCTAGGGACTTGTACAACACAATGTTTTACAAAAGTTCCTATTCATGACCTTGACATGTTCCAGAGTCAGGATCAGGTTTAATAACACTGGCATATATTATAAAATACGTTGCTGTGCAGCAACAGTACATAATAAAAAAAATATAAATTACAATAAGAAATACATACTGTACTGCACAAAAGTCTTAGGCACATATAACTAGGGTGCTTAGACTTTTGCACAGTACTGTATTTGTCAATGTGGAGTGGAGAGTGAGATTATAAATCTGGCAGGAGCAAAGGGATGTTGAGAATGGTGAGGGTGGAGTGCTGTGGGAGAGGTGTGGGGCAGGTGGCAGAGAAGGAGTGCCAGGGCGGGGCTGGCACTGGTGCAGACACACCCAGCCCTGAGACACCTGGGAAGGTAATTTGGTTCCAAACAATTGATTTATTGATCACTACAGAATGTCTCTCTGGTGCTTCCTGCCCTCTTCTCTCTCCCTTCCCCTTTTCCCAAACATGATTCCCCTATACCTGCCCCCTTCCCACTCTCAGTGCACAACAGAACCCCATATCAGAATCAGATTTATCATCACTCCTGTAGTTTATGATTTTTTTTGCTGCAGCAGTATAGTGCAATACTTGAAGTTAATAGAGTACTGTGCAAAAGTTGTAGGCAACCTAACTGTATATATGTACCTAAACCGTTTGCATAGCACTCTTCACAATTCATGTTCTTACTTGCACAGTTTGCCTCTTTTTCACTTTGGTTGTTTGTCTGTCTTTGTCTGTTTCATGAAATTCTATAGCATTGCTTTTATTTTCGGTAAATGCCTGCAAGAATCTCAAGGTAGTATATGGTAATATATATATATATATACTTTAATTTGGTATCCCTGAGACTTGGAAGTGAGGAAGTTCACACACAATACACAGTCCTGTGTTCTCACTCATTCCTTGATGAGGACTGATGTGTGTTCCCTCAACATCCCCTTTCTGAATACCACGATCGGTTCCTTGGTTTTACTGATGTTGTGCAAGGTTGTTGTTTTGACAGCACTGAACTAGCTGGTCTATCTCACTCCTGTATGTCTCCTTGTCACCATCTAAAGTTCTGCCAACAGTTGTTGTGTCATCAGCATATTCATAGATGGCATTTGTGTTATGCCTAGTCACACAGTTGTGGGTGTATAGAGAGTATAGCAGTGGGCTAAGCATGCATCCTTGAGGTGCGCCAGTGTTGATTATGAGCAAGGAGGAGGTGTTATTTCCAATCTTCCCTAACTGTGGACTCCCAATGAGGAAGTCAAGGATCCAGTTGCAGAGGCCCAGGTTTAGCCTATTACGTGCTAAACTAACATTTAGCCTATTTGTCCTAACCTCACATTCGCCAGTCCCTCTCACTGGTGAACATTGAAGGAAAGTTTCCATTAAGGAACCCCACCTCCTCCACCTCCAGGCACATGTTTCATCTTTTATCCCTGATCTGTCCTACCCTCACTCTAGTCATCCTCCTGTTCTTCATATATGTACAGAACACCTTGGGATTTTCCTTAATCCTACTCTCCAAGGCCTTCTCATGTCTCAGAAAATGTCATCGCAAAGAAGAACCAATAGTGCCTCTGCTTTCTTAGAAATTTGAATAGATTTGGCAAGTCACTAAAAACTTTGAGAAACTTCTATAGGGGCACAGTAGAGCATATCATAACTGGTTGCATCACGGCCTCGTATGGAAATACTCAGGAATGAAATAAGTCTACAGAAAGTGATGGATACACTCCAGTTCATCATAGGCAAAGCCCTGCCCTTCATTGAGCGCAGTACCAAGGAGTGCTGCCACAGGAAAGCAACATCCTTGGATCTCCTGGACAATACCAATACTTACATTAGGCTGCTGTTCATTGACTACAGCTCTGCATTTAACACAGTCATTCCTAGAATTCCGATCAACGAGCTCCAAAACCTGCACCTCTGTACCTCCCTCTGCAAATGGATCCTCGACTTCCTCACCAGAAGTCTACAGTCTGTGCAGATCGGAAATGACATCTCCATCTTACCTATATTCAACACTGATGCACCTCAAGAATGCATACTTAACTCAATGCTATACTCTCTCTACACCCCTCCACGTGTGGCTAGCTATGGCTTAAATGCCATCTATAAATTTGCTGATGATTACAAGTATGTTGGCAGAATTTCTGGGATGATGAGGAAGTGTACAGGAGCGAGATCAATCAGCTGGTTCAGTAGTGTCGTAGCAACAGTTATGCACTCAACATGAGTAAGACCAAAGAATTGATTGTGGACTTTAGAAAGGGTACAACAAAGGTACACACGCCAGTCCTCATTGAAGAATCAGAAGTGGAAAGGGTGAACAATTTCAAGATCCTGGGTGTCAACATCTCTGAGGATCTATCCTGGGCCCAACATATCGATGCAGTTACAAAGAAGGCACAACTGAGGCCATATTTCTTTAGCAGTTTGTGGATAGGTCTCTATCAGCTTTGCACATCTGGCCACTGCAATTTTTCCCCATTCTTGACAAAACTGCTCAAGCTCTGTCGGAAACACAAAATACACTGCAGATGCTGGGGTCAAAGAAACATGCACAACACGCTGGAGGAACTCAGCAGGTTGGGCAGCTTCCATGGAAACGAGCAGTTGTTTTGGGCCGAGACCTGATGAAGGATCTCAGCCCTAAACATTGACTGCTCATTTCCACGGATGCTGCCCGACCTGCTGAGTTCCTCTAGAGTGTTGTGTGTCAAGCTCTGTCAGATTGCATGGAGGTCGTGGGTGAACTGCACTTTTTAAGTCCAGCCACAAATTCTCATTTGAATTGCGATCTAGTCACTGACTTGGCTACTTCAGGACATTAACTTTCTTGCTTTAGGCCATACTTATGTAGCTTTGGATTTTTGCTTGGGATCATTGTCTTGCTGGAAAACAAATCTTCTCCCAAGTTGCAGTTCTTTTGCAGACTGCAACAGGTTTTCCTCCAGGATTCCGTGTATTTTGCTGCATTCATTTTACCCTCTACCTTCACAAGTCTTCTAGGGTCTGCTGCAGTGAAGCATCCCCACAGCATTGATGCAGCCACCACCACGTTTTACAGTAGGAATGGTGTGTTTTTGGTGATGTGCGGTGTTCGGCTTACGTCAAAAATTACATTTAGTCTGGTAATCATAAAGTTCAATTTTGGTTTCATCAGACCATAGAACCTTCTTCCAGCTGACTTCAGAGTATCCCACATGCTTTCTGGCAAACTCTAGCAGAGATTACAAGTGAGTTTTTCAACAGTAGCTTTCTCTTTGCCACTCTCCCATAAAGCTGCGACTGTTGAAGCACCCGGGCAACAGTTGTTGTTTGTGCAGTCTCTCCCATCTCAGTCATCAAAGCTTGTAACTCCACCAGAGACTTTATAGGTCTCCTGGTGGTCTACCTAACTAGTCCCCTTCTTGCAATGTCACTCAGTTTTTGAGGACGGCCTGCTCTAGGCAGATTTACAGCTCTGCCATATTCTTTCCATTTCTTGATGATTGATTTAACTCTACTCCAAGGGACATTCAGTGACTTGGAAACTTTCTTGTATCCATCTCCTGACTTGTGCTTTTCAATAACCTTTCAACAGAGTTGTTGGACCTTCCAGATACAGGTGTATTGTTACTACAATCAATTGAAACACCTTGAATGCACACTGGTTGATCTCCATTTAACTAATTATACTGTATATGTGACCTAAAACCAGTTGGCTGCACTGGTGATAATTTGGTGTGTCATATTAAAGAGGGTGAAGACTTAGGCAACCAATTATTTTATGTATTATATTCATAGTTAATTTAAGTCACTTTGTAGAGATCTGTTTTCACTGACACAAAAGTGTCTTTTTTGGTTGATTACTGTAAAAAAAAACAAATTAAATCTACTGTGATTCAATGTTATAAAACAATAAAACATGAACACTTCCAAGGGAGGAGGGCGAATACTTCTTAAAGGCACTGTATATATATATATTATAAATTATAGTTTTTATTATCATGTATGGCAATGCACTCCCGTGGCATAACAACAAATTTCACAACATATGCCAGTGATATTTAGCTTGACTCTAATTCTGATTCCATCAACAAGGACCTCGACCATCCATACAATACCCTCTTCTCATTACTATCATTGGGCAGGAGGTACAGGAGGCCTGGTTCCCACACCACCAGGCTCAGGAACATTTAGTACCCTACATCCATTACACTCCCAAAGTTCCACATCTCAGAACGGATTCCACAAACCACAGACTCCCTTTCAAGTTGTCATTACAATTCATGTTCTCATTTGCACAGTTTGTCTTCTTTTTCACATTGGCTGTTTGTTAGTCTTTGTCTGCTTATGCAGAGTTTTTCATAAAATTCTTTTGTATTTCTTTTATGTCCTTTAAATAACTGCAAAAAAAAAACAAATCTCAAAATAGTCTATGGTAACATTTGCATATTTTGATTTGATATGCCTGATACTTTGGAGTGAGGAAGTTTACTCACAAATACACAGCCCCATATCTACCTCTAGGAAGAGGAGAATATGTCAGAAGATCTCAGAGACATAATCATTATCATTTTGAAGATAGGAAACAAATCCGAATGTGGTAACAGAAATGTCTCCATGATCAACAATAGAGAAAATTATCATGAGGATTCTTCTCAATTGTCATCTCCAAATAGCCAAAGTTATACTTCCTTAAATGCAATGTCAATTCTATTAATCTGGAGGCACAGGATATGACTTTCACTCTCCCAACTCCAAGATGAATGCAGGGAGCAGCATCAACCACTCTAGCTGGTGACTAGCAACTTCACTAAAACTTTTGACTCTAGAGCACCCTCCTCAGTTTTAGCTATCTACAGAAATCCATCACTGTTCCCCAATATTTCATGATGATATGCAAACTGATGCAAATAAATGTGTCCACAACAATTCCAGTTTGGTGTGAATGAAGTTGCCCCAACTGCCCTAACTCTTCTTAATGTTCTTTACAGTGCTAGACTTACCCTCCAACAATATTCCAAATGGAATGGAACTATTCCACAGAACAAATGGGAAGCTGATTACTTCATACTGTATCAGGTTTAATTACCTGAGGACAGCTGCCTATTTCTGCTGCTCATCCAGAGGATAATTTATTGTTCAAAGCAACAGCAAGAATTTTGTGAAACTGGATGTGTATCAACTTCCTTTGAAGTTCAACTTGTATGAAAGGACTTTCATCCCTGGAAGGAATGTTTCTAATGCTGACACAACCTGGCAATGAGTTTCAAAATAAATATAAAGTACATCACCAATGCATGGTGTAAAAATAAGTGAATGAAATACAGATATCAATCAATATCTGCAAAAACAAGTATGAGGTGCTGTGCTCAACATTTATCAATTTAACATTACAATAAAATGTTCTGTATCTGGTACAAGAGAATGTTTAGAAAAATGCCACTCATTGTGTCCAAGTCACAAAACAGATTATGCTGCTGGGGTAGGATGTACCACATGCCCATCAGTTTGATTGTGCAGTGATGTACACTGTTGGCATCTTACTTGAGAGGATCTGGAAGATCGTAACACACTACAAACATATAATTTCCAATTCCAAATATGGCTTCCTCAGGCATAGTAAGGCATTCCATGAGTCTGTCCTCAAGAACTGTCCATTAAATGACTGTTAGAAATGAACAATTTCAATGAGGGTTGATGATAAAGAATACTTATCCATTGTGTTTTCCCTATGTAGCTACAATAGAGCAGATTTGGAATGTTACATATGCTAGTTTTGATGGCCTTTAACTATCAACATAGAAATATAGAAAATCTACACCACAATACAGGCCCTTAGGTCCACAAAGCTGTGCCAAACATGTCCTTACCTTAGAAATTACCTAGGGTTACCCATAACCCTCTATTTTTCTAAACTCCATGTACCTATCCAGGAGTCTCTTAAAAGACTCTATCGTATCTGCCTCCACCACTGTTGCCGGCAGCCCATTCCACGCACTCACTGTTCATTGCGTAAAGAAACTTACTCCTGACATCTCCTTTGTACCTATTTCCAAGCACCTTAAAACCAACACATGATATTTAATACTTTACAATGTCAATGGAAAAGATTTGCCTTGCCAGTTTCCAAAGCAATCTCATAATTGGTCCCCCAATCTGAACAAGTGGCTGTGTTCTTAAGGACAATGTACATGCTTGATTACCGCAGGAAAGTGTGTTACCATTTGTTTCTGGATTTCTTTTTAATTAACTAGTGGCTACTCTTATTCCATAACACCTGAAGATGTTTGCATTTGTGTAACTAACTTAATTGAAAACTGCTTTAAAAACTTTTTGAATTTTTGTGAAGTCAGATTGCTGTCAGTTGTTTGCTATATCCCAGGGAGCCATGTATTCACATCCATCCAGTAGCCAATGCAATTTATTGCCAACCAAGGCCTTATGATTCCTTATGCTCTGAAGTGCCTGATGGAAGATGAACAGCACATGAGATGATGTTGAAGGCAATCTATTGGTGGTGGTCTTTGTGACATATAAAAGCTCTGTGATTATTCAAAGTATTAAAAACTAGCTGTTTACTGAAACACAATATTGCTCACTAATACAGTACCATTATACAGCTGTAACTTGCTTTGTTTTTAATATACACAAAATGATAAAGGTACTGAATGCAACTGTTGTAAAATATCTGAAAATATTTGTGAAAAACTAACCTTACTCTCAATTCCTCATGAATCCCAAATGAACATGAAATACGAACAAAATCTGAATGATAGAAAATCCTTAGCAGCTCTGTTTTTCTTTATCAATTATCTGTTCCTGGCATCTGAAATTTATTAAATCTGGTCACAAGGACATTTAAGTTTCTTTGAGCCAAACGCAGGTCGCAATAAACGATACCACTTTTATGTCAGTTAACGCGATTGCGTCTAAAGTATGCGTCAAGCAGAACATAATGATTTGTATGATACCTTTGACATTCAATAATCTTTATTCAGTCTGATAACGCGTGGCGATCTGCAAATAAAAGCGGTAGCCTTGGACAAGTTACATGATGGAATTCTGGGTCATTCATGTAAACTTGGAAAGACTGAGTCGGAATTAACATCTGGGCAATCAATGTGCAGCGGCATCGATAACTCCGTATTCACAATAGGCACTAAATAAAGGCCAAATGATCGTCGCTCCAGTGTTTCAAATTAGCAGAAGCCACCTGCTATTATTTTGCCTCATTTAGCATTATCTATTCGGGCTTTGAGGAGAAACCTCACACAAATCTATCTATGCTGTATTTACTTAACTCTGAAAAACAGGTGTCTGAATAATAAACTACTTTTATTCGCTTCCTAAAGAACTGAGATGTTTGCTAAACATCCAACAAGTGTGAGGTTACATTTGTTGGGTCTTTCACAAAAGAAATGCCCAAAATGTGACATTTATTAAGTACGATATTGTGTTTTCGTTCAGCAAGTTTAACTCACATAATGTATGACAAAATAAATCCCATTGACTTGCGTGGCATTGTGAAAACCTACTAACTTTATGTGGTTCGGTTCTATACCGAACACCTTTGGAATCCTCCTGGCGGCGCCACATACATTGCAAAGGCCAGACACTGGCCTCTTAACCGAAGCCTTTCCCTCTCCCCCCAACAACGTAGATTAAACCACGTTTTAAAAAAAACAACTTTTTATATAAGAAAGTCACGCGATATTGACTTTAGCTGTCAGCTGAGCAAGCCAACTGAGGTGTTCACTTCAGTGACATTTCTTGAATTGCGTTCAATATAAATATAACAAACACCGAAATATTTTGTCTTTGAAATATTGGAGATTAACTTCGTCATCCATCGGCGGCACAAACGTTAAAATCAAATTTAGTTCCGAAGTGCTGTGCATTTATTGAGGACTGAGGACATTTACAGCAGCAGGTGCAGAAAGAAGGCCTGGTAGATCATCGGGGACACCAGTCACCCCAACCATAAACTGTTTCAGCTGTAAACGGTACCGCAGCGTTAAAGCCAGAACCAACAGGCTACGGGACAGCTTCTTTCGACAAACCATTAGACTTTCAAATTCACATGTTTGTACATCGCGACGGAGTCATAACGCAAAGATTTTTACTCCCTCACTTTGTGGGATGGATGTAAGATTTAAATAAATTCTAATTAAAATGTATTCAGCTCATGCTCGTGGTTTAACAGAAGATACCAGCAATTATTCAGAATTGTTGATAAAGAGCAAATATGTTCCAAAATCAGCTATGCATGAATGCAGTTTATAGTTCCACTACAAATGTGCAAATTTCAAGTGAAAATCCATTTAAAATTAACATCGATCGAGTACCTATTTGAAACAAATTTATGCTGAGTAACAATCCTGATGGAGTATTCGAAGCATATATTTGAGTATTTAGATGTTTGAATATGTATTTGCATTCATTGTTCTAAATTACTGTATTGTTAGTACAGTATAAGAACGTTTTCGGTTGTGAAGGAGTAATAGGTTGAAGAGAGTTTTAATTGTACAGGTGGAATCATTGTCGATACACTTTATAATAATTTGAAGTTTTGGTTATCCTGGTTTCAATCTTTTCGTATTTTTGACTGATTAACCCACTTTCTTGGCGTTTGTCTCAGCTACTTCCCTGTTGGCAATACCACATCAAGTTCTCCACAACTTAACTCAGCATTTGCATCCTAGGTCCTCGGACACATCTTTCCCAAATTCCCGCACGCCTTTAGCTGGCCATTTCAAAATTGTTGGAGAATGATTCATTCCACCTCTCAGGGCGACATTGTCCGCTTACTTTAATTCTGCCACCAGCTTTCTCTCTGTCTTTGCTCCATTAACGGCATAGTTAGCAGCCCATATTTTAGCCATAGGATTTCACCTTATCATGAAAAAAAAACAAAAATTCGAATGACAAATCACTGACCAGTGAACTTTGTTTATCTCTCTGCAGACGCTGCCTAACCTGCAGAGTAGGCACTGCCTTTTCAGTTTTTATTTCATCTATAAAAGGCTGATGGGAACTTACAACTAATTTTGCCTTCAGTGTTCCTGCAAGGCTTCTTCTTTCTCCACCTTGCTCGCATTTTGAGCCTATTTTGCATTCAGCATTATATATTATGAATGTATATCCGCAGCTAAGGATGTGCAAAATCGATGCAAGGCCTGAGCGCGCGGAAAGCTATTTTTACGGTGTCCCAAAAAATCACTGGAAGCTGGGTGCAACTGACTCTTCTAAAATCTTTCGTAGACAAATAAAATTTGAAACGATTAAAAGAAATTCAAATGACATTTGAAGTACACGTGAACTTTAAATTCAATTACCAGACGACATGAAGATCACGAAAATTGTAGATGAAATATTAGTTTGGACAATTAACACTGAATTTTTCTCATGAGCAGTAGCGAAATACTTAAAATACGTGGAAATATTTCACATTCAATTAAAAAAAACACTCCGAACTGAATTTGTACCCAAAAAATACGCAGGGTGCAGTGGGCCACATCTGTACTTAGTTACGTAGAGTGAGGATCGTTACATGCACGTGTTTTACCCTTTGACGCACTGATACCAGACACCTTAAGAATATGCAAAATCTAATATACGCCGCTTTAAAGATAACTTCACTGACACTATGTTGCATATTTCGAAATGCGAAATGGACAAATAGCAAAGGTGAGGAAAGTGAAATCAACTTAATGAAAAAAACACGGTAGGTCAAAAGAAGAAAAAAATAAACCTTACTCTCATTCCGTGTTTGAAAATGACACTGACTAGAAAGGGCTGATACTTCTGTGAAATACTTCTATTTTCTTTTATATATCACCGCGCCTACAACTGTGGGTTTTTGGAGGCTTTACTAGATCGTACTGGCAACCTTATTGCGAAAAGTTTATAACGAGAATGTTTTACTATTCTAACTCACACACAAAGGTTACTGGCATCCTGACAACCATTCTGTAACCGATCGTTAGAACAGCTTGCAGCACTTTACACAACGATTCAGAGGGCTGTAGTGATGAAATCGTTTACGCAAGCTATTGGCAGTTCACTGCAAACAGAATATTCCGTAATCGTGCAATCGAAAACGGCAGAACGTTCGTTCTTTTTAAATGTTTCACTTCCTTTTTCATCGCATCTTTTTTTTTACTACACGCCCTGCTTGAGTTTAAAAAACAAACAGTACGTTATCAATAATAACAGTATTTTGAAATAATCGAATGGTAAAGATCTTTTTATTCATTCGAACAGTGTTGCAATTATCTTCGGACATTTTACAATTAGAGGCATCAATCATCAACAATCATTTCACAAACGAGAAGATCTGCAGATGCTGGAAATCCGAGCAACACCCACAAAATACTGGAGGAACTCAGCAGTCCAGGCAGCATCTATGGAAAAAAAGTAGTTGACGTTTCGGGCCGAGGCACTTCGGCAGGGAACCACTTTGTCTCTGTCTACTCTGCTACCTAATTATACTTGTAACGGTTTAAATCCATTTTTTCAACATCCCGAAATTATGAGAGTCTACTTAAAATACACGATTTTGTAAACTTTACTTTTGTTTGACATTTATCTCAGAAAACGCTATGTACTTCTGAGGTAGCATTCTCAGGGGTATTGACTTTAAGATGCTTTGTCCGATGGAATTAAAATATTCCATGGCATTATTCCCGACGGTCTTCAAAGCAGATTACTAGGTCACTTATATGATTGCTGATTGCGGGTGTTTGCTATGGGTAAATTGGCCACTGCCCAATAACAACATTTCAAAAGCTGTGACTCGCATTGAGGTTTCATCAGATGTGAAAGGTGATGCATAAATGGAATTTAGTTCGTATTTCAAAACATTAAAGGGACAGAATGATTATTTTAAAGCTGATTTTCTTCAAAAGCAAATACTGTAATTTGACCGCTTCCAAATTAAATCCATAAGTTTGCCTTTCGAAATGTCTGACAACCCAGGTCAGGGAAGATACTATCACGCGGCGGAGTAGAGTTTCAGTTTTATTTAATTGAGAAAGATTTGAGTTGATTAAAGATAAAAAAACACACACACACACATTTAAGCTCTGGCTCCCATATCCGCAGGAACTGGCGCTGCCGAGGTCGCCTGTTCCGGAGTTCCGTTCAAGCGGGCGCCAGGCCGGGGCCGGGGCCGGCCAACGCTCGCGCGCGGCCTGCTCGAGAGCTCCACGCGAGGCAGGCTGGCGCGGCCGCGAGGTGGGTGGGAG
This sequence comes from Hypanus sabinus, assembly GCF_030144855.1. Lineage (NCBI taxonomy): Eukaryota > Metazoa > Chordata > Chondrichthyes > Myliobatiformes > Dasyatidae > Hypanus > Hypanus sabinus. The sequence goes on along the minus strand of NC_082712.1, from coordinate 140,846,638 downwards.
CTGGTGACGCACGCGCTGAGCGAGGGCTCCGCGGAGCTCGGCTCGCCCTCTGTGTGTTTATGTCCGCGCGCCGGTGGCAGCGCAGGATGCGCGCCGCGCGCTTCCTATTCTCCTCCAGACATTATTTACTTGATTTCTCCTTTGCCCTCGTGGAGTAGCTGAGCGAACTTGGGGGCCGGAGAGAGAGAGGGGGGGGGGAGAGAGGAAAATACGGAAAGGAGAAGACGGGGCGGGGTGAGGGAGGGAAAGGGGTTGGAATTGGGGGAGGAGACGGTTAAAGATACCCAAGTGCGTGTGCGTAATAACACACGAAAGGACGAAGGAAAAAAAACCCTTAAACATGGCGATGAGGAACGAGGGGGATTCGGCAGCGCACAGTACCAGCAACGCCAAGTGCCAAGAGGAGAGCAGTCGGAACGGTTATGTGAAAAGCTGCGTCACTCCTTTGAAACAGGACCGTGGGTTTTCCGTCTGCAGGTGGTGTAACTTGGAGAGGCTCGGTTTAGCGCGCCCGAAACTTCCAGCCTTTTACGTCGGGGGCGGCTGCAGCGCCTTTGCAATACTCGTGCTGTCCATCGTGGCTAGGAGATGCCTGGACGAAGAGTTTCTTTCATCCTTGTTGCAGACTTTCCAGTCGGCGTGGGCGATCGTATTCCAGTCCCTGAGCCCTCTTTTTAGCATTTGCTGTGCCTTCTTTTGGTTGACATTTTATTTAAGGAAGAGCAAAAGGGAAAGTAACACGGTTTGGCTCCTGTCATTGCCACCATGTTGCTACCTTGGAGATTTTTTGGTGGTGCAAGTTTTATTCGGGGAGGACCAGGTGTTTCTTTGCAGGTTGCTGGCTCCAGCTGCGGTGCTGGGTTGTGTGGGATTGTTGACATTACTCTCCACTTTGAAAGTGAAACAGAGCGTCCTGATCTTGCTGTTCTCCGGTGTTGTTAGGTTGGCATCCATCACCAGTTTGATCGCTCTACCAGCAGCTCTGCGACCCCTCTTGGCCTGTGGGGTCGGGATGGTGGGAGCTATCATTGCTGTGTATTTTGATTACTTATTTCCTAGGGAAGCCCGTCGCAGGACTGTCCCAGAAGAAAAAATACCCGTGATCAAGCCCCGCAGACGGTCGAGTTGTGTATCTTTGGGAGAAACGTCAACCAGTTATTATGGTGGCAGTAAGATGCCGAGGAGGACGTCTTTGCCTTGCATATCGAGAGAGCAGGTAACATTTCCAGACATCAACTTTTTTTTTAAAGATCTGTGTAATTTCATTATGAAATGATTATAAACATTGGCGGCAATGTTTGTAAACATCTCAAACAATAGCAATTTAACATTGGTGCTGTAATCATCAAGAGATCCTGCTTGCTTCTATATTTTGCAAAATATTTTGTGACGGAAAGCTACACCTTATTATGTTTTGATTATGTAATTAGGCAAGTGTATACGTGAAACCTACCACGAAGGAATGTTGTATTGAGTGGCAGGTTTTAATTTTTTTTTCCAGAAACGTTTTTGGTAAGGTACTACTTAAAATTACATTAAATTGGTTAAGTAAAGGAAAGCTAACTTATCGGCTACAGTTCCTGACTTAAAAGTATTATTTGAAATAGTCCGTATATTTTACACAGAATGCTTGTATTTTGTTGTAACCCACAACTACAATTTAGTGAAAACTTACAAATTCCTGTCTACAAATCAAAAACAAAATATTGTCGAACATATGGCAATTGCCTTAATCTTTTGTGGTAATGGATATCTTTTCCTCTTCAGAAAGTAAGCTATTGCGATATACAGTACTGTAAAATGTTAAGTGTTAGCATAAGCTTTAGTTTGGGTATGTCTTGTATCCTAAAGTCAACTTAAAATGCTGGCAAAATGTTGGACAATATAAACTTTGAGGATCAATTCAGTTGAAAGAGAGACAGAGCAGTGATGTTGGGAGATATCGTTTTTCATGACACCTTCTGTACTTAAATATAGTAAATTATTTTATATACTTGAGCAATCTGACAATTCAGTTCATTTGGCACAGTATGGGCTTTGAAACTTGTGAACAAAGCAACTGAAATAACTTTTTAATAGTTGTGCGGATAGCATATGGTGATGACTGTGATGCTGGATGCTTCAGTGTCTTTATTTTGCTTCTCAATTTGCAGTGAGTGTGAGATATTGTTAATTTAGCCATATTATAAGAGCTTGGATAAATCAATACTGCAATTCAAAGGAGTTAAAGAAAATAACTATTGTATCAGAATGTTATACTTGTGGTGTAACATTCTTTTTTTCCCACTTGTCTTGAACCTGAGCTTTAGCAATTATAAAAGAATGTTTGTAAAAACAAGCTTTTCAGATATGGAAATAATTTTAAGATACCTTTTGTGTTCAGCATTGGGAATTGTCAATGCAGGAATCTTTGAGATGACTGCTTATCCCATTGTAACCTGTCAGCCAAAAATGAACAATGTTGTTCTGAAGTTCAACCTTGTGATTTTCCTGCTAAATGTTAAATGTATTGAGAGTTTGTTTCGACCATCCCTTTAGGGCAATGTTTTTAGAACCCCACTACTCCTGAGTGAATCTTTTTGTCCTCAACTTGCCTCCAATTTTCTCATGTGGTAACACACTGTACCCCCCTTGTTTAAACTTCAGTTAAAATAACATTCAGTCTTGTTTGTTTCAAAAATATAATCCCAGTCTAGACACTCACTCATAATTTCCCAACACTGTCAAAAATTATCCGAGGTTTCTTTGATACTCTGGTGCTTTAGCACCCACATTTGTAGACAGAAATCTATTCGTGAATGTAATTAGTTTTTTATATATAGTTCTGACCCTTGTACTCTTGTATTTGCCACCTTTGAGTCCACTTAAGCAGTCCATTCAAAGAGGTTTTTCTGAAGCCTCTCATCTTCATCCATATTAGTCGCTGTCAGTCAGTAAAATACTGGCTCTGTATTGTTCCTGTTTGTTCTGGAACCACACTGCAAACGTTGGGGCATCTTGATGGCATTGAATTCAATGAAATTACTGTTCAGCATTGCACTTTGCCTTTTTGCACGTTGGTTTCTTACGGTCAATTTTAATCAACTTTCTCTTGGATCCCAAGAGACTTTACTTTTCTGATTAATTTGCTACATGGATGAAAAACAGAAAATGCTGAAAAATGTTCATCAGTTGAAGCAGCATAAATGGAGAAAGAAACCCCACTTCAGGTCAGTTGTGCTTCTTCAGAACTACATGATGGGCTCTGTCAAATGGCTGGCTAAAATCTATGTACATGGCTCCAGATGTACCATCTTCTTCAACCCTAACATTCTTCAAAATGTGTAATCAAGTTAGTCAGTTATGACCTTAAAATTCATGTTGTGATTAACCTTTTTTTTCCCTCTATGTATGCTTCCAGAAATTGTTTTCCTACAGCAATGTTTTGCCAGCTACTATCCAGGATATTACTCTTTAAGAATATCACTGTCTCTCTGTCTGTCTCTCTTTCTCTTTCTCTATGTCAGCAAGACCAAGGAGCTGATTATTGACTTCAGAAAGAGGAGATCCATGAGCCAATCCTCATTTGGGGATCTGAGATGGAGAGGGTCAGCAACTTTAAGTTCCTCTGTGTTTTTATTTTGGAGGACCTTGCTTGAGCCCAACGTGTAAGTGTAATTACAAAAAAATGCATGGCAGCACCTCTACTTGAAGTTTGTGAAGGTTTGGCATGACATCTACAATTTCTTCAAACTTCCATAGCTGTGTGGTGGAGAGGAATTTGACTGGTTGCATCACAACCTAGTATGAAGACGCAATGCCCTTGAATGGAAAATCCAGCAAAAAGTATTGGGTATGGCTCAGTCCATCAGGGCTAAAGCCCTCCCCACCATTGAGTGCATCTACAAGGAGCACTGTTGCAGGAAAGCAGCATTCATCATCAGAGGTCCCCACCACCCAGGTTATGTTCTCTTCTCCCTGCTGCCATCAGGAAGAAGGTCCAGGAGCCTCAGGGTCCACACCAACAGGTTCAGGAACATTTATTACCCGTCAATCATCAGGCTCTTGAACCAGTGGGGATAACACTCAACTTCACTTGCCTCATTACTGAATTGTTCCCACAACCTATGGACTTGCTTTCAAGGGCACTTCATCTTATGTTCTTGATATTTTTTGTTTATTTATTATTAATTTTTTATTTTGTATTTGCACCTTGGTTGTTTGTCCACCCTGTTGGGTGTGGCCTTTCATTAGTTCTGTTATAGTTCTTGGATTTACTGAGTTTGCCCACAGAAGAAACCGATCTCAAGGTTGTATATGGTGGCAAATATGTATTTTTGATAATGAATTTCCTTTGAACTTTGTTTTGTGCATTTAGACTTGGAGAACCAAAAAAGTGTAACTAACCCAGTTATCTTATAGTTAACCTTCCCTTTGTACTGTACATGTATAAGAAAGATATGACAATGCTTACCCTCTTTGCCTTCCTAATTTCCCTTTTAAATTTCACCTTTTCATTTTCAATAATCCTTTCAGCGTTGAATCATTTCATGACTTTTGCTTCTGTGTTTATACTTTTCCATAATTAAATCTAACAGAATTATAACTGCTTTCTAAAGCAATTCCCATTACCATTCATTCCTTGTCTTGTCTAGGTTGCTTCCATGCATTAGACTATATCAGTTCACCATCTTTATTTACATTACTCCTTAAACATGGGTATAAACAATTATGCTGTCAAAACTACTTGCTCTTTTTTTTGTATTACAGCCTTTTATTTTTTTCTGGTTGAAAACATTACTCTGCCTCTTTTATATTTCCTAAACTCTGTCCTTTTGCATCCATTTTTGAAATAGCTGACAGGTTCCCACTAATCTCTCTGCCAAATTGGGTTAAACCCATTTTAATGGCACTGGTAAGCTGCCATTTCAACATTGATTCTTTTCTGTTGAGGTGTAGCTGTCCATTTCATCAAATTCCCAGCTTCTCCAGATTCCCTCCCAGTGCCCCAGAAGTATGAAACCCTTTCTCTGTGTTTGTCTTTTCTGCCACTCTTTCATTTGCCTTATCTTCTCAATCACTGTGATCATTGGTGCCTAGCACCTGTAATAATGTAGAGATCCCATCTTGGAAGTTGTTTCTTTTTAGCTCATCTGATGAATAGCATCCTTTTCATATAATGGATCCCAGTTAATTGGGACATATTGGGGCCAGGGCATTTTGACCCAGTTAAATGCTGTCCCATCTAGCTGAAGTTTCATGAGAAATAGTTAAAAATGTATATAAAATGTTTGAGTAACAAATGATGTATTTAAATAGAATAGAGAACAAATTAGAACACTACCAATACCCCTAGTCCTATAAAGCTGTATTAGTGTGATAATTATCAACAGAGTAATTCATCTGCACTGTTCTTTTGACTGTAAATTGAACAAAGTCAGCACGGACACCTTGTAGATTGCCTTCATGCAATGCTTTAAATAATTGCATCGTCCAAATCTTCATTTTCATTGCAACATTCAAGATGATTGTCAGTACCTTTGTAATTCCTAACTTGTTGAGGTAGGAAATTGTTGAATTTTATTTAATTAGGGAGACAGCGTAGAGTATCCCTTTCTAGCCCTTTGAGCTATGTCACCCCAGCAACCACCAGATTTAACCTTAACTTAATCATGGGACAATTTACAAAGATCAGTTAACCTGACTGGTACATCCTAGGACTGTGGGAGGAAACTGGAGCTCCTGGGGAAAACCCATGCATTCATTCCACAGGAAGGGCAAACAGAGATTCTTTACTGAGGACACCACAATTGATGCCCCCAGTTGTCATAGCGTCACGCTAACTGTGACACTACTGTGGCTGCCAGCCATTTTTGGCATCTCCATGTCTGAATGTTTGAAACTGTGGTGAGCAAAACAGTTCTGAATTGTCTCACTGCTTATTTCTCACCAGCTATCAGTGATGACAATCACTGTTTTTTGAACACATGCACGCAGCTGATGCTATTTAAAAACTGATTGATCTAAGCATGCTGTGGTGTCTTAGCGGCTACGTAAATGCATACAACTGACGCTAGTTTAGAAACTGTTTGGCAACAGTCGCCTGTCCCAATTAGCGGCATAGTGTCCCAAAGAAAGAAATAGAATCCCAGCTATTTACTCAATTTAGTTTTTTGTTAAGGTTTGTCCCAAATAAATGGCTGCCCCGATTAACTGTTGGTCCAATTAACTGGAATCTACTGTATTTGATCTTGGTAATGGTAATTGTTTTTTTTTCCTGGACCTCTGCTATTCATCTAAAGGTTCTGAACTTGCTCTGTGATGTTCTTGACCCTGCTGGTAGAAGGCAACAAATTATTTAGAATCTGGTTTATGGTTACAGAAATGTCTTCCCTTTGACTCTTTAATTGCTTCTTATTGTAGTTCTGTTCTTGCTGCTTCTTGGCTGTGCAGTTGTCAGTTGAGGGACCACAGCTGGCTCTGCTGTATTTCCCAAAGAAGTATCTCTTTTTGTATTATTCAGAGATGTATATATTATAGAGAGCACAAAGCACTTAGAGGATTTCTGCATTGTATGCCTGGTCCTTATGATTTGCACCAGAAAAAGAGATGCTGTGATTCTTGTCACAAATGTATAAGGATTATGTCTTCTTCCCATTGCTGCACAGATGGGTTGCTCTGAGTCACCACGCAACACCTTTTGTGTGCTGCCCTGAATTCCCTCACTTAGCAAGTTTCTAAATTTTGGATTTGATTCATGCTGTGATCTCCACAGTCTTTTTCCATAGGAGCCTTATTGAGAGGAGGGAAGTCATGACTTAAAGATAGCACTTCTGTTATGTTATTGCTTAGATTTAATGCATAGGAAATTATCTTCAGTGGAATTATTATTTGAGGACTTGCTTTGGAATAAAATGAACAAACATCAACGCATGCTGTTGTTTGGATAACTTGTGGTTGCAATGTTATACTGAATCTTATAATTGGAGATATGTCACGGACATTTTGCTGAACGATTTCTACTGTTATTCATTTATTGGCCATTCCTTTCTCACTAAATTATTTCTCTCCCTTATAACATTGCAAACTGTTCATTTTATACCTGGCCATACCTGGCAGCTGGACGTCCATCCGACTTGCGTTTTGTCTTTGATAATTACGCTTTCAACTGCTATAGTTTTGCATACACTTCAAAGCTTTTTTGCTAAAGATCTTACCCTCTTTTTAAAAACTCTTAACTCTAACCATATTTTTAAGTTGGCTTTCTATGCTTTATTTGGCATGTATTTTCTTTTTACCTGTTTAAATGTTGCGTTGCTTTTCACAAAGATGTACCAGGTTAGTGGAATTGAGCTACTCAAGTTTCTGTCATAGGTAGTTTGCATTCATTTGCTAGGAGAATGTTAAAGCAGATTGTCTGATATATAATTCTCCATTCTCTATTTGTGAATAAATAATTACCTGGCATCCAGCTTCGTTTAAACAGCTTGAGGAAATAGCTTTGCATGCAGCAGATTTAATTGAAAATATTAGTATTCACGTTTGGGACTGTTTAAGACTAAATAGAGGAGTAAAAATAATCACAAACCTCTCAGGGTTTTTAGAAGGAATTAGACTAGCTTTGTTCGAAACATGCAGTGAAATGTGTTGTTTGCATCAAATTATATCAGGAAAGATTGTGCTGAGCAGCTCACAAGTGTCACCGTTAACGCACGTAGCATGCCTACAACTCACTAACTCTAACTGTGCATCTTTTGAATGATGGAGGAAACTGGAGCACAGTGAGGAAACCCACATAGTCATGGGGAGAAAAACTTACAAAATCCTTACAATGTTGGGAATCAAGCTCAGCCCTTACAATTGCTGCTGGAAGCATTTTGTGCTTGAGAGAAAGATGCTGTAAAACAATTGCACTAACTTTGATGCTGCTGTGCTACCCTTTGGCATTGGTAGCCTGTCTAGTGTAACTGCTGTCATTGGTAGTCATGTAGGATTTTTCTTATTTGGTTTCTCAAGGACAATCTTAAATGACATGCTGATCACAGCTGTTAAGCAAAGGGAATGAAACAATGGTCTTTGAAATCGTGCTGCTGGATTAGATGAACTTTGTGATTGTGTAATTGATTTCATTGTCTTGTTCGTATTGTCATCTCAAGAAATTTTATTTCTGTTAGCCTGAAAATGAAGTGCATTTGGTGCATGATTTTTAAAACACAGTGAGCTTTGTAAGTATTTGGTGGTGTGTCTCTTGTTTCCACTATCTTGTAGTAGATGGACCAGATTAGAATAAACTAATTATTCCCTTTAGCTAGTCCATTGCCACTTTTTTTCTTTAAGTAACTTTATAATGCATTGAGGCCCAACCAACATAAGTCTGAGGTGAGAGCAGTGTCTCAATATATGCAGAATACACTGTCACTATAAGTGATCATTGACTATTTTGATTAATGTTTTGGGAGGAATATTTGGATGTTGCAGAGGAGCCAAGGTACTATTCAGAGATTCTAAAACATTATATGAAATGTGTATTTTAAAATGCATATTTGCAAGTTGGTTGGTTGCTATCTGTTGCAATGGAAGTATCTTCTTTATGTCACCAACCTTTCTTTGTTTTTGTGCAGTGATTTGTTTTTGATAATTTGAACAAGTAATTACCAAAGTAAATACTTCAGCTATTTATAGAGCTACATGGGCCTTTAGTCCTCATGAAAGGTCTCAGCCCAAAACATTGACTATTCATTTCCCACTATAGATGCTGTCTAACTTGCTGAATTCTTCTAACAGTTTATTTGTGAGTGTGTGTGTGCGTGGTGTTCCAGATTTCCAGCATCTGCAGTCTCTTTTGTGTATCCCCATATTTTCTTTATATTTATCTATTCCTGATAAATGTCAGTGTATTTTTGCTTATCCCTGATTTATCTTTAAGTGCTTTACTAAGTCATTGCGGAGGACAGTTAAGAGACACGGAGGCTGCATTGGGTAATTTGTGTTATTTTCCTTTCCTAAAGAACTTTGGTGTACCATATTGCTTTTACAACAGTGAAAATATTTCATGGTGACCAGTGCTAATGTTATCTTTTCATTTTAAATTATCTAATTCATTGAACTTGTATCCCCACATACAACGTTGGGATTGAGAGATCTTTAGATTATTCAATCAGGCCTCTGGCTAGCTGGTTGAATAACTGAAATGCTGTGCGTTAATATTAATTAATATTTAATTAATATTTTAATATTCTAATTGCATTTTTGCTTTTGTAAAAATTAATGGGGCAGCATTGATGAGGCTTACCTGACTGACATTAGTTTCTTCAGTTGTTTTTAGCTTTGCTTGAGTGATGATTTGTTCCATGTATTTTTTTTTAAAAAAGCTAAAACTGTTGGGAGTGTAAATTTTTTGGTGATATCGTCACTTTGTAGTTCTTTGTAATTTGATGGTCCAACTAGTGGACACATTTTGTGCTTGAGAGAAAAAATTCCTTGTAGGATCAGAAATTCTTGTGCGTGCTATTACTAATAAGTATAAGAACTCAGTGAAGTATAGATAAGACAAGAGTTATGATTCATGGCAAATTGTGCAGTTTGTTTTGCAAAAACCACGAGTGTCAAAAAAGTTGCGGTATTTGTACTGCAAAAGCAAACTCAAAAATTGTGACCACAATTGTGCAGAGATCCTGTAAGTGGGATAGGTTGCTATTAATGCCCTTATTGAAACTAGTCAGCAACTGATGCTTCAATTTAACGTACTATGGAAAACTTCCACAGAAGTCTAAGTTAAACTGAGAATATTGTGTAAACAAAAAAAAGCATTGAGGATCAAAGCTACGTGGCGTGGTTGGCAGAGAACAAGTGGAACAAAAGCTTGGCCAGGGAGGTGATTTTTAAAGTGAACCAGAGAAAAGAAAGCGGGTTTAAAAAGGAATTTCTATAACCCTAGGCCGAGGGAGCCAAAGCGAATATATCATTAGTAGAACAAAAAGATTATAGTGGTGTTTATTGAGCCAGAATTCTGAATGGCAGATTTTGGAGGACTAAAGATTATTAGAGATAGGCATCTCAATGAGAGAACCCATAATATTTTCAGAGGATTCAATAAAGAATGCACAAATTGCATCATTCTCAATTGCCTGTAAATGATGCTAATTCTATAAATAGCTGGAAATTTGATATGTTTGTGACAGCAGAGAGAAAGATTGTTACCTTTGAATTTGTTTATAAATTTCTTTAAAATTAGTTTTACCTACTGTTTTTGAATTTAAAGACATGAATTATTGGAAGTAGCCATTGAGCTGAATGAACAATTGATGTGTTTTGGTGATGCCTGAGCAAGGGAAAATCTGGTGGAACACTGGAAAAATTCTTGATTTCACTTGAATGTTAGCATCTAATTTTAATGTACACTTAAACACAACTGCTTCTAATGCATAATGTTCAGTCCGCAGTACTCCAATGTGCTGTGCTGGCTTAGATTCTGTATTCTCTTGTGTGGCTTGAACTTCGTCTTTTGAGGTGCAAAAGTAAATCAAAGTAAATGAAGTCTTCACAAGAGGTCAGAAAATACTATTTCTGGTGAAGTGGAATAATGCTTAACCTTGTCAGAAATGTTGTTACCTTTAAGTATGAAGTGTTGACCTGTTTAAGTGAAACCTTTGTTTAAAAATATACACAGTGCATTTACCTAGAAACCATTAAGCTGTTGAGACATATATAATCTTATATTTGTATTAAGCAAGCACATATGATAGACTGTGATATAATGAAGCAGTAATGAAATCTCTGGTTTCTTGGTGTTCCTGAATTATTCAGCTTTACTCACCACAATTTTTGAGATTATCATCAGACTGGTTCATCTGGTATATGCCATTAATGCTAACTTATTTGATTTTTGCATAGACTGTATCATTACTAGATTGTTGTATTTGATCTTCTAAACATAATGTAAGTTACAATAATTAATTTCAACTACATTTGGAATAAATGAAACATTCTGTTATGAAAAATGTGCCCCCAGAATTATAACTTAAGAGAAATCTTCTTGGTGTTCGAAAAGTGACCTGTTTCCAGTGATATGCATTTTATATGATAGCTTGGCCTGAAAGCCACCTGTAATTGATTGTTTAGTTATTTTGCATTTATATTTCACTGCCATTGATTCTATTACCTTAAGCCTTCAAAGACTGTTTGATGTTCCATTAATACAATTGATGAAAATAATCATTTTGTGAAGTATTTGGACATTTCTCATTTGCATGAAGTATTTGTACTTTCTGATAAAACTGCATTTATAAGCTGTTCCTTTGTTATTTGTCAGTTATCTTCATGTTTGTAATCAAAGATTTCACATTTCTGTGTTCATTGCTGAACAATTTGAATGTATGATCGAGACTGGCATTCCATGGTAGCTTAAGAATATGCAGCATTGCCTGAACCATTGTCTATTTGTTTCAGACAATAACCTGAAGTTTGTTTGTTTGTTCAAGTGGGATAAAAACATCCTTAAAGTGTGTCAGTTTGTGTGTGGTCTATTTGATCGTATTGGAGTCAAACACGATCTTCTCTTTGTTTTCACCCATTGTGCATATGAAATTTGAACACAGTAACCACAGTAATAATGACCAGATGATGGCTGATGGATTGCTCTTCAAGGTCAAAAATAATAGTTGATCTGTTTGGTTATGATAAGTAAATTGGGTGTGTTCTCTGACTTTTGCTACTCATTAGAGAAGCTGAGTCATTGAAGGAATAAGAAAGGAATTTAGTTCACGCACGTGTGGCAGGTAGAAGAAAAATGGTAATTTTGACATTATGTAATATGGTAACTGAGTTATATGGTCTCATTGTCTTTCTGGCTTAGCTGTTTGCTTTTGAAAGCTATTATTCAAAAGCTATTTGCGATTGAATAATTTATTTTAATGTTATCAGGGTAATTGCTGTGCAATTAGCAATTTTAATTTGACTTCCCATTCACATTCCAATATGTCTGTCCATGGCCTCAACTGCCATGCTCAGGTTCAAAGTTCAAAGTCAATTTATTATTAAAGTACATATAAGTCACCAAGTACTACCCTGAGATTCATTTTCTTGCAGGCATTCACAGTAGAACAAAGAAATTCAATAGAATCAGTGAAAAACTACACCCAAACAAAGACTGATAAGGAACCTTTGTGCAAAAGGCAAAATGGCAAATAGAAAAAGATACACATAATAATAAATAAGTAAATAAATAATACTGAGAATATGAGTTGTAGAGTCCTTGAAAGTGGGTCAGTAGTTCGTGTTCACTAATCAGTTCAGTGTTGAGGTGAAAAGAGTTATCCATGCTGGTTCAGGAGGCTGATTGTCAAAGGGTAGTAACTGTTCCTCAGCCTGGTGGTGTGGGACCAATGGCTCATGTACCTCCTTTCATATGACAGCAGTGAGAAGAAGGCATGGACTGGATGGTGGGGGCCCTTGATGATGGATGCCACCTTCTTGTGGCAGTACTCCTTGTATATGTGTTCTGTGGTTGGGAAGGCTTTTCCTGTGATGGACTGGGCTGTATCCATCAATTTTTGTAGACTTTTCTGTTCCTGGGCATTGGTCTTTCCATACCAGGCCATGATGTAACTAGTCAGAATACTCTCCACTGTGCATCTATAGAAATTTTAAATGACATGCCATAGCTGTGCAAATTTCTATGAAAGTAAGAGGCACTGTTATGCCTCTTTTGAAAAAGCACTTACTTGCTGACCTCAGGAAAGATCCTCTGATATGATAACGCCAAGGAATTTAAAGTTGGAGGAGGTTGAAGGAGTGAAACCTCATTCTGGCTGGGTAGTTTCCAAACTGTCATGAACATTAGCTTATCTGAATTCCAGTAGTATCTTTCCCTTTCACTTCTCTCTTTTTCCATTCCCAATTCTAGTTTCTCTCTGACCCCTTCTCTGCTCTTCACCTGCCCATCACCATCATCTGGTTCCTCTCCTTCCATTTTTTTCCATGGTCCACTGTCTTCATCAGCCCCTTACTTCTTGCGTATCCAACTTTTTACTTTATCCTCCCTTCCTACCCACCCACTTTTCCTCTCACCTTGTTTCACTTATCACCTTCTAGCTTGTACTTATTCCCCTCCCCCACCGCCGCCTTATTCTGGCTTGTTCACTGTTCTTTTCGAGTCCTGATGAAGGGTCTCAGCCCGAAATGTTGACTGTTTATCCCTCTTCTAGATGCTTCCTGACATGCTGAGTTCCTCCAGCATTTTTGTCTGCTCAAGAGTTATAGAATCTGTAGAATCTCTAATGCTGTTCTCTAATATGTTTAGAATAAAATTTTGTTATGACAGTGTGTATAGTAGTTTCTCATCCACGTAAATCTACTTTTACTTTGATTATTTTTACCTACCTCCTCTTAATTTTCTTTCTCCCATATAACTGCATAATTCCCCTTGAAAACAATGATCTCTATCACACTAGTTTGGTTGAATCAACTGGAAATTATGGTAACCGAATATTTTTTGATCTCAAGGCTACTAATGGGAAGGGCAGCTCCATGAAATGTTTTCTTTTTGTAGGTTGTCTAATATGTGTAATCAATAGGATGGATTAATATAACTTTCTGAGATCATTTTTAGTCTATATTTGTGTTAAGATTTATTGGGTTTATTTGTATAATTATGAAGAAGAGTAAGTTTAAAATAATATGAATAAGTCATTGAAGCAGATTGAGATTTGCTTTTTGTTGTTGCTGCAGGAAGAGTTGAGTGATTGTCTGATTATGGTATTCTTTATCTCTCATTGATTGCAAAAACTGAGTTCTCTGGGAGAACTCAGTAAGTCAGTCAGCATCTTGGAGGGAAAGAAGTGTAAGTAGACTTCAGGATTGAGACCATGTATTGGAACTGAGAGGAAACAGGAAAAATTGCCAGTATATTGCAGACTAAAGTGGAGTGGGATAGAGGATAGTAAGTGATGGGTTGAACCAGATGAGAAGGGGATGATGAGTGGTTGAAACCAGGTGGAGGAAGGAATATTGATGAACAAAGGGGAAGAAAGCTATTTGGACACATGCAATTATATGGGAGAAGTGGGTGTGAGTTGCCTGAAATTGAATTTTCCAGTATTCATGTTTTTGGACTGTAAGGTGTCAAAGTGAAATATGTAATGTAATTTTTTCCAAATTGTGTTTGGCCTCACCATAGCAATGGAGAAGGCAAAGGGGAAAAGAAGGTTGTTAAGTGAATGGGAAAAGCTAATGACACAAACGGCAATCTTCAGATTTGTATTGGCAGGAGACTGAAAATCTGCTTGTGATGCCTCAACAACAACCTATCAGTCAACATCAGCAAAACCAAAGAGCTGATTATTGACTAAAGGAGGAAGAAGCTGGAGGTCCATGAGATAGTCCTCGTTTGGTGATTGGAGGTGAAGAGAGTCAGTAGCTTTAAATTCCTTGGCATCATCTATCGGGGACTAGCATGCAAATTCATCACAAAGAAAGATTTTGCCTCTAATCTCTTAGAAGTTTGCATAGATTTGGCATGTCACCAAAAATGTTGATAAACTTCTATAGATGTACAGTGGAGAGGATCCTAACTGGCTGCATCACGGGCTGGTGCCCGTGAACGGAAAATGCTGCAGTAAGTGGCGGATGTTTTTATTTTTTTTGTAAATGCCTGCTAGAAAATAAATCTCATGGTAGTACGTGGATGGTAATGTATTTGTACTTTGATAATAAATTTACTTTGAACTTTACCATTTATAGTATTTCAAGATCATTAAAGCTTTTAATTTAATTTTCTTCATCCAACATTATTTTGGTGACTTATAGTATCTAATATTAACTTTCACAAGTTTTATTCATATTTGAGATCTGCACATCATTAGTGAGGCTGGGATTTATTGATCTGCACTTGGTGGCTCAGCCTTGATGCAATTAAGTCTTTTTGTTGGCATTTCAGACGTTTATTAATGTGAATGTTCAGAACCAGCTGGGTTTTCGTTAGTAATTTGTTAGCATTATAGTTTTTGTTTACCTCACTGATTACGTTACTTTTCCAGATTTGTTTTCTAAATGGTCAGTTTTTGCAATTCAGAATTACCTAGGAGGGAAGTACCAAAAGCAAGTTAAGCAAGAAATAAAAGAGGAAAATGAGTAAAAGTTTTGGATTGTAGTTGCTGATTGCAATATTCTCTGTCTATCAGATAAACCAGTGAAATTATTTGTGTTAGATATGAGCTTCTAAATGGTATCCCTGTCATATTATTAAACAGTTGAGAGTGAAATAAACAGCTTAGGTTACTTTGGTTAGTATTGTTATATCGAGTGGGCAGTCAGAGACATTTTTCCCAGGGCAAAAATGGCTAATACAAGGGGGTATAATTTTAAAGTAATTGGAGGAAAGTATAGGGGGATGTCCAAGGTAAGTTCTTTGCACAGAGACTGGTGGGTGTGTGGAATCTGGCACCATGGGTGGTGGTAGAGGCAAATACATTCAGGGCACTTAAGAGGCTCTTTGGCAGGAACATGGATGGAGGAATGGAGGGCAACATCGAAGGAATGGGTTAGATTGATATTAGAGTTAGTTAAAAGGTTGACACAGCATTGTTTGCCAAAGGATCTGTTCTGTGATCTATATTATTTATTCAGATGTACACTTGAAAAGTTGTTATCAGGTGAATTGTTCAGTGACTTGACTATGTGATGGTACTTAATGACTTGTGTAATATTTTTCTGATTTGATGTCACAGAGATCCTATTTTCACATTTCATCCATTCTTCAGAATGAAGCATCCAGTTTGATAATCTAGATCAATAGATAAAATCATTACACATTGAAAATATTCTCAAGTGCTTTGCAAAAATAATTTTTAGGAACTATATAAAGGTGTCCTGTACTTCTAAGAAAGTTTAGAAGGAAGTCTCTTAGCACCTTGTAAGGAAAGAGTAACTTGTATGATGTATCTGAATTTGAAAATCTTGTTTTCTGAAATTACGCACCAGTCCATAGAAGAGGCATATCAACTTCAACAAGGACATCTTTCACAGAGTTTACTTGGAAGTTATTTCTTGGGTACATTGATTACATTTCCTGAAAAATAAAATTTTTGAAATAAAATTTATGACACATACTTTTGACTGTAAGCTTTCTCTTTTTGTATTAATATCAAGCTAAACTCCAAATATCTGAAAATGCTCTGGATTTGAATGCCATTTCATTCTTGCTGATATTCTTGATGCCCTATTCTGCAACAGTGCCTAAATTAAGTTTATAATTGGCTACATGGAACTTTAGACAAATGGTGGTTGTCAAAGACATTTCTATAAATGTCAGTTCATTCATTTTAGTGCATTATTAATGATTAGTTTTTAGCCATTTAAACTGACTGAATACTGAAAGGTCTGGATAGAGTGGATTTGGAGTGGACATTTCCAGTATAGG
This sequence comes from Hypanus sabinus, assembly GCF_030144855.1. Classification (NCBI taxonomy): domain Eukaryota; kingdom Metazoa; phylum Chordata; class Chondrichthyes; order Myliobatiformes; family Dasyatidae; genus Hypanus; species Hypanus sabinus. The sequence continues at coordinate 140,830,242 of NC_082712.1, read as the reverse complement.
ATAATCTATAATGCAAAGGCAAAGCTTCAGAATAAAAGAATGTTACTTCAGAACTGAGATGAGGTGGATTTCTCTGTCCAGAGAATGGTAAATCATTGCATGAAGTGCTGTGGAGGGGAAGTCATTGGGTGAGTTTAAGACCGATTAATAAGTTCTTGATTTGTCAGTTGGCTAGGTGTTAAATTGGAAGAATAGGATTCAGTTACAAAAAAACCCAAGATTGAATGGCAGAGCAGACTAGGTGGTTGCTTTTATATCTTAGGGTCTTACAGTCTCATCAGTAAGGCACCTTGTTTCATATTGCATAGTTTACTGATGTCTTCAGAATGTAATGTTAATAATTTTCCATATGCCAGTTACCTCATGCTATTGTTTCCTAACTCATGTGATGAAACATCATGCTTTTCTTCTTCCTTAGGTATTATAGATAAGATGGGTATTCTCTAAGTACCACTTGCTGTGGTAATTAAGCTTTTTATACATTTGAAATTTTAGAATTACGTTGGTTGTCATGCACCATCAGAATATTTCTTGTAATTTCTTGGGATGAATATTCAATGATTCCCATTTCTATTTTACAATAATGAGGTGGCCTATAGGAAAGAAGTCATCTCTCTGATACAGTGGTGTTCAGAAAATAACCTCTCCTTCAATGTTGCAAAAGCAAAGGAACTGGTTGTGGAGTACAGGAGGAATGGAGACTGGGTAGCTCCTTTTGACATCAATGGATGCGAGGTTGAGAGATTAAACAGCTCTAAGTTCCTGGGCATCAACATCGCTGAGGATCTCACATGGTATGTACACACCAGCTGTGTGGTGAAAAAGGCACAACACTGCCTCTTTCACCTTAAATGGTTGAGGAAGTTTACTATGGGCCCCCAAATCCTAAGAACTTTCTATAGGGGCACAATTGAAAGCATCTGACTGGCTACTTCACTGCCTGGTATGGGAACAGTACCTCCCTTAATTGCAGGATTCTGCAGAGAGTGGTGTGGACAGCCCAGTGCATCTGTAGTTGTGAACTTCCCAGGATTCAGGACATTTACAAAGACAGGTGTGATAAAAGGACCCAAAGCATAATTGGGGACCCGAATCACCCCAACCACAATCTATTCCAACTGCTACCATCCGGGAAGCGGTACTGGAGCATAAAAGCCAGGTCCAACAATATCCGGGACAGCTTCTTCCGCCAGGCCATCAGACTAATTAACTCCTGCTGATTTGAGTGAGTGTATTTCTATGTTACATTAACTGTTCAATTTATTATAAACTATTATAAATTACTATGATTGCACATTTAGACGGAGACGTAACAAAGATTTTTACTCATGTATGTGAAGGATGTAAGAAATAAAGTGAATTCAATTTAATTTGAGGTACACAAACAAAATCTAAACAAGCATATACATTTGAATGGACTGAGGTATTTCATTCCAAGCTTTCTTGGAGCAACATTTTCATTTTCCTCATGTAGTAACTTATCTTTTTGCATTGAATGGGTAGTTAAGTAGACATTGTCCCAATTTATCATTTAAAAAAAAATTAGAGATATAACACAGTAACAGACCCTTCTGGACTAATGAGGCTTTGTTGCAAAATTACACTCACATGACCTATTAACCTACTAATTTTATATAAATTTGAATACTGATCTATTTATTCTAAGTGGAAAATCAACTTTATAAAACCAATTTTATCAAGTGGTCTAAAATATAATTTACTGTTGTGTACAATTTAAAATCGTGTGAATTTTTAACTGTCATGATAGTGTGTTGTACGAGATTCATACGAACATATGAACTTGAGAGTTAGGTGCAGCAGTAAGCCATTAGGCCCCTCAGGCCTGCTCTGCCATTGGTTAGATCAAGTTTGATGTTATAAAGTCACCTTTATCTTCCAGTCTGCCCATAGTAATTTTTGTTCCCTTAATGTGAATCTGTGTATTTCTGCCTAAAAAATTAAAAGACTCTGTTTCCAACAACATTAGGAGGAAGAAAGACCTCTGATCTTAAAGGCGAAAAAATATCTTATCATTGACTTAAATAGGCGACTCCTTATTTTCAAATAGTGACCCAAATTCACAAAACAACACATCCAGCTTATAAAGACCATTTAAGATGTTTTGCATTTCAAATAGGCTCCCTTTCATTCTTCCAAATTTCAACAGATGCCTTACCAGTTGGTCATTTGATGATGTTAGCTTTGGGAGAAGTAGATCAGGGTTTTAGGGATGCGGGACTTTTAACCATTATATTGTGAATCATTGTTTTCCCATTTGCTTGGAGAACATTTAATTTCTGGTTTAATCAGAATAATAAGGATAGAGTGCATGTTGTTAGCATCTGAGTGACTGAAAATATAAAACAGTTTGCATCCTTATACTAATTTTGAGAAAATGCTGATAATGCTGTCTTGAAGTGTAGACTTGGTGATGGAAGTGATAGAATGATTCTTTTGGATAAACGGTTCTGAGATTTGGAGGCAGATGAAAGATTACATATTTCCAAGTCATAATTAAGTATTGCTTTGTGGGGAGCTTGGAGGTGGTGGTATTCCCATGTACCAGCTGCTTTTGTGATGGAAGTCACTGATATGGAAAATTCTGTGAAGTAACCATAGTGGAAAAATGCATTTTGTAGATGAAACACACTATAGCTATTGAGCTATGATGATGACAGAAGAGAAAAATATGTATTTTGCTAGATTTAAGTGGGTTATTTCATCTTGGACATTGTGAAGCATCCCAAAACATTTTGTAGTGACGCTTATTCAAAACAGTGATGGTATTCAAAATCAAAGTAAAATTTATTGTCAAAGTTCATACTTGTTACCATGAGATTTTTTTTTTGCAGATATTTACAGGAAAATAAAGAAATAAATAGAATTCATGGAAAATAAACTACATAAAGACTGACAAACTAATGTGCAAAAAGAAATAAATTGTGCAAATAAAAAAGTAATATTGAGAACTTGAGTTGCAAAGAGTCCTTGAAAGTGAGTTTGTAGGTTGCAGGATCAGTTCAGAGTTGTGGTGAGTGAAGTTATCCATGCTGATTCAGGAGATTGCTGGTTGTAGGGTAGTAACTGTTACTGATCCTGATGATGTGGGACTCGAGTCTTCTGTACCTCCTCTTTGATAGTAGCGGTGAGAAGACTGCTTAGTCTGGATGGTGGGGGTTCTTTACCTGTGGAGACTGGGCTGTATCTATGACTTTCTGTAGACTCTTCCATCTTAGGCATTTGTGTTTCCATACCAGCCTGTGATATAACCAGTTACGATATTCTCCACTGTGCATCTATAAAAGTTTGTGGAAATTTTTGGTAGCCTGTTGAATCTATGCAAACTTCTAAGAAAGTAGACTTGAAGTTGTGCTGCCTTTTATGATAGCACTTGCATGCTGATTCCAGGTCAGTTCCTCTGTTATGATAATGCCAAGGAAACTAAAGGTACTTGACCCTTTCCATCTCTGATTCTGTAATGAGGACTGATTCATTGACCTCTTCTTTTTTTCCTCTTGTTGTTGATAATCAGTTCTTTGGTTTGCTCATGATGAACCAGAGGTCCTGGCACTAATCAACCAGATTTTCAATCTCCTACCTATAAGCCTATTCATAATCACCTTTGATTCATCCAAGAACAATGGTGTCATCAGCAATCTTAAACTTAATCCTTAAGTACTAAAAGTAGCAAATGCTTAGTGTTAGGAGGCAAGTTATCTACTACAGGATGCCCAGCCTCTGATTAGCACTTGTGACTATGCTATTTATGTGGCTGGACGACTATGAATTACTGGCTAGTAATAATGGTAGGGTACTGGGTTATAGTAATGCCCTTTAATGTAATGGGCAGGTGGGCAGACTTTTTTTTTACTGGTCAATAGTGGTACTTAAAGTGGTGTAAAGTTTATTATCTCAAACTTAAACTCCATTTCTTAAGTAGTTTAATTTGGATTTGTGCTGTTTTTCTTGTGAATTGGTCATTTATGGACACTTTCCACATTATCAAATAAATGCCATCTTATAACTGCAGTAGAATAACTTAGCAGGAGACGTGACTGGTTTTGAAAGGCAAATCTTCCATATCATAGATTGGATGTTCCTGGTCCTCAGCCAATTCTGTATCCTGTTGTCTCAGCTGCTGCTTGACATCATGTGGACTCTATCAAATTGGCTTTGTGATTGTGGGCATCTCAGGAGGATATTTAGATGGATCATACACTCAGCAATTCACAATGAACTTCATGGCAAGTGCCCCAGCCTTTACCACTTGAATGTTAGGTCTCATTATCATTGAGGATGGGGATGTACTTCCTGTTAGCTGTTTATTTGGCCATCACATTTCTCTTTATGAATTGAATTTTCTCATGCAAAGATACAGAAGATGAGTTTAATGGGGAAAATGTTTTACTGCTTTTATTTTGCCACTGACAATCTGCACTTTTGTCCTTATCTTCCCTGAGTATTTTCTAAAGTATACTTGAAATTTGGTACACCATGCTTAATATCCTAAGAACAAAATGTTACCCATGATGATGCATTTGAGATGCTTATTTGAAGAACACATTGGTGGTTAATTTTTAAATTAACTTTTGTTGCAGTTGCAATGAATCGGCATATGTTCGATTTTTGACATTTTTTACATCTTTAAAACAATTTTTGTTTAATGATGGTAGATACAAAAAAAGCTTGTCAGTATTGAGTAAGGTAGGCAGCATTTTTGGAGTGGGAAGTAGAAATGTTTTAGGTTATTTACCTTTTCCTTAGTAATCTGTTTCCAGCAACTCAAACATAATCTGGTGATTATTTCCGGTACTTTCTATGTTCATTATATGCATACTTTGCTTTTATTTATGTAATTTTGTTACTTTTCTCATTGTTAAATATATCTGTACTGTAATAGGATAATGTCTTATGAAATTAGTTAATTATTGATACAATCAACAGAATTTTTACAAACAATATCCTGACACTATTTTTGATACAGCCACTAAACCTTGCTCTTTCATTTATTGGTATAGTGGTTAATTTTATCTTTTGGTCTTGTTTATTTCAATAACCCATGATTCTCCATGTGGTCCAAAAAACTGCCATTTTCTTTAATTTTCTAGGTAGATTGGGATCTGTGGAGCATGTTTTCACCAGGGTAGTGGGTATATGGAACAAACTGCTGGTGGAGATGTTAGAGACGGGTACAATTACAGTATTTAGAAGAAGAAAAATGGTCATGGATATATATGTAAGGGGAATGTTTGGATGCATATGGGCAAAAGAGAAAAATGTGATTAGCTTAGAAGGGGATCTTGATTGATTGGATGAGTTTGGCTGAGGAGCCTTTTTCCATGTTGTATATAACTCTATGAATCTATAAATGTATTTAACGTCTTAGCATTCTTAGTTGTCTAATGTACAGATTTCCAAAGATTGAGATTCCTCTGAAGGAGGAAATTTTTACTAATTTAGTCTTCATTGGATAGCCCCTTGTGCTGCTCCTCATTCTCAACTTTCTCACCAGGAGAAAAATATTTAATGAAACAGCCATATGAACACCCTGAGAATCCTATACTTCAGTATTTTGAACTCCACTAAGTAAAGGTTTATTCTGCTTCATTTACTTACAATAGAAGCATGTTATTTTTGCGGAATCACTGAAGAGAACTGCTCAATTGCCTCCAGTGCAACTACAGTCTTCCTTAAGAGAGGAAATTGCTGGAGTCTTGATAGATTTTTGTATCGTCACAGGTGAGGTTCCAGAAGATCGCTTAAGGAACAGCGAGACAGCAGAGACATTAGGAAATTTACAGATCAGTAAGTCTTGCATTAGTTGTAGGGACATCATTAGAGCAGATTCTTAGGGATAGGATCTACCTTCATCTGAAAAAGAATGTACTTAACAGAAATAGAATGGCTTTCTGCTGGGGATGTCATGTTTTAGAAGTGGTTGAGTTTTTGTGGCGGAGACAAAGATGGCTGATGAGGACAAGATGGTGGATGTTGTTTTAAATGGACTTGAGTAAAACTTTTGACAAGGTCCCTCCTAGTAGGCGGATCCAGAAGCCTAAGCACAGGAGCTCCATGCTGACCTGGAAGAATGGATTCAAATTGGTTTGGCCACATTGAAGATCGTGGCACAAGAATGTTGTTCTGACTGGCAGTCTGTGACCCATGAGGATCAGTGCAGGAACCTCTTGTTATGCATATATAAATAAATTAAAAAAATATGATTTGAACAAACATGTAGGTGGGCTGATTATTAAGTTTGCAGATTACCCAAAATTTGGCACTGTTAGAGAAGGAAAGGAAGATTGTAAAATAATTTGGGTGTTTTGGAAATGTGGCTAGAGAATAGGGAAGATGGAGATTAATCTGCACAAATCTGGATCTTGCTCTTTCAGAGATTAAATATAAGAGGAAGGTATACAGTGAATTATAGGATCCTGAGGAGCACTGATGTACAAAGGAATATTTGGTTGCGTCCATAATTACTTGAAAGTGGCAACACAAGTAGACAAGCTGATGAAGAAGACATGTTGCATAAATGCCTTCATTAGATGAGGTGCTGTGTATTAATGTCAAGAAGTCATGTTGCAGCTGTATAAAACTTCCATTAGCCCACATCTGAGTGTTGGTCACCACATTACTGGTTTTGGAAAAAATGCTGCAGATGTTTACCAGCATGTTGCTCAACTGAGAGAATATTGGGTATCAGGAGAAGTTGTATGAACTTAGATTGTTTTCTCTGGAGGGCTAATCTGCTAGTACACAAAATTATGAGAGGCACAGACAGGGTAGATCTTTTTCTCAGGGCAGAGACATCAGATTCTGGAGGACATAACTTTAAGGTGAGAAAATAAAAGTTAATAGATTTGTGAGGCATGGTTTCTTTTACACAGTGGGAGGTGCTTGGAATGCAATGCCAGAGGAAGTGGTGGAAATGACTACAAGAGAAATACTTAAGTGGCATTTCGATAGGCACATGGCTGGGCATGGAATGGAGGGGTATAGACCATGTACAGGCTGATGAGATTAATTTGGTTTGGGATTCCGGTTGGCATAGAGATGGTGCACCAAAGGGTCTAATTCTATATTTTATGCAAGCAAGATGACCTAGATTGTTGTAGTTACCCAGTTTTGGTTTCCCATTACAGTGTTGTCCTTGTTTTTCTCTGGTGTCTTATTCTCATCTTTCTACTAACAGCAAAAATTATTTTTAATTATCTCAATACTTGCCATGTTTTTATGTTTAATTGCTGTGTGCCCGAGGACACCCAGATTATTTTGACCATGAGCATTTAATAATCTGGATACTTTGACTTTTTTTCCCTTTGAACCAAGTAGTTGAAGATATAACTTTAAATACTCCTAACCTACAGGTTTTAGTTTTTACCTCTCCTTTAGCAAGAAGAGCAATCTTGCTTAAATGGAAGGAGTCTACCCCTCCTACACATCTTCAATGGCTATGTGATATTATGTCTTATTTAAATTTAGAAAAGATCTGCTGCTCAGTCTTAAATTCGAAACAATCTTTTTATGATATCTGGGGACCTTTCCTAAATTACTTTTCCAATTTATAAAGTTTAACAGTGCACAGGCTTTTATGTATATTTTTATCTTCCCTTTTTAAGTGAATGTCTTTTTTTTTTCTAATTATCCATTGTCATCCATCAGCTTTTTTCTTTGGTAGTTGGTAGGGGGTTGACTTTTTTTTATATGAAGAATTTCTTTTATGATGTATGACTTATCTTTAAATTTTTGATTACAGAGTGGTATACCTTTATGTGTTATGCTATAACATTTTGATCAATTTTATTACAATATATGAATGTACACAAGTCATGTTGAGATGAATCTATGTGTTGCACTCTGTAAATCTTGTTTTTTTTTCTTCCGAATAAAAATATTAAGAAACCAAGTAGTTAACTGCAATGTCTCAGAAACATAGAAACCTAGAAAACCTACAGCACAATATAGGCCCTTTGGCTCACAAAGCTGTGTCAAACATGTCCTTACATGAGAAATTACCTAGGGTTACCCATAGCCCTTAATTTTTCTAGCTCCATATACCTGTCCAGGAGTCTCTTAAAGGACTCTATCATATCCGCCTCCACCACAGTCACCGGCACTTACTCCTGATATCTCCTCTATACCTACTTCCAAGCACCTTACAACTGTGCCCTCTTGTGATGGCCATTTCAGCCCTGGGTAAAAGCCTCTGACTATCCATACGATTAATGTCTCTCATTATCTTGTACACCTCTATCAGGTCACCTCGCATCCTCTGTCGCTCCAAGGAGAAAAGGCCGAGTTCACTATTCTCTTAAGGCATGCTCCCCTATCCTGGCAATATCCTTGTAAGTCTCCTCTGCACCCTTTCTATAGTTTCCACAACTTTCCTATAATGAGGCGACCAGAACTGAGCATAGTTCTCCAAGTGGGGTCTGACTAGGGTCCTACATAGCTACAACATTACCTCTCAGCTCCTGAACTCAATTCCACAATTGGTGAAGGGCAGTGCACCGTATGCTTTCTTAGCCACAGAGTCAACCTGTGCAGCAGCCTTGAGTGTCCTGTGGACTCAGACCCCAAGAACTCTCTGATACTCCACGCAGCCAGGAGTCTTGCCATTAATACTATATTCTGTCGTCATGTTTGACCTACCAAAATGAACCATCTCACACTTAATTGGGTTGAACTCCATCTGCCATTTCTCCACCTGTTTTTTGCATCCTATCAGTGTCCTGCTGTAACCTCTGACTGCCCTTAACACTATCCACAACACCTCCAACCTTTGTGTCATCAGCAAATTTATTAACCCATGCCTCCACTTCCTCATCCAGGTCATTTATAAAAATCCTGAAGAGAAGGGGTCCCAGAACAGATCCCTGAGGCACACCACTGGGGACTGACCTCCGTGCAGAATGTGACCTGTTTACAACGACTCTTTGCCTTCTGTGGGCAAGGCAGTTCTGGATCAACAAAGCAATGCCCCCTTGGATCCCATGCCTCTTTACTTTCTCAATAAGCCTTGCATGGGGCACCTTATCAAATGCCTGCTGAAATCCATATACACTACATCCACTGCTCTACCTCCATCAGTTTGTTTAGTCACATCCTCAAAAAATTCAGTCAGGCTTGTAAGGCATAACCTGCCTTTCACAAAGCCATGCTGACTATTCCTAATCATATTATGCCTCTCCAAATGTTCATAAATCCTGCCTCTCAGGATCTTCTCCATCAACTTACCAACCACTGAAGTAAGACTGACTGGTCTATAATTTCCTGGGCTACCTCTACTCCCATTCTTGAAAAATGGAACAACTTCTGCAACCGTCCAATCCACCAGAACCTCTCCAGTCCCCATTGATGATGCAAGGATCATCGCCAGAGGGTCAGCAATCTCCTCCCTCACCTCCCACAGTAGCATGGGTTACATCTCGTCCGGTCCTGGTGACTTATCCAACTTGATGCTTTCCAAAGGTTCCTGCACATTCTTTTTCTTAATATCTACATGCTCAATCTTTTCAGTCCTCTAAGTCATCCTGACAATTGCCAAGATCCTTTTCCATAGTGAATACTGAAGCAAAGTACTCACCAAGTACCTCTGTTCTTTCCTCCGGTTCCATACACATTTTTCCACTTGATTGGTCCTATTCTCTCATGTCTTATCCTCTTGCTCTTCAAATACTTGTAGAATTGCTTGGGATTTTCCTTTACCCTGTCCCCCAACGCCTTTTCATTGCCCCTTCTGGCTCTCCTAATTTCTTTCTTGAGCTCCTTCCTGCTAGACTTATAATCTTCTAGCTCTCTATTATTACCTAGCTTTTTGAACCTTTTGTAGGCTTTTCTTCTTGACTGAATTTACAACAGCCTTTGTACAGCATGGTTCCTGTAGCTTACCATCCTTTCTGTGTCTCATTGGAACATACCTATGCAGGACGCCATGCAAATATCCTCTGAACATTTGCCATATTTCTTCCATACATTTCCCTGAGAACATCTGTTTCCAATTTATGCTTCCAAGTTCCTGCCTGATAGCCTCCTATTTCCCCTTACTCCAATTAAACACTTTCCTAACTTGTTTGTGCCTGTCCCTCTTCAGTGCTATGATAAAGGAGATAGAGTTGTGATCACTATCTCTAAAATGCTTTCCCACTGAGATCTGACATCCGACCATGTTCATTTCCCAATACCAGATCAAGTACAGCCTCTCCTCTTGTAGGCTTATCTACATATTGTGTCAAGAAACCTTCTTGAACACACCTAACAAACTCTACCCCATCTAACCCTCTTGCTCTAGGGAGATGCCAATTGATATTTGGGAAGTTAAAATCTCCCACCATGACAACCTGTTATTATACACCCTTCCAGAATCTGTTTCCCTATCTGCTCCCCGATGTTCCTGTTACTATTGGGTGGTCTTATTAGAAACACCCAGTAGAGTCATTGACCCCTTCCTGTTCCTAACTTCCACCCACAGAGACTCTGTAGACAATTCCTCTATGTCTTCCTCCTTTTCTATGCCAAGACATTATCTCTGATCAATGGTGCCATGCCCCCACCTCTTTTTCCTTACTCTCTGTCCTTTCTGAAACATCTAAAGCCTGACACTCGAAGTAACCATTCCTGCCCCTGAGCCATCCAAGTCTCTGTAATGGCCACAACATCATAGCTCCAAGTACTGATCCACGCTCTAAGCTCATCCACTTTGTTCATAATACCCCTTGCATTAAAATAGAGACATCTCTAACCATTAGTCTGAGCACATCCCTTCTCAATCACCTGCACTGCACCTCCCTCTCGCACTGTCTCCAAGCTTCCTCTATTTGTGAGCTAACCGCGCTATCCTCTGTCTCTTCAGTTTGTCTCTGTCTCTGTCTCCCCCAGCAAACCTGGTTTAAACTCTTCCCAATAGCCTTAGCAAACCTCCCCTCCAAGATATTGGTCCCCCTGGGATTCAAGTGCAACCTGTCCTTTTTGTCCTGGTCACTCCTGCTCATGGCACAGGCAGTAATCCCAAGATGACTACCTTTGTGGTCCTGCTTCTCAACTTCCTTCCTAACTCCCTGTAGTCTAGTTTCAGGACCTCCTCCCTTTTCCTGCCGATGTTATTGGTACCAATATGTACCATGACCTCTGGCTGTTGTCCTTCCCATTTCAGGATATCTTGGATGTGAACAGAAAAATCCCGGATCCTGGCATTTGGGAGGCAAACTACCATCCGTGCTTCTTTCCTGTGTCCACAGAATCGCCTCTCTGACCCCAAATTATAGAGTCTCCTGTCACTGCTGCCATCCTCTTCCTTTCCTTTCCCTTCTGAGCCACAGGGCCAGAGTCTGTGCCAGAGATGCAGCTACCGTTGCTTCCCCCAGGTAAGCTGTTCCCCTCAACTGTACTCAAACAGGAGTACTAATTGTCAAGGGGTATAGCCACAGGGGTGCTTTCTAGCCTTTGACTCCTGTCCTTCCCTCTCCTGACTATTACCCACTTATCTGTCTCCCCAGGCCCTGGCTTACTACCTGCCTATAGCTCCTTTCTGTCATCTCCTCTCTCTCCTTGACCAGATGAAAGTCATCTCCAGTTCCCTAACATGGCCCCTCAGGAGCTGCAGCTCATCGCACCTGACGCAGATGTGATTGTCCAGGAGGCTGGGAGTCTCCTGGCCCTCCCTCATCTGACACTGAGCACAGAAAACTGGCCTCACGCACATACTTCCTGTCTGTATTCTATTTAGGCAACCTACCTCGCCTCAACCTGTTATTGCCAAAGCCTTCCTACTCTGTCTCCCTCTACTCTGTCGCCTGGTCCTCAGATGCCCACTCTATAAAACTGTCTCCTTTTTAAACTCTTCTCACTATTCTCACTGGCTGACCTCCACACGCTTGCGCAGTCGTGCCCTGATCAAACCACTGAAGAAATAATTGTCTCCCTTTAAGCTCTTGTATTAATTAAATATAAGATATTATCCAATATATTTGGTTATTTGTGTCAAAAGGCAAGTCTTTTCATAGTTTTTATTTTGATTGAAAATGTTCAAAATATTTTTCACTATTTAGTTAACATACATTTTATCAAATATTTGTATTTAATTTGGGTTTGCATTAATCTTAAAAATTTGACCAGTGTGATCATATATATCTGAGAATTTATTTGCTTGATATTTTTTTGACAAGAATTTGAATTTTCTTAAGAAATGAGATTGCTGGATGAAATACTATTTACAGTCGGTGTCTTATTTTGTCATTACTATGTTTAAGTTGCATGTAGAACTGTGAGTTCTGTTACTTTGTTTGAATTTATAAACTAATCTCACTGAATTTTGGGAATATTTTAAGTTAAAGAAGATGTCCCAAATCTAAGTTTTGGGTTAGAAAGGCATATTAAATTATGTTGAGCTGTAAAGAACTTTGTTGGTAAGTTTTAACACTGAAGGATTCAAATAAAGTAACTGCATTTGCATTGAGTTTGCGAAGATGAGCTTTTCTAGTGGGCGTTTGCCTTTAATGCAAAGCTTGATTTATTATTATATTTTAAATTATTTTTTACCCCCCCCCCCCCCCCCCCAGGTGTATCTAATGTCTTTCAGCCTTTGTTTAGGGCATCATGGTAGTGGTTAGCACAGTGCTATTACAGTTTGGAGATCATTTCCGGAGTCATCTGTGAGGATGTCTTCCCTATGGAACACCTGGGTTTTCTCTGGGTGCTCTGTTTTCCGTCCACATTCCAAAGTTGCACCTGTTAGTAGGTTAACTGGTTGTTGTAAATTGTCCAGTGATTTGGCTAAGATTAAATCGGGGTGGCTGGAAAGGCCTATTCCACACTGTATCCCAATAAATAAAATTAAAAATAAGCTTGATGATTTGTCTTCAATTTTTAAAAACATTTTTTGTAGTGTTTGATTATAGTCCTAGGAAGCTGCTTTACAATGTTAGCACTTCTTTAAAAGTGATTGATAGGAGGAAAACACTTGTAAATTGTTTACTTGATTAATAAACTTTTCTTGGGCTTCCAGCCAGGTATAGGTATCGATTATAACCAACATTTTGATGACAAACTCTGTTATCTTCTCACAAATGAGAAAATCTGCAGATGTTGGAAATCTGAGCAACACACAAAATGCTGGAAGAACTCAGAAGGCCATGGAAGAAAGGAAAAGAGGAGGAGCACCAGAGGGAGGCGATGGGTGGCCAGGAGATGAAGTGAGAGGGAAAAAGGGATGGGAAATGGTGAAGGGAGAGGGGCATTACTAGAAGTTTGGGAAATCGATGTTCATGTCATCAGGTTGGCAGCTACCCTAATGAAATATAAGGTGTTCCTCCAATCTAAGTGTGGCTTCATCACGACAGTGGAGGAAGACTGCTACGCCTAGGATCTAATCTCTGTCCACCAGTAAAAGCTGGATCTCCTGTTGGCCTTCCATTTTAATTCCACTTCCCATTCCGAAACGTCTAGCAGGGATCACTCCCTCAGCGACACCCTTGTCCATCTTGTCCATTTGTCTCTCCCCACTGATCTCCCTCCTGGCATTTATCCTTGCAAGCGGAATCAGCGCTACAGCTGCTCCTAAAACTCCTCTCTCAGTACCAAATGGACTCTAAGCAGTCCTTCCAGGTGAGGCAACACTTCACCTGTGAGTCTGTTGGGATCATATACTGTGTTTGGTGCTCCTGGTGTGGTCCCCTGTATATTGCTGAGATCCGACATGGATTTGGAGACTGCTTCGCCAGGCACCTATACTCTATCCACTAGAAAAAACGGGATCTCTCAGTTGTTAGCCATTTAAGTTCCATTTCCTGTTCCCATTCTGATATGTCAGTGATTGGCCTCCATCACTGTCGTGATGAGGCCATTCTTGGGTTGGAGGAACTACACTTTGTATTCTGTTTGGGTAGCCTCCAACCTGAGGGCTTCTCCCCCTTTTTTTCCATGACCTTCTGTCTCTTTCACCAATCAACTTCCCATCTCTTTACTTCATCCTTCCCCATCCAGGTTTCACCTATCACCTTGCGTTTCTCCCTCCCCTCCTCCACCTTATAAATCTACTACCTAGCTTTTCTCTCCAGTCCTGCCGAAGGGTTTCGGTCTGAAATGTTGGCTGTACTCTTTCCCTAAACACTGCCTGGCCTGCTGAGGTCCTCTAGCATTTTGTGTGTATTGCTCTGTCATCATCTTCAGGGATGATGGTATGTCTAGACTGGTGGAATTTATACCCTCATAGTCCATCCCTCCTGATTGGATGAGGACAAACTATCTGGTTTCTTCTCTCCCACCTTGTTTATAATTGAATTCCATTTCATATTTAGAACTAGACCTTCATCTTTATTAAAATTCTTTTCCTCTAGTTTTATTTCAATGACTTCCTATACCAAGCAGTCCCAAAAGCCATTGCTGTGGCACAGTAGCTTTGTGCTGTCGAAATCAATCCTATGGCTATTGCGAATGCAGTGGTCAGTTACTGCTGATTTTCTCCAGCTAACCCAAACGGATGCACCTCCTGTACTCCTTGATGTAGGATTCCACGGTACGTCCCATCTGGCTGATATATGCTGCTCCGCATTCACAGCGAATCCTGTAAAGGCCAGCCAACTTGAGCCGTAGGCCATCTTTGACTCATGTAAGTTGTTACTTGAGTTTCTGTATCGATTTGTGAATGGTTTTAATCAGTATTACTTCAGAATCCTGGTGATCCTTCCAGAAGCCGTGAAAATCAAGGGAAAATAGGCAGTAGTGACGAGTTCCTCCTTGTTGTTAGGTTTCCTGTATTTTTCTGTCAGCCCTTTTAAGAGCTGGATTGATTTCCTTCACCTAGTAGCCATTCTGTAGGAACATTGTGCGTAATTGTCTAGATCATTTGCTTGATTATTTGCTTTATTGGTAGTTTAGGCAAATGGCTACAAAATTTAACATTGCCTAAGTATGGCAGTGCTGGAAAGAAATTTGTCTTTTGTAGGAACCTCTGCCCCCAGCTCTCACAGTGGAACATTTAAATGTATAGTAATTTGTACCTTCATGTATTAAGGGAAATCAAACATTTAAAACTATAAGATATAGGAGCAGAATTAGGTCATTGAGCCTGCTCTGCTATTCCACCATTGCTGACCCATTATCCCACCAACCCCACTCTCCCATCTAGCTCTGTCCTACTATTCATTTGTTTTTCCACAGCTCTTTTCTTGCAGTTGTCTTGCTTTTTATGGCCTTGTAGGTCCATTTTGTCCCTTGCCTGATTAGCACTTCCATCTGAACAGGAAATGTGAATTGGAATTCATTGTCAGGTGGCATACACTCTGGCCCATTCTTTGACAGCCCTGATGAATGTCTGAATCTGTTCAAAAATTCTTTTAGATCTAGAGGGACCTGAATAACTTTAAGGCTTCCAATTTTAATTGCTGATGAGTTGAAAAAACAAAAAAATAATTTTCTCTGATAGTTAAATGGCTCAAAGTTCATCTGCTCGGTCTATTTCTCATTCCATTAAGGTTTGTCATGAAATTGAACAATTGCCAAATGTAGAACCATTTCCTTCAAAGCATCCTGAAGCCATGTTCTTCAAGTCAGAAAGACTATTGACATAAAATAATAACGCGTAGGTTTACCAAAGAATGGTAAACCATTTATTGCCTCACCAGCATTTGCATCTAATACTCTGTCTTCTCCCATTTCCACCATTTCAAATGTGATCCATCACCAGCCCCCCCCCCCCCCACCTCTGCTGTGGGGACATGGGACTACAGAGGCTGGAATCTGTAGAAACATGCAAAATACTGGTGGATCTCAGCAGGTCAGGAGCATCATTTGTGTTGAGATGGGTCCTTGTTGAGAGCTTGTTGAAATGGGTCAATACAGATGATGGGTTTGGACCAGAAATGTTGATGCCCATCATTCTCTCCATTTACTGGGGTTTGAGGATAGAGAGAAAAGGAAAGATTGCCAATATATAGTTCCACATAATGGTATAGAATAGAAGTTTTGAGGTCATAGCTAAGGCCAGATAAGGATGGGATGATGGGCAGAAGTACAGAAAAGTTGGTTCTTTCAGAGTGCTGAAAGTGAAGGGGAAAGGAAGCAGTGTCTGCTGGCGGAACTCGGTTGAAGGTGGCAAAAATTGCAGATGGTTGATGGAATGGTAGGTAAGGACAATGGAAATATTCTTTTTTTCTGCCTGAGAGCAAATGGGTTGAGAACAGATGTGCAACAAGTACAGGAGACTTGATCAACAGACAGAAAGGTAAATTTGCAGTTAAGGCATAAGGAAGAGTCTAACCGTTTTAATCCGGGAAGTCTTATCATTACAGGTATTGTGTCAGAGACTACAACATGGGAAATTGAATTATATCTTTAAAGAAAAATGTGTTGAGATGGTTATGGGAAGCGAGGCTTATGCTGGATGACATGAGTCTTGAAATGGAGATCCAAAGAAGTCGGGGAAGGGGCAATTTGAATGCCGATCATCTGAAATTGACACCGGGTAAAAAATTGGTGATTAGCTTACTGATTGATTTTAAGTGTAGAGAGCAACATCAATACAATTATCAATGCAACAGGGAAAAAAAAGAGCTGATAGAATCAGCCTGAATAGATTAGCATGAGCACTGTTCCACAGATCCAAATAAAGGACCAACGTATCTTAGCTGTGTATGGTCCCCATAGCTGCTTGGAGATGGTGAATTGGGTTGATAGTGGGTTGCTTAGAATTGAAGAGCCCTGGGACCACCCTTGTATATGGTTTGCAGGTATGAAGGTATGCACTAGGTGAAGTTAAGCCACACACAGAGTGCTGGAGGAGCTAAACAGGTCAGGCAGTGTCTTTGGGGGGGAAATGACCAGTCACTATCTTGAGCCAAGACAAGACCCTACATCAAAACTAGAAATGAACAGAAGCCATTTCTGTGAACAGAAGGTCATCTCTCTGTCTCTCTGTCCTCCTCTCCCCCTCCCCCACCACCATTTCAGTTGGTGAAGTGCCAGTGGAGGTTGTCCTTATTGTACTTGAATTTTTATTAAAACCTTTTTAGTGATAGTGTTTAAATATTATTTATACTCAATTAACTACCCTAACATTGAAAACTGGTTTGGTGGTTGTCTAAGTAAGTTGTTTATTAATTCATAAATTAATACTGTAGGTAATATTAAAATGTAATTTGGCTACTTGGGATAAACTAAATCATGTATTTATTAATATTTTTAGTTGTGTTTTAAAAGCTGAAATTGTTGAATGTACAACTCTCTTAATATGTGGTCTTGTCTGTAATTTCATATTGCAGTTCATGTTACAGTGAGAGTTTGTTTTGCATCATAGTCTTCTCTAACGTGAAGCACATCATCTGCGCCTGTGTCAAAAAATGCAAGTTGAAAAATAAAATGTTATGCTTTTATATTTTTAAGCAAACTCCATGAGTGTGGTTTATTTGGTATCTCAACTTTTTGGGTAATAATTTGTAAATTTTTTAATGGAAAATTTCTATAACCTGAATGGCCATAACATTGGAATTGCCTGTATATTTGTTGATTCATAATATGGAAGCCTGAGAAGAGTTTATTCATGTTTTGGAACTTAATATTTAAGTAAACGCTGAAGTTTCTGTTCTTACAGCTGTTAAAATTAGTTTATATTTGTTGTAGTGCCTCTTTTGAGTTCCTTCCACAATCTGCCATGACATTTCAAATTAGTTAAAATCATTAACCAAACTAATACATGTGTGTATGTGTGTGTGTGTGTGTATACACACACACTCACTCACTCACTCACTCACACTCTCTCTCTCTCTCTCTAAAGAACAATAAACACCTAAAACATTGTGACTTGGAGTCATAGTGTAATATAGCATGGAAATCGACCCTCCAGTCCATCTTTTTCATGCCAGCCAAGGTGCTGACCTGAGCTAGTCTTATTTGCCTGCATTTGGCCCACATTTCTCTGAATCTTTCCTATCTATACAGCTGTCTAAATGTCTTTTAATGCTGCAATTGTAGCTGCTTCCACCACTTCCTCTTATAGTCTGTTCCATTTACCCTTAGTGTGGGAAAATTTTGCTTTCCAGGACCTTTTTAAATCTTTCCCTCTCATCTTAAACTTATGGGCTCTAGTTTTAGATCCTTTACCCCCTGCAGTAATCTGTAACTGCTCACCTCAGCTATGTCGCTCATGATTTTTATTTATCAAGGAAAACAACTTGGTTTATGCAGATCAATCTAATGCTTCTCTCCCCAGAGTGGCCTCCATTTTTCCTTTAACTGTGTGTCTATTTAAAATTTCTTAGTGTCCTTAATATATCTGCCTTTATCACCACCCCAGGCAATGCGTTCTGTGCACTTACCACTGTCTGCGTTTAAAAAAAACTACCCCTGACTCCACCCCCTGGTTGTTCTACTCCAATTATCTAAAGATTATGCCTTCTCGAATTAGTCATTGGTGCCCTGGAGAAAAAAGGTGCTGGCTGTCCACTCAATCTGTGCCTCCCATTATCATCTTGTACACCTCTATCCATTTACGTCTCATCCTCCTTCATTCAAAGAGAAAAGTCCTAGCTGGCTCAACTTTTCCTCGTAAGATATGCTCTGTAATCTAGACAACATCCTGGGAATCACCTCTGCACCCTCTCTAAAGCTTCCACATTATTCCTATAATGAGCCAACCAGGACTGAACATATTACTCCATGTGTGGTCTAACCAGAGTTTTACAGAGCTACAACATTATCTCATGGTTCTTAAACTTTGTTCCCAGCCAATGAAGGACAACACACCATATGCCTTATTAACCATCCTATCAACTTGTAATTTAATTTTGATGGATTTTTGGATGTGGATCCCAAGATTGCTCTGTTCCTCCACAGTTAAGGATCCTGTCATTAATCCTGTATTCAACCTTCAATTTCAACCTTCCAAAATCAACAACTTCACACTTTTTCAGATTAAATTCCATCTGTTACTTCTCAGCTCAGTTTTGCATTCCGTTAATAAAACACATCATACTTTCCTTCAAGGTCAGAGTTCACAGCAAAACCTTGTCAACCTACTCAGTGACATTGACACAGATGAACTCATGAATTTTTTCTTTGACTTTTCTCTTTGAATGAAGGAGGATGAGAGGTAAATGGATAGAGGTGTACAAGATGATGATGGGAGGCACAGATCGAGTGGACAGCCAGCACCTTTTTTCTCCAGGGCACCAATGACTAATTCGAGAAGGCATAATCTTTAGATAATTGGAGTAGAACAACCAGGGTGTGGAGTCAGGGGTAGTTTTTTTAAAAAACGCAGACAGTGGTAAGTGCACAGAACGCATTGCCTGGGGTGGTGATAAAGGCAGATATATTAAGGATTCCATCATTGTCCCATTGTAAATAATATAAGGGATCTATTTTTGGAAGAAAATAGCTACAGAAATTTTACTTAGAAAGCAAAGCAAGGTCTGTATTGGAGCAATGACAGGTCGCAATGTTTTGGGTGTTTATTGTTTTAGAGAATATTGGAAGCATCATAATTATTTAAAGCTTATAATGCTGACTAATCAATTGGCTTTGTTTCCAGTTTTCTTATTGTTTCAGTAATTCTAGTATATGTAGATTTTTCTCTTTTTTGACTTTTATGGTTTTATTTCTGCTTTTAATATTTTGTTCACCTAGCATTGCTGCTTTTCAAGGTAAAATAAACAATTTGGAGCATTTGTGACACTGCTAAAGGCATATTGTGAATATGAAAGAGAACTGAGTATCTCTCAATTCAGTTGGACACATAATCAATTATGAAAGCTCTCAGTTTTATTTTCTATAAAGAAGGAATGCCTATATCTGCTGTTGTATTTGTTGTCTTCATGCTGCTTAACAAGAAATGGAGAAAACCATGATTACATGGACCTTTTTATTCTGAAGTTTAAATAATCAAATTACAAAATAAAAGCAATTGTTTTTCTTTAATGTAAAGCAGAGAAAAGTCCCATTTTCTGAAATTAAACAGTAAAATTGCAGTCTCAGGATCAGTGAGGAAAGGTCAACTTTGAGGAGATGTGAAAGGATTTAGAAGGAGTGGATTGGGATAGTTTGTTTTATGGGAAGAATGTAATAGAGAAATGGAGGTCATTTAAAGGTGAAATTTTGAGGGTACAGAATCTTTATGTTCCTGTTAGGTTGAAAGGAAAGGTTAAAAGTTTGAGAGAGCCATGGCTTTCAAGGGATATTGGAAACTTGGTTTGGAAAAAGATAGATCTACAATAAATATAGGCAACATGGAGTAAATGAAGAATATATAGAATGTAAAAAGAATCTTAAGAAAGAAATAAGCTAAAAGAAGATGCAAGGTTTCTTTTGCAAGTAAGGTGAAAATAAATCCAAAGGATTTCTACAGTTATTAATAGCAAAGGGATAGTGAGGGCTATGTGTGGAGCCAAAAGAGATGGGGGAGATTTTGAACAATTTCTTTTCTTCGGTATTCACTAAGGAGAAGGATATTGAATTGTGTAAGGTAAGGGAAACAAGTAGGGAAGTTATGGAAACTATGACAATTAAAGAGGAAGAAGTACTGGCACTTTTAAGGAATATAAAAGTGGATCAATCTCTGTGTCCTGACAGGATATTCCCTAGGACCTTGAGGGAAGTTAGTGTAGAAATAGCAGGGGCTCTGACAGAAATAGTTCAAATGTCATTAGAAACGGGGATGGTGCTGGAGGATTGGCGTATTGCTCATGTTGTTCCATTGTTTAAAAAGGGTTCTAAGAGTAAACCTAGCAATTATAGGCCAGTAAGTTTGATGTCAATGGTGGGTAAATTAATGGAAAGTATTCTTAGAGATGGTATATATAATTATCTGGATAGACAGGGTCTGATTAGGAACAGTCAACATGGATTTGTGCATGGAAGGTCATGTTTGACAAATCTTATTGAATTTTTTGAAGAAGTTACTCGGAAAGTTGAGGTGGGTAAAGCAGTGGATGTTGTCTATATGGACTTCAGTAAGACCTTTGACTGGGTTCCACATGGAAGGTTAGTTAGGAAGGTTCAATCATTAGGTATTAATATTGAAGTAGTAAAACGGATTCAACAGTGACGGGATGGGAGATGCCAGACAGTAGTGGTGGATAACTATTTGTCAAGTTGGAGGCCGGTGACACCCTATATGCAGATGATACTAAGATAGGTGGCGTTGTGGATAATGAAGTAGGTTTTCAAAGCTTGCAGAGAGATTTAGGCCAGTTAAAAGAGTGGGCTGAAAGATGGCAGATGGAGTTTAATGCCGATAAGTGTGAGGTGCTAGATTTTGGTAGGAATAATCAAACGAGGACATACATGGTAAATGGTAGGGCATTGAAGAATGCAGTAGAACAGAGTGATCTAGGAATAATGGTGCATAGTTCCCTGAAGGTGGAATCTCGTGGATAGGGTGGTGAAGAAAGCTTTTGGTATGCTGGCCTTTATAAATCAGAGCATTGAGTATAGGAGTTGGGATGTAATGTTAAAATTGTATAAGGCATTGGTAAGGCTGAATTTGGAGTATTGTGTACAGTTCTGGTCACCAAATTATAGGAAGGATGTCAACAAAATAGAGTGAGTACAGAGGAGATTTACCAGAATGTTACCTAAGTTACAGAGAAAGGTTGAACAAGTTAGGTCTTTATTCTTTGGAGTGTAGAAGGTTGAGGGGGGACTTGATAGAGGTACTTAAAACTATGAGGGGAATAGATAGAGTTGACGTGGATAGGCTTTTTCCATTGAGAGTAGGGGAGATTCAAACAAGAGGACATGAGTTGAGAGTTAAGGGGCAAAAGTTTAGGGGCAACACGAGGGGGAACTTAGAGTGGTAGCTGTGTGGAACGAGTTTCTAATAGAAGTGGTAGAAGCAGGTTTGATTTTGTCATTTAAAAAAATTGGATTGGTATATGGACAAAGTGTTCGGCACAGACAAGAAGGGCCAAGATGGCCTGCTTCCGTGCTGTAATTGTTATATGGTTATATAAATTAATGTTTTGTGGATAGACTTATTGTAGGAGTTCAAGTGAATATATTTTTAATTTGTGGTAATTTAGTAATAATTCAGACTGAAGATTTGGATAACATCCACTCTGGCATTTTTGAAAGTATATACACAAAATAACATTATCATAGTCACTTTGAAAAATTGTTGGATTGCAGTAAAAATGCATCTGGAAAATAATCTGTTACTATTATGTGGCATCTATGCATCTGCAGTTCCACACTCTTGCATTTGGTTCTTTTTCTCTTTGAGCAACATGGTGGGCAGGAATTTTATCTTGTGTCCTTATTGTTGTCATTCACATCCCAAACATGCACTTTGTCCCTCCTGTTATTTTCTCTCTTGTATCAACTTGTAATATGGGATATGCTTGAATGAAATGGAAGGCACTCAGATGAACTGCAGAAAGCTAATTGACCCTTCAGCTTGCTTCTCCATTTAGGAAGATTTAAAAAAAAATCTTGACCTCCAACCACTACTGTCCTTTCCCCGTACAATTTGATACGCTAGTAGTTTAAATGTCTGTCCACCTCCAACTTGAGTATATTCAATGACTCTGCATGCATCACAACGAAAATTCTGGAGGAAATCAACAAGTCAGGCAACACCTAAGGAGGGGAATAACCAGTTGATATTTTGGGCCAAGACCCTTCATCAACACTTATGTTAATGGTTTTATTTTTGATGTTCCCTCTCAAACTTACATTAACTTTTGTTGTATTCTGGTCTTGGCCTCCTTTTTGAATCCATATTGGAATAACAAAAAAACTAGAGCAGAGGGCCAAGAAGTAATCCAGATTTTAGTGTAGTGTTCATCTTTTGAATAGAACTGGACTAAGATTGGGAGAAAGACCTGCTTCAGTTGTACATGCACTTTATCAAATTTGTATTTTGATGATGTTCCTCAGTTAGGATATTTTGACCAAGGATGGAGTATGGTACAGAATTATTATTGTGACATTGGTCTGAAAGAGTTGAAGCATAGAAGAGTACAGCACAGCAAATGCCTTTTGGTCCACCATGCCTGTGCCAACCATGTTGCTATTTGAAACCAATTTTATTTGTTTGCATGTGGTCTCTGCCAAGTCACATGCCTATCTAAATTGCTACTTAAATTTTACAATATTATCTGCTGTTGCTGTGACCCCCTTGGCATTGTGTTCCAGGTACAGACCACTCTATAGAAAAATTAACTTGCCTCACAGATCTTCTTGAAACATTTCTCCTCTGATTTTAAAGCTATCTTCTTTTGGCATTTGGCATTTCCCACTGAGAAAAAGACTGATTATCTGTTTCTTTATCAGTTTGTCCCATTAGCCCCTGCCACTCCAGAGAAGACAATGTAAGCTTGTCCAATTTGTCTATATAACTAGTACTGTCTAATCCAGGCAACATCTTGGTGAACCACTTCTGTATCTTCTCCAAAGAAATATTAAACATTAGATAACCATGTTATCTTATTCCTTATGTTTAGAAATTTGACAGATAATCTCCAAAGGAATTTCTTAAGAGTAAATGTAGAGAAGGCAATTCCTCTGGATGTGAAATGCAGAACAAATCTTTAAATGGAGGCAATTGAGATGTGAACGTGTGGTCCATACAAAGTGCAGTAGAAATGTTTTCCATTGTACTCAGAAAAAGCTGTGGATGTTGGATTTAGTCAGTTCCCCCACATAAGCTTTGTGGGTGACTGAAATTTATTTGGTTCAAGTATCAAAGACAGGTAGAATCTGTAATAATCTTTAAAAAATGATCAAATGAGTCTGAGTGACCAATGATCCTAGTTTTATTACATCATGAATATTTCTAAGTCTTTTCTGTAGTTCAGTCCATCCTTTACCTGGATCATTTTGTGTTTGGTGCCTCAGTGAATTGTTGTCCCTGCAGTATTGTTTCCTAATATGAATACCGTTGTCTTCTAAAGTGTAGCTTCTCTTCACACACCAGTCTAGGCATATAGTCATGTGAGATGTTTATCCTTATGCCATTTGGTGTGTGAATGGGCAGTAATCCACAAATTATTCTAAAATTTCCTTCCTTGCTCTGGCTATATCTTTTACTGGGCCTCTTCCCCAGTTCTTCTGTAATTTGTGATTTCTGATGTTTACTATGACAGGTTGTTCATCCTCCTGTATTAATGCCTTTTCCATTAAAAAAAAAGTAGTTACCCTGTCAAAAATCCTCCTGATTGTGTTTGCTGTTTTTCATAATTTAAATTCTGAATTACACGAAGCCCTTAGCATGCTGATCACTTTCTCTGTATTTCCTCCAATTCACTTGGTCACTTAATTTGTATTTCAGCCATTCCTCTTACCTTCCTTCCTCCTTGTCCTGTTAGATAGCAATGCAGTTTACTTTTGTGACACAGTTAACTTAGGTAGTTATTCCTTTTGGATTTCCTCTCATCATCCTAGGATCTTGTCACTTATACTGATTCTGCAGCTGTGATTTCTTGAGTAATATATCCAGATCTTCCTCACAGTCTTACTGATAATTCAAATTTTTAATCATGCTGCACAGCTTAATTTGATTTTATTTAGTTGCTTGGTTTTTTGGATAACATACTCTCTCCCTTGATTACAACAAATTTTTATTAGCCTTTTTACAGAGTTCAGATTTTTTGTCATTTTGTGTGTTAATTCTTTATTAACTTAATCTTCATTTTAATTAAATATTAAACTATCTGTACAGGTAGTCCCCAAGTTATGAATGTCCGACTTACGGACAACTTGTACTTATGAACCGAGGAAGGAGAACACCATCTGCCATCTTAAGTCGGATTGCGATGCCATCCGCCATTTTAAGTCATTGCCATTGAGTGTTTAACTTAGTATTTGGCTTAAATTTTTCTTAGTAAGATTCACCCTGATCCCGCCCTCCCATTCCGGTCAGCTGGTGGTGCAGTGAGATCAGCGCCGGGCTCGAGTTTGATCCAGTGACAGACCGCTCCCGTGCCGGGTTGATGTCAATCCAGTGTCTCCTGTACCATCTGTGCCGGTCGAAACTCGACCTCGTACAAAAAACACTGCCACCTCCGGTTTAAATTCCCACGCGGAATTGTGGAGGATCAAATACCCAAACCCAGCACAGCTCCCACTTGTCCCATTTAGCCTGTCTCAGTGCGGTGGAGTTTTGGACCTGGGGAATTCAGTACGGTGGTCCTTGGGACCCAGTGGACCTTGAGAGCCGGCGCAGCTCAGGACCTGCGGCCCGCAGTGCTTGTTCCATTGACGAGAAGCAATCGTGATTGAAAATAAAGTGGCAATAATAAAGCGTTTGGAAAGAGGTGAAACGCTGTCAGTCATTGGAAAAGCATTATGCTACAGTTGGTCAACGATTGGAACAATTTTAAAGGATAACGGATAAAGTGAGAATAATGGAGTACGTGAAAGGCCCTGCCCCGATGAAAGCTATAAATATTAAACAATGAAGTGGTTTAATTATTGGAATACATATGTTTCTTAAGTGTTTTATATGCATAGAAAGGTAAAATATATACTATATACTAAGACAAACGTTTGACTAACTGATGCTAAATAATACCGGATGTACTTGTTCCGACTTAGTACAAATCCGACTTAAAGACGGACTCAGGAACGGAACTCGTACGTAACCTGGAGACTGCCTGTATATAATTGTTCACTTTTCTCAATGTGAGTCATGGTCTCCATTTCTTTCACTGTTGACACTGCTCTGATTCTTCATGTTTTAGACTCTTTCTCCAGTCCATTTCTCTTTGGTTGGTGGAAGTGAGAAAGAAAGCATCTGGCCATGGAGAATCTTCTTCAATGTTCATCAGTTCCAACAAGATTTCAACACTGGACATGCTTTCTTTTGCCCTTTCCTTTCACTAATTCAAAAGAATTGCTCTGACATTTCTACCAACCACTGTCATGGACCTTCTCATGCATCCTCAGGAGTTGTCATACTTGTCGTTTAACCTCATACTTTCCCTCTGTCTAGTTTAGTGCACTGTATTTGTTGTTCACCAGGTATTCTCCTCTGCATTTGCTTTCCCCAACATAGATTGGGCTGTGACTTTGTGGAACAGGTGAGGGTGAGACTCAAGGGATTGCAGATGCTGGAGTCTTGAACAATACAACAATCTGCTGGAAGAACTCAGCAGGTTCAGCAGCATTGATGGGAGGAAAGAATTTTTTGATGTTATAAGTGGAAATACTTCATCAGGGACAGAGAATGCAGGGGTGAGATGGCTCTCTATCTCTCAGTTCTGATGTAGGGTTTTTACACAAGATGTTAACAGTTTCTTTCCTCCCACTGGTGGTGCTCAACCTTTCTAAGTTTTTTCCAGCAGGTTGTGTGTTGCACCTGAGGGGTGACATCACAACGATTGTAAAGTCCTGAGGAAAATAGGTGAACTTAGTCTTTTTCTTAGAGTAGGGAAGTCTGAAGGCTAGAGGGCATAGGTTTCAGGTAAAAAAGGAAAAAAATTAAAGCATACTTATGGGGCAACTTCCACACAGAGTGTTGTAGGTATATAGAATGAGCTGCCAAAGGAAGTATTGATGGGTACACTTAGCATGTTTGAAAGACAGGTTAGATCGATAGGAAATATTTTGAGGGATATGGGCAAACACCTGCAAATAGAATTGGCTTAGAAAAATACCTTGGTTAGAAACGTAGAAAACCTACTGCACAATACAGGCCCTTCAGCCCATAATGTTGTGCCAAACATGTACTTAGAAATTACCTAGTGTTACCCATAGCCCTCTATTTTTCTAAGCTCTGTATACTTATCCAAGAGTCTCTTAAAAGACCCTATTGTGTGCCTCCACCACAGTTGCCGGTAGCCCATTCCAGCACTCACCATTCTCTGCATTAAAAGACAAAAAAAAATTGCCCCTGGCATCTCCTCTGCACCTGCTTCCAAGCACCTTAAAACTGTGCCCTCTCGTGTTAGCCATTTCAGCCCTGGGAAAAAGCCTCTGACTATGCACATGATCAATGCCTCTCATCATCTTATACACCTCTATCAGGTCACCTCTCATCCTCCGTCACTCCAAGGAGAAAGGCAGAGTTCACTTAACCTATTCTCATAAGGCATGCTCCACAATCCAGGCACCATCCTTGTAAATCTCCTCTGCACCCTTTCTATGGCTTCTATATCCTTCCTGTAGTGAGGTGACCAGAACTGAACACAGTACTCCAAGTGGGGTCTGACCAGGGTCCTATATAGCTGTAACATTCCCCTGGTTGATGAAGGCCAATGCACCATATGCCTTTTGAATCACATGGTCAACCTGCACAGCAGCTTTGAGTGTCCTATGGACTTGGACCCCAAGATCCCTCTGATCCTTCAGACTGCCAAGAGTATTGTTATTAATACTATATTCTGCCATCATATTTGACCTACCAAAATGAATCACTCACACTTATCTGGGTTGAACTCCATCTGCCACTTCTCAGCCCAGTTTTACATACTGTCACTTTCCCGCTGTAACCTCTTACAGCCCTCCACACACTCCACTCCCAACTTTTAGTGTCATCAGCAAATTTATTAATCCATCCCTCCAGTTCCTCCTCCAGGTCATTTATAAAAATCACGAAGAGAAGAGGTCCCAGAACAGATCCCTGAGGCACATCACTAGTCACCAACCTCCATGCAGAATATGACCGGTCTATAACCACTTTTCGCCTTCTGTGGGTAAGCCAATTCTGGATCCACAAAGCAAAGTCCCCATGGATCCCATGCCTCTTTACTTTCTCAATTAGCCTTGCATGGGTACCTTATCAAATGCCTTGCTGAAGTCCATATACACTACATCTGCTGCTCTACCTTCATCAATGTGTTTAGTCACATCCTCAAAAAATTCAATCATCGTGCACAACCTGCCTTTGATAAAGCCATGCTGACTGTTCCTAATCGTATTATGCCTCTCGAAATGTACATAAATCTTGCCTCTTAGGATCCTCTCCATTAACTTACCAATCACTGAAGTAAGACTCTCTGGTCTATAATTTCCTGGACTATCTCGACTCCTTTTCTTGAATAAGGGAACAACATCTGCAACCCTGCCAATCCTTTGGAATCTCTCCCGTTCCCATTGATAATACAAAAATCATCTCCAGAGGCTTAGCAATCTCCTCCCTCGCCTCCCACAGTAGCCTGGGATATATCTCATCTGGTCCAGATCACTTATCCAACTTGATGCTTTCCAAAAGCTCCTGAACATCCTCTTTCTTAATGTCCATATGCTCAAGCTTTTCATTGCGCTGTAAGTCATTCCTACAATCGTCAAGGTCCTTTTTCATAGTGAATACTGAAGCAAAGTATTCATTAAATACCTCTGCTGTCTGCTCCAGTTACAGACACACTTTTCCACTGTTACACTTGATTGGTCCTATTCTCTTACGTCTTATCCTCTTTCTCTTCACATACTTGCAGAATGCCTTGTGGTTTTCCTTAATACTGCTTGCCAAGGCTCTCTTAATTTCATCCTTAAGCTTCTGCCTGCTAGCCTTATAATCTTCTAGATATCTATCACTACCTAGTTTTTTTGAATCCTTCATAAGCTTTCCTTCTTGATTAGATTTTCAGCAGTCTTTGTACAGCATGGTTCCTGTACCCTACCATCCTTCCCATGTCTCATTGGAACGTACCTATGCAGAACGCCACACAAATATCCCCTAAACATTTAACACATTTCTGCCGTACATTTCCTTCAGAACATCTGTTCCCAATTTATGCTTCCAATTTCCTGCCAGATAGCCTCACTCCAATTCCCTTTACTCTAATTAAACACTTCCCTAACTGTTCCTACCCCTCTCCAGTGCAATAGAAAAGGAGATAGAATTGCGATCATTATCTCCAAAATGCTCTCTCACTGAGAGATCTAACACCTGACCAGGTTAATTTCCCAATACCAGATCAAGTACAGCCTCTCCTCTTGTAGGCTTTTCTACTTATTGTGTCAGGAAACCTTCCTGAACACACCTAACAAACTCCACCCCATCTAAACCCCTCACTCTAGGGAGATGCAAATCAACATTGGGGAAGTTAAAATGCCCCATCACACCAACCCTGTTATTATTACAGTATTCCAGAATCTGTCTCCCTCTCTGCTCCTCAATGTCCCTATTACTATTGAGTGGTGTGTATATATATGTATATATATATATATTTATGAAAAAAATCAGTGGAGTTATTGACCCCCTTCCTGTCTCTAACTTCCACCCACAGACACTCCGTAGACAATCCCTCCAACTTCCTCCTTTTCTGCAGCCCTGACACTATCGCTGATCAGCAGTGCCAAACCCCCACCTCTTTTGCCTCCCTCCCTGTCCTTTCTGAAACATCTAAAGCCTGGCACTCTGAGTAATCATTCCTGCCCCTGAACCATCCATGTTTCTGTAATGGCCACCACATAATAGCTCAGCACTGATTTACACTCTTAAGCTCATCCACTTTGTTCATGATACTCCTTGCTTTAAAATAGACCCATCTCAAACCATCAGTCTGAGTGTATCCCTTCTCTATCACCTGCCTATCCTCCCTCTCACACTGTCGAAAAGATTTCTTGATTTGTGAGCCAACTGCCTCTTCCACTATCTCTTCAGTTTGATTCCTGGTTGACGAGGAACATTTGGGCCTAAGGGTCTGTTTTCATGCTGTTTATTTGTATGACTCTTGACACATCAGTTCAGCCATCAGACATGATCCTGAATGTCTCCTTAATTTTCATCTCACTTTCTTGAATCTTTTTCAATGTTGT
Organism: Hypanus sabinus; assembly: GCF_030144855.1. Classification (NCBI taxonomy): domain Eukaryota; kingdom Metazoa; phylum Chordata; class Chondrichthyes; order Myliobatiformes; family Dasyatidae; genus Hypanus; species Hypanus sabinus. Next base: position 140,800,548 of record NC_082712.1, on the reverse strand, counting down.
GTCCTGCACTATTAAAATGAGTCCCAATGCAAGGAATCTACATTCAGAAACAGTAACACCTCTTTTGTCTGGAAATGTAGTGTCATTAACTCAGTTTTGAATTGTCATACTTGGGTAAGACCCGATGTAAGTTGGGAGTCTGGTTTGCTGAGCACCTCCGTTCCTTCCACCGTTTAAATTCCTGTCCCTGTTCCCATTCTGACATGTCAGTCCATGGCCTCCTCTTGAGCAATTCCTCATATTCTGTGTACGTATCCTCCAACCTAATGGCATAAGTATCGATTTCTCCATTGTTATTTTGTTTTAATTTTCCCCTCCCCCTTCCCTCTTCTTCTGTTCCCCACTCTGGCTTCTTGCCTCTTCTTCTCATCTGCCTATCACCTCCCTCAGGTACACCTTCCCTCTTTCCTTTCTCCCATGGGCCACCTGCCTATCAGATTACTTCTTTTCCAGCCCTTTACCTTTCCTACCCACCTGGCTTCACCCATCACCTCCTAGCTAGTTGTTCTTCCCTCCCCCCCCCAAACCATTTTTATTCTGGTATCTTTTCCCTTCCTTTCCAACCCTGAAGAACGGTCTTGGCTGAAACGTTGACAGTTTATTCATTTCCATAGATGCAGCCTGATCTGCTGAGTTCTTCCATTGTTTTGTGTGTGGTACTTTGAGCAACTTGTGCTTGTCTTCTGTCAGTACTGTATCTGAATAGGCCATTTCTGCTTGTAATCCTTCTACTTTACTCTTTTGATTAATATTGTCTGGTGGCATTCTGAACATGTCTTGCAGCCTTCCTGTCAGCCACATACCACAGGCAAGACTCATGGGTTTTTAATTTACATCTTATTATGTGGTCTTGCCTTATCAAAGGTATTCCTTTTCATTCTACCCAACCTTCTCTTTTCTCTGCTACAGGAAGCTAGCTTTTTTTTTCTCACTTTCCAGTTCTGATAAAAGGTTTTAGGACCTGAAATATAAAACTTTCTTTTCCTACAAGTGCTGTGTGACCTGAGTGTTTCCAGCAAATACTATTTTTGTTAACTTAGTCATGTAGTTCTGGGGCTTAACTGTGGAAAAGAAGAATTATTTCCAAATTAAATATGTTAAAACCTTGACAATGCTTTGTGGAGAGTATTACCAGTTAAAATAAAGTGTTTTTGAAATTACTTGATTGGAGGAGCTGTGGATTGTTTTCCAATTCTACAGTAGTAACATACAGTTTACAAAGCTGATGTAAAAACTGAGAGACTCTATAAACCACACACACAAAATGCTGGTGGGACACAGCAGGCCAGGCAGCATCTATAGAAGCACTGTTGACGTTTCGGGCCGAGACTCTTCGTCAGGACTAACTGAAAGGAAAGATAGTAAGAGATTTGAAAGTAGTGGGGGGAGGGGGAAATGTGAAATGATAGGAGAAGACCGGAGGGGTGGGATGAAGCTAAGAGCTGGAAAGGTGATTGGCGAGAGTGAAACAGAACTGGAGAAGGGAAAGGATCATGGGACAGGAGGCCTCGGGAGAAAGAAAGGGGGAGGGAGGTACCTCCAGAGGGAGGTGGAGAACAGGCAGGGTGATGGGCAGAGAGAGAGAGAGAAAAAAAAACAAACAACTAAATAGGTCGGATGGGGTAAGAAGGGGAGGAGGGGCATTAATGGAAGTTAGAGAAGTCGATGTTCATGTCATCAGGTTGGAGGCTACCCAGCCGGTATATAAGGTGTTGTTCCTCCAACCTGAGTTTGGATTCATTACCAGCTGGGTAGCCTCCAACCTGATGGCATTCTACTGTCAAAATGAATCCAAACTCCGGTTTTCTCCCTTGTAATTTGGACTATATTTGTTGTCTTCTGTTTAGATTTCAAAACATAATGGCCATTTCTTTTCAGCCTGTACTATCACTTTTGGTTTCCACCCGTATCACAGATATTCTCCCCTATGTTTCTTTCTCCAACTTACCCCAGATAAACTGTCATCAATCTGAAATGTTTACTTGCAATTTCTGCCACTTCAAGAATATATAACTAGCTGGTTTGTATTAAATGAAGCTTATTAAGAAAATTTTCAAAAAGGTATAAATATTTTTTAATTGCTAGGAAAGCATGTCCTGTGTGAAATAGCATTCCTTGGTCAATCAGGATTGCAGACAGCAGTTAGTAGATGGAAAAAAATGGCTGACAGTGGATGACTCTACAATTTAATTGACTTTCTTCATTCACTCATTATGTAAGTGTCTTTAATTTGCAGCACATTATACACATTTGAGAGGAAAGGAAATTGTGGCTTTATCTATAATGCTCTTTGGAATTTGTTTAGACTCTCTTAAAATCTGAAACAGAAGCAAAGTGGCTAGTATCTCAATGGCAAGTTCTTAATTTCCTGTTCTGAGGGATTCATCTAGTACTTTATGTGAAGCTAATCTTTCCAAACTGGTGCATATAGGGCTATTGGAAAAGATTTGTTTTTATTTTCTTTATACATTGGAAGCTTGAACTTGTAACAAGTCAAACTTTGGAATGTTAGCTTTGATTGAAACATTGACAGAAGACAGAAGTAGGGCAGGAATGTAACTAGAGAGTCAGTAGCTTATTGAAGAATGGCTTAATAATTTTCATTAGGAATTTCTCATGTAACTAGAGCAGTTGGAGCACAAAAAAAGTAAAATGCAACCAAGAATGCATTTGTTAAAAAATATCTTGATTTATTTAGGTTAAAATGTGTTATCTGGTTAACTGCATGAATAATTGGTGTAGTACATTCACAAGATAGAAACAGGATGCAGTGACTGCATTGTCAGACTGCTTATGTGAGTGCAAACAGATGAAGCATTGCTCGAGCAAGCACTCAAGAACTTCACTGTTGCCTTGGAAACTATTTGCGTCATGATCACCAGCAATTAGCTTGCTGGTCTGTTATTTTTGAAAGCACTGCAGGGCTTATTGAGACTGCTGTTGCTGACGGTGAAAATAAGTGTCTTTAGACGTGCTTGTAGCTCTTAACCTAGTTTCATAGTTATGTTTACCCTTCATTGCACTTTTGCCACTTTCTCTTCTTTCTCTGTACTTTGGCTTTGATCCTTTGAGCTTAGTCACATACCAGTTAGGTTGCATTGGTTGCAGCAGAATTTGAATTGAATCGGTGAGCTCTTTTAACCAATTCATGTCCAAATCTAAAATAAAAGTCTTTTTAATCTAAAATAAATTGTTCTGCAGAGATCTAGCAAGTAATTTCAAAAATAGCATTTACCTTCAAGAAAAAAGGTTTAATTTTATGACTTTTTTGAAGAGTATAGGTAGTTATTGTTAAGTTCTATTCATTTCCTGGATGTTGATATTCAGGTCTGCTAATGCAGATACACGCATAGAGCACTGTTTGCTATATTCTAAATACATTAAGATTTCTAATGAAAAGTGCAGCTGGGAGGGTTTGTTTCTTTTGTATTAAGTACAACTAAAGCACAATTTAGTAGCCTTTACAAAAGTTACACTCACAGACTTGACATCAAATGCATGTTTGTGGAACCACAACCATGCTCTTGAGTTCGCAATGCAGGGCTGCTTTTTCCAACAGGTGTCTAACATGATGACAGATTGCATTGTTTTGCCCCAATGTTTGGCTCATGCATAAGATTTTGTGTTGGCAAGTTTTGCCATAATCATATATAGTGGATTCTGGTTAATTGGGCCATTGGTTAATCGAGATAGCTATTTATTTGGAACAACTCTTAAAGAACAAAAACTAATCAAGAAAATAGCCAGGATTCCCTTTGTTTATTTGGGACACTGTGCCATGTAATTGAGGGGGAGACTATTGCTGAAGTTTCTAACTAGTGTCAGTCGCATGGACTTGTTCAGCCATTTAAACACTACACTATGCTTTGAGCATACAGTTTTAAAATAGCATCAGTTGTGTGTGTTTGCACTCAAAAAGCAGTGATTTTTGTCATTGACAGTTGGTGAGAAATAATGAGTAAGACAGTTCAGAATTGTTTTGCTTACTGTGGTTTCAAGCATTGAGGCTTGGAGATGCCAGAAATGGTCAGGAATACAAATGAAAAACAATTAAACTACTTCAAGTTAGTAACTATGAAAAATTTTAAGGTTTTGACAATCATCTTGAATATTACAATGAAAATGAAGAGGATGCAGTCATTGAAAGCATTGTTTGAAGGCAGTCCATTGTCTACACTGACTTTGATAATTTACAGTCAATCAAAAAACATGGCAGCGTATACTAGATAAATTCCTCCATTGATAACTATTAGGAACCACAGTTTTAAACTACTGTAGTAGTATTATTAATGTTCTAATTTGTTCTGTATTTCCTTTAAATACATAATTTGTTACAAAATTAAATGCTAGCTTGTCTTTTAGGCATGTTTTCAACTATTTCCATGAAACTTTGGCTAGATGGGGCAGTGCTTAAAATTGGACAAAAATGTACTGGTCTGTATATGTGCCAATTAACCAGAATCCACTGTACTTTGTTCCAAATATTAAATTATAAATTAGTGGACCCAATGCTGCTGAATTCTTTGTTGTAGTATTCCTTAACATCAATTTCTTTGTTGCAAATTGACTGGACTTGGATGTGAAGAAATAGTATCAAAATCCTTAGTGGCAGACTCTAACTCTGAACCAGGCAGTCTTGAAGAAATGTGGAGTACTTTTCTGACATTTTCTATCATTTGAACCAGGAGGTGGGAATTAGATTTCTTCCCACCCCATTCTAACAAGCTTTGTAAGCAAAGCTGTACATATAGTTTTAAATGTTCTGCTATTGAATTGTGCAGCTTCAAATGGTTAAGTTTGAGCATGATTCTGGATAATGCTCCTCATCAAAATATATTTAAATATTTTCTAATTTGGCTTGGATTTCATATAGTTCCTGTTAGGAGCTGAAGATATGATCTGTGTTACTAAAACAAAAAAAATCAACAGATTTCTGAGCAGTGTGGTTTGGATTTCTAAGTATGCTAGTTCATGTTTGATACATTAGAATTAGTGACAATGGTTCCTAATTTCTAACAGAAAATTTGAAGGAGAATTGTATTGTGTCTGTATCTTTTAAAAAAAAAGTTAACTCTTTGCTTTAAAGTTTCAAATATCTGTTTAAATCTACTGTTTCATTTGAGCTTCCTACTTGTTCATATTTAGGGAATGGCCAGGAATGTTTTATTTTAAATAGGGACATGATTGCTTTTGAACAGCCCAGGATACCCAGATGATTATGTATTATCCTTGTTATGGAACAAGCTTTATTCAGGATTCAGTTTGAGATAATATTTGAACATCTTGCTTAAAATTAAACACCATAAGTGTTGGTTACAGAATGACTGTAAATTTACAAGTTTCTTTCTGTTGTCATATACTCTGGACTCAGTTTTATTTCTAGATCTCTTTTCATAGCCATCTAATGCTAGGATGCTCATAGAGGTAAGCTGGATTTGGCTGATTGTCTACACTTATCTGGGCTGGATGCAGAAAGCTAATGAATTGACCTTATAGATCCAGGAGGCAGAAGGCAACATGAAGTTAGTTTTCCTTGGGATATAGATCCAGCATTATTGCACTCTGAGACCAGAATATTGTGGAGTCTTGTGATGGAGTGGCAGAAATGTTAGCTGAATCTCTTTAGAATTGATGGCTAATCATTGATTGAGGAACCAGTGCACTTTCCATTGTACTGAAAAGGAGAAATTTTGTGTAGATAATGTTTCCTGTGTTAATTTAAGATGGTGGAATTGAGGTATACAGTGTGCAGTTAGGTGTTCCCTACGTTTTGTCTATATGAATTTCCAAGGCTGTTGCTCTTTGTTATTAACACAGAATACAATATATTTTGGTCATCGGTGCCTCCATTAAGTGTATGTAAATTTTTTTCATTAATCTTTTTTAAGCTTACTTAGCTGTGTTCTAATTGGCTTAGAATTTTGTAACTTTTCAATGGATGCATTTGCATTCTTTCCAGAGATTCTAAGATAACATTTTATTTTTTTTTTGCCATTGTTTTGATTTCAGAAATTGTTGATGCATGTTATTAGTTATGGATGCTTCACTGGTTTCCTGTGACTCATGTGTTGAGTGTGTTTGTTGCATCTGCCAATGTCACACAATTTCAAGAAATAGATAATCTGCCAGAACTAAGTAGATCTCTTTCAATTATTTGTCGGCTTTAAGGCAGTCTCATAGACTGAATGAATTTCAGTTCTTTTCGGTACAAAGTGCCTTCATCTCTTTTCATTTGATGTTAATATGTCCATTTGTGCTTTCAAATCCTATCCAACCAGAAATTTTAACATGATATTCCTAGTTAATTCCAAAAGCTTAAGCTTTTGATTCCAAAAACACTTTGTTTTTGATAGCCTATACAGGACGTTAACAAAAGCTGCAATCAAACTTATTGGTAACTTTCTTTGAACAGTATTATGAAATTCAGTTAATTTGACTAAATGATTACCTCTTTTGATTTAATTGTGTCTTTAAATCTTCATTGGTTGATAAACCACAGGAGGCCAATATGTCTGAGCTGAAAGAGCCAGTCCTACATCCCTACTTTTTCCATCAAAGTTCTTTTTACCTGGGAAAAAATGACAAACTATTGCTAAGGATGTGGCCTCTTCATGCAGTTGCATTCACAAGATATGCTTTAAGGTTATCTAAATTTTCTTTTTTTCTCTCACCCTTGTGTACTGCTATGCTTGTTCTATTTGAAACTAATATTTCCTTAATAAATGCTATTGACAAGTGTTCTACACTGTCTGCATTATGTTGGTATCAAGTATTGGCAAGAACAATTTTGAGATGATTAACAATAAATTAAGTTTTTGTTTTGAACTATAGTGTATCTAGCCAATTCGTTGATGTTTTCTTTAGATAATGTTGCAATTTTAAAATTAGAAACCAGAATTATTTATAAGCAGCATCTTATTGTATGATTCAAAATAAAAAAAATTACATATGAATACTTTTAATAGTTGCAATCAACATGGAGTTTGTTTTCAAAGGAGATTCAGCTGAATGCAACAAAAGCAATGTTTGTCTCTCATTTGTTCTAAGATGCTGTGTGTCTGTTTGTGATGGGTGACATTTGGTGTCTTTTTGTAATGTGAATAACATTGAATGAAAAGGATATGATTCCTTAGTTTCATGCTTGTCATGTATCTGATTCCAATTTACTTTGCTTTTATTGACTCATAAATGGATAGAAGTTGCACTCTGAAGTGTATTAATTGAAGAGACGAAACAGGGCGAGAAATTGCTGAAAGCCTATGTTATGTCTTTGCACTTCAAATATAGCAACAAAATATGTATTGATAGTGTTTCTTTTGCCAAAAATCTTAATCTTATTCAACAAAGCTACATTCTTGCATTTTTTATATGTTCCTACAAATGACTATGATTTCCTGCATTCAAATATATTGAAGTATGTGGGAACAATTTAGTACTTTGAGATAATATCAATTGTCTTTAAAAACATCCTTCTTTATGTTTCTGTTTGCTTTAAAAAGTGATTAATGGTTTAAAGAAAAGTAAAAAATGGAAAAGCCATCAAAAAGTGGTGGATACAGGATAAGCTCTCTGCATCATTGAGCACATCTACAAGAGCGCTGACACAAGAAAGCATCTATTATCAAAGACCCCCACCATCCAGGCCATGCTCTCGTCTCACTGTTGCCATTTGGAAGGAGGTACAGGATCCTTGGATTCTACACCACCAAGTTCAGGAAGAGTTATTACCCTTGAACCATCAGGCTCCTGAAACAGTGTAGATAACTTCAATCACCTGAACACCAAATAGATTGCATAACTTGTGGACTCACTTTCAAGCACTGTACAACTCATGTTCTCAGTATTGTCTATCTATTTATATATTTCTTGTGTTTGCAGAATGTTTTGTTAGTCTTTGCGTATAGTTTTTCATTGATTATATTGTATTTCTTTGTTGTACTATGAGTGCCTTCAAGAAAGTGTATCTCAGGGTAGTATGTCGTAACATGCACTAGCCTGACAATAAATTACCTTGAGCTTTGGGTAATGAATTGGCTGAAGTTGAGAGGAGCCTTGTAAATCTTTTTTAATTGGATCAAGTGTTTGATGTGTCTTAGTGGTAGCACGTTTTCTTCCCAGATGGGAAGTTAGATATTGAGGCTTCATTGGATACCCGCATGCATAATTTACTGAAATATGACAGAATAATTAGGTTTGATCTTAATGCCTTATCATTGCAAGGGATATATGACCAAGGTTTCCTTAATATATAGCAGAGGGCTACAGTTTTTATGGAATAAAAGCCTATTGTAATTGTTTACTTACCATTAAATTGAGATTATTTTTTTCCTTTTCTCAAGGATCTTTGATACCCTAGGAATAATTCCATCCATGTTTTCCAAACTGAAAGCTCAAAGCTTTAAATTTTACTTCTATGCAGATTGAACAAGTTATCTGATGCTTCTGTTTAAATGTTGTGTTTCATTGAAATAGTATGTAAAGGACCTGAATGCTTCCTCTTTGTGTTTGTGACTAGTACTTCAGACTTGGTTAGCCAGAAGTTCAGTATAATCCTGTAGCTGAATTAAGAAGTTTCAAACTTTAATCTTGGTACCAGGCTGATCTACCAAGAGTATACTGGATTTTTATTATCAAATCTAGGTTATTTTTTGTGAACCCAGTGAAGATAGAAGTTTCTTGGCAATTTTTGAAATAAGGTATAAGCTCTTTGCTTCAAACATCCTCCTTAAAGCAAACAACTGAGTTTTCATCTCTATATTATGTAAGATTTTACAGGAAAAATAATTTGGTTTGTTTAGTAATTTAGTCCAGACACACATCTGGACATAAAGAGTAACAATTATTACCAGTAACAATTTAAATTACCAAGGCATAGCAAGCTGCAGACCTGGAGCTGATGGATGGGAATAGTATAGATAGGAACTTAATGGTCAGCATGGAAGTAGTGGACTAAATAGCCTGTTACTGTATATTTTACTCTGGTACTAGAGTAACTTCTATTTTGTATGAACAGTTTTGCAAATGATAACAAGAATCATCAAACAAATTTTGACACATGCTGCATGAGGAGATAGCAGCATGCAACCAAAGGCTTGTCACATATATTTGTTTTAGAGTATTCTTAGATGGTAAAATGGATTTGTGTCTTAAAATTGTGACTTTGCATAACTTGGAGTCAGTGTAGAATGAATGGCCTGTAGGTGAGTGCTGGGTGATTAGAACTTGCCCCTTAAAGGCAAGGTTAACAAGTTTTTGATAACTTGGCAGTGATATTTTGCATAAGAGCTACTGATGAGTTTCCTTGAAGTATTTGTCTAGAGGTAACAAAGTTGTAGAGTTTCCACAGTCTAAAAGAAATAAAATGATCAGTAATATTTTGAAATGTATATGCTCAGTAGTGCAAACTAAAAGACTTATTGAATATAGGCTGACCAAATATCATCACTTTAAATTATACCTTTAAACTAAGCAATATTATTTTAGCTGCCACAATATCAAATTGCACCAAAGACAAATTTACATTATGTTCAGTTATGTTAAATATGTGGTGTAACTTTATTGCTGCATAATTGTAACGATGTTATAAGGATATCATTTATTATGGTTTGTGAATGTTTAGTGATATTTTGCAAAAGCAAAATTGTTGCAATTAATATAACAAGAAATAGTAATCTATTGTCATGAAGTTTATTCTCTCACCCTCCCCCCTACCCCCTTAGATTCATTTATATCTATGACTTTTGTTGGTAAAATGCCTTCTTTTAATTTTGATCCAGATTCGACTCATTACTTATATAAGCACTGGCCAGTTTTGAAAGTATTGTCTGTACCTCTATGTAACTTGGCCATCTTCCCTGGCAAGCTGTGTAATGAAAATCTACTTTTCACTTTTGCAAAATTTCATCCAAACTCAGCTTGAACTATCTAGCAATATATTTACTCAACATTTTTTTTTTCTTTGAATTAAACGATCTTTGGAAAGAATTTTATAGACCAAATTAGTTTTGAGTTGGATGATGATTTGGTCTTTCCTATATATATTGGAGTTCAATTTACTGAATACTTGTATTGAAATAAATTTTAAAACAGTACAAATGCAAATGATCTTTCATTCAATTCTTTTTTAGATTTAATTGATTCATTCAAGTAGTTAACATATATTAAAAAACACGAAGAAAAGGGAGTCAAGTGGTTATGCATTTGCGTAAGTTTTCTCTGAATAGGACAGTCTGGTGGTTTGGAGACACCTGTTTCAAATCTTGGTCTCTCCTGGTAATCATGAGTTTGGATTAACCTGATTGAGAAATCTTTATGTGAATTAACTGGAATGGGACACATGATCCAACATAAAAACATACTGACGCAAAATCTTAACAGGATGGGCAGCATTTGTATGAAGAGAAACAGAATTGCCATTTTAAATGAAATTTAAATAACCCAAAATGTAAATCTGTCCTTTCACACATGTTGCCAAATTTACTGATAGTTTGCAGATTATTAGTTTTTATTTTAGGTTACTGCAGCTATTTGCCTTATCGGTAGAAACATGTTGATTGCCAAAATGTTTTTTTATTTGTGGGGGAATACAGTAGTGTCATTGCCAATGATACAGAGGTTTCATTAGGAAGATAAAGTATTTCAATTCAGAATTTATTTCCTGATGGGAACAGTGATCATTTGTCACATTTCTGGGTACACTTCAGTTCATTTAGGAAGTTTATCTCAAAGGACTTCTGAATTAATTTTTGTTGGTATATCAAAGCAAGCTTGCCCCACATATTACTTGCATCTATTTTTACCACTTTTTTGTGCTGGTCTTTGTTACTCACTGAGTTCTGGAGTCTTCAAAGTGTGGTTTCATTCACTTTATATTAACCTTCATTAAATTAAAGATTTTTCACATTTGGACACAAAGTATTGTAACTATTTGTCAGGAAATTTGGTACAGAGGCAGGTGATCTCATTTGACTGTCATTCATTTTAAAAGGTGTAAAAATGCAGCCATTTAAAAATAAGTGATGAATGGAACTTGTCCAATTTTGATGTTTACTCATAGATGGCAAACTTGCTTTTCTCAGTGATATTGTTTGTATCAAATTCTTTCTCTTTGGAAGTAGGTTTACTGAAAACTTGCACCTGACCAATCTGAGAATGTTTTCATTTGAGCACTTTCTAGATCTGTGTTGGAAAGTGCTGCACTTTTGTGAGTGCATGAATTCCTCTGTGCTGTTTTCAGAAGTCAGGGGAAAGGCAAGAATCCCTGCTGATCAGAAAAGTTGGTTCATCAGGAGTCCATGATTGTCTTCAGTAAACAAACATCGACACTCATATCAACTTGTAAGTTTATACATTATAGGTAGTTTTACTTCAGTCATTTTGAGTACTAATGTAGTATTGGCCTGGACTTGACGCTTGATTTCCAGTTTAGCAGGTTATCGTTGCCTGTGACTGAAGCTGAAGTTGAAATGTTGCAGCTGATTAAACTTGACTGCAAATACAAACCTAAAAACCATTTGTTGCAACCTGCTGAAAATGTTATCATATAAAAATATTAATCAAAGCGAAACAAATATTGTGCAGATAATCTGCTAGTTGACTAGTGTACAATAGATGAGCTTTTTGACAATTTGAATACTTAAGATGTTTAAAAATAGTTGAATTGAGTTTGGAAGTAGAAATATTTATTTGTTATCATTAGTTATGCAAAATAAAATGGTTTGGTGATAGACTTGTTGATTGATTTTAAGCAGTAAATTTATGTTGATAATATCACAAACTCGGTGAGGGGGGATATTTTGCGAAAAGTTTAAAAAAATAGAATTAATTTACTGAACTATCAGATGACAAATGTGGGCTAAGTAAATCTGTTGTTTACTTTTGGGATAGATGCAATCTGTTGTTTTCTCCACGTGGCAGCCCTTTAGGTGGAGCATTGATGACAGGACCAATTGACTGGTTTCTTTTTTTTTAACGGCAATCTTTCTTTTGAGTTGTCAGTGCTCAATAATCACAGTTTAAGAATTCTACTTGATTTTTATCCAAGTGTATTTCTTAGCCAAACTAAATAAGACGATTTCTGCTCTGATTTGCTGAGCATTTCTACAGTATTTTGCAAGAATCTTTGACAAATTGGCACTCTAGCGGGTGTGCTCTCTCTATCTCCCTCGCTCTCTATCTATCTCTCACGCTCTCTCTAGCTCTATCTCTCACGTGCACTCTCTCGTGATCTTGCTTGCGCTCTCTCTCTCTCCCTCCCCCTTCTCGCTATCTATATATAAAGAGTTTTGCAAAGTACTGTAGTAATTTTATTTACATTGTACTGCTGCAGATAAAACGTGACATATGTGTGATGATAAACCTGATTCTGGTATGTGTTTCTTTTGTGGCCTGAGAGTGGGAAGGGGGCAGGGTCAGAGGAATCATGATTGAGGAAAAGGGTAAGGAAGAGGGAAGGGTGTGGGAAGTACCAGAGAAACATTTTGTAATGATCAATAAACCAATTGTTTGGAATTAAATGACCTTGCTTGGTGTCTCAGGGCTGAGAGTGTCTGCACCTGTGCCACCCCCTGCCCTCGCACTCCTTCTTTGCCACCTGTCCCACACCCCTCCTGTGGTGCTCCACCCTCCCCATTCCCTACATTTTTTGCTCTCACTAGATTTACACAATTGCTCTTTGCTCCACGTTGACAAATACAGTACTGTGGAAAAAAAACTTGAGGCACCCTAGCTATATATATGTGCTTAAGACCTTCGTACAATACCATATGCAGAAGTTGACACTACATGTTCTGTGGTGGAACATATATATTTCAGTCACTTAACTTCAAAACCTCGTTTTGGCTGTAAGGCACTTTGGAACACTGAGGCAATACAATTGAAAAATGTGAGGTACATTTGTTCTCGGTTTATTGAAGTTTGTTTGGAGGTACACAAGTATTCCAGATTATTCCTGTACAATGTATTAGCTTGGGAGTCATGAAATTGGTCTTTACACATACCGTTAATATCATATAGTTATTAGGTTCTGAAGTGTAAATGAATAGTCAGTTATGATTTTTAATTGAAAGAAGAGAACTGATACAGCTGAGAATTGAACTCAAGTTCAGTAACTCAAATTGTTTTTTGATGTGAATATTTTAGTTTCTTTGAGAAATTCACTTGTGGTTTTAAGAGTTTATTTTTCTGCTTCGATTTTTTTTGTTCTGAAGAATAGTTGGCCCAACCCTCCTGTGTTTGTCAGCTACGGGAACTACTGCAGAAACACTTTTGCACCAAAGGCTGTTACTAGGCAACTGCTGACGTAAATTCATGCTGGAGATGAGGTTTGTGTGTTCAGCTACTAAGGACAAATTTATTGAAAAGGACAAAAAGAGGGGCTATTTGTTATTGCACAAATCATCAACTTAACTTCCAAGGATAGTACTTTTTAAAAAAAAAGCATACAGCAAACTGCGCAGAGACCATACCATACTTTCTTCACTGATACCAAATTTGGTTTTGTTAGGAATAGCCTCAAAATAATTATTCACCCATCAGTGACGCAGCATAACTCCGGGCTGAAAACAACAATACCTTAAATCCATTGCAGAGATTATTATCAGATTTATGTAAATATGCCTGTTAAACTTAGACTCTTGAAAAGCAAAAGAATCTTATGGGGAAACACTTTTAACCTGGTGGCTTTCAATTAAATTTTAGGGACATTTTTATGGGCATATAATGTGTGTATGCTTTTACAGTCAATTTAGCAAACACCAGTTTTCTTAGTGCTTTGCATTACAGTGCATCAATGCAAAAAAAATTGCTATCAAAAATGTAGAATAATTTTGAAGTCTGATGTCTTTTAATGTGATCTTAATGATCATATTCTCAGTTTGATTTCAGTTGTGATTGTAAAAATGTGCATATAATAATAGCCATTACGGTATTTGAGTTGCTACAATATGAACATATATAATTCAAGAAAATGAGATGATATACAGATATTTTAACAACCCCCTCTACCCCATCATCTTTTCCCAAACCCCATTTTCTCCCAATAAACCACATTTCTTGTCTCAGATAGAAAATTCCTAAATCTTTCATGTTTTCTCCATTTCTACTGTTAACATTTGAAGTTTGTAGTATCCTTTTGTTAATTACGTTAAAATGCCTTTTAGGTATTTAATGTTTCCAAGCTGTCTCGTCTGGCTACATATCCCATTCACTATGTTATTCAAAGTGCTCCACTGCCAACACCTCTTCTCATAAGCCACATTTCAATCACTTCCTACCCCAACTCTTAATCCCCTCCCCCTCCCCTACCCCCCACCCCCATTGCAAACTATGCAAATACAAAAAGTAATATTAAATAAGCAACAACTATCAAGAACATGAGATGACGAGTCTCATTATGATAAAATGTGGGAACAGTTCAGTGTTGGAGTAAGTGAGTGTGATGTTGAGGGGTAATAACTGTCCCTAAACCTGCTGGCATGGGTCCTGAGACTCCTGTACCTCCTTCCTGGTGGTAGTCTGGGTGGTGGGTGTCTTGCTGATTGATGTTGCCTTTCTGTGACAGCGCTCCACGTAGATGTGCTCAATGGTGGGGGTGTGTGGGGAGAGAGGGCTTTACCCATGATGGATGGGGCCTCATCCACTACTTTTTGTAGGATTTTCCATTCAAGAGCATTTGTGATGCAACCTGTCAGTGTATTCTGTACTGCACATCTGTAGAAGTTTGTCAAAGTTTTAGATGATATGCTGGATCTTCACAAACTTCTAAGAAAGTAGAGGTGTTGCAGTGTTTTCTCTGTAATGGTGCTTATGTGCTGGATTCAGGATCCATCTTCTGAAATGGCTGTGCCAAAGAATTTAAAGTTGCTGATTTTCACCATCTCTGATTCCCCCAATGAGGACTAGCTCATGGATCTCTGGTTTCATCCTCCTGCAGTCAATAATCAGCTCTTTGGTCTTGCTGATATTGAGTAAGAGGTTGTTGTTATGACACCACTCAGCCAGATTTCAGTCTCTCTCCTATATGCTGATTCGTTATCACCTTTGATTTAGCCAATGATAGTGGTGGTGTCAGCAAATTTAAATATGGTATTGGAGCTGTGTTTTGCTGCACAGTCATAAGTATAAAGTGAGTAAATTAGGGGCCCACCTGTGCTGTTGGTAATTGTGGAGGAGATGTTAATCTGAACTGACTGGGGTCTGCAAGTCTGAAAATTGAGCATCCAGTTGCATAAGGAGGTATTGAGGCCTTGGTCATGGAGCTTATTGATTAATCTTTAATGGGTGATAGTATTGAATGTGAAGCTATTTTCAATGAAGAGCATCCTGATATATGTATCTTCACTGTTCAAATGTTCTAAGGTTTAGTGAAGAGCCAATTAAATGGCACCTGCTGTTGACCTCTTGTGACGGTAGGTAAACTAGAGTGGATCCAAGTCACTCTTCTTGCAGGGGTTGATCTGTTTCATAACCAATCTCTCAAAGCACTACTGTATACAAGTGCTACTGGACAATAAACATTGAGACCAGTTACCACATTTTTTTGGGCATCTGCATAATTCCCCCCCCCCCCCCCCGTCTCCCGTCACTCAGACAGAATTTCCTTTCTGGCATTTTAGGGATTTAATAAAATTTGAATCCACTTTCCACTGCCTTTAGTTTGGAGTGCAACCTAATTCTTCTGAGCTAACTTATTAAAGACCACCTTAATTATGACCACCTCTATTAAATCTCCCATTGATCTTGCCACTTACATGGATGGTAATTGTAGTATCTCACAGCTCCTCCAGTAACTGAAATCACTCATTGCTTTTCCATTCTACTAAATTTCCTCTGCACCTCATTTTGAATTCTTCCGTGTGTGATATTGAATTGGACGCAGTGTGTCCAGTGAAACAAAATGTAATCAGGACTTTGTGGACTTCAAACATACTGTCTTTTGTAGTCACTGCCTCTATTAATAAAGCTGAGGATTTAAATTGTGTTTTAATGCCATCATAATTACGTGATAGTGTAAATTAATGCATATAAACCTTCAGGGTTTTCTGATCTCTTGGCCTTACTGAAATTGTATCATTCAGTTTATAGAGATTCTCATAACTTCTCTTGCTTGAATGGTACTTGTTTATGTTAAATTGGAAGTGCCAGGTACTGTATATTAGCAGAATCCATTTACGATCTGAAGTCTTTGATTGTTCTTGTTTTTGTTCACTTAAATGCCAAGCTTTTATGTTCTCTACAAATTCTGAAATTGTGCCACGAGGAACAATTAACTTTGACTAATATCAAAGGAAGTTGGTTGTCAGTAGTTCAGAGGCAACAGGTTCACAGAGTCATTAGTATATATCCAAATGTTTTAATGCTGACCCCTGCAGCATGTTGGTCACTGAGGTTTCCGTTCAGTGTGATAAACAATGTTTCTCTTCTACGGTCTGTGTTTCATACCAGATCTTTCATCCACATTGCCACTGTCCCTTACTTGCTGTGGGTTTCTATCTTGTCAAGTGCTCTTTATTAAAAATAAAAGGCCTTTTGAGCATCTACATGCGCAAGATTATCTGTTGTTGAATACATTGAGTTGATCAAATGTGATTTGTATTCAGTAAATGTTATATTGGCTGTACTATATTAACTCATGTTTTTATAAGTAGTAATTTGTCCTGCCCATTATTCTTAATAAGCTTGTCACTAACATGTGCAGCCTGTATTTATCTGGTTTATCTCCCACAAATTAGGGTTGCAACTGCTCTTTGACGTCTCTCCTATATCTGATTATTGAAAGAAATGGGCAAGACCAAACTTAATTTTCAGTCTTACTTCTGGTTCACAGTAATTTTGATCCTCTTTAACCTTCAAGCTGATATTCAGAGTCACTAATAGGACCAAGCCATTATGGCTGGGCTTTAGTTATGGACATGACTGCTCATTGTAAAATACAGTGGATTCTGGTTAATTGGGCAGTCAGTTAATCAAGGAAGATATTAATTATTTGGGACAACTCTTAAAGAACAAAAACTAATTGATCTGGGATTCCCTTCATTTATTTGGGACATTATGCTGCTTAAATGAGCCAGGTGACTATTGAACAGTTTCTAACTAGCATCAGTTGTGTGGACTTGTGTGGCCATTAGATACCACACCAAAATTAGAGCGATCAGTTTTTAAATAGGGTCAATTGTATGTGCTTGTGTTCAAAAAGCAGTGACCTTCGTCACTGATAGTTGGTGGGAAATAAGCAGTAAAGCCATTCAGAACTGTTTTGGTCCCTGCGATTTCAAGCATCAAGGCTTGGAAATGCCAGAAACTGCTGTGAGAGAAAATTAAATGATTTCACTACTTCAACAAGTTAGGAACTTCAAAGAATCTGAAGATATCAATGTTATCTTGAATGTTACAATGAAAATGAAGATTTGGAAGATGCTGTTGTTGAAAATTGTATGAAGGCAGTCCATTATCTACACTATATGTAGGTGTCTACATTAATTTTGTTCATTTACAGTCACTCGAAAGCACATGGCAGTGTCTGTCGATAACAACTAGGAGCTAATACAGTTTTATAGTACCGCAGTAGTATTGATAGTGTTCTAATTTGTTCTGTATTTTATTTAAATACATAATTTGTTAGTCAGCTAAACAATAGCTATTATTGGGACTGCTCTTAATTGAACTAAAATTTACTGGTCCTAATGAGTCCCATTTAATCGGAATCCATTTATATAGTTTAGTTTTCACGTGATATGAAAAGCTCAGCAAGGTGTTTTGCTTATTCTGGGACTCTTTATAAAAACAGCCTCAGGAACTCTCTTCAACCTGGATGACAATTAGTAGCACAACACCATAGTTGAAGACCATTTTAGAAGAAATAGTATTCACAACCAATATTAAATAAAACCATAATTATTGAGTCTGGAACTGACCAATGCATAGATAAACTTATCACCAACAGGTAAGCTGACGCACAAGTGAAAATGAGCACTTTTATAAGGGTGAGAGGATTGATCTTTATGTTAAAGAATAAGGAGTCAGAAGCTCACCTATCACCAAAGAGGAAATGGCCAAACAGTTTAGAGTGAGTCAAGCAGTATCACGGTTCAAGGCGGACGATTGGAGGAGATAATAAAATAAAGGAGATTTATATAATTAAAGAACATGTTTTAACTTGTGCATCTATAAATGGTGATTAAAGAAAACACTTCAAAATTTGAAGATTGATCAGAGTGAATATTGACATAACTGCACACTGCTGTAACTTGGTATGGAACCATAAGCCAGAAAAGTGTGAAAGCTCAGAATCATAGAAATAAATGAAGACAAATGAAGACCTGTTGCCTGGAGGTTTTAGGTGGCAGGGAATAATGGAAGAATTCGAATATATTCCAAGTATTCCAAAGTATGGGGTTGGGCATAATAATAGAATGCATGACCCTGGAATGAATTTATTTTTGCTACATTGCTCATTAAGAAAATAATCTGATTGTGTAACATTCCATAGTTTCGATATTTTCTGTTTGGACAAAACATGTTGGTATGGTGGCACAGCAGTTAGTGAAGTTGTTCGTATTTGATTATGATTGTGTGGCACATGCAGTTTCTCTCTGTGACTGCACAGATTTCTTCCAATTTCATCTTGTAATCCAAAGATGTGCCGATAGGTTAATTGGCAATTGTAAATTACTCCTTGGTGTAGGTTAATGGCAAAAAGATTTGTGAGCAAGTTTAAGCAGGTGTGAGAGAAATTAAGTTTAATGGCAGCAGAGAAAATAAGAGGAAGAATTTGACAAATGGGATGGCTACCCAAGGAGCTAGCATGAACCTTTAGCATCATGTAACCTTAATCTTGTGTTGTCAGTATCAAAAAATGATGAATAGTAGAAGAGTTTTTTTTAAACTCTCATTGCCATCCACCTTCAGGTGGGAAAACAGAAAGGTCATCTAGCAGGTACAGAATGTATTTAAGGATTGAGTCATAGAAAATTTATTAAGCGTCATAAATAACCATTGACTTGGCGCAGTTTCTCTAAGCTATAAAATAACGATGCGCTCCATTAGAAATGCTAATGCATCAAAAATTCACGATGATGCAGTCTAATTCAGGAGCAAAAAGTGAAGGAACAGCAGTTAAAACTGCAAATATCAAGCCACAAACTGCGAAGAGAGGAAAGGCTCATTTATACTTGTGCACATGGGCTATGCCGTAGCCTACGCTGTAGCTTTGATTTTCACTTCTGTGTAGCTCTATGCTGTAGTTAGCATGTGTTGATGTGCGCCAAATCGTTAGTTGGCGCTGGGGTTTCTATGCCACTGTGTTGAGTTTCTTCATGAGAGACATGGACGAGGAAGTGCATTTCAAACATTTTCACATGTCGGCAGGTAGACTTGATGATTTGGTTTCTCTATTTCGCATCAGTGTACAGTCATGGCGGAGAAGAAGCAATCGGAAATGTAATGCTACCAAGCAGACCAATCACAGTTGTTGCGGTCTGCGTCACCGCAACGCGCAAGTTACTTTTTTGGGGAGGTGCACATCACCATAAGGCGTAGGGTACGAGGTACCTTTTGGTGTTGATGCGACGCACAAGTGTAAATCAGCCTGAAGTCAGCCTGCATTGCACTGAAACCTCTGGTCAGGCAGAATATACTTTGTGTCCCTCTGTTCCAAGCAGCCATATTTCTTTGGACTTGCTAATGAAGGTTCATCACTTTATCTGTCTGTGCAGCTACCATTGGGGATGCTGAGTCATGTACACTGAAGTCACTGTTCCTGAGAACTCCCAATGTTCTGTCATTCATTGTGTATGTCTTGCCCTCATTACAACTCCCAGAGGGCATCAGTTGACAAATATCAGGATTAAATTCCGTCTGTCTTTGTTCATTTGCTCAACAACTGATCAATAGCTTTCTGTAGCATAAGCTATCTTTCTCATCATTAATACCATCAATTTTTGTGTCATTTGCAAACTTCCTATGTTCAAATCCAAATTGCAAACATGTATAACAGTGAGAAACCCAGTACCATTCCCTGTGATCATTTGTTATAGGCTTATAGAAACAAAAATGCCCTTTTCCATCACCCTTTTTCATCACCCTTTTTAACACGAAGCCAGTTTTGAACCCAGTTTACAACTTCTGTTTGATCCAGTTAGTTTTAATCTTAGGGACCAATTACAATTTTGTTGAATTTCTTAAAATGAAATCCATGTAGTTATTTCAACTGCATTTCCCTCATTGATTGCTATGTCTTTGAAAATTCCATTCAAATTCCACCTTACATTTCTCTGTCAGACCTTGGGTGATTCACTCCTTTGTCTTTCTCAGCATCCTGGGATACATTTCAACAGGTTCTGATTATCATTCTTTCAGCCTTCTAATAAATCTCCAACCACCTTTTCCATGTTAACCTGATCTAGAACTCAACCATCCTTTTCCCTGAATTCTCAGGCTCCAATAACCATCTTCTTAGTGAATGCAGCTATGAAGTATTTATTTCGGATTTTACCCAAGAAAGCCAATTCTGTGTATATTTTGTCCATGACCCTACTCTTTTCTGTTTACCCTCTTGTCATCACGAGCGGCATGGTAACATAGCAATTAGTGTAACGCTTTGCATTGCCAACAATTGGAAGACTGATGTTCCAGTCCTGCCAATGAGTGTAAGGAGTTTACACATTCTCCCCATGACTGCGTGCGTTTCTTCTGGGTGCTCTGTTTTCCTGCTACATTCCAAAGACGTTCCTGTCTATTAGGCATAGTAAGTTGTAGGCATGTCATGTTGGTGTTTGAAGCATGGTGATACTTGCAGGCTGTCTTTAGCATAATCCTTGGACTGTGTCAGTTGTTGATGCAAGTGATGCATTTCACTATATATTTCGATGTGTGTGACAAATAAAGCTAATATTTAAATCTCTTTAATCTGTCCTTAATACACTTAGAAAATGCTTGAGGGATTTTCTTTAATCTTATTTGCCGGTGATATTTCATGTTCTTTTTTATATGCCTCTTTATCTTGTATACCCTGAAGGATCTTTGTTTCAGTTCGCTGTACATGACGATTCACCTCTTTCTATTTCTTTTCCCATCTCTTGATGTCTTTTGATTTTTTTTGATGTTTCTTGGAATAGCTGTTCTTGCTTTTTGAGCTCTTGGGGATAAATAAATTCAAATTTACTTTTTAAGAGTCCCACTTTTAACGGATCCACTTTATTGCTCCCAGTCTATTTCTGCTAAGGCCTGATATTGAAATGGATTTTTGCTCAATATGCAGACTATCTTGATGGTCACTATTTAAAAAACCATGCTCCTCTCAATGACGAATTAACCATTTGCCCAACCAATTTTAGCAGCTTCATCAGTTTGGCACAATAGGTTTTGGTATACAATAAATGAGACTACTCTGAAGTCTCTGTCTTGGAGGCCAATGTCAGAACGTCTTTTGTGAGGATAAATCTTTGCAAAGTTTCAGGCCTTGGTAGAATCTACATCAGGCTACAGCAAAATCTAAGACAGGTTGCTGTTTATTGATTACAGCTCATGATTCAACACCATCATACCCTCAGCATTAATCAACAAGCTCCAAAATCTGGCCTCTGTACATCCCACTGCTACTGGATCCATGACTTCCTCATCAGGAGTCCACGGTCTGTGCAGATCGGAAATAACTTCTGATCTTCACTGAGAGTCAAAATAGGTGTACCTCAAGGACGTGTGATTAGCCCATTGCTCTACACTCTTCTGCACCCAGAACTATGTGGCTAGGCCCAGCTCAAATGCTATCTATAAATTTGCTGATGACACAACTGTTGGCAGAATTTCAGATGGTGATGAGGAAGTGTACAGGAGTGAGATAGATCAGCTGGTTGAGTGGTGTTGCAGCAACAAGCTTACACTCAGCATCGGTAAGATCAAGGAATTAATTGTCGACTTCAGGAAGGTGAAGTTGAGGCAACACACAGTAGTTCTCGAAGGATCAGCAGGGGAAAGGGTGAGCAGTTTTCATGTTCCTAGTTGTCTGCATCTCTGAAGATCTATCCTGGACCCAAGATATTGATGCAATTACAAAGAAGGCATGCCAGCAGCTTTTATTTCAGTAGGAGTTTGAGGAGATTTAGTATGCCACCAAAGACTCTTGCAAATTTCTACAGCTGCACCATGGAGGACATTCTACTTTGTTGCATTACCGTTAGTTTTGAGGGCCACTGTACAAGGTTGGAAAAACCTGCAAAAACTCAGCTCCTTCAAGGGCATCTGCCTCCCCAGTGTTGAGGGCATCTTCGAAAGGTGATGGATCACAAAGGTGCTTTCCATCATTAGGGACTCTTACCACTCAAGACACACCCTCTTCTCATTGCTACAATCGAGGAGGTACAGGAGTCTGCAAACACACATTCAGCATTATAGGAACAGCTTTTTCCCCTCTGCCATCAGATTTCTGTATAGATAATGAACCCATGTACACTACCTCACTTTTTTCTTTTTTTCCTGTCCTTTTGCACTACTTATTACACTTAGTTCAATTTAATTATATATTCTTATTAATTTAGAGCCTTTTATGATACTTTATGACAAATTTTATGACGTATATCATAGATATTAAATCTGATTTTGATTCTGGTTGTGATATCTTCCACACTCCTCAATAATCCATGTTAGGTGCCATATTTTAATCGTTATGATAGACATGAGACAGCAGTTCATGAGGAATATAGATTTGCTGCTAACACCAAATGCCATTCTAAGCCGATTTTTGATTTTCTACATCTACTTTGGACATTTAGTTAAAATGGAACTACTATATAACATTTAGGAGCAGCTTCAGAGTGGAGATTAAACTTTTTCATGTCTTCATGTGGCATCCACTCCTACCAGTACTACCCAAGGAAGGTGGTTACTATGAAAGAGCTCTCTCATTTAGGCTCTAGTGCTCTTTTGCTCTTTTCTTCCATTGGGCTAAGAATGATCGTGGGATGTTCAGTTCCAGTGCTTGGTTGATTTGGACTTGTTTGTCTCTTAACATGGGTCAGCAAAGCAGTTGGATACAACTAAATGGTTTATTTGGCTATTTTAGAGAGCTGTCGAGATTCAACAAAGTTGTTTTGGGTCTGTAATCAGATAAATTAGGCTGAATAAAGTTCTTAAATTCAAGGATGTTGGTGTATCACCAATGTGTGCCAATTATCTTGCAATTTCATTATCACGTTCATTCAGACCAGCTTGTTTGAATGATTAGAGGCTTCATTTGTAAGAGAATCTGCAGAATATGGGATTGTTCTCCTTGCTGTGAAATGTGTTGGTGTGATTTGATACAATTGTTTATAATTATGATGAATCTAGATTAAGCTGGCTTGATGAAGATTGCATTGTTGCTGAATGCAACAGACACAATAAATAACTAGATTTTGCAAACGTCCAAGTATTAGTGGACACTTAAATGGGGTTGGGGGAAAAGGGATAAAGCTATCTTCATGTGTAAAATTATGCTGAATAATATAAAACGGTAGTGTAGGAAGGGTAATGGGCAGGTGAGAAGGAAAGCTATTTCTCATACTGTAATAACAAGTTTCTTATATGTGTTTATGTATGAATTTTGCTCTTGCTTTTCCTTCCTGGCATACTTCCCCATTCACAGTATATCTACACACAGACCATTTAAAATAACATGTTTTTCAGAACCAAAGGTTTAAAAATCAAATTTCTATTTTTTCTTTCATAATAACCAGTGGAAACTGAAAAGAAATGTCTTTACATTTGGAATGACAAGGTGCCATTGGGATGCACCTGTCAATTAATGCTTGAGATACATATTCAGCCTACATTTTCATGTTGAAGTTTTTTGTTAAACTATTATATCTGATTTTATTTTTGAGGCTATTTTTTTCTTTTGAGGCCTCAGTTTGGCAAGGAAAGAAACTGATGACATATTTTAACTGACTTCTGTCAAGCAAGCTGATACATTTCTGAGTGAACAACATGTTGAGTGAACAACATGTTGAGTGAAAGCATGTTGCATTGTTTTGGTACTTGTTTTCAAGTCAAAATATCTGAGAAGTGTGCGACCTTATAGTGCAGGTATTTTTAAAAGCCACAATTCTGATTAAGTAGCAGGAATTTCATCAGTTCCTGTTTGTGTAGCAATGGGAATTCAAACTGAAAAATAGGGCTAACATTGTAGTCTTAGTTTTCAAAAGTGCTATGTAATATTTCTGGGCTTAATTTTAGTTTTAATTATATTTTGAGCAGCCCAAAAAAGGTCTGTAAAGGTTACTTACTGGGTTCGGAGAAACTGTACTCAATTCCAATAGCAATGTATTTGCAATCAAATGTTCACAAGAGTGTTTCCTGATGAAGGATCTTGGGTTAAAATATTGACTATTTACTCATTTTCATAGATGATTTCTGACTTGCTGAGTTTCTCCAGCAGTTTGTATGTGTTGCTCTGGATTTCTAACATCTGCATAATTTTTCATGTTTACATTTGACATTGTTTATCACTTGTTTATTACTTTTTAAAACTGATTATTACTTGTTAAAAATAATATAAAATTACTCTGATCATGGATGGTGAATTTCAAAGCAGATTTTTTGAGTTTTTTTTCTGAGGGATATAAATCTCTGTAAACTCCATCTCAGTATATCACATGCAATTTAATGATTTTATTTTAATTGTACCAACTAATTTGCTTGGGAATTGGTAGCAGCAAATATTTTGATCCTGGGTTTATAGAACAATACAGCACAGTACAGGCCCTTTGGCCTGCAATGTTGTGCCGACCCTCAAACCCTGCCTCCCACATAACCCTCCACCTTAAATTCCTCCATATACCTGTCAAGTGGTCTCTTAAATTTCACTAGCGTATCTGCCTCCACCACTGACGCAGGCAGTAAATTCCACGCACCAACCACTCTCTGAGTAAAAAACCTTCCTCTAATATCCCCCTTGAACTTCCCACCCCTTACCTTAAAGCCACGTCCTCTTGTATTGAGCAGTGGTGCCCTCGGGAAGAGGTACTGGCTGTCCAATCTATTTCTCTTAATATCTTGTACATCTCTATCATGTCTCCTCTCATCCTCCTTCTCTCCAGAGAGTAAAGCCCTAGCTCCCTTAATCTCTGATCATAATGGATACTCTCTAAACTAGGCAGCATCCTGGTAAATCTCCTCTGCACCCTTTCCTGTGCTTCCACATCCTGTCCATAGTGAGGCGACCAGAACAAGACACAGTACTCCAAATGTGGCCTAACCAAAGTTTTATAGAGCTGAATCATTACCCCTCGACTTATGAAAGTTAACACTCCATAAGCTTTCTTAACTACCCTATCTACCTGTGAGTCAACTTTCAGGGATCTGTGGACATGTAACCCCAGATCCCTTTGCTCCTCCACACTTACAAGTATCCTGCCATTTACTTTGTAAACGTTTAAATGCCTGTTTGACCTAACAGGTATTGCCATGTTCTTGACAGCATATACAGGGATTCCTCTTTACTGTAGGTTTCTGGTCCCTCCCCATCATTGAGCCCATGGACATAAAGCATTGTTGTAGCAAAGCAACATCCATTATCAAGGACCCTCACCACCCAACTCAGTAGTCGGGGGAACAGATAGAAGATTCTGTGGGCATGAATGGGACACCCAGATGGTATGTTGCCTCCTAGATGCCAGGGTCGGATCACGTCCACAACATTTTGGAGTGGGAGGGAGAGCAGCCTGATTCTCAGTACATATTGGTACCAATGATATAGGAAGGAAAGCAGAGGTCCTGAAAGGAGCATTTAGAGAGCTAGGTAGAAAGCTGAGAAGCTGGTGCAGGGGGTAGGGCTTCAGGTTCTTGGACCATTAGGATCTCTTTTGGGGGAGATATGACCTGTTTAAAAATAATGGGTTGCACCTGAATTGGGGGGGAACCAATATTCTCATGGGCAGATTTGTTAGAGCTGTTGGGGAGTGTTTAAACTAGTTTGCCAGGTGGGAGGGAACTGAAATGAGGGAACTCAGGATAGGACAGATCATTAAGGAAAGCAAAGATAGCATGCAGTCAGACTGTCAGGAAGGGCAGGCAGATGATAGGACGTAATTGCAGTTAGCAGGGTGAGTATCAGTGTATTAGGTATGCAGACTCAAAAAATGGGTAGCAAGCACAGTACTCAAAGCATTGTATCTCTTGGAGTATAAGGAATAAGGTGGATGATCTTGTTGCACTTTTACAGATTGTTGGGTATGATGTTGTGGCCATTACTGAATCATGGCTGAAGGATGCTTGTAATTGGGAACTGAATGTCCAAGGTTACACGTTGTGTCAGAGAGATAGGAAGATTGGCAGAGGGAGTGTCGTGTCTCTGCTGATAGGGAATGTAATCAAATCAGTAGAAAGAAGTGACATAAGATTAGAAGATGTTGAATCCTTGTGGTTGAGTTAAGAAACTGCAAGGGT
The DNA here is from genome assembly GCF_030144855.1 of Hypanus sabinus. Lineage (NCBI taxonomy): Eukaryota > Metazoa > Chordata > Chondrichthyes > Myliobatiformes > Dasyatidae > Hypanus > Hypanus sabinus. The sequence goes on along the minus strand of NC_082712.1, from coordinate 140,774,130 downwards.
AAAGGACCCTGATGGCAGTTATATACAGGCCTCCCAATAGTAGCTGGGATGTGGACCACAGATTACAACAGGAAAGCAAGGTAGCAAACAATATCAAAGTGGATAGTAAAAGCTGCTTCAAGTGTGTTTAAAAAAAAGAGAGAGAGATGAGAGTGGATGTAGGACTGCCAGAAAATGAGGCCAAAAAAATAATGGAGCCCAAGGAGATGGCAGAGGAATTAAATGAGTATTTTGCATTAGTCTTCACTGTAGAAGACACTAGCATTGTGCCAGATGTAGAAGGGAGTGAGGCAAGAGAAGTAAGTACAATTACTATTACAAAAGAAAAGATGCTCAAAAAGCTGAAAGCCCTAGGATACATTTGCAGATGATACAAAGATAGGTGGCGTTGTGGATAATGAAGTATGTTTTCAAAGCTTGCAGAGTGATTTAGGCCAGTTAGAAGAGTGGTCTGAAAGATGGCAGATGGAGTTTAATGCTGATAAGTGTGAGGTGCTACATTTTGGTAGGACTAGTCAAAATAGGACATACAGGGTAAATGGTAGGGCATTGAGGAATGCAGTAGAACAGAGTGATCTAGGAATAATAGTGCATAGTTCCTTGAAGGTGGAATCTCATGTGGATAGGGTGGTGAAGAAAGCTTTTGGTATGCTGGCCTTTATAAATCAGAGCATTGAGTATAGGAGTTGGGTTGTCATGTTAAAATTGTACAAGGCATTGGTGAAGCCAAATTTGGAGTATTGTGTACAGTTCTGGTCACCGAGTTACAGGAAAGATGTCAACAAAAATAGAGAGAGTACAGAGGAAATTTACTAGAATGTTACCTGGGTTTCAGCACCTAAGTTACAGAGAAAGGTTGAACAAGTTAGGTCTTTTATTCTTTGGAGTGTAGAAGGTTGGGGGGGACTTGATAGAGGTATTTAAAATAATGAGGGGGATAGATAACGTGGATAGGTTTTTTCCATTGAGAGTAGGGGAGATTCAAACAAGAGGACATGAGTTGAGGGTTAAGGGGCAAAAGTTTAGGGGTAACACGAGGGGAACTTCTTTACTTAGAGAGTGGTAGCTGTGTGGAATGAGCTTCCAGTAGAAATAGTAGAGGCAGGTTTGATATTGTCATTTAAAAAAAAAAATTGGATTCGTATATGGACAGGAAAGGAATGGAGGGTTATGGGCTGAGTGCAGGTCGGTGGGACTACGTGAGAGTAAGTGTTTGGCATGGACTAGAAGGGCTGAGATGGCCTGTTTCCGTGCTGTAATTTTTATATAGTTATAAATCATCTGGGCCAGGTGAACTGCACCCTGGGGTTCTGAAAGAGGTAGCAGCAGAGATCGTGGAGATATTAGTAATGATCTTTGAAAAAATCATTGGACTTTGGCATGGTGGCAGAGAATTGGAAAATTGCATATCACTCCACTCTTTAAGAAAGGAGGAAAGCAACAGAAAGGGAATTATAGACCAGTTAGCCTGACCTCAGTGGTTGGGAAGATGTTGTAGTCAGTTATTGAGGATAGGGTTATGGAGTACTTGGTGACACAGGACAAGATAGAACAGAGTAGGCATGGTTTCCTTAAAGGAAAATATTGTCTGATGAACCTGTTGGAATTCTTTGAGTAGATTACAGGTGGGATAGATAAAGGGAAGGTAATGGATGTTGTATATTTAGACTTTTAGAAGACTTTTGACAAGGTGCCACACATGAGGCTACTTACCAAGTTAAGAGCCCATGGCATTACAGGAAAGTTAATGGCATGGTTAGAGCATTGACTGATTGGTAGGAGGCAGCAATTCGGAATAAAAGGATCCTTTTCTGGTTGGCTGCCAGTGGCTAGAGGTATTCTACAGGAGTTGGTGTTCAAACTGATGCAAATGGACTTGGGAGTCCTTGTGCAGAACACTCTAAGGGTTAACTTGCAGGAAGAATCGGTGGTGAGGAAGGCGAATGCAATGGAAATTATTATTTTCACTTATTTCAAGAGGTCTAGAATATAAGAGCAGGGGTGTGATGCTGAGGCTTTATAGGGCACTGGTGAGGCCTTACCTTGAGTGTTGTAAACTTTTTTTTCCAGCCCTGCCAGAGGAGGTTCACAAGGATAATTCTGGGAATGAAAGGCTTACCATTTGAGGAACATTTGATGGCTCTGGATCTGTACTGACTGGAATTTAGAAGGATTGAGGGGCGGGTGGGGGGGCGGGATCTCATTGAAGCCTTTCGAATGTTGAAAAGCCTAGATAGAGTAGATGAGGAAAGATAGTTTCCCATGATAGGGGGGAGTCTAGGACAAGCGGGTACAGTCTGAGGATAGAAGGACGTTCATTGAAAATGGAGATGCTGAGAAATTTCTTTAGCCAGAGGATGGCGTATTTGTAGAATTTATTATCTCAGACAGCTGTGGAGGCAGGTTTGTTGGGTGTATTTAAGGCAGAGTTTGATAGGGTCTTGATTGGACATGGTTATGGGGAGAAGGCCGGTGAGTGGGGTTGGTGGAAGGATCAGCCATGATTGAATGGCGTAGCTCTTGGATGAGCCAAATAGCCAAATTCTGTTCCCAGGTTTTATGGTCTTATAATTTCACTCAACTTCACTTGCCCCAGCATTGAAATGTTCCCACAACTTATGGACTCACTTTCTAGAACTCTTCATCTCAAATTCTGAATATTAATTGCTCATTTAGCTATTTTTTTCTTTCTTTTAGTCTCTTACACACTTATTGTATGTCCTGTTAGTGTGGTCTTTCATTGATTCTATTATGGTTATTGGATTTATTGAATGTTTCTTGAAGAAGATGAACATGTACAGTTGCAAGAAAAAGTTTGTGAACTCTTTTGCAATTACCTGGTTTTCTGCATTAATTACTCATAAAATGTGGTCTGATCTTCATCTTAGTCATGATAATAAACAACCACAATCAGCCTAAACAAATACCACACAAACAGTTGTACTTTTCATGTCATTATTGAGTACATTGTTTAATCATTCACAGTTCAGGCTGGAAAAAGCCTCAAAACACTCCGCTACTTTCTTGACAATAGACCTCACCAGTTCCCCAACACCACAACACTTATCGGGTTGGCGGAACTGGTACTCACACTTAATAACTTCCCTTTTGGCTCTTACCACTTTCTCCAGACAAAGGGTGTAGCTATGGGCACTCGCATGGGCCCCAGCTATGCTTGCCTCTTCGTTGGTTATGTGGAATCAAATCTATACTGGTACTGCTCCCCAACTTTTCCTTTGCTACATTGACGACTACATTGGTGCTGCTTCCTGCATCCATCCTGAGCTCGTCAATTTCATCGACTTTGCCTCTAACTTCCACCCAGCCCTCAAATTCACTTGGTCTATCTTGGACACTTCTCTCCCCTATCTCAATCTTTCGGTCTCCATCTCTGGAGACAGACTGTCCACTGTCATCTTCTGTAAACCCACTGACTCTCATAACTACCTTGACTGTACCTCTTCCCACCCTGCCAAATGCAAAGATGCTATTCCCTATTCCCAGTTCCTCCCTCTCTGCCACATCTGCTCCCAGGATGAGGCTTTCCGTTTCAGGACATCTCAAATGTCCTCTTTCTTTAAGGATCGTTGTTTCCCATCTGCTGTCATCAATGATGCCCTCACCCGGATCTCCTCCATTTCCTGCACTTCAGCCCTCACCCCATCCTCCTGTCACCACAGCAGGGACCGAGTTCCCCTTGTCCTCACCTACCACCCCACCAGCCTTAGGATCCAGCTTATTATCCTCTGCAACTTCTGCCACCTTCAACAGGACCCAGTAAGCACATCTTTCCCTCTTTACCCCCTCCGCTGCTGCCTGGTCCACATGTCCCTCCCCACAGATCTTACTTATCCCTGCAAGTGTAAGTGCTACACCTGTCCCTACACCTCCTCTCTTACCATTCAGGGCCCCAAACAGACCTTCCAGGTAAGGCAACACTTTACTTGTTAGTCTCTTGGGGTCATCTATTGCATCCGGTGCTCCCGGTGCGGCCTCCTCTACATCGACGAGACCTGACGTAGATTGGGGGATTGCTTCGTCGAGCACCTCCGTTCCGTCCATCACAACAGACAGGATCTCCCGGTTGCCACCCACTTCAACTGCTTCACATTCCCATTCGGATATATCCATACGTGGCCTCCTCTACTGCCATGATGAGGCCAAACTCAGGTTGGACGAGAAACACCTCATATACCGTCTGGGTAGTCTCCAGCCCCTTGGCATGAACATTGAATTCTCCAACTTCCAGTAATTCCCTCCCCTTCCCATTCCCCATCCCAGTTTCACTCTGCCCGACCTGCTGAGTTCATCCGGCTTGTTGTACTTGTTGCCTGGAAAAAGTATATGCACCCTTGTATTTAATAACTGGTATAATCTCCTTTAGCAGCAATAACCTCCATCAAACATTTCCTGTAGCTGCTGATCAGACTTGCACAACCACAGCCCTGACATTCTCCTGTAAAATGTCTTGATACAATTTTGAATTCATTTTTCCATCAATGATAGCAAGCTGTCCAGGCCCTGAGGTAGCAAAGCAGAATGTCAGGGTAGCGGTTTATCACCTAAAGCTTAAGGAGTTGGATGATACAACAAGGCTATGATCAGAAACAGAAGAGTAAATCAAAAACAGAATTGTTTAAAAGGACAAGAATTTGTGTTCTGGAATGGCCAATTCAGATTCCAGGCCTTAACCCAAATGAGATGCTGTGGCATGACCCGAAGAGGGCTGTTCATGTAAAGTATTCCAGACATTATTGATGAACTGATACTGTTTTGTATGGAGGAGTGGTCTAAAACACCTCACAGTTGTGCAAGTCTTATCAGCAGCTACAGGAAAACGTTTGGTGGAGGTCACTGCTGCTAAAGGAGATTCTACCGGTTATTAAATATAAGGATTCACATATTTCCTGGCCTGGACTGTTATTGATTAAATGTTATGTTCAATTATATTCAATAAAGAAAAATTGAGTGTAGTTTAGGCATATTGTGTTTGTCTATTATTGTGACTTGGATGAAGATCCAAACACATTTTATGAATAATTAATGCAGAAATTTGCAAATGGTTCACAAAGTTTACTTGCAGCTGTACATAGTTTGATATTCAATTTACTTTGAAGTTTGAACTGGTTTTATAATGTTGATTTGGGAAATTTGGTTGATTCTAGTATCTGCCATGAGGTGGCAGTGCTGCTGCAAGAAATATTGATTTTTTTTCTCAAAATAAGCGAATCAAAGATGTTCTAGACTGTTTTGTGCAATTTAAAAAAAAAATCTGATTATTTAAAATAGCTAGTTTCTGTTGACAATTTGTTCAGGTGCAAGTATGTGCTTGTGTGCAATATTGGCGACAGCATGGTGCAAGAGATCTGATTTTATTAGCACAACTGAACTGACTGCCACAGTTATATTACTGCATTATTATTTACATTGAGCTATATTTATGAATTGGGATGTTGAGTAAGATATTAAAGTATAATTGAAGACTAGTTGTACAATTACTTTAAAGTGAGAAGTATGCCAAATTTAAATTAAATGTGTTTTAAAGCTATGGCTAAACAGTGATAAATGGCAATATTTCTGAATGTTGCAACAGAAAACGCTTTGCCATTAAGTGCTAATTTATTTACAATAATTATCATGTTGGAATCCCTCTGTGGGCTGAAGTCTTCCTTTCTAAAACCTCGCCAAATCTACTATTCTCAGCTTTGTGTACATCTCTTAATTTGTGGTGGCAACCTATTGGTAATCATAACCAAAGAATTTTTTTTTACACTGATTGTTTTGCTTGTGCACTGAGCTGACTGACTTCAGTTTATTTTTTCAGATATGGATTTAGGCAGATCTGTAAAGCCACTATGATACAGGTTTTCATACATCCCACTGCTTGGGAGTTATTCCAAACATGTTGCTGCCCAAAGAAGGGTTTCTCATCACCTGCTGGTGCTCCCTTCCTTCATTTTCTGTCGCCTCTTTCCTTGCCCCTTTCCTCCTTCACGTTCTTGCTTAGATCCATGCCATGTGGAAGGAGTATTTTTGAGAAACTTTTGAGCTCGTTCATTTGAAAGAAATCGCAAGGGGTTAACACATTAAAATGGGGGATGTTGGCTTACAGTCTGTGCATGAGTAGAGAGTTTAGTTTTTCCATTTCAGTGGTTTCATCCTTTTGTTGCTATTAATATTTTGACAGATTTATTGGGACATTGTGCAGAAATAATCTGGACAAATCTCCAACAAAATAAAGAAAGGCAACATAACTGAAAGAGTTGGAGCAAGATTAACAATGAAACATTAAGTTGAATGGAATGAAAAATTCAACAGTTTGACACTTGCTATTGGAAGAATTTCATGTAATAATGCATTATGTTTAAGAAACGGATTGACTGAATTAGAATGTCAAATGTAGCATTGGATGTTTAGGTATGGTGTCACTACTGAGACAAGACTGCAACTTGCCTGTGATTATTAGTTAAACATTCCAGTTACGCCTTTTGAGAATATAGAGAAGGGAAAAGAGTTAGTGGAAGGTCTTGAACTAAGACTAAGGGAGGACTTAATTTTCTTATAAAGGTTGGTTATTATTTCTTGGTTTTAGCAGCATGTACCTGTGTAAAGATTATTGAAAGAGTTACTTTAATGTGAGAATTTCATCTTACCTACAGATGTTTAATATATTTATACAGGAAATTTTGCATGCCAGTTAATCTCAGCAGAATGGATGTACATTATATTCTTAGATCTTCTAAAATCGCCCAGTAGACCAAAAAGGTTTAATTTTAACTTTCCTCATTGAAAATTGATTAGATCCTTTTGTTTTCAGATCAGTTTTTGAAGTGGACCTGACACAAGTACTTTTGCTCTACCTGAACTACAAAAATGGTATTTTAAACTAGAGTTGCAGGCAAGTGGGAACCAGAGTAGTAGGTCAGCAAAGGAGTGGTTGTGAAGAAGGTAATGTTAAGCATACTACATTCAGAGACAGAAACTGAAAAGCTGAGCATGTTGGGAGAAATTTTCTGAGGTGTGCCTATTTCAAGGCAAGGACTATTTTAGGTAAGGCAGATGAACACGGAGCATGGATAAACACATGGTGTTATGATGTTGTCGCCAGTATTGAGATTTAGTTGCGGCAGGGGCAGGACTGGCATAATGTTCTGGCATTCCGTTGTTTTAGATATGATGGGAGGGAGGTTATTAAAGGGGGAAGGGAGGCATTACTCATAAGCAAAATTGTCATGGCAATGCTGAGAGAGGACATACTGGAGGACTCATCTACTGAGGCAATATGAGTGGAACAGACAAAGAAGAAAGGGATGATCACGTTAATGGGTTTGTATTATAGACCTCCCAGAGAAGCAAATTTGTTGAGACAGTTGCAAGAAAAATAAGTCTGTGAGAGTAGAGGATTTTAAATTTCTGCATATTGACTGGGACTACCATACTGTAGAACAACTTGGTGGGATACAGTTTGTCAAATGTATTTAGGAAAATTTCTTTAATCAATATGTAGAAGTCCTAACTAGAAAGGATGCAATACAGTACTGGATTTCCTCATTGGGAATTACTATATATTCTGTCCCTCAGAATGTGTGTGGAGAAACACTTTGAACTTAGTGATCATAATTCTATTAGTTTCAATATAATTATTGAGAAGGATAGACTGGTTATCAGGTTGAAATTCTAAATTGGACAAAGGGTAATTTTTATGGCTTCAGAAGAGCTCTGGTAGGTGTCGATTAGGACAGATTGTTCACCATCAAAGTGATGCTTTGTAAGTGGGAGGCCTTCAAGAGTGAAATATTGATAGTACAGAACTTGTATGTTCCTTTAACAATAAATGGTGAGGCTAACAGGTTGAGAGAAGCTTGGTTTTTAAGATGTATTGAGACCCTGGTTAAGGAGGAAACACAGAGTAGGTGTAGACTGTTGAGATCAAATAAGGTGCTTGAGGAGTATAAAAAATGTAAAAGAATACTTATGAGAGAAATCATGAGGGCTAAAAGAGGACATGAGGTTCTGTGCTAGACAAGAGAAATCTCAAGACCATTTATAGTAGCAACCAAAGGATAGCAAAGGACAAAATTGGTCCTCTTGAAGATCAGCTTGATCATTTGTGCATGGAGCTGAAAGAGATGGGGGAGATCTAAAATTATTATTTTTTTGCAACTGTATTTACTCAGAAGACAGACACACAGTCTATAAAACTGAGGCAAAAAGGGAGTGAGGCCCTGGGCCACAACAGTGTTACACAAGAGGAGATGTTTGCTATTTTGAGTCAAATTAGGGTGGATACATTCCCAGGGCCTGACAAGTATTTGTTTGAAATTGGAGGGGCAAGATATTTGAAACATTCTAGGCCATTAGTGAGGTGGTGGAGGAGTTGAGCATTATTAAATGTTCCGTTGTTCAAAAAAGCTCTTAAGACTAAGCTGGGAAGCTATAGATCTATGAGCCTTGTGTCATCTGTGGGTAAATTATTAGAAGGTGTTCTGAGGGACAAGATATATAGTACTTGGATCCACAGGGCCTTATTATTGGTAGACAACATGACTTCTTGCATGATAGGTTACGTAAAGCCAATCCAATAGAATTTATTGTGGAGATTAATAGGAAGGTTGATGAAGGAAAGCTGGTAGATTTTGTCCATGTGGATATTCATAAGGCCATTGACAAAAGACTTGCATGGGATGTTGGTCCATAGGTGAAGTCGCTTGACATTCAGGATGAAGCAGTCAATTGGATTCAACATTGCCTTAGTGGAGGAAGCTAAAGAGTGTTAATAGTTTGTTGCCTCTGTTACTGGAGAGCTGTGCGTAGTGGTGTGCCGCAGGGATAGATGCTGAGTCCATTGTTTATCATATATATTAATGATTTAGGTAATAATATGGTAAACTGGATCAACCAGTTTGTGGATGACACCAAGGTTGGGTGCTAAGCGGACAGTGAGGAAGGCTATCAAAGCTTCCAGTGGGATCTGGGATCTGGATCAGCTGGAAAAATGGGACTGAAAAATGGCAAACAGAACTGACTGCAGGCAAGTGAGAAATATTGCGCTTTGGAAGGACAAACCATGATAGAATATACACAGTAAATGGTAGGGCATTGAGAATCAAAATCGGAACCAGCCATATCACTGGTATATGTTGTGAAATTTGCTGTTTTGCGGCAACAGTACAGTGCAATATATAAGAAACTAGAACTTACAATAAGAAGTATATGTATATTTATAAAATATTAATTGAGTAGTGCAAAAACAGCAAACAGAAGGGGGTTAGTTTCATGGGTTGGTTCATTGTCCATTCATAAATCTGATTGTGGGGTGGTGGAAAAGAAGTTATTCCTAAAATGTTGAGTGTCTGTTCTCAGGCTCCTTCACCCCTGTGCCTGTGATGGAGTTGGCTGAATTTACAACCCTCTGCAGCTTTTCTGATCCTGTGCAGTGGCCTCCCCATATCAGATTGTGATGCAACTAGTTAGAATGCTTTCCACACTACATCTATAGAAATTTGTTGGAGTCTTTGGTGACATGTCAAATCTCCTCAAATTCCTAATGAAACATAGCCGCTGATCTGCTGCCTTTGTCCCAGGATAGATCTTCAGAGATGTTGACTCCCAGGTGCTTGAAACTGCTGACCCTTTCCACTGCTGAAGCCTTGATGAGGACTGTCTGGTGTTTCCTCGACTCCCTTTCCTGAACTCTGCAATTATTTCCTTGGTTTTACTGAACCTGAGGTTGGGAGAGACCATAACTAGAAGTCATAGGTTTAGGTTAAATATTTAAGGGCAACCTGATGGGGAATTTCTTCTCTTAGATGGTGGTGTGTGTGGAATGAGCTGCCAGCTAAAGTGGTGGATGTGGGTTCAATTGCAACATTTAAAAAAAAGTTTGGATAAGTACATTGATGGGGGGGGGGGGGGTGTATGGATGGCTATAGTCTGCATGCCTGTAGATGGAACTAGACAAAAAAAGTTGGCACAGACTAGCTGGGCTGAAGGGTCTGTTTCTGTATTGTAGTGCTCTATAACTATGACTTAATTTTATCAGAATTAAGCATGTGCAGATGACCCTCGCATTATCGGGGGGGGGGGAAGGGGGATGTTTTATGTTTCTATAAAACACTGTACAAAATGCTACGTATAGTGTTTTTTTCCATAACACCAAGTCATGTCATCTGTTATTCCATTAAGAGGTGAAAGTTGAAAAATTAACCTTTGTGTTAATTAAGTAATCGTTTTGTTCCCTGCCACTGTCTGTAAAGAGTTTGTATGTTCTTGGTACAGTTAGGATGTATGGTTAATTTTAGTGCGTTTCCACTAGAAGAATGCCAACACTTGTGGGCTGCCTCCAGCATAATGCTTCGGCTTTGTTGGTCATTGATGCAAAATGATCCATTTCACTATATGTTTGGATGTACATACATGTGACAAATAAAGCTAATCTTCAATCCAGGTTCCAGCAGCCACTTTTTGATCTTTCAAAAGTTTTTGACTAAAGATCAAGTGGAACTGTGGCAGATAGTCATGTTTGGCTGTCTACAATGTTTCCTTAAGGTTAAGCAACAGCAACTTTCAAGATCTTGAACATTAACAGAAGTGCAATTAAATAAAATGTTGGCCCTCTACTAGAGTGGATCAAATAAATAAAGACGTGGTCAAAGAGGTGGGGTTTAAAGAGTTCCTGGAAGAGAGAAGAGTAGAGATGTGGAATTCCAGGATGTGAGCTGGTGAAAACCTGCAATGAAGAATTGATCTTACACATTAGAAGATGCAAAAGATGAGAATTGAAAGAAATAGGAAATGCAGGAAGATTCTTAAGTGGAAGAGTGAAATCAATAAGGCACTGCATAAAAGCAATATTTTAAAACAGAAGTATTATCAAAGTAGGAGCCATTGAAGGGAAATCAATTTAATAATGGACGTATATACTTAATATGTTAGCTTTAAAAATGAATGCAGAAAAAATGGAAAGGTTGAATAGGTGGAACTTATGGTTAATTTTGTAAAATTAATTTGAGTTCTTGAATTGTTTTTCTAATCATCTCAGCTATTGCCTTTTTCATTCTCTCAGAATGATATTAGGGAAAGGCAAATTGCATAGATTTTCTGTTGTCAGCATAAGTTTTTATTGTCAACCAACAAGTCAGCACATTTCAGCCCTGTCTAATACTAATAAACTTCTTCCCAGATCTTGCTCCCCTTCATCATCACAAACTAAAAGTGAAAGTGTCAACTGAGATTGGGATTTGAATTCTTATCTTCTTATGCAAGTGCCTGATGATACTGTGTTGTAGCGACCATGCTTTAGTGTTGTAGCTACAAGCCACCTGACCATATCATAGTTTGACTTGAGTGAGCTCAACTGTTTTCAAAATAACCTAGATTCCAATCCTTGCATAGCTTGAGTGGTTTAACAGTTGCATCATCACTAAGGGAATGCACATGGTGTAACTTATCCACTATGAAAGCTAATCATTTGATAAAAATAATTGTAGAAAGGTGAATTTTGTAGGTAAGACTTCTTTCATGACTTCTGGTCATCTCATTAAACTTTGGAAACAGGGTTACTTCTGTGATGTGGAAAATATGTTCATCATTTTACAAACCAAATGGCTGATGAGAGTTAAACAAAAAAGAGTTGATGTTTTCATGCTAAATATAAAAATGATAGGTAGGAAAAAGTACTGTGCTTGTTTCGAATTGTGCCAAGGAAACTTTTCTATTGTTTAAGACATTGTTATCTTTCAAAAGGTGGTGGGGTGGAACATTGTGGTGTATGTATAAAGTGTATGCAATAGTAAGATCTAAGCATTGAATTCTTCTTAAGTTGAGTTCTAAGCATGTTCTCCGCTAAAGGAGGCACAACAATGTACAGATTTCTGGTCTGTCAAATTTCTGTTCCGCAGAATTCTCAGCCTAGTTTTTCTTCTGACTCTCATAATCTGTAGATTTGAAGCTGTAAAGTAGTGGTCACCAACCTTTTTAGGCCCAAGATCCCCTACCTCACCCTAAGTGAAAGGCAAGATTGACCCCAGATTGATTAGTTACATGCTTGCGCATGCTTGGGCAGAAAAGACCGGAATTAAAACCCTGCAACCTGGAAGTAGAAATAATGTATGTACACCAGGGATCACCACCCTTTTTTTGCACCTTGGACCAGTTTAATCTTGACAATATTCTTCGGACCGGCCGATGGCAGGGTGGGGGGGTTGGTGTTAAACATGACGGGAATACAGCAATACTTGTAGGGGGTTCCTTATGTCCAGTCTATTCCGCAATTTAGTTTTCGTGGCTGTCAGCACTTAGCTCCTGTCCTGCTTGCTCAAGTTTTTCACATTTTTTCTGTTCACAAAACTCAACGGGTTTGTCTTTAAGTGCAGGGTGCTTGGACTCAAGGTACCGAAACAGATTTGAGGGCTTCATTGCCTCATTAGACAGCCTCCCAACCCGAACTGCAGCTTCCTGCCCGCCTGCCGCCAGACGCCTTGGCCAGGTGCAGCTGGTCGTGGGTGGGGTGAGAGGACAAGGTATCCCGTGCCAGGGCTGCGGCGGTTGCAGTCCGGAGAGAGCAACCGACTGAGTGAGGAGTGCGCCCGCCCCTCCCCAGTAGGATCTATCGGCCGACAGAAGTTTGCTTCAGTAGATCGCAGCGTGGTAGCTGCTCTGCCACTTACAAAACTCTGAGCCGGAATTAGGTTGTCTGCGGATATTTTAGCACCGGGTTCCCCATGAAAATTTGATGTGGTAAACAGGTTTAGAGGTGGCACCCATCTGTCCACGCTCCAGGCCGGTAGCAATGGTATTTCCCGCCGGCCGCGAGAGGCCAATCAGTGATCCCTGGCATGAGGGTATCACCGCATTTAGGTGACTGATGACTTCACGTGCGTTCAAATACAACAATGGGCGTGACAGAATAAGGAAAGGTGCAGCTGACTCATATCATTTCCTCGCGGCCCTGTGGTTGGGGACCGCTGAATTACACTGTGTCGTGCTGGGGAGCACACTGGGCAGAAAGAACGGAACTAAAACCCCGCAACCCAGAAACAATCTCTCAGCAGTATTTGTGTTATAATTTTCAATTTTTTTTCGGGATCTACTGGGAAAGTCTCAAAGATCAACCAGTCAATCGCGATTGACGGGTTGGCGACCACTACTCTAAATTAATATATCCACTGTCATAATGGACCAACTCTTTGGTTAGTGGATTAAAGGTATGAGTTAATAAGTACTGACATATAAATTAAACTGATACATGGGTGAAGTTTATTAGAAATGAATTGATATTTAACTTGTGTCAATGATTTAAATTAAAATTAAGAACTTGTTCTTAGCACTTGTATTTAGAAGTTTCCTAATTATAGCAGTATTTTAGTTTTTTTTAACTGTGCCTGCTGTCATTAAGTTGAACATTTTTTACTGTCAGAGTTGACAGGATTGTTCTGAAGTATTTTAGTGTAAGTGATAATCAAGTTCAAAGACTGTTGCTACTAGCTGGAAAATTAAACTTGGAAGCTTATTTTAATGTATTACAACAAATGTCTATTGACCTTAAAGCACTAATACATATTCCCTTTTATTTTAACAATTAATGAGGCTCCAGGAAATTGTTTCATTTTGGTCCATGGGCAGTGTGACAAATGGTCCATGGGCAGGGTGGGTGGGATCTATTATGACGTTACTGGCCCTTTTCCAGCACTTTTCCGTGTATATGATCTTGATGGTGGGTAGGTTGGTGCCAGTGATGCATTGGGTGGATTTGACTGTCCATTGCAGAGCACTTCTGTCCACCGCAGTATAGTTTCTATACCATGCAGTGATGCAATTTGTTTGAATGCTCTCCAGTGCTAATCTGTAAAAGGTCATGAGTATTGACGTGCATAGTCCAGCTCTTTTCAGACTCCTGAAAATGAGTTTTCTCGATTGCGTACAATGTGTTCTGGGACCATGAGAAATTATGTGAGATGTGCACTCCCAGCAGTTTGAAATTGATCACAGTTTTCACTGCTGTGTTGCTGCTGTAAAAAGGTGAATGTGATGAAAAGCAGAAGGATACTTGCAGAAACAATCCAAATGCACTGGAATCTAGAAAGGTCATACCAAATTATATAGTGTTAGTCACAGAAGAAGTGGAGCCTTCTGTACTTTTCAGGTTACTACACTTCAGGAAGATGATATAGAAGTGATTTAAAAGAATTTTGCCTGGGCTGGAAATGTCTAAGTTGAAATTATTTACATTGGTACAAAGCAGACTGGGGTAGGATTTAACTGTAAAGTTTTAGAATTATGTTAAGCCTAAAATGTAAGCAGCAAGGGCCTCTCTCTGGGAGGACTATAATTGGGTAAAGGAGCAAAATATTAACTTAATTTTCAGGAGAAAAAGGGCTATTTGGAGAATATACTTTTACTTCATGTATGCTGGGAAACTGGAAATGTGCCAGAAAAGGTAGTGGTGGAAGAAGTACTCACTAATTTTTTGTTATCTGGATGACCATTGAAAAGCCATAACTTGTAGGGCTCTGAACTAGGAGCTATGAGGTGGAATTAAGCCCAAACCTGTTTTTGACTTGCATGAGCATTGTGAACAAGATGGTGGCCACTTCAGCTGTAAAATTCAAAGCATCAGTATTTTAGAAATGTGATGTCAAAAATATTATTGTGAATAGATCCTGTTCCTGCCTATAGATTTGAGACAGAACAATTGGAATCAATGAGCCTTTGCCCTATCATGTTTTCTCTCTTTTGAGGAAATATTTTGTTTATTTGTCCTGTATATTGAAAAATCTGTACATGGAAAACATTTATTTTCATTTGGAAACTGGAGCTGTTTTTTCTGTGCAACAGTAGCATCACTTTTTCTAGCATATAGTAGTTCACGTTTGAATAGGGCACTCCTGCTAGAAGTATGCCATTGTGGGATAAAGTTCATCTTTGACGCAATAGTATTGACCTTTCTCAGCTGTGGCATTTTTGTGATTCCTGCAAACATGTTTTTGTTATTAGGCAGAGTTTCTTCCCCCAAGTAAGGGCACCAGTCCAGGAAAATAATCTGTAAGTTACAAAATATCCAAGACTGCTTGAAAGGAGGAGGAAAATGCTGTCTAGTTGTGTTTTACATGAGAGACAAAGTAGCTTTTAATGTTATCTGTTGTGGAATGAAGTGTAAAATTGGCCAAATGAATGCAATAAATCAGGACTGAAAGGAGTCTACATATTTATTTTGAGTGATAATCTCAAAAAGAATGCAATCATTTCATTTATTCTTCCTGCAGATAATATTTTAGTTTGTGTAGTTAAATAATGAAAATATTTGATCAATTTTGTCAAACTATCTGTAAGAGAAGCTGAAATGTACTTCTCGCTGATTTGAATTGACCTCCCCAATAAGCCAACAACATCCCCAGAATCTCCAACCACTGTCATCAGCATTGGCATTTCCTTCCATTCTTTGCTCATACCCATCAGTCCCTCGTGTCCTTTGCTTTTTCCTTCCTCTCTCTTGTACCTCACCCTTCCTGATGTGCCCCTCACTAACATGACCTGAACGAGCTTTTCGTCCCTTTCAGTTTTATTGCTTTCTTGTATCCTTGTACACTTTCCTCCTCACGATCCAGATGATAGAAAACTATTCATTCTAATCAGAGAAATGACAACGTTAATATCTGTTTTATGATGTGATTCCCAGCAGAATACAGGTAGTCCCCGAGTTACGAATGTCCGACTTACAGACAATTCGTACTTACAAACCAAGGAAGGAGAGCGCCGTCCACCACTTTAAGTCAGATCGCGGCGCTGTCTGCCATTTTAAGTCATTGCCATTGACACTGTGTTGAGTGTGTAACTTTGTATTTGGCTTAAAATTTTCTTAGCAAGATTCACCCTGACCCCCCCCCCCCCCCCCCACCGTTCCAGTCACCTAGTGACGCAGTGAGATCAGCGCCGGGCTGGAGAACGGGGTTTTCCAAGTTTGAACCTGTGACAGACTGCTCCTGTGTCGGGTTGATGTCGATCCAGTGACTCCCCTACCATACGTGCTGGGTTAATGCTGAGCGCGCAACTCAACCTCGTAAAAAAAAAACACTGCTACCTTCAGTTTATTGCGAAATATTGTGGAGAATCAAATACAGTACCCAAATCCAGCACAACCCCCACTTGTCCCATTTAACCTGTCTCATTGTGGTGGACTTTTGGACCTGGGGAATTCAGTACGTTGGTCCTTAGGACCCAGCGGACCTTGGGAGCCGGCGCAGTTTGGGACCCGCTGCCCACAATGACGGGAAAGGATCACGATCAAAAATAAAGTGGAAATAATAAAGCGTTTGGAAAGATGTGAAAACAGCATTGGTCATTGGAAAAGCGTTAGGCTACAGTTGGTCAACGATCGGAACAATTTTAAAGGATAAAGTGAGAATAATGGAACATGTGAAAGGCCCTGCCCCGATGAAAACTACAAATGTTATTAAGTAAAGCAGTGGTTTAATTATTGGAATACATATGTTTCTTAAGATTTTTTTAAATGCATAGAATGGTAAAATATATACTATATTCTACGTTTGACTAACTGACGCTAAATAATACCGGATGTACTTGTTCCAACTTACGTACAAATCCAACTTAAAGACGGACTCACGAATGGAACTCATACATAACCTGGGGACTGCCTGTATAGAACAAAAGGTGTTTAGCTCAAGGAAGCTTAGAAGAAATAGCAAGTGGAAGAGTTATGTGCAACTAAGTATCCGCATTAATTATTACTTTGACACCTTTTGGATACTCTGTTCCATTGGTATCTTTTCAACATTTAAAGCTGTTGCTTTATCTCATCATCTTTGTTCACTTATGCAAACATGAGGTTATATACAGTATAGCTAAGCATGAGTCGTCTTCATCCAAGTTATCTGCATATTACAAGGGAAAGAAAATGGCAGTAACTGCTAATTTACTTAAATTGGACTTGCAGGGGAATGGGAACCAGAATGCTAGAACAGTTCGTGGAGAGGTTGTGGAGGCAGATGTTGGTAAGACCTCAAAGTTAAGAATTGACAGGTTGAGCATGGTGTGACAAAATTGAAAAGGACTGAAGGTGCTATATCTGAATGTGAGCAGTATATGGAATAAGGTAGATGAACTTGCAGTGCAGTTGCAGATTGGCAGGAATGATGTTGTAAGCATCATTGAATCATGGCTGTAAGATTATAAGATGGGAGCTTAATGTCCAAGGATACACATTGTATTGAAAGGATAGGCAGGAAGGCAGAGGGGGTGGTGTTGCTCTGTTGGTAAAAATTAAATTAAATCATTAGTAAGAGGTGACATAGGACCAGAAGGTGTTAAATCATTGTGCATTGAGCTAAGGAACTGCAATGGTAAAAAAAAACCCTGACTGGAGTTGTAAACAGACTTCCAAACAGTAGTAAGTATGTGGCCTATAAATTACAACGGGAGATAGAAAATGTATGCTAAAAGGGCAATGTTATAATAGTCATTGGGAGACTTCAATATACAGGTAAATTGAGAAAATTGGGTTGTTGCTGGGTTACAGGAGAGGGAATTTCTAGAGTTCCAATGAAATTGCTTTTTAGAGCAGCTCATGGTTGAGCCTACTAGAGGATCAGCTATTCTGGAGTGGGTGTTGTGCAATGAACGAGAATTGATGAGAGAACTAAAGGTGGAAGAATCGTTAAGAGGCAAGTGATCATAATATGATTGAATTCACCCTGAAATTTGAGAAAGAGAAACCTGGCTAGCTGCTGGTGACAAGTGGTATTCCCACAGGGGTCTGTGTTGGGACCAGTTCTTTTGTTATGTTTCAATGATTTGGATGATGGAATTGATGATGGCTTTGAGAAGTTTGCAGACAATATGAAGATAAGTGGGGGGCAGGTGGTTTTACGGAAGTAGAGAGGCTACAAAAGAAGCAGCAGATGGAATATAGTGTCAGGAAGTGTATGATCATGCACTTTGTAGAAGAAATGAAGGGGTTGATTATTTTCTAAATGGAGAGAAAACGGAGATGCGAAGAGTCTTTGGCGTCCTTGTACAGGATTCCTTAAAGGTTAATTGTATGTTGAGTCTGTGGTAAGGAAGGCAAGTGCAATGTTAGTGTTCATTTCAAAAGGACTAGAATATAAAAACAAGGATGTAATGTTGAGACTTTATAAAGCACTGGTGAGGCCTCACTTGGAGTATTGTGAGCAGGTTTGGGCCCCTTACTTTAGAAAGGATGTGCTGAAACTGGAGGGGTTTCAAATGAGGTTCAAAAAAAGGGATTCTAGGATTGAATGGCTTGTCTGAGAAGAGTGTTTGATGGCTCTGGGCCTGTATTCATTAGAATTCAGAAGAATGAGGGGCGACTTCATTGAAACCTATTGAATGGTGAAAGGCCTTGATAGAGTGGATGTGCAGAGTATGTTTCCAATGGTGGGTGAGTCTAAGACCAGAGGACACAGCCTCAGAATATAGGTGTGTCCGTTAAGAACTGAGGTGAGGAATTTCTTTAGCCAGAGAGCAGTGAATCTGTGGAATTCTTTGCCACAGGCAGCTGTGGAGGCCAAGACTATGCATTTTTAAGGTAGAGGTTGATAGATTCAGGATTGGTAGGGCATTAAGGGATAATTGAGAGGAAAATTGAATCAGTCATGATGAAATTGTGGAGCAGAAGCGATGGGCCAGTTGTGGATAACACATCTGCTGAGTTGCAGTTTAAAGGTCTAAAGAAAGATGGGGAATGGCTGACAAATAGGTAGAGTACTAGCAGGAAGGCAATGCAGGAGTCTCCTGCAGTCAACTCTATCCAAAACAGATATGCCACTTCAGATATTATTGGGGAGATGGCCAATATCGTTGTAGTGTGGTTGGCTCTTGCTGCACAGGAAGGCAAGAAAAGAATGGCAGAGCTGTAGCAGTAGTGGATTCCGTGGTAAAGGGGATAAGACCATTCAGCATATGTGCAGAATTAGGCTATTTGGCCCATTGTGGCTGATTTATTATCCCTCTCACCCCACTCTCCTACCTTCTTTCTGTAACCATTGACAACCTGACTAATCAAGAGCCTATCAACCCCTGTTTAAAAATATGCTCAATGACTTAGCCTCCACAGCTGCCTGTGACAGTGAATTCCACAGATTCACCACCCTTGTCTAAAGAAATTCTTCCTCATCCATGTTTTAAAAGGACATCCCTCTGTTCTGAGGTTATGCCATATGGTCCTAGCCTCACCCACTATTAGAAACATCCTCTCCACCTCCATCCTCTCTGTGCTTTTCAGTATTTGATGGGTTTCAATGAGATCTTCTTTCCCTTATTCTTCTAAACTCCAGTGAGTACGGGCTGAGCCCATCAAACGCTTCTCTTATGTTAACCCCTTCATTTCTGGAATCATTCTTGTGAACCTCTTCTGGATCCTCTCCAACGCTACCACATCTTTTCGTGGGTAAGGGGTCCAAAACTGTTCACAATAATCTAAATTGGTCTGACCAATGCCTTATAAAATCTCAGCATTACATACTAGCTCTTATATTCTAGCCCTCTTGAAATAAATGCTAGCATTGCATTTGCCTTCCTCAACCTGCAAGTTAACCTGTAGGGAATCCTGCACAGGGACTCCAAAGTCACTTTGCACCTCTGACTTATGAATTTTCTCCCCATTTAGAAAATAGTCAACACCTTTATTCCTTCTACCAAAGTGCATGACCATACTGCCACTTCTTTACCCATTCTCCCAATCTGTCCTGCTGCAGATTCCGTTTCCTCAACATTACCTGCTCCTCCATCTATCTTTGTATTATCCGCAAACATTAATTCTTTCATCCAAATCATTGACAAATAACATGAAAAGAAACAGTCTCAATACAGAGTTTTAGTCACTGGCAAAGCCTTCTTTTCCTCCTGCCAGTCAACCAATCTTCTATCCATGCTAATATCTTTCCTGTAGTACCATGGGCTCTTGCTTTGTTAACAGCCTCATGTGCGGCACCTTGTCAAAGACCTTCTAAAAATCCAAGTAAATAACATCCGCTGACTCTTCTGTGTTTATCCTGCCTGTTATTTCTTCAAAGAATTCCAACAGATTTGTTAGGCAAGATTTCCTTTTAAGGAAACCATGCTGACTTTAGCGTATTTTATCATGTGCGTCCAAGTAGCCTGAAACCTCACCCTTGTTTCAGTTCTTACTATGAATGTAAATAAGTTCAGGAAGCTTGCAATTAGCCTTTTTTTTTGTAAATTGCGAACAGTAAATCAAAGTTAAAAGCACAGACTGCTCCACAGACTGAGATTGTACTGTATACTCAAGAGCCAAATGTTAAAACATGGGGTTGTGTTAATTGCCTTGCATCAAGCCATGCAACGTGGGTAAGTTATTTGCACCATTGTGACTTGAGTTGCAAGCTGGCAGACCAGGCAAATGTTGTCACTTATCATATCAAACAAAGTTACAGGTTTTGGCCAACAATAGTTTTTATTTACTTGCCATATTTGTGTACTCAGAGATAGCCCTGACTAGGTGAGAGTAAGCATTCAGCAAGGACGCGAAGGACCAAGGTGGCCTGTTTCCATGCTGTAGTTGTTATATGGTTATATGGAATGGAAAAAGCTGGGTGGGTTAAGACCAGGAGCCCAGAGGAGTATTGGTAGTGGTGGAAAAGCCAATCAAAGAGGAAGGAAGATAAAGCAGCAGTCATTCTATGTCATGTATATTTGCAAGAAAGAACAAAGTGCCTGGAATCACAGTGTAGAAATAGTAAAGCTGTGGAAGGAAAGGGATGAATATAGGGGACAGTGAGACATTATACAAATAGAACTGGACATATTGAAAGAGCAGTTGGAACACTGATGGAGGGGGGTAGAGAGAAACTTGGATGAAAAACAAGCGGAATAATTCGAACAGTACAAAAATGAATTGGACTGAGATCTGGGCAGACTGAGAGGTAACTGGGATAAGGCCCAGCAGGTGGGTACTCACTGGCAGCAGCTAGGGGAATAAGTGGTGAGGTAAATTGGGAAGCACTGGACCAGGAATTTGATAAGTGGGGGAAGTACGCTGTACTGCCTGTGGGAATGGCACCTATAGAGACCACGCAATGATAAGCTTGGAATCCCGAGATCCCAGCCACCCACTCACACTCATCACCACTGTCCACAAGCCTGTCACCCCAGGGAAAAGGCAGAACTGCTCTCACTTAAAGTTGCGCGTAGTGATGCAGAATCTTGGTTTACGTTAGAGGAAGTGATTGAAATCCAAAGATGCACTCAAAAGATACATACATATTGGTAAACGCCTGAGAAATGTGTCAGACACTATGACTCTGGGGATGCAGGATGGAACATGGTCAACCATTGGGAATGCCAGCAATGAAGACAGATATTGAAACCTTAAGGAAGAAGTTAGGCAGTGACTTGGAGGAGAAGAGAGTAACTGGGGAATGATAATGTCAGTTATTTGGAAGGCCAGTGAACCTGCATGGACTATTCAGAGTGAAAATGTCTGTACTATGAAGAATACTCAGGACTGGGCAATCCAGTCTTCCTGAAAATGCTCAAGGAAGGGCTCAGCTCAGCCCACCAGGAGATTTTAGACATACCTTTAGATGGGATTCACCTAATCCACAGTAGTTTCATTGTCCAGGAAAATACATTGAAAGAAAAGTAAGAGGGGTCGTAAAGTGGCTGTAGTACATATAGCAGGTGTGAAGACACAGGGATCTTTGTTTACCACTGACCTGGGCACTTAGCAAGGGACAGAGGTGAAAATAAAGCAGAGGCAGTATCCTAACAGGAAGGGGACATGAGAGTCGCCCATCAAGACAGGTAGAGACCACAACAGAACTTGTCTCCAACCCTGAGCGCTCTCTCTGTCCAATCTGACCGCTGACCAGATTATAGAACTAGTAAGGAAAGTCTCAAGGTCAGACAAATAGCTGGCGGCAGCCCCCTAGTCAGCACTGGTGACCCATGGATGTACATAACATGCATTGTTAGGGGGCTGGCAATGTGATATGTTAGTGGCATTGGTACCTTCAACTGACCTACCCTTGCCAACTAATAGAGAGGCTATTTATATTACTGATGTTGGAGGAAGAACAGTGAAAGCAGAAAGAAATGAGTCACAGATACGTAGAATTGGTGGAGTGCAGCTTCAAGTGCATTTATGGGTCTGTCCAAAAAGTGAGGATACTATCCTTGGAATAGACATACTGAGGGAGGTAGGAGCTGTTCCAGATTTCAGAATAGGAGAAATAACATGGACATGTTGGGGCAACAAACATGAACAACCCATGGAGTACACAGCTTAGCCAGCATATCCGCAGCTACTCCAGTCATCAGGAACTGGAGCCTGGATGGAGTCTATGGGTTACTTTGTCAGCGGTTCTCACAGGTGTGGGCTAGGCACAAGCAAGACTGAGGTTGTGTGAAGATAAACCTAGTTAAAATAGAGGGGGATTTGCAAAAACCCTATAAGCAGTATCCCATAAAAGCTGATGCTCTGACAGCTGTCCAGAGTATAATGAAGGAATTAAAACACCAGTGGAAAATAAGAGGGACCTTGTCAACCACTAACTCATTTAAATGGGCAGTAAGGAAATTAGTTAACGATTGACTACACTGCTCCCACCCCAATTGTGACCAGCCCTGCCACAATCCTGAATGGCCTTTCGATAACATTTTCTCAGACCTGGACATTTCTAATAGATTTTGAGGGTCCCATTAGCACCTGAGTCCCAAGAGTGATTTGCCTTAACCCTGAGTGGGCAGCAGTATATGTGGACCAGACTCCCCCAGGGATTCCACAATAGCTGAGCCATTTTTCATAAGCACAGACTTTGGAAATCTCAATTTAATATCCTATCTCTCAACCATCTTACAATATGTAACTGATCTACCAGTTGCTTCAGAGGATAAAGCAAGTCACTTAGGGGTGATAGCCAGTGTTTTAGAAATACTGTGGGATGAGGAATTTAAAATCAGCCCATACAAGACTCAGTTTGAGAAACAAACTATACAGTACAAACTACACAATTTTGCAGGCGCTGATGACATGTCAGATGACAGGCATTTGACAATCAGCTCCATACCATGCCCAGTTAACATAAGTGGACTGATGAAGGTAATTCGTCTTTTCAATTACTGCTGTAATTTCAGACCAGGGTTCTCAGCACTACTGGCTCTGATACAGGTCTTATAGGAGAGAAGTCCCCGCTGGAGGAAGTAAAATGGGATCCAGACGAGGAAAAGGCTTTTACAGATAATCGAGAAAATCTTAATCTCTGCATCTCTACTAGGATTACCCAATGCAGCTCGCCCCTTTCACCTTTATTGCAGCAACGAGAGAGGGTATTACAATGCAGTAATGGTGCAGGCCAGTGGCATGTTATTCAACAAAGTAGTCATGTGTTGTAGCAGGATTTCCCTGCTGTGTAGCAGCATTAGACTGCACAGTGTGGACAGTGCGAGTAAGTGAACCGATTCTGATGATGGGACAACTCGTATTAACACTCCCCATACCATTGTAGTGCTCTTAAACACAAGGAGGCTGAGAGCAGTCACCAACAGCGGAAGAGCAGCTTTGGAGGAAGTTTTCATCCCCAAAGACAACTCAGTGACAATAGTAAGGGGCACTGGAATGAACCCTGGAAGCACCATCCTATCAGAGGGGGAGGTTCATAAATGCCAAATGGAAATATAACAGGAGGAAGATATCAGTATAAGGGGAAGGAGGAGAACATTTTTATAAATGGGTCTCGGAGGTACATAGATGAAAAGCCACAGACTGGATGGGCTGTGGTGAAGGAAACAAGTGAGGAATCAGCTGCAAGAGCATTGTCAGGAGGTTGCTCAGCTCAGTGGGGGAACTGGTAGCACTGATACGTGCACTGCATTTACAGTAAGGGCAGATGAGTAAAATGTATATACTTATAGCAAGTATGCTTTTGGGCTGGTGCACGATTATCTGATGGTGTGCAAGGTGAGGATTTGTAAGCTGAACTGGGGTAGGTATTCAGCATGGTCACCCAATACAAGGACTGCTGGAAGCAGTGAGGTTTTCAGCAGAGATTGTAGTGATTAAAGTAAAGGCTCACTAGAAAGCGGAGAATGAAGAGCAGAAGGGAATAAGTAGGCAGACATCAGGGCAAAAAGGGTAACAGAAGAGTAAGAGGCAACTGAAATAGCAAGTGTGCAGGAAGAAACTACTGGAGCCTGTTTAGTAAAATGAATATGAAGTGGTGGAAGCAGTGGAGAAGAAATGGAGGAGAGAGGTAGCAAAGGAGGGAGCAGCCTGCTGTTAGACTTGTAGGGAAGCAGGAGTTCCAGTAGTCCCACCATTCATTAGGCAGATACTACAGAAGTTGTATTATAGTATAATTCATCAGGGAAGGCACAGCATGATCATGACGTTCCGGCAGGCCTGGTGGTGGCCAGGGATGGGCAGAAATGTATGTTGCGGTTCTATCATTTGCGTCCAGCATAATCCTGTTAAGGTCATAAAAGTGCAATTGACAAACCAGCCACAAACAAGGAGTATCTGGAAAAATATTCAGATTGACTTCATGCAGCACCTGCCAAAAATCAGGATGAAAAGCTACTCTCTGGTGATCATAGATCACTTCACCTGGTGGGTAGAGGCTTTCCCAACTAGAGATTGTACCACCAGCACAGCGGTGTGGATTTTAGCTCAGGAAATCCACCCAAGGTGGGGAATCCCAGCCCAGGTAGACTTGGAGCACATTTCATTGGGAAAGTGATGAAGGAAATATGCAGGCTGTTAGGGGTTCGACAATGATTCCATGTACCCTATACCCCCAGAGCACAGGAATGGTAGAAAGAATGAACCACAGAATCAAATCTGGCTTAGCTAAAGCTATAACAATGATGGGAAAGACATGGGTTGATGTATTGCCAGGAATCATGACGAGATTACGAGTAACCCAAACGGCATGCTATGTTGGAGCCCCTACGAATTACTGATGGTGCAAGCAATGTGATGCCCTTATGGGGTGATTAGGGGATTACTGGAAGTTATTGGGATGAAATGACCCAGTATGCGATGGACCTCTGTAACCAGCTTAAATTGTTGAGGGGCTGAGCGAAAAAACAACACCACATTGCTGATCAAAGAGAGCTAGATGGAGAGAAGATGATCCTTGCACAGCTATGATGCCAAGTCATGATAAAGGGAGCTGCCTGAAAAGGCGGTGTTCACTCCCAGGTGGATAGGACCGCAGATGGTACTTTGGACAAATGACATTTGTGCTTCTGTATAGACTGGGCAAAGCAACCAGAGAACACTGGACTCAAGTTCAACTGTATGACTCACCTTGTCACTCTTGCAGACAGAACAAGGGATCAAGTCCACCCATTAACAATATCATTACAGAAAATCTAAATGATGAACGTTAGCCTGCTGTGTCACATTTGACCACACTTGATGGAAGTAGACCCACAGATGAAAGAGAACGGAAATGTAAATGCAGGAGGTCGAAAGATAGTCTGTCAGTGAATTGTAAATAAAGTTTAAAGTATAACAATAACTATACTTTGTAATGAAGACTGGTTCTTTGACGTAGATAATTAGTTGTATAGACCGCAATAGAAAGATTCTAGGTAAGATAGATGGGAAGAGATCTGAGTTCAGGCAGAGACACCATAACCTTGATGGCAGGGCAGACTGGGAAAGACAGAAGAAATTGCACACATGTCAGAAGGCAGCCATCCCAGCTGAATGGGGAGTGAACACAAATAAGCTGGGCCCTTTCATTAGTTGGGCCAGCAATCAAAAGGAGAGTCCTGGAAAGTGTACCATGGGCGAGGCTCTTGCAGCTACTTGAATAGAGACAACCCCAAACCCTCCTGTAGATTGATCAATAAGTCTGGTTGTCAAGATCACTTTGATAATCTTTTGCCTCAAACAAGTTTACCTTGCTGTGATCTTGCCTGCAAAGTAACTACTGACAGCCACTACTGTTAGTTTTAATCAGATATTGAAGAGGTGAAGAAGATCTGATGAAATTTCTGTAAAGTTTGATTGCCATCCCTGTGCAGTCTTGTAGATAGCAAGGTAGGGATGCTAGATAGTGTAGCTGTAAGTACACATAATTTAGTAATAGGGAAAGGGATGTGATGAAGGGCATTTTTTGCTGCCCCACTTAATCAGATCCCCCTCATAGTTTGGAATTCCTGGGATAGATTTCTGTCCAAGGCCCAAGAGAAGGGTATATCAGTGAGTATTCTAGAGTTATATGAGTGTAGCAAATGTTTATTCAAACAAGAACCAGGCTTTAGTTTTTATTGTAAGTGTAAATAAGCTCAGGAAGCTTGAAATTATCTTCAGTTTTGTTTTGTAAAGTGCAAGCAGTAAATTGAAGTTGAAAGTATAGACTGCTCCTTAGACTAAGAGTGCATATTGCAAGAGCCAAAAGTTAAGATAAAGGGGTTGTGTTAATTGGTTTGCATCAAACTAGGCGACATGGCGAAGCTATTTGCACCATTGTGACTTGAGTGCAAGCTGGCAGACCAGGCAGATGTTGTCAGTTATCATATCAAACAAAGTTGCAGGTTTTGGCCAACAATAGTTTTTATGTACTTGCCATATTTGTGTACTCAGAGATGGCCTGACAATAATAATAATTTTAGGTGTTTAGCTCTGTTGTTGGAAGGTTTTAGAATATTTGTGTTAATCAGTTTCTCCCAAAGGCACTTAGATCTTCAGAGGGCCCTATTAATTACAATGGGCTTCGGCAGTGTATTTCAGAGGAACCATTTGTCAACCCAAAGTATTGAAGTAAACAATGTCATTGTAACTATAGAAATTATATTGAATCACCTAGTGTTATCTTTGATCTTAAGGATATAAATGTGTGATGTTCTTTTGCACTTGTGAGCCTCCTCCGTGAGTGTCTGCAAAATTATGCCTGCTTGCTGTGCTGTGAGTTCCAGGTCGTCATTGATCCACATAAGCTATGACTTGAGCTTCCTTACGGGTTTGTGGATGGTATTAATCCAGTGATTCTTCAGGATCTTGATGATCCTTCCAGATATTGTGGAAATATAGGGAAGATAGGTGGTAGAGATGGGTTCCTTTTCGTTGTTAGATAACCTAGGGCTTGAGTCTCTAGCATTTATAGATTCCCTGTGAATGTGGAGTAGCATATATTGGACAGACAGGATGCACAGTGGAAGCCTGCATCAAGGAACCCAGGAGGTATATCTGTTTGGGTTACTCAGAAAAATTGGCAGTAGTAGAGCACTGCAGTCACAATGGCCATAGGATTGATTTTGATGACACAAAACTACTATGCCAAGCCAAAGGCTTTTGGGACCACCTGGTAAAGGAAGCCATTGAAGTAAAACGAGAAGAAAAGAATTTTAACAAAGACAAAGATCTTGCTCTAAGTAAGAACTGAAATTTGATTGTAAGCAAGGTGGGAGAGCAGAAACCTGATTGGAAGAGAACTACTCAATCTAGAGGAATGGACTATGGGTGGGGTATAAATACCACTGGTCTCGACATAGCCAGGCATTATCCCTGAAGAAGACAGTAGAGTCTGTAATTGAAATGTTGGTTATAATTGATATCTATACCCAGCTGGAAACTGGAGAAGATTTTATTTGTCATATAGGTCAGGAAAGCACTAGATCTTTTTTCATATTTTGTACCTATTTCAAAATTATCTCTCTTTCTTCCTCTGGTTTGCCATCTGTGTCAGATATTTGAAGTAGTTGCTTGTTCAACCCACTTGATTACACAGTTGTCCAATGCCTGTGTTTCCATTGAATTCTAACAGCAACGGGTGTTGGAATAGGGGAGAATGTTTTGGAGACTTTTAAGGTTCAAAGGTTCAAAAGTTCAAAATAAATTGTGTGTATGTCACAGTATACTACCCTGAGATTCATCTTCTTGCAAGCATTCACAGTCAAACAAAGAAATACAATAGAATCAATAGAAAATCTACACACAAAGACTAGCAAGCAGCCAGTGCAAAAGAAGGCTAACTGTGCCAATGCAATAATAATAATAATAATAATAATAATAAATAATTAAATAACTCTGCAAACATGAGTTGAAGAGTCCTTGGAATTGAGTCCATAGACTGTGTTCAGTGATCAGTGTCAAGGTGAATGAAGTTAGACACACTGGTTCAGGAGCTTGATGGTTGAAGGATAATAACTGTTCCTGTACCAGGTGGTATAGGACCTAAAACTCCTGTATCCCCTTCCCAATTGAGCGAAAGCGGGCATGGCCTTGATGATGGGAGTCCCTAATGATGGCTGCTGCTTTTTGTGGTAGCAATCTGTGTAGTCGATTGGGGGGAATTTTTCTGTGATGGACTTGGGCTGCATTTACTGATTTTTTTTTTGAGGGCTTTTCACTTCTTTGGCATTGGTGTTTCCACGCCAGGCCATAATGCAACCAGTTAAGATGCTCTCCACTGTGCATCTGTAGAAACTTGTTAAAACTTCAGATGAGGTGCTGAAATGGAGCAAATATCTAAGGAAGTCAAAGCTCTCCCTTGCCTTCTTTGAAATGACACTTATCTGCTAGTCCTAGGACAAATTCTTTGATGTAATAGCACCTCTCCCTCTCTACCTCTGACTCCCTAATGATGACTAGCTCATGGATCCCTGGTTTCTTCCTCCTGTAGTCAATAATCAGCTCTTTGGTTTTGTTGATGTTGAATGAGAGGTGCTATTCAACCAGATTTGCATTTTCCCTCCTGTATGTTGATATGTCACTATCATTGATTCAGCCAACAATAGTGGTGTCGTCAGCAAACTTAAGTATACATTAGAGCTGTACTTGCCCTCACAGTCATTAATTAAAGTGAGTAGAGCAGGGGGATAAGTACACAACCCTGTGGTGCATGTGTGCTGATGGTGATTTTATCAAGATTAATGTCAACTAAAACTATGACAAATATCTGTAGATGTGCGGTGGAGATCACAGCCTGTTATGGAATGCTTTTGAATAGAAATGCCTACAAAAAGTAATGGATACAGCACAGTACATCAGAGGTAAAACCCTCCCACCATTGAGCACATCTCCATGGGGTGCTGTCACAGGAAAGCAGTATCCAACATCAAGGGCACCAACAAGCTCTTCTCGCTGCTGCCATCAGGAAGGAGGTACAGAAGCTTCAGGGCTCACACCACCAGACTTAGGAACAATTAATTATCCCTCAACCATAAAGCTCTTGAACAGAGGTGATAACTTCATTCATTCCAACACTGAATTGTTCCCACAACTTCATCTCATGTTCTCAATATTTGTTGCTTGCTTGCCTATCTATCTATCTATCTATCTATCTATCTATCTATCTATTATTTGTATTTACTGTGAATGCCCACAAGAGAATGAATCTCAGGGTTGTATATGGTGAGTGACGTAAATGTACCTTGATAATAAATTTGCATGTCCCAGCACTGACCCTATGGACACCCCAGCCTTCAGTTGGAGAATTAACCTCCAACCATCATCCTCTGCTTCCTGTCATTGAGCCAATTCTGAATCCACCTCACTTGCTCCTTCTGAAACCCATGCAACCTAACCTTCTAGATCAGCCTGCCATGTGGGACATTGTCAAAGGCTTTTGAAGTCCATATATGCATAGTTAACAAGAATTTTTATGAATTATCAATTAACCTTATTTTGTGGTTTTCAGAATTTGCCCAGATATTTTTAAGCACTTAACCATTTATTGAAAATGTAATAGCAGGTATTAAATTGTGTGTTATCTTCAGCTTGTGATGGCCCATGGGAAGAATCAATTTTATAGGACTGCAGCTGGACATTTGATTAATAACAGGAAGGTTTACACAATAAAAGTCCACACCTCTTCAGTGCTAAGTCTGTCAATAAACATGGAATTATGAAGGCAAAAAGCTTTTTCACTGAACTGATTTAATTTTTAATGAGATGTTTTAGAAATTTAATGTTATTGTAGCAGAAACATTTGATTTAAATCTCAAAATTGCTGTGGTCTGTTGGTTGTACTGATTTTCTACCATGGCCTTCCATTACCTCTTCAATGCTTCTGCTGTGCATGAACTCTACTTTTTCTTGTGTATTGTATATTATCTATATGCACTTCCAGTGACACTGTCAAGAAGGTTGGCAAAATTAAAGCACATAAAATAAAGGGATCACTGGCAATCTGTTACCTTTTGGAAATTGAACTATGTTTTTAAAGAAAAAAAGTATTGCACCTTCTTTTCAAACCCCATCTGCCAAATTACATTCTATGTAAATAAATTAAATGCTGTGAATCTCAGACATCATAAAATCAGTATCGTAATAATACTTCCTCTTGATAGAAGTTAAACTGAGGAGTTTTAGTTAAAATTCAATGCGCCAAAAGTATGGTGCAAAACAAAAAGAGAAAAAATGAACAACTTGAACAAATTGAACAAATGAATATTTTTCTGTGTTTAATCTAAAGCAAGAATATAGAAGAAAAAATGCTCAAGAAGAATTAAAAAGACTTTAAAAAATCTGTCATGAACTAAAAGTGAAAGGTGGAAGAGAGCAATAAGAGCAATTTGCAGTTAATTTTATTATATTTTCTACGCGAGGTGTGTAGAAAGATGTATGATAGGGCCAGAGATCGTTTTGCCATTCACTGTGATTTATGGCTGCTCCACCACCTCATTATCATATTCCTGCTCGCTCCCTGCATACCTTAATGCCTTGTCTCTAGCGATACACTTACCTCTTCCTTAAATATGTAAGTCACCCCTGCATTATAGCTGTTTGGACAATAGTAATTCATCCTTACAGAAGTAGCAAATCTACCCAAAAATTTGAGATTCATTATGAAATTTGCTCTTGTAAAATAAACACAAAATAATTGTATTTTACAACTAGCATTTCCTGATGCATGCACAGATGATCTAACTTACTTTGTATACTGTGTGTATTCAAAAATAACTCCTTCACCACCATTTTTTAGGAGAGAGGTTGAAAATCCATTTGAGTGGTGCCACAACGGCAACCTCTCACTCAATGTTAACAAAACTAAAAGGCTGATTAGGACCACAGGATCTCCATAAGTCATTCAGGGATTGGAGGTGGAGAGAATCAATAGATTCAAATTCCTTGGTGTTAACATATCAGAGGATCTGTCCTGGGACCTGCATGTAACTGCCATCGCAAAGAAGGCATGACAGTGCCCCTACTTTCTTAGAAGTTTGTGTAGATTTGGCATGTTACCAAAAATCTTGACAGACTTCTATGGATGCACAATGGAAAGTTCTAACTGATTACATCACAGTCTGGTATGGAAAACCCAATGCCCAAGAGTGGAAATGTCTACAAAAAGTAGTAGATACAGTGCAGTCCATCACAGGCAAAGCCCTCCCCACCACTTGTGCTGCCACAAGAAATCGAAATCCATAGTCATGGACACCCCCCCCCCCCCACCCCCATATCATCCTTGCCATGCTCTCTTCTCACTAGTACCATCAGGAAGGAAGTACAGAAGCCGTAGGTCCCATACCACTGGGTTAAGGAACGGTTATTATCCTATAATCATAGATTCCTGAACCAGTGTGGGCAACTTTAATCACCACAACTCTGAACTTATTCTATAATCAACAGACTCACTTTCAAGGACTCTACAACTCGTGTCTTCAGTATTTTTTATTTGTACTTTGTCTTCTGCACATTAAATGTTTGTTAGTCTTCATGTATGGTTTTTTCATAAATTATATTGTTTTTATTTACTTTTCCTGTAAATGCCTGCATGAAAATGAATATCAAGATAACATATGGTAACATATATGCATTTTGATAATAAATTTACTTTGAACTTGCAACATTTTGCAGCTGAATAAACAGAAGCAGCATTCTCAATTTTTTAAAGAGGTTTTGCTAGCCTGTAGAGGATTTTTTTAAATGCTGAACCTTTTTTGTATATATTCAAAGAACCTGTCCTCAATGCTATCAAATGTTAATGTTTTTTTGTTAACTGTAGTGGTTTTAATAATGGTGTTGCTAATGAGCATAGAAGGTTGATGATTAGACCCTTGTTGGAGATGGTCATTACATATATGTTTTCTGATGTAAATGTTACTTGCTATTTACCAGTCCTTAACAATGTTTTTAAGGTCTTGCTATGAGCAGACTTTGATAGATTAAGTCTTTGAGGCGTTGTGAATTGTGCAATGATTAGCAAATTCCCCCTCTTCTGCTATATTATGTAAAGGTCATTGATGAAATAGTTAAATGTTTTAAGGCCTAACACACTGCCCTGGTGAAGTCGAGCTGTGATGGGCTGGGGCTCAAATAGTTAACCTCCAACTACAACAGCCATCTCCTGCGGTTCATGGGGAGAATATTTTTCCTTTGTTCATTGACATCACTTTTGCCAGACTACACAAATTTTGCCTTATTGCCAATGGCTGTCATCTTGGCATCACTTCTCAAACTTGGCTCTTTGGTCCATATTTGGATCAAGGTTGTAATCAAGTCCGGAGCTGAGTAGTCCTGTGAAATCTACGAAAGGCTTAGGTGTGTAAGCGCTGCTGGATAATACTTTACATTACTTTGCAGAGCAGATTGATAGGATTTGTCCTGCTTTTTGTGAAGAGAACATTACATAACTGGGCACTTTTCCACATAGATTTGTGGATATCAGGATAGTAACAGTACTGGAACTAAGTGGCTTGAGGTGCAGCTGTTTCTTGAGTCTATTGCTTCTGGACCTTTTATCACATGGAGTTAATCAAATCAACTGGCTTCTGGGAACAGGGAAATGCATCGACCACTTGGTTCTTGTGACTGAACTACAGTGTGAATGCTTCAGCTTTGGCTGTCGATTTCACATACTTGACAGTGATCAAGATAAAAGTCTTGATTAGTCCACCTGGATATGATCGGGCCTGTCCTTAAAGTTAACCCGAGATAAGAAATGGTTTCCGGCACTCTTTTAACTTGTACAAACGCTGTCTGTGAACACTGCAGCTCAAATATGCTGTGCCTTGCAATACCCCAGCATGGTTCATCCCCTGAACAAGCTTCACCTACACCTGTCTTCTCACTGTCAGCAGCAATAGTCCACCACAGTTTGCATCCTGAAAGATGTTGTAAGTAATGATTTTAGTTGATCCTTTTGATTTACCAGTAAGCTGTCGCACATCTTTGATAATGTCATCTTAAACCAGAAACTTTTTTGCTTAATATTAAATTGTAGCTTCAAATGAAATGTATTAGTATTAATTTTAGATTTAAAAATACATGTTAGTGCATTTAAAATTCTACTACAAAAGTGATGATGATGCAGGCTATTTCTCAAAAATGTTTGATATAGTATTATTGTAAATATGTTTTTGGATGCATTTGTGTTGCATGTTTTCTGCTAGTAACAATAGTGTGAAAACAACCCCAATTGACGTAATGGGGCCTGATAATGTCTTTGAATTCAATGACTGACGTTACTTTGTGGTTTCAGTGGCTATTTTGAACTGTGCATGAATTGTAAATATACCAAGTAAAGTGAGTGTCCTTCCCGCCTAGAAACCCACCACAAGAATTAAAACTAGTAGAATTAACACATTTCATTTTTTTCCTGAAAATTGTGTACATTTTTAAACATTATTTGTATCAGGCTGTACTTTGGGATTTTGCTGGGTGATTTGGAATAAACAAGACTTGGAAGAAAAGCTTTCTTGGGTCTTTCATGCCATCAGCTGGCAAATGTAATTATGTTGAAATATGTTAGCTGTATTTTTTAGCATTGATCATGGATATTGCAAGAAATCTCAGTTATTCAAAAATAACTGTAATTGTTAAGGATATGTTATTATAAACTGAATTTGTGAAAGGGGAGAAGGATAAAGTGAATTAAATGGAAAAAATGGGTAAGAGATAGGGAAGAGAGGAAGAGGAATCAAGAATGAGAATAATGAAAAGGAATGGATGCTGACATAAACACGAGATTCTGTGGATGCTGGAAATCCAAAGTAACACACGGAATGCTGTAGGAACTGAGCAGGTCAGGCAGCATCAATGGAGAGGAATAGGCAATTGAAGTTTATTCCTCTTGACTGTTCATTTCTCTCCATAGATGTTGCCTGACCTGCTGAGGCTGAGACCCTCCATCAGCCTGAATGGTGACTATTAGTGGATGTAGAGAGCATGGGAATAAGGAGGGAAAATGTTTCAAATGTTGGCATATCATTAATTTTGGTTTGCAGGGTGCCAAAAATTAACCAGATAGACCAGGAAGGCTGAAGAATCTCTCAAAGATGTGGAGTAGTCCTGAATAATAAATTTTCTGTGAGAGTGTCTATAATAAATCCAATAGAGAATCTTTAGCAGTTGTCTGAGTAAATTAAAAGTGTGACTGACCACCATAAAATAATTCAGTTTAATAATAAAGATATTTCTCAGACAGTCTGAGAAAGTAATGGAAACTACTTTTTTGCTGGTGTAAGAGTTCAGGTGAGACACTTCTGTTGAACAAATTTAGTTGGGCTGATTGGTTGTTGATTTAGACAAACAGGTTTTGATGCTACCTTGTAGAAAAAGTAATACATCTGCAAAATGTTGAGGGTTTGATTCTCCCACAGATTATGGACGTACATATTAAAAAGCAGATAGTGAACTGAAAAGGAACTTGGGAACTTGACATGACGTGGGTGTTGAAGGAAGTTATGGTATGGACTCAGTCTCATGCCTCCACATGAGCTTGAATGCAGGAATATTAATTTAAGATTTATGTCTGAGTTGTATGCATTTTATACTGTTTTAATTCTGTTCTCCTATACCAGCTGACCACTAAAGGGCAAATCTTCAAACACATGAGCCACTCTTAGTACTTTCATCTCTGACTTCAATCTTCTGGGTTTAATTTTCATTTAGAGATGACCTTATAATATTCAAAAGAAGTTATGAACCTTTGATTGGAACATCTTCAAGAGATGATGTTAAAACTCATCCTCTTCAAAAGTAAACACCTTCCAATATCCCATGACATTATTTTGTAGGTGAGGTAGTGAATTCTCCATGCTACTATCCTTTATCACTTTGGATCCTTGCTTGATCTTCATAGTTTACAATCAACATTTAAGTTGAGAGGTATCTTGAAAGAATATTGTTGATAGGTGTGCAGAATGGTGGAGTGTACTTCATGTATTCTGAGTAATACTTAAGTGGTATACATAAAAGTCCAATTATGTACTTGGGACAATCAATGATGGTGCTGCTGCCTGACAGTTGCAGTGGCCTGGATTCAACCGTGATCTCTGGTGATAGTGTATAGAATTTGCACTCTGCATCAATTTCTTCTGATTGTTGTGGTTTCCTCCTCCTCTCCAAAGGTGTAGGCTGGTAGGTTAATTGACCATTGAGTTGCCCTTAGTGTGTATGTGAGTGGTAAAATCTAGGGGAATTGATGAAAATACAGGGAGAACAAAAAAAAGTGTAAGGTTGGTGCAAGTGGGTGTTTGGACTCATTTGACTGAAGGGCCTTTTTCTGTAATGTATGAATCTGACTTTATGATTCTGTATTTATCCTCCAAAATGTGGATCTTGTCTTGAAAGAGAACTAAAATAATTTTTGTTGGATTTGAATGTTGTTGATTTATGAATTATTGGATAAATACTGTTGAACTGTGATGCCACATGCCAAGTTTAATTCAATGTTTTTATCAAATAGCTTGTGACAGTTTACAAACACAAATAGATTGTAGCTTTCCAATGGCAAATGTAAATAATAAATCATGAAAAGCAAGCCATCGACCCTGTATAGTGAAACGAGGATGAACAATGAAATTGTATATTTCACTACATACAGGAAAGCTGCCCAAAAAAAGCAGTCTGCAAACATGTTTTTTTTACACTTTAAAGATTCTCAATGTAATTGTCATTGTCAAGCTTCCTGCCTGATGCAATTGATTCTTTTAATGCTATCATGTTACATTTCCCCCTTTGACCTTTACTTTTGTACCTCTGTAACTGGATTTGATCTGTTCTGCCTGTATTTGCCACTGGATGTCAGTCAAAACTTTAAATACTGCTAAAAGTCCGATTTCATACAGAGCAGTGTGGGCAGATTTTGGATTAAAGGTGAGTTGGCAAGGAAGTCCTCTTCTGGGTTCCATCCATTGCCATCTCACGAGTCCATGACAGTAGTTGTAGGCATGACCACTGCTCATCCCTCAGTGTGATTAAATCTTTCTCATTCTGAGTTGGTATTGTGTGGCATACTAATATTATCCTCAATGAAGTTCATGTGCATAATATGTGATACTAATAAGATATTCTTCTCATCCAGTACACTTCCCAAATAAATACTTACACCATAGATGGTGTTGGCTATTGAGTTTGAGTTTTACTTAGGGCTAGTTAGTTGCAGTTGTCATACAATACATGCCACATATCTAATCATATTTGAACATGGTATAGGTTTTGCTGCATGCTGACATGGATTCCTTCGTTTTCCAAGGAGTTGTCATTGGTGTTGAACATTGTGTAATTATGAATGACATCACTAAAAAAATGGTAAGAGAAAAGCCAGCTGGTTGAGAATTTCATATGGTGTTGAGAAGGCACACAGGAGCGCATGAGATTACCTGGTTGAGCGTTGTTGCAGCAACAAACTTGCACTGAACATCAGTAAGACCAAAAAATTGATTGTGAACTTAAGAAATAGTAAGACACGGGACTGCGCACCAGTCCTAATGGAGGGATCAGAAGTGGAACGGGTGAACAGTTTCAGGTTCCTGGGTGTCAACAACTCTGAGGATCTATCCTGGGCCCAACATATTGATGCAGTTCTGAAGAAGGCACGATAGTGGCTATATTTCATTTGGAGTTTAAAGAGATTGACATGTCACCAAAGACGCTGGCAAATTTCTACAGATGTACCACGGAGAGCTTTCTAACTGGCTACATCACCATCTAGTGGGGGGATGGAGGCACTGCATAGGATCAAAATGTTGAGCTGCACGAAGTTATCAACTGAATCAGCTCTGTCATGAACACTTGCCCCCCCAGCATCCAGGATGCCTTCAAGGAGCATTGCCTCAAAAAGGTGGCATCCATCATTAAGGACCCCTATGCACGCACTCAATGATTCAGGGATAGTTTCTTCCCCTCTGCCATCAGATTTCTGAATGGTCAATCCATGAACACTACCTCACAACTTTTATTTTCTGGTTTTTTGCACTTCTACTTATTTAATTTAACTTGTAAAAATATATATACTTTCTGTAATTTACAGTGTATTGCCTTGTACTGCTGCTGCATTGCAACAAATTTCACGACATATGCCAGTGACATTAAACCTGATTCTGAAGAAACAATTTGGCTGGGACATAGAAAATACTCTGAGGAATTTAAAGTTTACTTTAGGCTGGTCTGATTCCTGTGTGCAATGTATGATTTAATATCCTCAGGTGAGGTCACAGTTCCTACTTACATTGCAGGCTCAGCAGTATTCAGGCATTAGCTGAAAATTGTGGAATGCTGGTGTGACATAACTGCTAAGTAATGACCAGGCAAGAGAGAGTCCAGCCATACAGAGGACTGACCATTTGACTAAAATCTTAAGTGGGCCAGCAACACAAATACTTTGACGACAAGAGCAAGTCTGAGTATATTGGGGAAAGTGACAAATGTCTTGACTTCCCAAGACTTTTCCACCATATGGAAGTTTTGCCTTGAACTTGACGGAATAATCTTCAATTGCTTGGTGGTTGACTCTGCTCAGGGCAAAATGGTCCTTTCATTCACTACCAATTCCTCCACTTAAAGCACGTTGCAGTTTGAATAGCTGACACCAACAAAATGCATTGTAGCATCATGGTCAGGGTTTTACAACCTCCCAAACAGTGACCTCTGTCACTGTGAATAACTGTAATAGGCAAGCGGAAAAGATATAGCTGACATAAACTATCCTTGCAGTAATATTATTTTAACAGGAAATATATTGCTGTAACAGATGGCATGGTAGTATAGCGGTTAGGACATTTCTTTACAGCGCCATTAATCACAGATTAGAGTTTGATTCCTGCTGTAAGGAGTTTGTACTATTCCACCCCCCCCCCCCCCCCCACCGTGACTGCATGGATTTCCTCTGTATGTTGCAGTTTCCTGACACATTCCTAAGACGTATGGTTGGGGGTAGTGAATTCTGGACATGCTATTTTGACACCTGAAGTATGGCGATAATTATTTATTTACTTTTTTCTATGTTATTATGTATTGCACTGTACTGCTGCCACTAAGTTAACAAATTTCATGACATATGCCGGTGATATTAAACTTGATTCTGATTTTGATACTTGTAGGCTGTCAGTACAATCCTCACTGATTTGATTTGATGCAAATGACCCATTTTACTGCCTGTTTCGGTGTGCATGTGACAAATAAAGCTAATATTTAATCTAATAATCAATTTATCACTGTGGGATCCAAGTGCTAGAACTCCTTTCCTAACAATGGGTGTGGGAGTAAGATTAGCAGTAGTTCAGCCATATTTTCTTTAGAGCATTTACTAGTTGGAGCATCTGCTGACCTTGCAACAATATCCTGTGAGGAAATAGTGAAATCGTAAAAGGAGTATGTGCATACAACTCAATAATGGTATAGATTTTATGTTGCTTTCCAAAGTTAATGAAGTTTGTGTTAATATTTAGATTGATCTGATGGTTTAGATTTTATTTATTTCCCCATCATCTATCTGCTTTGGATAGTAAGATGCAACTTGTTTAAGGAGCAAAAGTAGAGAATGCTGAAAGTTTTCAAGACAAGTAATCTGTGGGAAAGACGCTGAACAGGTATTTCAGGGTGGCACAGTAGCATAATGGTTAGCACAATCGCTTTTCAGCATCAGTGATTGGGGTGTGACAAATGCAGCTGTGGTAGGGATTTTGTATGTTCTCCCCATGACTGTGTGAGTTTCCTCTGTGTTCTAGTTTCTTCCTGCATTGCAAAGATATTTAGTTGGGGCAGGGAGTAATGGGCATATTAGATTGGCACCAGAAGCATAGCAATACTTGTGGGCTGCACCCCAGCACAGTCCTCAGACTGTTGTTGAGGGAAAATTACAATGCCAGCGAAATACAGCAATTTCAATGCTTTGATGTTCAGATAACAAATAAAGCTAAACTTTAATCTTTAGATTGAGAAATCCTCATCTGAATTGGAGAAGTAAGAAAAAAAGGGTTTTAATTTGCAGAGTTGGGGGGAAATTATCAAATATCGAAAGGACTAGATAGAGTGGATGTGGAGAAGATACCGTATTTCCTATAGCGGGGGAGTCGAGGACAAGAGGTCACACACAGCCTCAGAATACAAGGACATCCCTTTCAAACAGAGATGAGGAATTTCTTTTGCCTGAGGGTGGTGAGTGTGTGGAATTCATTGCCATGGAAGGTTGTGGAGACTAAGTCATTGGATATATTTAAAGCAGAGATTGATAGGTTCTTGATTAGTAACAATGTCAAAGGTTACAGGGGGAAGGGAAGAGAATGGGGTAATAAATCAGACACACAGGAATGACAGAGCAGGCATGATGGGCCAAATGGCTTAATTATGTTCCTATGTCTTATGATCTAACTAGGTGAGGTATTCACAGGCTTTAGGTTTGCTTTGCAGCCAGTGGAGGTTGTGCAGTTTGTTATCTGCTCTGAATGTCACTGCAGACTAAATTTGTCTAGGTAATAATTTAAAAATTGGTACCTAGAGATAAAAAACAAAAATGGTTTGAAAATGAAAGGTGGATGCATGCCTGAGGCAAAAAAAAGTTGTTGCTTGCCATTGTAAAGACTGCAGGGTAACAAGAATGCTTCAACTATCATGGGTTAAAAAAAATCATTGACTGACATCTTTGACTTGTCAGTGGAAGCAAGTGGTCCTTGATCCCAAGCACTTCAATCTCTCTCCTCTTTTAGTATTATGGTGTGACACATAGATTTCCAGGTAGTCCGGCATATGACTTGCATTGTCTGGTGGTTGATAGTTAAAGTTGTGTTTTTTTCAGAATTTTTGAGAAAGCTGATATTTGGAAAGCTCTGCCATTATTGAATAAAAGGAGCTAGGTGAGGTTTTCCCAAGCTTTAGGTTTGCATCACAGCTAGTAGAGATTGTGCAGTTTGTTATCTGCTCTGAATAAGTATTCCAGAACTTAAAACAGCCTAGAACAGGAACAGACCCTGTGGTCTATGATGTGTGTGCTAAATGATGCCATGTTAGACTAAATTTCTGATACCTGCTCATGATTCATGTCCTCCATTCCCTGTGTTTGCACGTTGGCTCTGGCAGCTGTCCCAGACACCTAACACTCTCTCAGTTTATATATATATATATAAAAAAATTGTCCCACATGTCTCCTTCAGGAAAAATATTTCTGACTGTCTAACCAGTTTCTGTGTCTCATAATTTTATAAACTTCCTTCAGGTTTTCCCTCTGCCTCTGACAATTGACAGAGGGGAAAAATAGTCCAGCCTCTCCCATTATCATCTAATCCTGAAAGCATACTGGTAAATACCGCCTGTACTGTTTCTAAAGCTTCCACATTCTTCCTGTAATGGGGCGATCAGAATTGCACACAGTACTCCAGGTGCGACCTACCAGAGATTTGTATGGCTGCTACGTTCAGATTCAGACTTATTCTTGACACGTGCATCAAAACTTGCAGTGAAATGAATTGTTTGCATTAACAACCAACGTGATATAAGGGTGTGCTGGGGACAGCCTGCAAGTGTCGCCATATGTTCTGGCACCAACATAGCATACCCACAATGTACAGCAGAACAGCAGCAAAACAAGGTAATAATAGTGAAGGCTTCTTGTACTCACTGCACTGACCAGTGAAGGGAAGCATACAATTTATTTCCTTTAGGCGACTTTCATAGAGTATTCTGGTTAACTATCCATCTGAACTATAAATAAACATTTAAAAAAGCAGGTAATATTCTGGTGTTAAAATAATGCATTGTGACGCCACTGGAATTTGATATTCTTCAGCCTCAGTACTGGCTAACATGGAAATATTTAGGCACCTGGTTACATCTTGCAAAACTATTATCTTTGGCAGGCACATCTTGGAGTCTCCTTTACTGAGTTTTGAAAGCCATTGATTTAATCAGTGATGAAATAATCACAGTATGGTCTACGATGCATTTCTTGAAAAATTCTAACGGTAAAAATATAAGACAAAAATACGTACAAACGGGAATCTGCAGATGATGGAAATCCAGAGCAGCACAGCACAAAATACTAGAGGTCCTTAGCAGGTCGGGCAGCATATATGAAAAGGAATGAACAACGTTTCGGGCTAAGACCCTTCATCAGGACTGGAAAGGAAAGAGGAAGATGCCAGAATATGAAGGCAGTGGAAGGGAAAGGAGAACAAGCAAGAAGGTGAAAGGTGAAGCTAGCTGGGTTGGGGGGAGGGTGATGTAAGAAGCTAGGAGGTGATAAAAGGCAAAAGGGCTGGAGAAGAAAAAAACTGACAGGAGAGAAGAGTGGACCATGGAAGAAAGAGAAGGAGGAGGGGAATCAGGGAAATGTGATGGGGAATCAGGGGAATTCGGATGTAGTGACTCTCTGAGTCCAAACAAAGTTGCAATTGTTTTTTTTTTGCCTTTTTTACGATTGTAATACATTGCTGAATATTAAGAACATCAACAATAGTGGTAATACATTGCTGAATATTAAGAACATCAACAATGGTAGAACTACCCACTAGTGAATTGCTGGATAATGATGGAGCTAGTCTTGTTACATATTGTGTTGCTGCCTGCTTCAGCCACCCAGGCAGTGCGCAATCGAACAAATGTTGAAAATAATTTGTTGGGACGTCTTTTTTTGTGACCGCAAAACCTAGTTGTACGTTGATCATATAGAATACTGTTCGGTTCACTTGTTCATTGGCAAAACTGACAGTGGGTTATCTCCATTACCTTTATTGTTCCGCGAACTGCATCGGAGTTACCTGTTGCAGTCACCTGTGAAGGAGAGGCCAGTGCTGGCTTTAGGTTGCTGGATTCTGTACAGGGTTGGGTGCTGGCCCTTTCCGTCAGTGCAGCCCTTCAATATTCACTCCCTGGAAGACATGCTGGATTGCTTTTGTCTGTGGCTGCACTTGCCCAAAGTGAGGAACTGTTGAGGTTTGTTCTTGCAAAACCATGGCTCCAGCAAGCTATCTATGCACCATCAATCAACAGGCCTTGAGACTCACAGACTTGGGCTGTATTATTATTATTATTATTATTATTATATATTTTTTTGTAAATGTATATTTTTATGCTATCATAATTCTGTGTACTGTGTGTAACTGGCCTCAGAGAAATACTTTAGTTTGGCTGTGTTCCTGTGTATGATTTAATGACAATTAAACATGAACTTGATAGCCAGATGAGGAGAAGACATAGGAGGCTAGAAGGAAATAGAAGAGAGAAGGGGGAGGAGGAAAAAATTTACAGGAAGGAAATTCTGGAAGTTTTTTTCTCCACCTCCCCTTCCCTCTTTTATTCCCCACTCTGGTCTCTTAGCTCTTCTCCTCACCTGCCTACACCTTCCCCTGGTGTCCATTCTCCTAACATTTCTCCCATGGATCACTCTGCTCTTTTTTTATCCAGCCCTTTGCCTTTTCCAATTATCACCTCCCAGCTTCTTCATCCCCTCCTCTACCCTCCTGGCTTCATTTATGACCTTCTAGCTTCTCCTCCTTGCCTCCCCCCCCCCCCACCACCTTATTCTGGAATCTTCCCCCTTCTTTCCAGTCCTGATAAAGGGTCTTGGTTCAAAACGTTGAATGTTGATACTTTTCCACAGATGATGCCTGACTTGCTGAGTTTCTATAGCATTCTCTGGGTGTTGAAAAAATGATCTCTTGTTTTTTTCTGTAAATTCTGGCCATTAGGCTTGATATTACAAATTAGGACGCCAGAAGTAATTTACTTATGACAACAAATAAGGAAGTGTTTCTATGATTTGTCTGATATTCTTGTGTTTGAGTAAGTGGGTGAGTGGCTAACATCTCAGTATGTTCAAAGATGGCATAGCCTAAACTTTTAAGTGCAGAAACAGCTATACCACCTAGTCCTAGTCCTGTGACTAGTGGTGTGCCGCAGGGATCAGTGCTGGGTCCATTGTTATTTGTCATCTTTATCAATGATCTGGATGATAATGTGGTAAACTGGATCAGCAAATTTGCTGATGATATAAAAATTGGAGGTGTAGTGGACAGTGAGGAAGGTTTTCAAAGTTTGCACCGGGATCTGGATCGGCTAGAAAAATGGCAGATGTTTAATGCAGACAAGTGTGAGGTATTGTACTTTGGAAGGAAAAACCAAGGTAAAAAATACAAGATAAATGGTAGAACACTGAGGAGTGCAGCAGAACAGAGGGATCTGGTAATACAGATACAAAATTCCCTAAAAGTGGCATCACAGGTAGATAGAGAAGAGAGCTTTTGGTACATTGGCCTTTATAAATCAAAGTATTGAGTATAAGAGTTGGAATGTTATGGTGAGGTTGTATAATGCATTGGTGAGGCCGAATTTGGAGTATTGTGTTCAGTTTTGGTCACCAAATTACAAGAAGGATATTAATAAGGTTGAAAGAGTGCAGAAAAGGTTTACAAGGATGTTGCCGGGACTTAAGAAACTGAGTTACCGAGAAAGGTTGAATAGGTTAGGACTTTATTCCCTGGAGTGTAGAAGAATGAGGGGAGATTTGATAGAGGTATAT
Organism: Hypanus sabinus; assembly: GCF_030144855.1. Classification (NCBI taxonomy): domain Eukaryota; kingdom Metazoa; phylum Chordata; class Chondrichthyes; order Myliobatiformes; family Dasyatidae; genus Hypanus; species Hypanus sabinus. The sequence goes on along the minus strand of NC_082712.1, from coordinate 140,730,445 downwards.
AAAATTATGATGGGTATAGATAGAGTGAATGCAAGCAGGCTTTTTCCACTGAGGCTAGGGGAGAAAAAAACCAGAGGACATGAGTTAAGGGTGAAGGGGCAAAAGTTTAAAGGGAACATTGGTGGGGGGGGGGGGGCTTCCTCACCCAGAGAATAGTGGGAGTGTGGAATGAGCTGCCAGATGAAATGGTAAATGCGGGCTCACTTTTAACATTTAAGAAAAATTTGGACAGTTACATGGATGAGAGGTGTATGGAGGGATATGGGCTAGGTGCAGGTCAGTGGGACTAGGCAGAAAAATGGTTCAGCACAGCCAAGGGCCAGAAAGGCCTGTTTCTGTGCTGTAATGTTCTATAAATCAGTCTTCCTACATTTTGATATGCAAGAATATTTCTTCGCCTCTTCTTTGAAACTGGTTCTTTGCAGTCTAAGATGAAACTTAGTTTTATCGTGGCCACATGCAAATCAACACAACATTTCAAAACAAGTTAATTTGTTCACAGTGGTTTTCCCATGTCCATCAATAATCTATTAATAGCATTTTATTTTTTTATCTTACAGATGATTCTCTGGGATTGGGACTTAAAGCAGTGGTTCAGGAGTTATCAGTATCAGGTTAGTAACTAACATGCAATGACTGTCTATAGACCTAAGAATATGCTGTACATGATGAACATTTTGTTTAAAGAAACATGATCCTGTATTATTATCTTGTATTTTAAGCTTTGTACTCTTTTGAAAGTTGTTATACCTTTGTAAATTCAAAAAACCAGACAGTTTGTACATGTAGCTGGAATGGTGATGGTCCATTTTTCAAATAGGCAGTTTTGTTTGTTAAGCTTCAAACAGTGCTGTCAACTTTGTGTTTTTGTAAGTAATATTTAAGAATCTCTTTAAAAAATACATTTCTATAGCAATTTGGATTTTGTTGGTTTGTTTAATTTTGGAGTCAGAAATTGAACGTACTGTTTATCAGAATCTTCTATTTTAATGTTAGCTTATCTTATACATTGGACTAATATTGTAGTTTGTCAATATACTATATGGCAGTGAATCAAATGTAAAAACCAAATGGGATTAAAATTGTGTTGCTTCAGTGCAGCTTGGTTTAACCCAGCCTATGAGACAAGGTATAATTTTATGACCTTGTATTTGCATTTGTGTTTATTAATGTGTATTGTTTTAGTGTGTGTGTGTGTGTGTCTTCCTTTTGCTTTTCCCTTCCACTCTTCTAGAATATTTTTCCATGTTGCTCCATCCTAGTGTAGTGTCTTCTCTATGGTAACAAATTCAGTGGCCAGTAATTGGTATTGAATTAGTTATCATGAAGAGTTACCACAGGATCTGGATGGCCTGGTTATATGGCTCACTCTTCATTAAACCGTGCAGTGATGAGATCATAGTTTCATTGCTGAAGGAATGCCAGCGGAAAGGAGTCTTATTCTCGGACCCCAGCAGCATGCAATCGACCCTGCACTCTTTGACGGTCCACCTACTGTCTTTGACCCATCAATCTTCGTTGTTGAGCTCTTCACATCATTTCATCAAAAGTGTGATTATTTGTGGATAATTGCATATTGCTCAGTTTGATTCGCATCTCCTTAAATAACGTAGCAGCCTTTAGCTTACTCAGAGTAAGAGACAGGGTTTGAACTGATAGGAGGAAATAATGTTCACAGCAGATAAATGATGGCATGATAAATAATGGCCACATCCTCTTGGTATTAAATGGCATACCCTTAGCAAATCTATTCTGATCAATGCTTTTAGTGCTATCGATACTGGAAATGCATCTGAGCAGACTGCATCTATATATGGCTAAAAAATCCGAAACAGGGAATTCTGCTGCATGTCATAAACTTCTGACTTTTGCAAACAATCTTTATCATTCAAATGATTCATATCAGGAGTTCAAATTTCAAAGTAAATTTATTATGAAAGTTTGTGTATGTTACCATTTACTACCTGGAGATGTATTTTCTTGCAGGCATGTACAGGAAAAAAGAAACACAATAGAATTTTATGAAATACTAGACATAGACAAACTGACAGACAGCCAATGTGCAAAGAAAGACAGCCTGTGAAAATAAAGATGATACTGAGGGTAAGAGTTGTAAAGAGTCCTTGAAAATTAGTCTTTGAAAATCAGTCTGTAAGTTGTAGAATCAGTTCGAAGTATGGTGATTGAAGCTATCCATGTGGAAAAGGGACCCGCTCTCGGAGCCTCATGACCAGCTGCTTTTCAATATGCCAAGGATGCGGCCTGGAAGACGAGCATACCTTCAGGGTGCCAGATTTTGTGGCTCTGGAGGCGGGTGGATTCAAAGCCAATTCCGACGTCTGATGCATCGTGGGGAGACAAGATCGTAAGCAGTGAGCTGGCTGCTGACTGTGTGCTCAGAGACTTGAGATCTTTGGGCACAGAGCTCAGAAAAAGCAATGCAACAGATTTTTAACACCATAAGATCAGCAAGTTGCTTTGTTATGTCTCCCCTCTTGCTGTGAAACAGGGACACCTCTTTTTTGCTTATTAGGAAGAGAGAAAACCTCTGGTGTGTCGAATTACTGGGTGAAGGGGTAGTCTTTGGGGTGCTGCAAGTCTTTGTCTTTATTGAAACTTTGCTGCATGCTTGAGTGCTTGGTGGAGGGCACTGATGTTTTTTTGCTGGTGGAGGAGGGAGGTTATTGCTTTGCTGCTGCTTATGCATGGGAGGGGGGAGTTGGGAGGGTCTTTGGGATTCTAACATTTAACTGTCATGCATTTTTTGGGGAACTACTCTGTTTTCACGGATTTTGCGAAGAAAAATAATTTCAGGCTATATATTGTATACATTTCTCTGACATTAAATGTACCTATTGAAACCTACCTATTGTTAGGTCAAAAGCCTGATGGTTGTATGGTAGTAGCGAGAAGATGACTTGCCTTGGATGGTGAGCGTCTTTGATGATAGATGCTGCTTTCTTTTGGCAGCACGCCATGTAAAGGTATTCGGTGGAGAGGAGGTTGGAGAGTTTGAGGTAGCGCATGCAGTTTGTGTGAATGATGGTCAATTAAAATTACATAATTCCTTACAATACCAATGACCTGGGTCCAATTCCCACCATTGCTTGCAAGGAATTTGTACACTCTTCCCATGACTGAGTAGATTTCTGATGGGTGCTCCAGTTTCCTCCCACTCTCCACAGATGTACCGGTTAGTAGGTTAATTGGTTAATGTAAATTGTCTAATGATTAGACTAGGGTTAAATCGAGGGATTACTAGGCAGTATGGCTTGAAGTATCAGAAGGGCCTCTTTCGTGCATCTCAATAAATGCATGAATAAATTGGTGGGGGTGGGGACCTCTAATAATTATCGGCAACACACACAAAATGCTGGAAGAACCTAGCAGGTCATGCAGCATCAATGAAGATAAATAAACAGTTCACATTTCTGGCCAAGACCATTCTTCAGGACTGAAAAGGAAGGGGGAACATGCCAATAATTATCAAGTAGCCTTATTGATTCACATACATATTTAAAAAATATTTTCCCCCTAAAGACTTCTTGTAATTACAGTACATTACAAGATGAATAGCAGTGTCTTTCTAAGATTGCTATAGATGCACCCCTCAAACTTGCAACCTCTTCTGGTGCATGACAGCTGGCACCTGGAATTACATAATTTCATCTCCTTTGTGTGCAAGACTCTCCAAATCTGTAGTCCTACATGTACTCTATAAACTGGCCTTTTCTGCAGGTTTCCACTTCATTCAATCCAATAATTGTGCATTAAGATGTTGCAGTTTCATGTAGTGGAATTCCATTCCTTTTGATGTGTTTCAAACTCCTTGTTTCTGACAGGATTATCTTAAAATCTACTTCTTTAAGAATCGTACAGCTCAGAAGCAGGCTCTTTAACACACTGTGTTTACGCTGGCTATTAAGTATTTAAATATATTCAACCCAGAGAAGTTGTTACTTGGCTTTAGTACCTGCTCTTTAATCTTGTAAGTATGGTCCTTCATTCAAAATTCTCTTTCTACTGAAAATATCTCACCACCTAGCCTGCCATGACCCCTAAGGAATATGTAGTGTATATTTGAATGAGGTCATCTTGTTACTACTTAAGTTTAAAGAATATAGATCGAATTTCTTTAGCTGCTCATGATTGGACAATCCTGGAATTATACTGTTGAAGGCAAAGAAAGATGTAAAGTGGATTTTTGGCCTAATGAGTTTATGTGACCATCTACCATCCACCTACATTAATCAAACATTAATCCTATTTCATCTTCTCCTCCTGCATTCCCACTAACTTGCACCTGATTCTATCACTTAACAACACATTGGGATTTTTTAGAGTGGCTAATTAACTTAAAATATTCCACACTTTGGGACATTTTGGGAAAAACTGGGGTGCTTGGAAGAAATCACATGGTTCCAGGGAGAAGGTGATACTCACACTGATATATTGAACTAGACAGTAATCTCACTAGCTGCAACATTATGCTGTCCATTCCATGGATTAGCCATATGAATATCTTTTGCATCTTAATCAGTATTCTTTTTTAAATATGTGGTCCAAGCCTGTGCACTGTATTCAGTGTGGCCTTTTTCGTACTTGTACAAATTGTGTTGCTCTATTTCTAAGCTCTAACTTTCTTACAGTTGCCTATTGCCTTCCTAACGATTTGATATATCTGCATCCTAATCTGTTGTGATTTATGCACAAAATTGCCTAGTTCCCTTATACTTCATGATCTTCAATCATTCTCCTTTTAGGTAATAATAATTAGATTCTATATCTTGGTTCATGAAGACATTGATTTCATGTGCTGCCTTAACCATATTATTTGTCTGTTTGATGTCTTCAGGGATCCATGAACTAGGGTCCTTGTTCATCCTCACATAATACATTACCTTACATTCTGCATGATTAAATCACATCTACCTTTTCTCTGGCGGTTTCATCACCCAGTCCATCATGGATAATGCCCTCACCACCATTGAGCTCATCTACATAATGTGCTGTTGCAGGAAAGCAGCATCCATCATCAAGAGCTTCCACCATCCAGGTCATGTGCTTTTCTTGTGCTACCATAAGGAAGACCTGCACCATTCGGTTCAGGAACAGTTGTTACCCCTCATCATCAGGCTCTTGAACCAGAGGTGATAACTTCACTCAACTTCACTTGCACTATCACTAAGCTGTTCCCACTGAATTAGACTCACTTTCAGGGATTCTTCTCCTCATGTTATTGATATTTATTTCTTCTTATATTTTGTTCCTCTTTCTTTTTGTAGTTGCATAGTGTTTTTTGTACATTGATTATTGTCTGCCCTTTTGGGTGTGGTTTTTCATTGATTTCATAGTGTTTCTTGTATTTTCTGATTTGTCCACAAGAAAATGAATCTCAGAGTTATATATGGTGACATATGTACAATATACATATGCTGTATTTTTAATTATTATATTTTAATTTTCTTATATTACGTATTGCATTGAACTGGTGCTGCTAAGTTAACAAATTTCATGATGCATGCCGGTGATAATAAACCTAATTCTGATGATAAATTTATTTTGAACTTTGATTTTACCAACACATGACTACAATTCTGTTCCTGAAGATTGCCCACTTCACTGTTAATGCCATCATTAATATTCCTGTCATTTATGAATTTATTAATCATACTTCCTTCATTTGTATTCAGATTCTTAACACCACTTGTCTGAATTAATTTCATTCTTTAGAACTTTTTCCAATTATTTCTTTACCACTGATCTTAGACTCACTGACTTAAAATTATTTGGCTTATTCTTGTTGCCCTTTTAAGGTACCACATTAACTATTCTCCAGTCATTTGGCATCTTGCCTGTGGCAGGCAAAGATTTGAAAATTCTGTCAGAGCCCGAGTAATCCTTGCCTTGTCTCGTATATCTTGGACCCTGGGCATTTGCCTGGTTTAATGCCCAGAACAATTCTAATCACAAGGGTTTCAATGCTAATTGTTTGAGAATTGATTACGCTTTTAGCTATAAAGTCTAAGCACTCTTTGAGGAGGTATGTTCTGTGCTCAGCAAGGGCTTTATCTCTGTCCCCCTTCACCTGCACCTCAGTGAGTTATGCGCCTTCTGTGATGCCGAGCTCTTCTTCCGTTACCTCTGTCTTTGAGCCCATTCCTTTGGCAAGAATTCCCCACCCCGTATTGATAAACCCTTCTCCTCTTCTTGGACACCCCGCTCTGGTTCTCTTCTGCTCTGGATCTTTTCATCTCTAATTGCCAACAAGGCGTCAAATAACTCGACTTCAGCGCTCCCTTCTCCTTTTCAAACCCTTACCTCCTCTGAACGTACTGCCCTCCACTCTCTCTGCACAAATCTCAAACTCATTATCAAACCTGCAGACAAAGGAGATGCTGTTGTAATGTGGTGGACTGACTGCTTTGCTGAGACCAGAAAGCAAATATCATGCACCGCCTCTTATTTACTCCTTGAAAAGGATCACACTCAAGGTCAAAAGGACATTGTTTCCAATGCCGTCACCAATCTCATCAACTCTGGAGATCTCTGATCCAAAGCCACCAACCTCATAGAACGTTTAACTCCTTCATTGGTCATTTCTACCTCTTGCGAAGATCTACACACTTAACTCTGCAAGTAGGCCCATTGTTTCTGCCTGCTTCTGCTGCACTGAAGTTTATTCCCCTTGGTTCAAGCCCTTCCCATCTACAATCACAATATTTTACATGCTCTCAATCTCCTCAATAACTTTTAATTCCTTAGCCCTGTTAAATTTATTTTCACCATGGACGCTAATCCCTGTGCATTTTTGTCTCTCTTCAAGAAGGCCTTGACAACAGATGGACCAGTTCCACTCCATTGCCACACGCGTGCGACTGGTTAAATTGATCCTCACCCTCAGCAATTTCTCTTTTGGCTCCTCCCACTTTCTCCAAACTCAAGGTGCAGCTATGGGCACTTGCATAGACCACAGATGTGGCTGCCTTTTCGTTAGCTATGTGGAACAGTCCATGTTCCAGGCCTTCCCTGCTAATGCTCCCCAACTCTTTCTGTATTACATCGATGACTGCATTAGTGCTGCTTCATTTACCCATGTGCAAGTCACGGCAATGTCAACAATTTTGCCTCCAACTTCCACCCTGCCCTTAAATTCACTTTTTGATCTCTCCGCCTCGATCACTAGAGACAAATTGTTTACTGATATCTTTTATAAACCCACCGATTCCCACAGCTATTTTGACTATATCTCTTCCCAACCTGTCCCCTGTAAAAATGCTATTCCCTTTTCTCAGTTTCTTCATCTCAGCTGTGTCTGTTCTAGGATGAAGCTTTCCATTCCAGAACATAAGAGATATCCTCCTTCAAAGAATGGGCTTTCCCTTACTCCATCATTGATGTTGCTCTCAATCTCTTTCATTTCGCGGACATTTTTTAAAAAAATAGTTATTTATTAAATTTTAGAAAATTACAAAGAATAAATGTGATGATAAATAGTGAGAAAAATAATATTAACCCTCCCCCCCTTAACCCTTATCTAAAGAAAGAAAAAAAAGAGAAAGATTGCCTGGATATCGGAGGATCCCCACATGCTCCATGGAGTTCAAAATAATTTTAATATTTATTTTTACTTTCCCCAATTACTTTATAATTTTATCTTCAAAGGACCTATGTATTTAATCCCATCTTTTGTAGGTATGGGAGCTAAATTTTCAAAAATATATTCATTTCTTAGATTGTATATAATTTTTTCAAGTGGAATACAACTATGTATTTCATTATTCCAACAATCCATAGTTAAATATAAATCAGATTTCCAAGTAACTGCAATAACTTTTTTGGCTACTGCCAATGCAATTTTTATAAATTTTTTTCTGATACTTATTCAATTTAAGTTTCGGTATTGTCCCTTCAATGTCTCCTAATAAAAATAATACTGGACTATGTGGGAGTTGTACTCCAGTAATTTGTTCCAATAAAAGTCTTAGATTTATCCAAAATGGTTGAATTTTAAAACAAGACCGAGTAGAATGTAAAAAAGTACCATTTTCTTGATTACATCAAAAACATTGGTCAGACATATTTGAATTTAATCTATTTTCTGTGGTGTTATATATAATTGATGTAAAAATTATATTGTATTAATCTAAGTCAAACATTTATTGTATTTCTCATACTATCAGAACATAATCTTGACCAGTTTTTTCCATCAATTTTAACATTCAAATCAAATTCCCATTTTTGTCTTGATTTATGAATCATTTCCCGGACATCTGCACTCATCGAACTTCCCACTTCCTTAACAGGGATATAGTTCCTCTTCATGAGCCTCCACATCTGGCATATCATTCTTTGCAACTGGTGCCATCTTCAACGGCACCCTACCACAAAACACATTTTTACCTGTCCACTTTCTGCAGGGATCGCTCCTTCCATGATCTCCTTATCCATTCATTCTCCCACGCTAATCTCCCTTCTGGCAGTTATCCCTATAAGCAGCAGGAGAGCTACACCTGTCCAGTCATCTCCCCTCTTACTCCCATTTCCTTCCAGGTGAGGCAACATTCCACCTGTGAATCTGCTGGGGTTGTCTTTTGTGTCCAGTGCTCCCAGTGCAGCCTCCTCTACATTGATGAGACGTCGTAAAATAGGAAATGCTTCATTGACCACCTCCAAACCAACTGCCAAAAGTTGGGACTTCCCGGTGGCCAAACATTTTAATTCTGATTCCCAGTCCTGTTCCAACATGTCGGTCCATGACCTCCTCTTGTGCCAAGGTGAGGCCACCCTCAGAATGGAGCAGCAACACCTTATATTTCATCTAGGTAGCCTCCAACCTGTTGGCATGAATATTGATTCCTGTAAACAAATTTCCCCTACTATTCCTCTGACCTCTTATCTCTTCTCACCTGCCTATTGCTTCCCACTGGGTCCCTTTCTCCTTCCAATTCTCTATCAGATTCCTTCCTCTCCAGCCTTGATCTTTCCCAACAACCTAGCTTCACCTATCACCTTCCAGCTAGATGCCTTCCCATATCCCCCACCTTTTTATTGTGGCATATTCCCCCTTCCTTCTCAGTCCTGAAGAAGGGTCTCGGCCCAAAACACTGACTATCTGTTTATTTCCATAGATGCTGCCTGACCTGCTGAGTTCCTCTAGCATTTTGTGTGTGTTTCCATAAATGAAACATAAAATATATACTTTTTTTTACAAGAAAGAACCTGATTAGAATTAAAGTACATTTAAGTGCAAAGTGATCAAATTGATTATAGTGTTGCTGAACTGCAGTGATTAGGATTTTGCTGGTTGTTTCAAGAACCAAATGATTAAAGGAAAATGGATGTCCTTAAACCTTGTGGTGTGGGAATTCATGCTTCTATACCTCCTGCCTTATGGTAGCTGTGAAAAAAGGATAGGGATGTTGTTCTGTTTGCACCTCCTCTAGACTGACCTTGTTTCCTTACAATCTCCTGTTATTTTACCTTGCTACCATGGAGTTCCCTACTAGCATGCTCATTTCTTATCTACCTTTTCTGCATCTTTCAATTTGTTTCCTTCTAACTTTTCACAGTTTAAGTAACAAGTATTGGACCTGAGCAAACAACTATCTTTTGATGTTTCCTGTCCTGATGACTATTCTCACTCATCTTTTAAACAGCAGCTATCTTTATGATGACTGCTCATGATCCTGTCATCTCGTGACTCTTGTTACATTGGAATTTGATCTTTAACACTGCATAAAGTTAGTCATATGATATGTCACCATGTCTACATGTAGAACATTCAGCTAAGGCTGAAAAGGCACTGGTGTGGCATACTTGGAGCATTGTAAGCAGTTTTGGGCCCTTTATTTAAGAGAGGATGTGCTGACTTTGGAGAGTGTTCAGAGGAAGTTTGCGAGAATGATTCCAGGTATGAAAGGCAGAAATTCAAGGTTCTGGGCCTGTACTCACTGGAATTTAGAAGAATGTGGGAGGATCTCATTGAAACCTATTAAATGTTGAAAGGCTAGCTCGGTAGAGTAGGTGTGAGGAAGATGTTTCTTTTGGTGAAGGAGTCTTAAGACCAGAGGGCACAGTTTCAAAGTAGAGGGACATCCGTTTAGAACTGAGATGAAAAGAAATTTCTTTAGCTAGAGGGTTCTGAATCTGTGGAATTCATTGCCATAGGTGTCTGTGGAGACCAGATCACTGGGTGCATTTAAGGCAGAGGTTGATAGGTTCTTGTTTGGTCAGGATGTGAAAGATAATGGGAAGAAAGCAGGTGAGTGAGGTTGAAAGAGAAATGAAACCATGATGAAATGGTACAGTAGACTCTATGGGTCAAATGTCTACCTTAACAGGGATAGAGTTTCTCTTGTTCTTACCTACCACTGCATGATTCTCCGCATCTTCCATCCTCCAAAAGACATCTTTGCCTCCCCACCCCCCGCCAACTGTCTCCTTTCCCCATCACACTCCATCTGTGATTCCTTTGTCCATTCGTCCCTCTCATTAATCATCCTTCCAGCACTTAGCCCTGCAAGTGGCTTAAGTGCTACATCTGCCCTTTTACCTCCTCCCTCACCTCCATTTAGGGCCCCAAGCAGTCTTTCCAAGTGTGGCAGCACTTCAGCTGCGAATTTGCACCAGGATCACAGGCCTCCAGAACCCTTCCATCCATGTATGAATTGAAATTTCTCTTAAAATTTGAATGAACTTGCATAAACCACTTGTCCCAGCTTGTTCCACACTCTAACTTCCCTCTTCGTATAGGAGTTCTTCTGCTTCTGTCCTTAAACATCTGAGACCTCGAGTTGTAGTCTCACCCAACATCAGTAGAAAATGCCTGCATGTCTTTACCCTATCTATACCCCTCATTATTTTGTTTTCCTCTATTAAATCTCCACTCAATTTTCTATGTTCTAAGGAGTAAAGTCCTAACCTATTCAACCTTTCCCTATAACTCAATTCATCAAGTCCTGGCAAATCTTTGTAAATTTTCCGTGCATTCTTTCATTCTTATTTATATCTTCCTTGTAGGCAGGTAACCAAAACTGCGCATAATACTCCAAATTAGGCCTCTCCAGTGTCATGTACAATTTCAGCATAATATCCCAACTCCTGTACACAATACATTGATTCATGAAGGCATTATGTGTCAAGCTTTCTTTATAATGCTTTCTACCCATCATACCACTTTCAACAAATTATAGATTTATATTCCCAGATCCCAGTTCTGCCAGATCCCACAGTGCCCCACTGGGTAAGACCTGTCCTCGTTGGTCTTCCCAAAGTGCAATACCTCACGCTTGTCTGTATTACATTCCATCTGCCATTTGTCAGCCTATTTTTCCAGCTGGTCCAGATCCTGCTGCAAGCTTTGATAGTCTTCCTTGCTGTCCACTACACTCCCTAATCTTGGTGCATCTGCAAATTTGCCGGTCTAGTTTATCACATTATCCAGATAGTTTATATAGATGACACTCAGCAATGGACCCAGCACCAATCCCTGTGGCACACGACCAGTCAGAGAGGCAACCACCTACTACCTCTCTCTGACTGCTCTCGCTAGGCCAATGTCTAATCCAATTTACTAGTTCATCTTGAATGCTAAGCGACTGAACCTTCTTGTCTAACTTCCCATGCGGGCCCTTGTCAAGGCCTTGCTAAAGTCTACATAGACACCATCCACTATGCTTCCTTCATCAACTTTCTTGGTAACTTCCTTGAAAATCTCTATGATAGTGGTCACCAACCGTTTTAAGCCCAAGGTCCCCTACCTCAGCCTTAGTAAAAGGCAAGGTCGACCCCAGATCAATTAGTTACACGCATACGCACCGGGGCAGAAAAGACAGGAAGTAAGACCCTGCAACCCGGAAGTAGAAATAATGTATTTATACATAATGTATTTCTACAGGGGTACCCACCCTTTTTTTGCACCGCGGACCGATTTAATATTGACAATATTCTTCTGGATCGGCCGACCCAGGGTGGGGTGGGGGGGGGGTTGTTAAACACAACGGGAATACAGCGAAGCAGGTTCCTTATGTCCAGGCTATTCCGCAATTTAGTTTTCGCGGCTCTCACCATGTAGCTTCTGACCCACACTGCTCACGTTGTTTTGGCTGAAAAAACTCAGCGGGTTTGTCTTTAAGTGCAGGGTGCTTGGACTCAGGGTACCGAAGCAGTTTTGAGTACCTCATTGCCTCACTAGACAGCCTCCGTGGCCGAACTCCAGCTTTCCGCCCGCCCGCCGCCAGATGCCTTGGCCAGGTGTGGCTGGCCATGGGTGGGGTGAGAGGACAAGGTCAGGGCTGGAGGTCCCCGTGCCGGGGCCACGGTGGTCACAGTCCAGAGAGAGCGATCGACCGAGCAAGGAGTGCCACCCCCTTTGTAGGATCTATCGGCCGACAAAAGTTTGTTCCAGTAGATTGCAGCAAGGTAGCTGCTCCGATACTTACGAAACCCTGAGCCCGAATTAGGTCGTCTGTGAATATTTTAGTACCAGGTTCCACATGAACATTCAGTGTGCTAAACAGGTTTAGAGGCAGCGCTCAAAGGCCAGTAGCAACGGCACTTCCCGCCGGCTGCCTGAGGCCAACCAGTGATCGCTGGCGCGAGGGTATCTCTGCGTTTAGGCGACTGATGACCTTGCGTGGGTTCAAGTTCAACACTGGGCTGACAGGGAATGAAGAAAAGTGCAGCTTACTCATATTGTTTCCTCACGGCTCGGTGGTTGGGGACCACTGAATTACACTATGTAGTGCGGGGGAGTTACATGCATGCACACTGGGTAGAAAGAACGGAACTAAAACCCCGCAACCCGGAAACAATCTCTCAACAGTACTTGTGTATTTATTTTTCATTTTTTTCCAGAATCTACTGGGAAAGTCTCAAAGATCAACTAGTCGATCGCAATCAACGGGTTGGCGACCACTACTCTATAAGATTGGTCAGACATGACCTACCATGTCCAAAGTCTTGCTGATTATTCCTAATCAGTCTGAGTCTATCCAAATACTCATATATCCAGTCCTTTAGAATATCTTCCAGTAATGTTCCCACTACTGATGTCAGGCTCACTGGCTATAATTTCCTGGCTTATTCTTAGAGCCTTTCTTAAACAATGGCACAACATTAGTTATCCTCCAATCCACCGACACCTCCCCAGAGGGTGTTTTAAATATCTCTACTAGGGACCCTGCAACTATGCCCTAACCTCCTACAGGGTCCGAGGAAACACCTTGTTCAGGCCCTGGGGATTTATGCACCTTAATTTGCCTCGAGGCAGCAAACTCCACCTCCTCTATAATCTGTTTTGGGGTCCATGACCTCACTGCTGCTTTCCCTCACTTCTATAGGTTCTGTAGTAAATACACATTCATTTAAAAAATCCATTTAAGATCTCCCCCTTCTCTTTAAGCTCGATGCATAGATTACCACTCCAATCTTCCAGAGGATCAATTTGAAAACATTAGGGTAGGTACAGTGGCGTGCAAAAGTTTGGGCACCCCTGGTCAAAATTTCTGTTACTGTCAATAGCTAAGCGAGTAAAGGATGACCTGATTTCTAAAAGGCATAAAATTAAAGATGACACGTTACTTTAACATTTTAAGCAAGATTACTTTTCTATTTCCAACTTTTACAGTTTCAAAATAACAAAAAAGGAAAAGGGCCTAAAGCAAAAGTTTGGGCACCCTGCATGGTCAGTACATAGTAACACCTGCTTTGACAAGTATCACAGCTTGTAAACGCTTTCTGTCACAAGCTAAGAGTCTTTCAATTCTTGTTTGGGGGATTTTCGCCTGTTCTTCCTTGCAAAAGGCTTTCAGTTCTGTGAGATTCTTGGGCCGTCTTGCATGCACTGCTCTTTTGAGGTCTATCCACAGATTTTCGATGATGTTTAGGTTGGGGGACTGTGAGGGCCATGGCAAAACCTTCAGCTTGCGCCTGGTGAGGTAGTCCATTGTGGATTTTGAGGTGTGTTTAGGATCATTATCCTGTTGTAGAAGCCATCCTCTTCTCATCTTTAGCATTTTTACAGACAGTGTGATGTTTGCTTCCAGAACTTTCTGGTATTTAATTCTTCCCTCTACCAGTGGAATGTTCCCCTTGCCACTGGCTGCAACACAAGCCCAAAGCATGATCGATCCACTCCCATGTTTAACAGTTGGAGAGGTGTTTTCTTCATAAAATTCTGCACCCTTTTTTCTCCAAACATACATTTGCTCATTGCGGCCAAGAAATTCTATTTTAGTTTCATTAGCCCATGGGACTTGTTTCCAAAATGCATCAGGCTTGTTTAGATGTTCCTTTGCAAACTTCTGATGCTGAATTTTGTGGTGGGGACGCAGGAAAGGTTTTCTTCTGATGACTTTTTCATGAAGGTCTAATTTGTGCGGGTGTCACTGCTGAGTAGATCAGTGCACCACCACTCCAGAGTCTGCTAAATCTTCCTGAAGGTCTTTTGTAGTCAAATGGGGGTTTTGATTTGCATTTCTAGCAATCCTACAAGCAGTTCTCTGGTAAAGTTTTCTTGGTCTTCCAGACCTCAACTTGACCTCCACTGTTCCTGTTAACTGCTATTTCTTAATTACATTACGAACTGAGGAAATGGCTACCTGAAAACAGTTTGCTATCTTCTTATAGACTTCTCCTGCTTTGTGGGCATCATTTATTTTAATTTTCAGAGTGCTAGGCAGCTGCTTAGAGGAGCCCATGGCTACTGATTGTTGGGACAAGGTTTGAGGAGTCAGGGTATTTATAAAGCTTTGAAATTTGCATCACCTGGCCTTTCCTAATGATAACTGTGAGGAAGCCATAGCCATAACAAGCTAATTAAGGTCTGAGACCGTGGTAAAAGCTGTCTAAGAGCTCAAATCTTTTATGGTGCCTAAACTTCTGCATGCCACTGTAAGTCCCTGGGGCCAGAGAGGATATACTCTGGGTTAGCATAGGAGATCAGGAAAGAGATTGCTATGCCTTTGAATCAGCATGTGCTTTGAAGTTTGTTACCTTAGCAGCACCAGTTCAGTGCAATAGATAATCTAGCAGAGAAAAAAATAATAAATAAAATAAAAATAATAATACTGAACAAACAAGTAAATCAATTTCATATATTGAATCAATTTTTAAAAAGGTGCAAACACAGAAATACTATATATTTAAAAAAATAAGTAAGGTAGTGTCCAAAGATTCAATGTACATTTAGGAAGAAGCTGTTCCTGAATCGCTGAGTGTGTGCCTTCAGGCTTCTGTACCTCCTACATGATGTTAACAGTGAGGAAAGGGCATGCCCTAGGTGCTGGAGGTCCTTAATAATGGACGCTGCCTTTCTGAGACACCACCCCTTGAAGATGCCCTGGATACTTTGTAGGCTAGTACCTACATAAATGAAGGGCTATGTGGGAGGGAAGGGTTAGATTGATCTTTGAGTAGGTTAAAAATTTGGCACGTTGTGAGCCAAAGTGCCCGTATTGTGATGTGTTGATCTATGTTCTTTGTTTATGGTCACTGACATGAAAAATCATAGAATTTCTCTGCCGCAGGTAGATACTATTTATTTTATTGAGTCTGTCAAATAATGTTCTGAAAACTTTGTATCTTTCAGTTTATACTTGAGCTTGATGGAGGAAGTTCTTCAGAATTAAAATAATTAATACAATAATATAAAGCCATATGGTGACGGGCTGGCATCATGTAATAATACATTCACTTTTGTTATTTACAGATGATGTATCATGGTTAAACGCAGTCTGCAAAAAGTAGTCTTGGAATTTGTTATGCACTTGTCTGCAATATCCAGTGTTACACAGCTTCAAGGGCAGGCCACACACACACACCTCTTCTCTTCTCTTCCCCCCCCCCCCCCCCACTTGGAGTATTGGTGTTAAGCTTAAAAATGTGGCAGGTAGTTTTTTATATTCTCCATATAGAGAGTCATTCCAGAACTTTATTGACTCTTCAACACCCTTAAGTGCAGTTTGCAGTTGATACAAAGGTTACAGGTACTTTGAATGAACCACTCATCTTCACCATCCTAGCAATATTTTGGTGACTTGTTCTGAGAATAACTTGCTTTGTTAGATGTAATTAAATTTGGTCTTCACAAAGTGTTTTTTTGCCGTATCATTGATTATGGAACAAACATATAATCTGGCTTTTTCTTTGACATGCAAATATGTTTTAGCATCTATGAACCTAAAATGACTGTCAGTTTCTACTGAGTTATATAGATGATCATTATTTCAAACTCTTTCTATTTTAATGAAGTTGATGACAGACAGTTATTATATGATTCTTACCTGTTCATGAGTAAAGTTTAGAGACTGGGTCTCTTTTCCTAGATATTAAATTACTAGGAGATTATTAATGGTCAGATCAAATTACCTTCTTTTGTACATGTACTGGAATCAGCTAACTTTACATAGCAGCCAATTTGGTACATTGAGTGAATCTTCAATCAAATTGAAATTAGGAGCTGTTATTCAAATTCAAAATTTTGCTGCCAAATACAATATGTAACATTGCAAGAGCAGAAAATAATCATTTGAAAGTTGAATGAAGATACCTAGTGTAAAATTCCAAAAGGATCCAAAAGAATTGGGATAGTGACAAAAAGGCTTGAAGTTGAAATATCTGGAAATCAGAGCTGATCAACTATTGACCCACGGTTTTCACGAAATGATTTGGAAGGTAACATGCAGGTGTCCAGCTGTGATGTTCACCCTTGAATTCATGATAAAGTAACTGGGATACTTAGATTTGACTGAAGTAAGCAGCAAGACCCAAAATACCCATCGACTCAAATATCCTGCAAAATGGTAGACCACAGCTATTTTGAAAAGAAGACTAAATTATTGGCTGAGATGAATCAGAATTACTGGCAGAAGTGAATCAGTGAAAAGTGGGGGTCGGCATGTTGGAATCCAGACTGTAAGAATTTGTGTGCTGTAATGAAACTGCGACGTCTATAATCAGACATGGTTGTGATTACCAAAATTAACGAGGTTTACTTTTGATAATATGCTGCTCTCTTTGACATTTGCCCTCAAGTGAGATGATAGATTAGTGTCTGATTTGTGACAGGTACAACCAAGTGCAAAATAACTGTAAATGCTGGAAGTCAGAAGTAAAAAGATATAAATGCTAAGATTACAATAGATTCATCAGCAACAGTTGAGTAAGAGACCTGTCATAAAACTGAATAGTGAAATAATGCAGTGATAAATCTAATGCACACCCTCAGCATTCTACAGAAGAATATGTTACTCATTCCATCAAGGTTGTCTTTTTCTTGGTGATATTGTCAGACTTGTGTTCAGTTTTATTGTGCATTTTACAAGAGGTAAATATTGTTGATTGGTTTGAAACATTGAATCTAGCATGCTGTGTTTATTTTCTGTAAACTATTAGACTTTGATCAAATGTTCTTTGGATTTTGTTCAGTTACATATATTGTCTTTCAAAGTTGTAAAATTGCAGGCATTAGGTGCAGTGTGTTATTTGAAACAGAGATTTGAGATCTCAAAACAACCCTATTAGGTTTCAGTGCTTTGATTCACACAGTCAGCCCTCCTTATCCACAGGTTCTGCATGCGCGGACTCAACCAAATGTGGATCGGGAAAACCCGAAAGTTTTCTCTCCAGTACTTATTGTTTGAGCATGTACAGACTTCTTTGTTGTCCAGCATTACATTAGAGAATCAGCAGTCTGGTCCTGAGCAAGGTTACATCTTGTATATAATTTGAATTTGAAACCCCATTGATTTTAACAGGGCTTGTAGGAGACAGATTTTAGAGCTAAAAGTCAAGTTATTTTAGTTAAAGGTAGATTATTTTTTTACTTTGGGATAATTAATCAAATTTATAATGTGTTTTATATGTTCTTAAATGATTTAAAAATCTTTTCACACTTTATTAATTTTGCCTCAATTGTATTTAAGTATTTCATTGTTTGATATATTAAAATTTGCTAGGAGTTGTCATCAGTTTTGGAGCAGTGCCTCTTTTTGAGGCTGCTCAAGGCCCTGTTGCTACCCAGACTGGATCATGAACTTCAAGGGACAAAAGACCGAAGAGAGACATTCTGAACATCTGGGCCAAACAAATGAGGATGTGTGGGGCCTGCAATTTTAGGCACCAAGTATGGTCATCCCAATAGGCTGGAAGTCCCATTGTCTTTTAACTCAATCACATCTTAATATACTGTATGTTATACTGTTCTGTCATGAGTAAACTAAATCCACACCAGCTATTTTTCACAGAAAATATTTTTTTCTCTGTGAAAATTAGTTGATGTGAATTTAGTTCACAGCTGGCTAAAGAAAACTGCCCACAAAGCAAAATATTGTGTGTTGACTGGTTACCTGCAGGCCTAGATGGTTCATGCCGTTCAACAGCTATGATGCAGTCAAATTGTTTGAGCTGTCCATCCCAGCTGGCATACAGGAAACCAAGAAACAGAAAGCAGGAAACAGAATTGCATTTCTTCAGTTTCTGTGAAGTAGCACAAAAACTGAGAAAGAAAAGAAATGTAGAGTTGGTGGGTTTAATGCCAACAATAAGAAAGAGGAAAAGAAAATTGAAAATAGAGGAAAAGAAAACTGAAATTATAAAACAAAATAGAGGATTGGAAAGGTAAGATGATTTTAAAATTTTGCACTTTAAAGATATTCAGAATATTTACAGCAGAAGACATTTCATTATCTCAAAGTGCAGGAGTTTGTGGGCAGTAATTTATAGCATATCATAGTATATTTTGCTGCAAATTCAAGTTTAATTTTATGTGGATGACTTTATATGCCACATTCTGTATTATTTCAAACAACCATAATCTTCATTGCAAATTTAGTTCAGTTTAACTTTGCTAGTAGAGCAACCTTGTGCTTTTCAATGCGTCTTAGTGGTAAAGCATACATTGTAGGCTTAGTTTTCACAAAACCTATGAGAAAGCAGGGCTTCCTGGACAGTAGTAGCTGGAGTATTTTGTATAACTAAATTAATGCTGTTAGATTTACTATTATTTTAATGGCAATGTATGAGCTAGTAACTTCCTCCTTGTTCTTTAAATCGTGATAGCTGGGGCTGGCTTCTGAAGTATTGGACAACTTAGTTTACAAATAAATGACAAAAGCTCCGCATTTATTTTGAATCTTAAAATGAAGCTGCATCAGTGATCTGCTAATTTGTCTCCCTTGTCATATATCTTTCAGTTGTTCAGCTGTTAGTGACAAGTACAGATTCTGTATTGTAAATTAGATTTTTTTGTTCTTTCTGATACATATTCACTGTGTGCAAATAACACTCCTGAGTTTCATCTCAATTCTGAAGCTGCAAAGGCAAAATGAAATT
Source organism: Hypanus sabinus (assembly GCF_030144855.1). Classification (NCBI taxonomy): domain Eukaryota; kingdom Metazoa; phylum Chordata; class Chondrichthyes; order Myliobatiformes; family Dasyatidae; genus Hypanus; species Hypanus sabinus. The sequence goes on along the minus strand of NC_082712.1, from coordinate 140,711,110 downwards.
GAGTGTAATGTTAGATATTTGATTTAAATTACTGGTATATCTACATAATCATCAATTATGATTTACAGCCTGAAGGGCTCAAAGTTAATGTTATTTAAATTGCATCATCAGTTGTTCTTAAGCAATAACGTTGTAATTTTCCATTTCCTGAAGTATTCCTGCATGTATCTTCTGTTTAATTCTGTGATGTCTGCTCCTGAATATTTCACCTTTGATGTATTGCTCTTCTGAGCCCATTGCTTTTGTTTCTATTTCTTACCAAAAAGAGAATTTCTTTGATGCTGGATAGGGCCAGGCTTACCTCGCCCTTTGTGACAGACTTTTTGTTCAGTTTGCTCTTGAATGTATAGATGCTGCGATACTAAGCCTGTAAATTCTTTTCACTTGCTTGCCTTTTCAGTAGTAAGAAAACAATTTTGTGTCATAATTAATGTGTGGTTAGAATATGTGCAAACAAGGGAAAGGAATAATACAAGAGAACATCTAAAACAAGTTAAGCTGAAAGAAGAATGGAAAATAACAGTAATTCATGACCCAAATGAACCACAGCAGAATTATTTGCATCAGCAAATGGCATTGTGTGTCCAGGAATAATGTCCATTGTTTTCTTTTCCTTGGGTCAGCTACTTCCATTAACAGTAGATTGGAACAACTGTATTTCATATTGGGTACTGTACTCTTAGAGGTGTACATATTTTCTGATGATCTTTGATGACTCTGCCATAGTTGGATGCAACAGCAAGGGAGATGAGGTGGAGTACAGGGCTACGGTGGGAAACTTTGTCACATGGTGCGAGCAGAATCATCTGCAGCTGAATGTGAAAAAGACTAAGGAGCTGGTGGTGGACCTGAGGAGGGCTAAGGCACTGGTGACCCCTGTTTCCATCCAAGGGGTCAGTGTGGACATGGTGGAGGATTACAAATACCTGGGGATACGAATTGACAATAAACTGGACTGGTTAAAGAACACTGAGGCTGTCTACAAGAAGGGTCAGAGCTGTCTCTACTTCCTGAAGAGACTGAGGTCCTTTAACATCTGCCAGACGATGCTGAGGATGTTCTACGAGTCTGTGGTGTCCAGTGATAACATGTTTGCTGTTGTGTGCTGGGTAAGCAGGCTGAGGGTAGCAGACACCAACAGAATCAACAAACTCATTCATAAGGCCAGTGATGTTGTGGGGGTGGAACTGGACTTACTGATGGTGGTGTCTGAAAAGAGGATGCTGTCCAAGTTGCATGCCATCTTGGACAATGTCTCCCATCCACTCCATAATGTACTGGTTAGGCACAAGAGTACACTTAGCCAGAGACTCATTCTACCGAGATGCAACATTGAGCGTCATAGGAAGTCATTCCTGCCTGTGGCTATCAAACTTTACAACTCCTCCCTCAGAGTGTCAGACACCCTGTGCCAATAGGCTGGTTTTGGACTTATTTCCACTTGGCATAATTAACTTATTTAATGATTTATGGTTTTACATTGCTATATTTCTACACTATTCTTGGTTGGTGCGACTGTAACAAAACCCAATTTCCCTCAGGATCAATAAAGTATGTCTGTCTGTCTATTGCAATTTATAATACTATCAATCAAATCATCTTGAGAACAAGCCTCAATTTTATGATAATTGCCTGAACAGATCAGCATTTTTGTTGCCCATCCCTAATTGTTGCAAAGTTGATGGTGAACCACCACCTTCAAGTGTTACCATCTTTCTGAGGAGGTTTCCCCACAGTACAGTGAGAAAGGAAACTTTAGTATTTCGACCCTGTGACATGGGTGGTGGTGGGGATGGGGGAAGGAAATAAGTGATATATCAATTGATGAATGTGTGTGGCTCAGAGGGTAATCTATAGGATGTAATGTTCCTATACACTTGCTGCCTTTGTCCTTCTCAGTGGCAGAGATCTTTGACGATAACAGCAGTTTTAATTTATATAATGCAGCTCAAAGCCGCCCAAAGCACTTAATATGACTATGTTCTTAAAAATATACATACTTTCAACCATGCTTGGAGCTTGTTCAGAGATGTAGATTCTCAAAGGAATTGTGATCTGCAACTTTGGGATTGTATTGTTTTATTTAATTGCACTTATGTGAATCCCAAAAGTTTCTGTTAATTTCATGGTAGAATAATGGGAACTTGGATTTTGCAGTCATTGCAATTTGGGGACTGCGTGATTTGGGAATTATTTTAATACGTGTTGTTTTGAAAATGCTCTCAGTTTTTGAAATGAATAAACTGGCATGTGAATTAATAGTTTTTGATATGTGTGATAATACTAATTGCTTAATGTCATTAATGTTGTTCAGTGTGTCTGGAAGGGCATAAACAGATGACGTTTGGGACCAAGACCCTTCGTCAAGACTGGGCTGATGAACAGGCCCAGTCCTGATGAAGAGTCATGGCCTGAAATGTCAACTGTGTATTCCTTTCCATAGATGCTCTCTGAACTGCTGAGTTCCTCCGGTGTTTTGTATGTGTTACTCTGGATTTCTAGCATCTGCAGATCCTTGTGTTTGTGAGATCTTTCCTGGTTTCCAGTCCATATTTAAAGAAGGAAAGAGCAATATTTATTTGAATATAATCAGTTATGTATCTTGTAGCTACTTGTGAGATTTTTTTGCTTTGGAAAAAATACCTGTATTAGAAGAGTTTTCAGGTTAACAGTGTTAATTATTTGACTGTGAAGCACTTAGATCAGGGGTTCCCAGCCTTTTATATGCCATGGACCAATATCATTAAGCAAAGAGTCCATGCACCCAAGATTGGGAACCCCTGAACTCGATACATCCTGAATTAATTAAAATCATATACATCTTCAAACGAGCTCTAGAAAAATAGGACTACTTTGGACTAATGTATGTTGCAAACTCAAATAACTTTCAGCAAGATCCAGATATATTTATATTGGAGAAAAGTAACTATTACAGTACATTGAAATTTTACATGCCCTGAAAGTAGTAAATTGTGTAAAGCTGTACTATGAAAATCTTTTCTTTGTTCTTGCCACAGAATTCTAGTAATGGCTGTGGAGTGGATCTTGCTGTTATGGGTGAGGCACAGAGCTTGGTTACAGACCTTCTTGCTGACCCATCAGTCCCTTCCAATATCACTTCATCTCTGCGAACTATCAGCAGTCTAATTGCATCCCAGCTCACGTATTCTAATACACACAGGCCAAGAGTGAATCCTCTTACATCATTCTCCGACTCTTACACCTGTTCAGAAATGGAGGACTCTTCGGATAAAGGGGAAAGAATTTTTCCAAAGGTTAGAAAAACTTAGAGTTTGAGTATAAACTACATTACAATGTTATGAATATTATTGTTGTATAATAGGTGCCTGTAATTGTAACCTTTGAAAAAGTACATGGAATTTGCTAGGATTTCTGACTTTATGTTCCTGAATTATCATTTAAATCTTGTTATATGTTGTTATTGTTAATCATGTAAATGTTTTGATGCACATTTACAGATTCAGTTTCATAAATTTCTCTTGGGAGAGTTCAGTTTTAATTTTTTTTCTGTTATACCTCTCTTAGCAATTTAATTTTATTCAAAGCTGCCTAGAAATAACTGTCTTCAGGTTTTCTATCTGTCCTGTTTAGTAAGTTGTTAGATTTTGCTCACTCTCCTCAACTCTGTATCCTGCTGATCCATGATACAACTATATCTCCAAAAAAATTTGAGTTGTGACTTAAGTCCATTGGATTGTTAACCTCGCTTATCTTTCAATTAGCGTTTGAGAAGAAGTCTACCAACTGGCCAGCTAAGAAGAAATACAGGAACATGGACAACCACCACATCAGCAACTGGCTTGCCAACAATGGAGCCTGCTCCTCTTAGATGGGATCGGAATAATGGAATAAAACCATACCCAGAGAGTGGTTCAGTGAGGTAATTTAATACATACTATTATTGATGTCCAATAATGTATGGCAAGAAAGTGATACCACAAGTTGTGAATTGCACGAAACCAGTGGTTGGTTTGAACAGCTCTGCCAACCATTACGAAACTTGCAGTTAACCTTTCTGGAAGTTGTTGCTCTGCAATGTTAAAGGTATATACCACAAAGAGGTACCTATTTTCTTTTCTATATTGGCTGACATTTCGAAAAAGAGAACTGGTAAGATCCATATGGCTACTTTTTATGTTTTTCAAGTACTTGTTTAGTACACTTTTCATGATTTCTTAGGAACATGGTCTCATTCATTGTTACAAGCATTACATTCCTTATCATTATAAAGTAAAAAGGATTTTTCTCATGTCTGCATGCCACAGTTTCATTTTGTTCCTCTTGGTTCAGTTCCATTATACCTACATCTGTGACACTTCATCACTTAAATAGCTTTCAGTTCCCTAGCCCCAATCGCCTTACTTTCTCTATTGACATCCAGTCCCTAGACTCTTGTATCCCCTCATCAGGAAGGCCTTAAAGCTCTCACTTCTTCCTTGACAACAGACCTAACCAGTCCCCCTCCACCACCACCCTCCTTCAACTAGCAGAAATTGTTCTTACTCTCAACAATTTCTGTTTTGGCTTCTTCCGCTTACTCCCAACTAGAGGTGTACCCATGGACACTCACATGGGTCCCAGCTATGCTTCCCTTTTTGTGGCTAAGTGGAACAGTCTATATGCCAAGCCTACATTGGTAATGCTTCCCAACTTTTCCTCCGCTACATTGATGTCTGCATTGATACTGCTTCCTGCATCCATGCTATGCTTGTCAATTTCATCAACTATGCCTCCAACTACCACCATTCCTTCAAATCTACTTAGTTCATCTCTGACACTCTCTCTGCTTCCTTAATCTCGGTCTGTTTCCATCATTGGAGCCAGGCTATTCACTGATATCATTTATAAATCCACTAAGTCTCACATTTATCTTGAATATAGTTCTTCCCATCCTTTCACTTGTAAAAATTCTGTAGCCTTCTCTCAGTTCTTCTGTCTCCACCACATCTGTTCTCAGATGGTTGAGGCTTTCCATTCTAGAACATTGAAATGTTCTTTTTTTTCAAACAATGGGATTTTCCTTCCAATACTTTCAATGCTCCCTTATTCTCATCTCCTCCATTTCCCACATATTTGTCCTCACCTCATCTTCCTGCTCTCATAATAGGGATAGAGTTCCTCTTGTCTACCTCACTAGCTTCCATATCATTTGCCATAATTTCTACTATTTCCAACGGTACTGAGGATGGATGGGAGGAACCCTTGACAATGCTAAGGACACTGAGTACATAGTGCTCCTGATAAATATCGCAGATGGGTGGAAGAGAGACCCTGATGATCCTTTAAGTATTCCTTGCGATCCTCCGTAGGATCTTATGGTCAGATGCCTTGCAATTCTCGTCTCTTACAGTGATGTTGCAGCTGATCAGGACACACTCAATGATGTTCAATGGCACACTCAATCCTCTAAAAATTGATCAGAATGGGGTTTGGGTAGCATCACTTGCCTCAATCTCCTCAGGAAGTGGAGACACTGCTGTACTTTCTTGACCAAAAAAAGATGGCGTTGAGGGACCAAATGAGATTATCCATTATGTGCACTCCCAGAAACTTGGTGCTCCTAACTCTCTCCATGGAGGAGCTATTTATGTACAGTGAGGAGTGATTAGCCTGCACCTTCTTAAATTCCACAATCATCTTTTTAGTCTTGTCCATATTGAGACTCAAGTTGTTGTGCTCGCACCATTCCACAAGATGCTATATCTCCTCTCTGTACACTGCCTTCTCATCATTGTTGCCCTCTCCCTCCCCTCCTTCCTTTTCCCATTCCCATTCTGGTTACCCTCTCACCCCTTCTCACCTGCCTTCTGAACCTTGCTCTGGTTCTCCTTCTCCTTCCTTATTTTTCATGGTCCACTGTCCTCTCCTATTAGATTCCTCCTCCTTCACCTCTGCCATCTATCCCCTCCTATCTTCTTACTTCATCACCCCTCCCCCACCCATATACCTTCACCGTTAGTTGGTGTCATCTATCACCTGCCAGCTTGTACTCCTTCCCCTTCCCACACCACCATATTCTGGCTTCTGTCTCCTTCCTTGTCCTGATGAAAGGTTTTGATTCAAAATGTTCTCTTCCATGAATGCTGCCTGACTTGGTGACTTCCTCAAGCATTGTGTGTGTGTTGCTCAAAATTTCCAGTATCTTCAGAATTTCTTGTGTTCATAATTTCTCTCCTCACTTTTTGGTCTTACACTAATAATTTGGAATCTGATTTGTAGTTTATTACATAACTAATGATAATCTTTTCTAGTTTACTCTGTCATAATAACTGAACGTAGTGCTGAACGCATTGCCAAATTAAACTAAGTCTCTTCTGCCTGCACATGATCAGTATCCCTCCATTCCCTGCATTGTCACATGCTAATCTTAAAAACCTCTAAACCACCAATATCGTATTTGCTTACACTACTACCTCAAGCAGCTGATTTCAGGCACCTACCACTCTTTACGAAAGTACTTGCCCTGCACTTACTTTTAAACTTACCTTCGCTCACCTTTAATGCATGTTCTTTAGTACATGACATTTCTATTCTTGGTCCAAAAGTTTTTACTTCTACCGTATTTCTTCTTCTTCTTCTGACTTTTTAATGGTGGTCTGCAGTCCAAATTAAAGGTGCATTACTGCCATCAACTGGACTGGAGAATGGTGGAGAGAACTCTGCAAGAGGGTGGGATGGGGCTATCTACTTCTCTTTCAAATGTAAGCTAAATTACCCCAAAAGCCCTATAGATTGTAAGTAATGAAAGACCATTCTGTGAATTAAGTTAGAGTTACTCCCATAGCTTAAGAATGTTTTTAAATAAAACCTACCAACCCCAAAAATTGTAATGATATCTGCATTTGATTTCTTTCAACCTTACATGCTTCACACTGTAATAGTATATGTTCAACTGTTTCACAATGATGACAAATCCTACACAACCCAGAATGATGTTTTTCATCAAGATATAAGAAATAATGATGTGCTCAATTCAAAGGTGTGTCAAAATAATTCCTTTCCTTGTTTTGCACCCTTCTCCTATAAACCCAGAAGTTTTATGTATTCTCTTAAGGTGTCTCCTCTTATGCCCATTATCCCACAAGTTTTACCATAAATCCCTAATTCTTCACCTTACCAACCCCTTAGTTTCTGATTTGCTATATTCTCTGCTTAACTTTTAACAGCCTTTTTAGCTAAGCAATCAACCCACTTAACACAAAATGCTGGCAGAACTCAGCAGGCCAGACAGCATCTATGGGAGGAGGTAGTGATGACGTTTCGGGCTGAAACGTTGTCACTACCTCCTCCCATAGATGCTGTCTGGCCTGCTGAGTTCTGCCAGCATTTTGTGTTTTTATTTATTTCCAGCATCTTCAGATTCATTTGTGTTACCCACTTAACACTTCTGTGTGCAGGGACCCATAAGAAGCAAACATATAAACCAATATATGCAAAATGTTTGATGAAATTCCAACAGTAAATTCTGGCTGACTGCTAGAATGACCTGTTTTAAGACTCATCAACACTGAAAAGGAATATACATAAATTACAACTTTGGATGGACAAATTTCCTCCCACCACAGTAAGCCCAAAATGATGCTTCATTTTGTATGTACCGATAAATGGTTAGTAAATTGTTTTGTTTATAGTTACCTGTAATTCAGGCAGAAAAACAGCCACACCAGCATCCCCAGTCAAATTACCTTTTGATCCATCTGTAAAAATGGTTAACTGACCATAATAATTTTCTTTAATATATTGATGAAACAAAACAGAATCCTTAAGACTTTATTATATTGATTAACCTAAAATCAACTACATTCATTAGATAAAATCAAGGTGGGGTTACTGGGAAGCTACAGTAGGACATAATGGTGTCTACCCTATTTTTGTCTCTGAAGTTAATAAATTTCCGTCAGGTCTCCTTCAAATGTGCTGCTGCAAAATTTTTTAGTATCAGAGGAAAATCTGGCAATTCCTGATCCAGGGTTGGATTGGAGGATGGGGTGAATACAGGCAGGTGCTGAAGGTTTGATTAGAGCCAGAGCAGGTAAACCAGCAATTGGGTTATGGATTATACGTAAATGAACCTGGCTGTGATGAGTGCAGGTGGAAGATATTGTTGGGATGGTGGGTAGTCAGTTCAGTTAGGTAGGTTAGGTGGATCATATTCTCAGGGCTAGTCTGGGGCTTGGTGCAGGTCATTCTCTTTAAATAGCATATCAAAACATGGTCTCTTCAATGGAAACCCCATGATGCGTGTTCTTTGTAACTTCTTAGGCAAGGCCTCAAAATAGAATGATGTCATCTCACTCACACAGCTTGTATTCCAGTGCAAAATGGCAGCCTAAACATGAGAATAGCAATATTTCAATGTCAAATATGGAATCTTCAGGCAAAATGAGCACGATAAAACTGAGATTTGAGGTATTGTCTTTCCATATTTCTCATCCCTGAGTGCATGATTTCACATTTCACCAGAGTTAACAATGCTGTAGTCCATAGATACTCTCATCCCAATTATTACATTTCAAGTTCTATAAAATTTGCAGCATTTAAAATGTTGCTCCCTTTATCTTGTTAATTTCTAAAATTTGAAAATGTTAAAGATCCAGAACTGACCACCTTAAGCCATGTCTTGGTCCAGAGTACAGTTGGCCCTCCTTATCCATGGGGGATTGGTTCCGGGACCCCCGGCAGATACCAGAAAACGCAGATGCTCAAGTCCCTTATATAAAATAGTGTAGTATTTTCATATAACCTATGCACATCCTCACGTAGACTTTAAATCATCTCTAGATTACTTATAATACCTAATACAATGTAAATGCTATGTAAATAGTTGTTATATTGTATTGTTTGGGGAATAATGACAAGAAAAAAGTCTGTACACGTTCAGTACAGACGTGACCATCGTAGCATTTCTGGGAACGCTTGGCATCAGCCGATCCCAATTCTCCCATGATCTTTATGTTCTTGAGGTTGTAGCGTTTTACATAGCTAGCCAGCCATTCCTTACTAGCCTTAAACTCCTTCCTCTTGCCCACAGCACAAGTAGCGAACGAATGCTCAACTTCTGGGTTTTCCTGATCAGTGGTTGGTTGAATCTGCGCATGCGGAACCCGCGGATAAGGAGGGCGGACTGTACATCCATCCATCACATGGCAATGCTACCTATAATAGAGTAAATTTTATTTACTCCTCACTGCCATTTTCCACATTTCAGTGAGTTCTTCTGTAGCTTTTGCAGTCCAGTAAATCAAATTTCCTCTTTGCCTTCAAAACAAATAATATCATTAATTCTCCATGAATTAATTCCTCCTGCTTATGCATTGTGTGGGGTCATGAGAATGACACGGTTTGGTCAGAGCTTGAATGGGAAAAGGGGGTGCTGCTGGTGAACAGAAACTTGGACATTAAATTAGAGATCTGCCATGACATGTAGATGCTCAGGAGAGTGAGTGTTGGGTAATTGTCACTGAAGTGTTCTTTGGAAGACAAAGGGTCTGTGTCATTATCAGGTCAAATACGAAATAGAATGTCAGCAAATAACTTCAGAGGACTTGAGTTGAATTCCCAGTATGGTTCCTAAGTCAGACACATACTCATCTTGCAGGCACTGTGAAAGCTTTTGGCAGGATTGGCCAGCAAACAGCATGAGTCATTGAATACAAATAAAAATCCTGGTCTATGCAGTATTACTACTTTTCATGTTACAAATGAAGGATCTGGATGATGGAATTGATGGCTTTGTGGCCAACTTTGTGGATGATACAAAGATAGGTGGATGAGCAAGTAGAGTTATGGAAGCAGGGAATCTATAGAAGGATTTTAACAGATAAAGAGAATGGGCAGAGGTGGTAGGTGGAATACAGTGTAGGGAAGTCTATGGTCATGCACTTTGGTAGAAAGAATAAAGGCACAGACTATTTTCTAAATGGGGAGTGAGTTTAGAAATCAGAAGTGGAAAAGAACTTGTGGAAGATTCTCTTAAATATTAACATGCAGGTTAAGTCTGTAGCAGGGAAGGCAAATACAATGTTAGCATTTATTTTGAGATGACTAGAAAATCAAAGCGGGGATGTAATGCTGAAGCTTTATAAGGTGTAGTCAGATCACAGTTGGAGAATTGTGAGCTGGCATTGGAGAGGGTCCAGAGGAGATTCACGAGAATTTTCAGAAGGCCTTTGAGAAGATGCCGCACATGAAGCTGCTTAGCAAGATAAAAGCCTATGGAATTACAGGGAAGTTAATAGCATTGGTGGAGCATTGGCTGGTCAGCAGAAAACGAAGAGTGGGAAGAAAGGGATCCTACTCTGACTGGCTGCAGGTTACCAGTGGAGTTCTACAGGGCTCGGTGTTGGGACCACTGCTTTTTGCGATGTATGTCAATGATTTGGACTATGGTATTAATGGATTTGTGGCTAAATTTTGCCGATGATGCAAAGATAGGTGGGGGAGCGCACAATGCTGATGAAACAGCGAGCCTGCAGAGAGACTTGGATAGTTTAGGGGAATGGGTAAAGAAGTGGGAAATAAAATACAATGTTGGAAAGTGTATAGTCATGCACTTTGGTGGAAGAAATAAACGGGCAGACTATTGTTTAGATGGGGAGAGAATTCACAATGCAGAGATGCAAAGGGACTTGGGAGTTCTTGTGCAAGATACCCTAAAGGTTAACCTCCAGGTTGAGTCGGTTGTAAAGAAGGCGAATACAATGTTGGCATTCGTTTCTGGAGGTGTAAAATTTAAGAGCAGGGATGTGAGGTTGAGGCTCCTTAAAGCACTCGTAAGACCGCATTTGGAGTATTGTGTGCAGTTTTGGGCTGCTTATTGTAGAAAGGATATATTGGAGAGGGTTCAGAGAAGATTCACGTGGATCATTCCAGGAGTTAAAGGGTTTCCATATAAGGAACATCTGGCAGATCTCAAGCTGTATTCCCTAGAGTTCAGGAGAATGAGGGGGGATCTCATAGCCTGAACAGATTAGATATGGCAAAGTTATTTCCCATAGTAGGGGATTCTAGGACAAGAGGGCATGACTTCAGGATTGAAGGATGTCCATTTAGAACTGAGGTGTGGAGAAATTACTTTAGTCAGAGGGTGGCAAATCTGTGGAATTTGTTGCCACGAGTGGCTGTGAAGGCCAAGTCATTGGGTGTATTTAAGGCAGAGATAGATAGGTTCTTGATTAGCCAGGGTACCAAAGGGTATTGGGTGAAGCTAGGGGAGTGGGGATGACTGGAAAAATTGGATCAGCCCATGATTGATTGGTGGAGCTGACTCAGTGGGCCGAATGGCCTACTTCTGCTCCGAAATCTTATGGTCTTGTGGAGAATGATCCTGGGCATGTATGGGTTTACATATGTGGAGTGTTTGATGGCTTTTGACCTGGACTTACTGGAGTTGAGAAGAATGAAGCTTACCGAATGTTGAAAGGCCTGGATAGAGTGGACGTTGAAAGGATGTTTCCAATTGTGATGAAGTTGAGGGGCAGAGGGCAGAGCCTCAGTATACAAGGATATACCTTTAGAACTGAGATGGGGTGGAATTTCTTCAACCAGAGGGTGGTAAGTCTGTGGAATTCATTGTCACAGATGGCTGTGACAATGAATCTCTCTACCACATTCCCACACACATTTTTCTGTTGATCAGTGTTAAAAAAGCCAAATTAAATCCACTGTAATTTTGTAAAACAATAAAGTATGAAGACTTCCCAGAGGGGTGAAATTTTTTTTACAGGTATCATAATACCATAGGCACTCAAATAACATTGAAATATTAAATATACAGCAGACAAAATGAGGACCACCGTCAACTGTAAACTCAACTGGACAAGCTACTCATATTGTGGTTTCAAAATCAGATCAGAGGGTGTGTATTCTCCAAAATGTTATCTGCTTACCTGATTGAGTACTGCTCCAAGAATTATTGCATTGCACTAACCAGAATAATACATGCTGCCTGATTGTTACCCTTCCATGCCCTATATGTTAATTCCCTCTAATACTGCAGCCCAGCAAAAAAAAAAATGCACTGCAGTTCCCCTCTTTGACTATTCAGACAGCTTCTCCCAAACCTGCAACTCTACCACATAAATAGGACAACAGGAACCTAAGCACCTGCAAGTTCCTTCTCAGTTCCTGTACAATCTTGACTTGGAAATATCTTGACATCTCTTTATTGTTGCAAGGTGTTAATATTGAACATAGAACATTACAGCATAGTACAGGCCCTTTGACCCATGATGTGCTGACCTTTTAACCTACTTTATGATCTATCTCACTCTTCCTACATAGCTATCCATTTTTCTATCATCCATTTGCCTATCTAAGAGTTTCTTAAATATCCCTAATGTATCTCCTCTAACATTATACCCAGCAGGATGTTCTGTGCACACCCACTCTCTATGTTTAAAAAAACCTTTGACACACCCCTGATTCTTTCCTCCAATCATATTGATAGGAAGTCATGGAAGTTTCTACCTAAAGCATTTGAGAGGTTCAAAAGGTGGCTTTTAAGGTGATTTTGAACTAAGGTAGTTTAAGGAATCAGCTATAGTGTTGGGGAGCTAGGAGTCAAGCCATTTATTACAGAATATCCAACATCTGGCTGTTTTGCAGCCATAGTATTGTGTTTCTTGATTAATTAAATTTTTGTTTAATTCAAATTTTGCTTCATGAAATTGGCAGCATTAATATCATAAGAAATATGAAGTTCATTTTCTAATATTTTCAAGACTTTATACTTTTATTATTGTTAAATAGCTTGTTTACCATTATGAATGCTTCTTAACTTTCAGAATCTATTGGGTGAAGTGAAGTTAAATTTCTCTGAAGAGAGATCATTTGAAAGATATTCCTAATGTGTATTGCTACTGTTAATTTTGTTTGGCTAAACGAATTTCGGAAGTTGTTCTTTAAAAAGTTTAATTTTAATTGAAATTGGTTAAGGTTCAGTGATTTTAATCTTATGGTTTTGTTTAATATTATTGGAACACCAGAGCATGATATGGATGTCTGATGATGGAATAGGGAAATCTGATCCAAATGCAAATTCATTACTGAAACATTGATTTCTATCTTTGTTGCTATGTTCAACATGATACCTCCTAAATTTTGCTTTTCACTGCAACTAGTTATTTGGGTAAATGTTGGAAATCATCAGATCCAGATCAGCAATTGCTCTTTTATTTTAATGTTGGCTGTGATGAATTCTGAGCACTATTCTTTCACTTCTTTGGCAGAATATTTAATATATAGCTGTACAAAATATGTTTTGCTTGTATTAACAATGTTGAAGTCATGTATAGATATTTGAACAGAAGGCAGAAAGTGAGTGTTGGAATGAGGCAGATTCAGGGTGAAGATGATAGAAACATAGAAAACCTGCAGCATAATACAGGCCCTGTGGCCCACAAAGCTGTGCCGAACACGTCCTTACCTTAGAAATTACCTAGGCTTACCCATAGACCTCTATTTTTCTGAGCTTCATGTACCTGTCCAGGAATCTCTTAAAAGACCCTATCTGCCTCTACCATCGTCGCCGGCAGCCCATTCAACACACTCACCACTCTGCGTTTAAAAATAACAACAACTTACCCCTGACATCTCCTATGTATCTACTTCCAGGCACCTTAAAATTGTGCCCTCTCGTGCTAGCCATTTCAGCCCTGGGAAAATGCCTCTGGCTATCCACACAATCAATGCCTTTCGCCATCTTATACTCCTCTATGAGGTCACGTCTCATTCTCCGTCGCTCCAAGGAAAAAAGGCCAAGTTCACTCAACCTATTCTCAAAAGGCATGCTCCCCAATCCAGACAACATTCTTCTAAATCACTTCTGCACCCTTTCTATGGTTTCCACATCCTTTCTATAGTGAGGCGACCAGAACTGAGTACAGTACTCCAAGTGGAATCTGACCAGGGTCCTATATAGCTGCAACATTACCTCTCAGCTCCTAAACTCAATCCCACAATTGATGAAGGCCAATGCACCGTATGCTTTCTTAACCACAGAGTCAAACTGTGCTGCAGCTCTGAGTGTCCTAGGGACTCAGACCCCAAGATCCCCCTGATCCTCCGCACTGCCAAGAGTCTTACAAGTAATACTATATTCTGTCATCATATTTGACCTACCATCCAGGTCATTTATAAAAATCACGAAGAGTAAGCGTCCCAGAACAGATCCCCGAGGCACACCACTGGTGACCGACCTCCATGCAGAATATGACCTGTCTATAACCACTCTTTGCCTTCAGTGATCAAGGCAGTTCTGGATCAACAAAGTAATGTCCACTTGGATCCCATGCCTCCTTACTTTCTCAATAAGCCTTGCATGGGGTACCTTGTCAAATGCCTTACTGAAATCCATATTCTGTACACTACATCTACTGCATTTCCTTCATCAATATGTTTAGTCACATCTTCAAAAAATTCAATCAGGCTCGTAAGGCATGACCTGCCTTTCACAAAGCCATGCTGACTATTCCTAATCACATTATGCCTCTCCAAATGTTCATAAATCCTGCCTCTCAGGATCTTCTCCATCAACTTACCAGCCACTGAAGTAAGACTCACTGGTTTATAATTTCCTGGGTTATCTTTACTCCCTTTCTTGTATAATGGAACAACATCTGCAACCTTCTAATCCTCTGGAACCTCTTCCGTCCCCATTGATGATGCAAAGATTATTGCTCCCTCGCCTCCCACATCTCGTCTGGTCTCGGTGACTTTAACCAACGATGCTTTTCAAAAGCTCCAGCATATCCTTTTTCTTAATTTCTATATGCTCAAGCTTTTCAGTCTGCTGTAAGTCATCCCTACAAATGCCAAGATCCTTTTCCATAGTGAATACTGAAGCTAAGTACCTCTGTTCTTTCCTCCGGTTCCATACACATTTTCCCACTGTCACACTTGATTGGTCCAATTCTCTCATGTCTTATCCTCTTGCTCTTCACATACTTGTAGAATGCCTTGGGATTTTCCTTAATCCTGTCCACCAAAGCCTTCTCATGGCCACTTCTGGCTTTCCTGATTTCTTTCTTGAGCTCCTTCCTGCTAGCCTTATAATCTAGATCTCTATCATTCCTAGTTTTTCTGAAACTTTCATAAGCTCCTCTTTTCTTCTTGACTAGATTTACAACAGCCCTTGTACACCACGGTTCCTGTATCCTACCATCCCTTCCCAATCTCATTGGAATATGCCTATGCAGAACTCCATGGAAATATCTCCTGAGCATCTGTTCCCAATTTATGCTTCCAAGTTCTTGCCTGATGGCCTCATATTTCCCCTTACTCCAATTAAGTGCTTTCCTAACTTGTCATTTCCTATCCATCTCCAGTGCTATAGTAAAATAAATAGAATTGTGATTACTATCTCCGAAATGCTCTTCCGCTGAGAGATCTGGCACCTGACCAGGTTAATTTCCCAATACCAGATCAAGTACAGCCTCTCTTCTTGTAGGCTTATCAACATATTGTGTCAAGAAACCTTCTTGAACACACCTAACAAACTCCACCCCATCTAAAACCCTTGTTCTAGGAACACGCCAATTGATATTTGGGAAATCAAAATCTCCCACCACAACAAGCCTGTTATTATTACAACTTTCCAGAATCTCTCGCTATTAGCTCCTCGATGTCCCTGTTGCTATTGGGTTGTCTAGAAAAAACACAGTAGAGTTTCTGAACCTTTCCTGTTCATAACCTCCACCCACAGAGATCCCTCCATGTCTTCCTCCTTTTCTGCAGCCGTGACGCTGTCACTGATCAACAGTGCAACGCCCCCACCTCTTTTGCCTCCCTCCTTGTCCTTTGTGAAATATCTAAAGTCTGGCACTCGAAGTAACCATTCCTACTCCTGAGCCATCCAATTCTCTGTAATGGCCACAACATCATAGCCCCAAGTTCTTGTCCACACTCTTAAGCTCATCTGCTTTGTTCATAATATTCCTTATATTAAAATAGACACATCTCTAACCATCGGTCTAAGCGTGTCCCTTCTTGATCACCTGCCTATCCTTGCTTTCTTACTGTCTCTGTTTGTAACCCAATCACCTCTTTCTTTGTCTCTTCAGTTTGGTTCCGACCCCACAACAATCCTAGTGTAAACTCTCCCCAATAACCTTAGCAAACCTCCCCGCCAGGATATTGGCCTTCCTGGGATTCAAGTGCAACCCGTCCTTTTTGTACAGGTCACTACTGCCCCAAAAGAGGTCTCAATGATCCAGAAATCTGAATCCCTGCCCTCTGCTCCAGACCCCCAGCCACGCATTTATCCTCCACCCCACTTTATTCCTATACTCACTGCCATATGGTGTAGGCAGTAATCCCGACGTGAGTACCTTTGTGATTCTGTTTCTCAACTTCCTTCCTAATTCGCTGTAGTCTGCTTTCAGGACCTCCTCTCTTTTCCTGCCTATGTCATTGGTACCAATATGTACCACGACCTCTGGCTGTTGTCCTTCCCACTTCAGGATATTGTGAACATGATCAGAAACATCCCGGACCCTGGCACCTGGGAGGCAAACTACTATCCATGTTTCTTTCCTGTGTCCACAGAATCACCTGTCTTACCCCCTAACAATGGAGTCCCCTATCATTGCTGCCATCCACTTCCTTTCCCTACTCTTCTGAGCCACAGAGCCAGACCCTGTGCCAGATGTCTTGTGTCTAGAGGCAGAGGTAAAACTAGAATGCCGAACACATATTTGATATTGCTGTTTAATGAGGAAGAGGATGGTGTCACAAGGAGTGCAGAAGAGGAGATAGAAGATATGGGATGAAAACAGAAAGCAGTGCTGAGAACACTGGCTATGCTTAAAGAAAAAAAGTCTCTTTGTTTAGGTGGGAGGTATTCTGGAAAGGTGAGGGAGTTGGTGGTGGTGATAAGAATTCTATTAGTTTTTTAAATAGTTACGGAGAGAGATAGGACTTGACCACAGATTGAAGTCCTAAATTGGTGGTTAGGATGAGATAATGCAGAGCTCAATTCGGTTAGATGCTTTGCAGTTAATGGGAGGATTGGAAAGTTGGATGCCTTTAAAAGTGGGATAGGTGAAGTTCAGAGCCACAATGTTCAGTTTGAATGACAGTCAAGGATTAGTGAACCTGGCCAATGGCGTAATAAGGGTATGTGCCAGTTATCGCTTTAGAAGATGTTGCTAAACACAAGCAAGTGGTTAGCTCAGTTAGGCATCTTTATTGGCATGGACAAGTTGTGCCAAAGGGGGTTGTTTTCCATGCTGGATGAAGCTATGACACTAAATAGGTTAGAATAAAATGTTTTATCACAAACATTAAGACAAGAAATATTCTAAAAGAAATTATTGTGGAAGCCATATTGCAATGTTTTTTTAAGTAATAGGCAGTGGTTTTGGAAAATGGTAATTTAGGGCCATACAGTATTTTCTGTGATATGAAGTTATAAGATCCTCCAATATTACTAGATGTTGAGAAATTGGGACACAAAAATACAAATTCATCTTTAAAAAGTCCCCAATCTCCATATTTCTCAACTTGTTTGGGAATTAAAGACGGTAATAGTTAACTGGATGAAATGTCAGTAAGTCAATTTTTATACATAAAAGCTCTTGCAGAAATTTGGAAGTGGTTACACTGTTTGAAGAAGCTAATTATCCAGGAAAACCAGATAGGGTTGTAAACATTTTGGTTTATATTTTACTAACTCGATGACAATTTTCTAAGCTAAGTATCCTCAAAATGAGCAGTCTTCTTTTATGTCAGGATCACGTTTTATTTGTGTATATTATTGTCTGAGTTTATTGAATCCATTACAGTGTGTTGTCTAATGACGAGGGTAGTAGTTGCAAAGGAAACACTTTTTTTTTGCAGCTTAGTCAGCACTTAGTAAATAATATATCTAATTCAGTTACCTGTTTAAAAAAAAGTCCAATTGACAATCTTCTTAACTGAAAATGGTGAATGATCTACTGACGCTATCTGTTGAGGTCTGGAGTCTAATGTAATATCTGGCAATTAACCTTGTCTAGTCTGTTTAATGTTGATATGAGAAATGGTCTACATTTAAATTTGCAGGACAACTTTAAAATTTACTAACAGAATAGTCTTTTAGTCTTGCATCACATTTAAATTTGTGATGTAAAACTAAATAATTATACTGTTAGTAAATTTCTGGCTTTAAATCAAAAGTGCCATTTATAAAATCATCTTTTAAGAATAACAAACATTTTGCAATAGTGCTTTTGCTGTGGGATAAATGTTTATTATACTTGACAAAATGCAACATTTTATGTTATGAACAGTCAGGTATCAGCATTCATTCAATACCTCAGAAAACACATTCTATCCTCAAGGCATACAGTTGTAGTTTGAATGTGAACATGTAAAATAAGTTGACAGTTCAGTAATGCTTTGAGGAAATGCTACATTGTTGGAGGTGCCATCAGTAGAAGAAGCACAAAATTGGATAAGTCTTAGAGGCACCAAATATTATTTACCCTCTCTGGTGAAAAGAAACATTTAAAGAAGAGCAGGAGTGTTTTCTTGTATGTTTTGAACAATATTAATTTATTCTGTTGTTGGATCTTGTTAAAGCTCAATTTGGCTGTTGAATTGAGCTTTTTACCAGCTGTAAATGTAATTCAAAAAGGCTTCTTTTACATTAAGTATCGTTTGGGCCTAAGATTTTGCACGCATAAAATTGCAAGTCTTCCTTTAATTTTTCTTGAACAGGAGGTCTTTCTATTTGATGTTGATGTGATAATTTTTCTCAGAAAGAAAGCCATGGGAACTTTTAAGTGCCAGAAGTTAGCAATTCTTGATCTTTCTTTTAATAATTTGTAATTGTTTGTGAATTCAATTGAATTTTGTTTGTTGCTTTTAATAGATTTTTAAGGAGTGAAATGTCTGAATGCATCATTTTGAATCACTCAGGAAATTTAATCAGTTAACTTTTGGGCGGAAGTTATTCTCACATACTTAATTTCCACTTTGGGTATATACAGTATGGTGAGCACGTAAGGAGAAATTCAACCTTATTGTCTCAGGAACACTTTTCACTAAGCATTTCTAGGACAAAATAGTCTTCCCAGTACAGTTCCAGAGTGGGAGCTCTTAACTGGAAAATCAGTTAATTAAAATTCAGTAGGCAACCTCCACTCCTTCACCTCCTCGATGTCCATATTGCTCCCCACCTCTATCATTGCTTAATTTCTTGATTTCCCTCAATCTATCCACAAGTGCTTTTATTTTCAATCCCCCACCATCTATCAATTTATGTACCATTATTTTTCAGGCTTTGTATGACCTGTGGCTACAGACCATTGTTAACACAACCTCTATTTCAAATGCCAGGACACACCTTTTCAAAGTTTAAAATGTGCAGAGTTTTGGTCATTGATGTTCACCCAAGACCTTACAAGACTTTAGGGACCAAGTGTTTAAAGTTGTCTTGTGTATTGTAATTGTACAGCACGGAAACAGGCCCTTGGGGCCTATCACATTCACACCAACTATCAAGCAGCTATCAAGTCTTCCCTAATTTTTTTTAACTCTTGCATCCATGTTAATTCCACATGTCTTATAAGAGGGATAGCTAATTAGCCTAGCCTCCAGCATACCTTTACAATGTGGGAGGACATTGGCGCACATGGTAGGAAACCCATCAGGGCATGAGGCAAGCATGCAAATTCCAACCTGATAATATCCAAGTCAGGATCAAACCTTGGTTTCCAAATTTTGCACTTTTTTTTGTTCATTGGTATATAAAGCAAAGATGATTTGAATTTAGAATTTTTTGCTTGACTTATTTGTTGGTTTTCTCTTTTCAAGTTCTTTAGGTGTTGGTTCACAGGCAAATGGACCTTCCAGTTCAAACTTGTTGACAATTCCTAAATCTCGATCTGCATCCTTATCTTTAACATCTCACCATCTTGGGCCCAGACGAGCAGGTAACAAATTTTGTTTCCTTTTAAAATCATTTTTAGTTGCTCTTTATAAAACTAAAATAGCAATCAGGAAAGAAGTTGCTGCTTAAAAAGTCTAGGATCTACAAGCAGCTTAAAATGAGAACTTACAGAATGGTCTTCGTATGCAAAGCTTGCACCTTTTTGGATATAGGCATGTAGGGATGTGTAAATATCAAAAGAGAGCACTGCTATATTTTTTTCTTTGTATGGATGAATGTCAAGAGTAAAGTGGGAAAACAGAAAAAACGATTTCATTTAGTTTAAAATAAATCCTGTTTTCAGGTCACTTGACACCTACTTCTCTGCTTTATGACTGGTTTCCTTCTGCATAAATGATTTACCAGTTACCTGGCCTTTATTTTTTAAAGCTGTCTTAGTCAACAGGATGGATCATTAATACTTTTCCAGTGGGGCTGCCAAGTACAAACTTGTTGAAAGAAGCTTAAAAGCGTTATCACTGTTGCCTCTGGCATGATTGAAAGACTTTCTCATTTAACTTATCACTCCCTGATTCAGACATATCCGGGTGTGGTATTCAATGTTCCCTCTAATTGTAATGACCAGTGTGTGCAAAAATCTTGTGCTGTGTAATTTTTTGCCTAGTGACAACATCATGTGCACACTGAATTTTATATATTAAGGTATTCATTTTAACAGCAAGCAAAACATTGTCAATAGGAACTTTGATCTCTGGGTTTGATCGTTTTCACTCTCATTCAGCTGCACTCTCACAAACATACTTAGCAAGCTTGTAGTGGGTAATGAAAGATTTTTTCACCAGAGCTCTTGCACACTGTGATTTGCTTGTTAAATGACACTTTAAAAAGTCATGCTTACAAATATCACTCCACTTCTTCCCACTTGCAAATTTTCCAGCATCGTGATAGTACACGCATGTCACACCAGTTTCTGTATTTATTGTACGTCATAAGCTTTCGATATAACAATTTCTACTGTTTCATTAAGTCATTCTGCTTTATATGAGCTAGCAGTTCTTTTGTGCTTCACGCCGTTTTCTTCTTTGGAATTCAATATAGTGAATCAATAATTTCTTCGATTTAAAAAAAGCAGTATAAGTAAGCCAGTTCTAAAATCTGCAGACAATTCATCGCAAACTCCACATTGTCAACACCGTCCGCATCAGAAACCAGAAAATGAAATGTGATTGTGTACAATTGTGAAATATATTAAATATGCCAATGAGGTAGAGGGTGACATGCAGTTTAAATTCCTTTGTGTGCTGGTAGCAAATGATGCATTGCACACATCTTAAAACAGTGTTTCTCAAATGGGGTTCTGTGAGAGATTGTAATTAAAAAAAATAAAAATCATTTTCTGAACATTGTACATTGCGCAATGCTAGAGCTCGCAGTGGTGGGCTGTGACCAGAAAGTCCCATTAGCAATCTCAGCCCAGTATGGCAGAGTGCAGTTGGACCATGTTCATTTGGTTGAGTCCATCCTCAGTTTTCAGTGCGAGATAGGGGAGGTCATTGATGATTGGTCAGTACTGTATTGCACGAAGGGGAGGACGGTAGTCTGATAATTGGTGAGCACTGTATTACACAGAGGGGAGGATGGTAGGCTGATGGTGTGCGCTGTTGAGCACTGTTTTACATAGCAGGGAGGACAGTAGGCTGATGAGGAGCATGAAGTATGTTTTCTGAGTGTTGAATGGACTCTTCCAACTTGGGTTGTGATGTCAACCACTCCCTCCTGGATTACCTTCCCTAACTTCCTGTAACGTGCTGCCGATTGATTTATGGGTGCGAATAAACTCTACTGGTGGTGTAGAAAACTAGAGGGAAATTTTCATTCTAAAGAAAAATTTTTACATGCCGCATTCAACTGCTGGCGTGCCACAGATAACATATTTTCATATTTTGTGCAGTTTTCTCATTTAGTTACTTATTATGCCATTCTTATGCAACAATGGACACAAAGAAAATTCAGTCTTTACAATGAAAGCTACTTATCAGTGGATTTTACATGAACTGGTGATCTGAGTTGTCCTATTCTGTTGTGCTAGTCTGTGGTAAGCAACTTACAAATGCCGCAATGGCTCCAGCAAAATTGTAAAGATACTCAACTATAAATCGCAGTTATATGACATGTAAAATTTCTGATTATTTTAAATGATATTGGAATCTTAAAATAAGCAGAGTAAAGCTTTTGTTAATAAAGTTGCTGTCAGTAACAGGGTTCAAGAAGCAAGTTATTTAGTAGCAGAACTTATTACCTAGAAAAGGCAAAGTCACACAGTTGGTGAGAACCTAATAATGCCAGCATGTTATAGTGGGTAAAATGCTAGGATAAGATACAGTACGAATTTAAAAGGTTTCACTGTCAAATAATATGATAAGTCAATGTATTGATGACATGTCACATGATGTAGAAGAGGTTTTGTGTAATAAACTGAAAAACAACAAATTCTCTGTCCAGATTGATGAGTCAACAGATATCATCAATAAATGTAATGTTGCAGCATTTAAGTGATTTGTAAATGATGGTGAAATTCAAGAAAATTTTTTTCTGTTGCAAAGAGCTGCCCAAAAAAAGCAAAGGCCAAGATATATTTAATGTTTGGTCTTCATATCTGGAAGCAAAAGTTCTGGCTTGGAGGAACTTTGTTTGCACCTGTACTAAAGGTGCCCCATCATTGTGGTTGGTTCCAAGAAATAAACATTGTCACAACACACTGTGGAACTTGTGTGAACTTGCATCATATTTGCAACATCTGTGCAGGGCATGATTCAGGTCTTAACCAGAGAATTGAGGCTGCCTTCAGCATTAAAGTGTCAACCCTATCAGGACTGCTACCTGGAAGTTGGAATTGTATATCTCACAGTTAGATTCAATTTTCACAATTACTGCCTGGGTCATGTGCTTTGATTTAGCAGGGACTTGGGCAGGTCAGAATCAGTGTTATTTCGAATCAGAATCAGTTTTATTATCACTCACAAATGTTGTGAATTTTTTTTTGTTTTATGGCAGCAGTAAAGTGAAAAGCATAAAATACTATAAGTTACAATAAAAATAAAAAGTGCAAAAGGTGGCAAGTTTCTGTGTGAGGCTGTTTGGGGAATTATGAAGTATTCACATTCAGAACTACTAGAGTTGAAATCTGCAGCCATAGATTTAAATTTGGCCACATGGAGAGCATTTAAAGGCATTAGCTATGCATAACCATATCTCCTTAACATAAATATTTTTGGAATATGTGATCCCACTGACTTGGCCCCTCCCCAATCTCTGTCTTTGGCCCCACCCCTTCTGTGCTCCATCTTTGTGCACACCTTCTGATACAGCAGCACCAAGCCTCTTGTATTCTCCATTGTTTGTTTTAGAAGAGTGTAGCCTCTGTGTCTCTCCTTTCCATCCCAACAGTTTGCTTATCTCCATGCAGTTATAGTTGTCTAATTCCTTGAATCTTCACATGCAAGCAATATTCCCAGCACCACCAGTCAGCTTCGTGTCTAACTGTTACTTGCACATCCAAAACCATTATGATGAATTTTCCAAGTTCACGTATGTATCTTCTGTTTTTTTTGCTTGTTAAGTGATAGATGTATCTCACCAGGCACTGTAATCTTTTTGAAGTTAGTATCACTTAATAAAATGTTTTTACTATTTATATTGTTATAAACACAATAACCCTAAAATTAATAGTATTCAAACTTCCAGGTTACATTGTATTGGAATGTACTGTGCCATATTTGTAAATCAGATTTTCTATAATTAACTCTCAGCTTATCAACAAATAATTTCCTTAAATTTTTGATGTTCAGAATTTGGGCCTGGCATTTTGGGTATAAAGTTATAGGGAGCTACAGCAGAGAAACAGGCCTTTCAGCCCATCTAGTCTGTGCCAAACTATTATTCTGCCTCATCCCATCGACCTACACCTGGACCATAGCCCTCCATACCATTCCCTCATGCATTCCACACTTTTACCAGTGAAGTTCCTCTTCATGATCCCCTGAGATATTTCACCTTTTACCCTTAACCCATGACTCTAGCTCTAGTCTTGCCCAACTTGTATGGAAATAAACCTGCTTGTGTCTACTGTATCTATACCCCTCATAGTTTTGTATACCTTTTAGCATATTTCCCCTCATTCTCCAATGTTCCAGCCTATTCATTCTTTCCCTGCAACTCAGGTCCTCCAGTTTCAGTGACATCCTTGTAAGTTTTCTCTGTACTCTTTCAACCTTATTGGTATCTCTCCTTTAAGTAGATAACTAGAAGTGCACACAATACTCCAGATTTGCCTCGCCACCGTCTTATACAACTTCAATATGACATTCCAATTTCTGTACTCGGTGTTTTGATTCATGAATGCCAATGTGCCAAAAGCTCTCTTTACAACCCCATCTACCTGTGGTACTTCTTTCAAGGAATTATGGATCAGTAGAATACAGCAATCAGAAACTATCGAAAGCACATGCTTACAAAAACACTTTATTAAGAGTGTAAGATAACTGCTAAATACAAACAAAGCAAAGGAATTTATTTCTTTTGAATGCCAATAAATATTTTATTAAAAATTGAGTTTTAGAATTTGGTACAAAATTAAGTTCACAGTATTATAATAGTAGCGAGAAGAGGGCATAGCCTGGATGGTGGGGGTCTTGTGTCAGTGCTCCACGTATATGTACTGGTTACTTTAAATTGTTCATTTAGTATCATATACCCATTAGCTAATACACACAGAAGGAAGTAGTGCTTTATTGCAGACTTGTGTTAGGCTGCTTGGACTTGGCCTTCAATTCCTAAAATACAGAAAATTTAAATGATGGGTAACCAGAAGCTTGAGGTTGGAATGAAAAGTTCTACAAAGCAGTGACCCAAACCATCGGTTTGGTTTCTCCAATGCCAAATTGGATGTAGTGCAATGAATTGCTGCTTCAGCTGGGAGAAGTGTTTGGTCTTTAAATGGTAAGAAGGGAAGAGGTAAAAGGGCAGTTTTGCAACTCCAACATCTCTGTGGGAATATTTCATACAGATTTCATCACTCTTATGGAATTTTGTTTTTGGCTTTCACATGATGAAAACAATTGGGACTTGAAGATTACTAACTTTTAAAATGAATTGCATTTTTCACATCTAAACTATTTCCGCAAAATTATAAATGGGCAAAGTGTGCTGCCGTGGATCATACTGTACCTTAAATGTAACGTGGTTTAGGTTGTCTTTTAATCCATTTTTGGTATTTCAGGTTTTAGGCAGTGAAGTATAGTGCCACATATTGATGAAATGTGGATTTACATCCTTAGTTTATCCACACTGAGGAGATTACAGTGGATGCATGACAAGACCAGTATATCAAGTGGAGAAAAAATTTCTGAGAGAGAACTTATTATGTTGCACACTTGGTGCATTTGGTTCAGAATAATTTTGACAGAGGCCCAAATGTATAATTTACTACTGATTCTGCTTAAGTAGTTAAAGTGCAGCAGAAAATATTTGAAAATTTATTTGGAATTAAATATACATTTCCTCAAGCTAAAGATTTTGAAATAAAATATTTGTGATATAGTTTGATTCAACTGATGAATCCTCTTTTTGTTCTAGGTACTTCTCCAAGCCTCAGTCCTGTGAATTCCCCAACTCATGGACCAGGGGCAATGGCAAGCTTTAATCGCTCACCAGTAGAATTTCCCGATACAGCTGATATTTTGACCAAACCAACTGTGAATCTTCATAAACCAATTGGATACACATTTAGTTCTCCAGAGTTTCAACAGTCAGCTAGAGTATCAAGCACAATACTCTGCAGCAGGTACATGATACTTTACTGAATGTGTGTGCTGAAAGTTGAGTGTTATTTCTTAAAAAGCAAAATAGAGAAGAGATGAACATTTCATGGGAATAAAATAATATAACTTTATTCCTTCAATTTAACTTTTTGATAGAAAATACATATGATACAGTTTTGATTAAGTTGATAATGTTATGTTCAAAATTTCTAAGAAATTCCACAAGGTTTTTAACAAATACTGCACTGATATGGGATACCTATACAAGAACTTGTACAGTTCTTGTATATTTCAGGTATGACATATGAAAGTCAATTTTAAGGGCGAGAAAGTAAAACTGATTGAGGTTAGAAATGGAATTGGATGCACATCAGCACTGGCAGGGTATGCAGGCCATTATTTACTACAGAGTGAAACTTAACTTCATGAGTGGCTTCACTCCCAGATGACCTCAATATCTTTTATGCATGCTTTGAAAGGGAGAATAAAATTACATCTGTGCTGATCCCTGCTGCATCTATTGACCTTGTGATCATGGTTTGGGAGGCCAACATCAGAATACCTTTCAAGAGGGTGAACCCTTGTAAAGCAAGGGCCCTGATGGTGTACCTGGTAGGGCTCTGAAAACCTGTGCCAACAACTAGCAGGAGTGTTCAAGGATACCTTCAGTCTCCCATTGCTGCAGTCAGTTTCCCACTTGCTTCAAAAGGTTGACAATTATACCTGTGCTCAAGAAGAGTAGGATGAGTAGGATGACTATTGCCAAGTGGACTCACATCTACTGTGATGAAGTAGTTTGAAAGGTTGGTCATGGCTAGGATCAACTCCTGTCTAAACAAGCACCTTGGACCTGCTGCAATTTCCTATCGCCACAGTAGGTCTACAGTGGATGCAATCTCACTGTTTTTCCATTCAGCCTGGAGGATAGTACCTACACCAGGCTGCTCTTTATTGATTATAGCTCAGCATTCCACGCAATCATGCCATCAGTTTAAATCAATGAGCTCCAGAACCTGGGCCTCTGTATCTCCCACTGCAACTGGATCCTCACTGGGAGACCATGGTCTGTGCAGAATGGAAATAACATTTCCTCCTCCTCGTTGACACTCAACACTGGCGTACCTCAAGGATGTATGCTTAGCCCAGTGTTCTACACTTCCTCCACCCATGGTTGTGTGGCTGGGCACAGCTTAAATGCTATCTATTAATTTCCTGGAGACACAACTATAGTTGGCAGAATTTCAGCTCGTGACAAGGAGGCATACTGGAACCAGATAGCTCAACTGGTTGAGTGGTGTTGCAGCAATGCCAGTATAACCAAGGAATTGATTGTGGACTTCAGGAAGGTGAAGTAGAGCAAACAGACACCAGACCTCATTGAAAAATGAGTGAGCAGTTTCAAGTTCCTGGGTGTCAACATTTCTGAAGATATACCTTGAGCTCAACATATTGATGCACTTACCAAGAAGGCATGACAATGACTACATCTCATTAGGAGTTTTAGAAGAATTGGTATGTCATGAAAGACACCTGCAGATTTTTACAGATGTACTGTGGAGAGCATTCGAACTGGTTGTATTCTAGTATTAAAGGGCCACTGCACCGGATCAGAAAAAGCTGCAGAAAGTTGGAAACTCAAGTCAGTTCCATCATGGGGAACTCTCCTTCTCAGCATCCAGGATATCTTCAAAAGGTGATGCCTCAAGATGGTGACATCTGTCATTAAGGACCTCTATCCCCCAGGATATACAGCTAAGTCCCCGAGTTACGAACATCCGACTTATGGACAACTCGTACTTACGAACTGGGGAAGGAGAATGCTGTCCGCCATTTTAAGTCTGATTGCAACGCCGTTCGCCATTTTAAGTTGTTGCCATTGACACTGTGTTGAGTGTTTAATTTTATATTTGGCTTAAATTTTTTCTTAGTAAGATTCACCCTGACACCCCCCCCCCCCCCCCCCCAATTCTGGTTGGCTGGTGGCGCAGTGATCAGAGCTGGGCTGGAGAACAGAGGTTCCTGAGTTCGATTTAGTGATAGACCGCTCCAGTGCCGGGTTGATGTCGAGCTCGCAACTCGACCTCTTTTAAAAAAAAACCTGTCACCTCCAGTTTAAATTCCCAAGTGGAATATTGTGGAGGATCAAATACTCAAACCAAACACAGCCACCACTTGTCCTATTTAACCTGTCTCAGTGTGGTGGAGTTTAGGGCCTGGGAATTCAGTGTGATGGTCCTTGGGAGCCGGTGGAGCTCGGGATTCGCCGCCCACAGTGTTTCTGTTCCATTGACGGGAAACAATTGTGATTGAAAATAAAGTAGAAATAATAAAGCGTTTGGAAAGAGGTGAAACACCATCGGTCATTGGAAAAGCTTTAGGCTACAGTCGGTCAACGATCGGAACAATTTTAAAGGATAATGGATAAAGCGAGAATAATGGAGCATGTGAAAGGCCCTGCCCCGATGAAAGCTACAATTATTACTAAGCAACACAGTGGTTTAATTATTGGAATACATATGTTTCTTAAATTTTTATATGCATAGAAAGGTAAAATATATACTATATACTAAGACAAACGTTTGACTGACGCTAAATAATACAGGATGTACTTGTTCTGACTTACGTACAAATCCGACTTAAAGACGGACTCAGGAACAGAACTCGTACGTAACCTAGGGACTGCCTGTACTACCATCAAGGAGGAGGTACAGGAGCCTGAAGACACACTCAATGTTTAAGGAACAGCTTTTCTTGTGCCATCTGATTTCTGAATGGTAGATGAACCCATGAACACTACCTCAGTTTTTATTCTCTTTCTGCACTGCTAATTTAATTTTAAAGAGAAAAATATGTATTAATTAATTGTAATTTATATTTTTATTATATGTATTGCAATGTACTGCTTCCACAAAACAACAAATTTCATGGCATATGCCAGTGATATTAAACCCCTAATTCTGATTTCCAACTTTCTGAAAAAGTGCTCTGTGGTCTTTCATATTCACTTTATAATAGATAGGGATTGCAGTTTCAGATTGGTTTCTGTAATTTGACATCTTTGATAGTTCAGTTTTGATAGAGTGTCAGCCTGATTTCTACTTCCTTGCAGTCATGCTAGAACCCAGAAGCTTGTGATTCAAAATAAGGTTTTACCATAGCTCGAATTATCAGAGTTCTTAGTTGAAAAGAATAGGAATTCTACATCTCTCAGACCTGACAAAAACAAATCAAGGTTCTAATATATTCGGTTTTTGTTTTGGAAAAACTGCTCTCACATCCTTAAAAAAAATATATATTGAAGAAAACACCAGAGCAAGATACGAGGGGTGATTGATAAGTTTGTGGCCTAAGGTAGAAGGAGTCAATTTTAGAAAACCTAGTACATTTATTTTTCAACACAGTCTCCTCTTACATTTACTCACTTAGTCCAGCAGTCATGGAGCATACGGATCTTGGACCTCCAGAAAGTGTTCACAGCATGAGTCATTGATAAGTTCGTGGCCTAAGGTAGAAGGAGATGAGTTATATACAGCTCTCGTTAGATAAATTTGCAGTTCAACTCTTTGAGTGATTATGCAGAAACGTTGAAGTTAATAACTCATCTCCTCACACAAAATTCCGTGGAACACAGCAGGCCAGGCATCATCTATAAGGAGAAGCACTGTTGATGTCTGGGGCCGAGACCCATCGTCAGGACCCGACAAAGGGTTTCGGCCCGAAACATCGACAGTGCTTCTCCTTATAGATGCTGCCTGGCCTGCTGTGTTCCACCAGCATTTTGTGTGTGTTGTTTGAATTTCCAGCATCTGCAGATTTCTTCGTGTTAACTAATCTCCTTCTACCATAGGCCACAAACTTATCAATCACCCTGATGAGTTATTAACTTCACACTTTCTGCGTAATCACTCAAAGAGTTGACCTGTATGTTCATGTAACGAGAGCTGTATAACTCATCTCCTTTTACCTTAGGCCATGAACTTATCAATTACCCCTTCTGTGGACACTTTCTGGAGGTCCAAGATCTGTATGCTCCATGACTGCTAGACTAAGTGTGTAAATGTAGGAGGGGACTATGTTGAAAAATAAATGTGCTAGGTTTT
The DNA here is from genome assembly GCF_030144855.1 of Hypanus sabinus. NCBI lineage: Eukaryota > Metazoa > Chordata > Chondrichthyes > Myliobatiformes > Dasyatidae > Hypanus > Hypanus sabinus. Next base: position 140,681,297 of record NC_082712.1, on the reverse strand, counting down.
CTAAAATTGACTCCTTCTATCTTAGGCCACAAACTTATCAATCACCCTTTGTACAACTAGGAATCATATTTGCATGATTTTGAAAAGATCTGTTTTTCTTATTCAATGTTTTATAGAATTTTTATTCCAAATCTTAGATAAATATGGCTGCCTGTCAACTGATAAAGATTCTAGTATAAACTAATGCTATGTTTATTATAAAAGAAGTTTCTATTGCACAGTTTAAAAATGCATTATTCCTTGAGCAACATTCCCTGTAAATTGAGTGACTTGCTGCACTACCTTAACTGTGGTTGAGACAAAGTGGAGTTTGTTGTTGTATGCATAGGTACACGCCATGCTTGATGTTCTAGTTCTGACTTTTAGCCACAGGCCTAAGGTACAAGTTTTATTTTGCCTTAGAAGTGCTATAAATACTAATATTTCCCAGATTGATTATAAAATAGACAACACAGCTTTGAGCTGTTTTACATTTAGGCTCTTTTTTCAAATCTGGATTTTAAGAAAGTCAAGCCAATTCTTTATTTTTTCTTTAAGTACATATAAAGAGAAAAATAAGTATTTATGCATTTTGTTCATTTTCTCCCCCATGTATTGTTTGTTCTTTCACAAAACTGTCCTAGTTGTGGCCGGCATGTGACTAGACCTGTTCAAAATACAGATTTACAAACAGTTGCAGAATCACCACATGTCAAGAAACCAGGTATGTTCATAAACAAAGTCTGTATTTGTGCATGTTAAGTATTCCCCTCAAAAAAAAACACTTTAATTTATGTTTCAGTACTGATGTAAACTGTTTTTATTGTTATAATTTAGTGTGATATTAGAGGGATTGTTCATTCCCCTTGTTGTCCAGGGATAATACCATTCATTTTAAAAATCTGTATTTTCTGGCCTGGCTGCAACATTGAAAAATCTCACAGTTGAGATTTAAAAAAAAATTAAAAAGAGTGTTTAAATTTCAATAGAACTAGTTCAGAAATGTTAGAGATGCCTTTGAAAAGTTAGAAAAAACCTACAATAAAATGTAATTTATGTTCAGGATAAAAATATTAAATAATATTCAGCAGAATTTTAAAATATTTTAAATTTAACTACTGTAATTTGCTTTTACCAAGAAAAAAATAAATCCATGATTATAACAAAGTATAAACCAATTTTTAGAAATATTGAAATTTTGAATATGAAGAATATGCTTTATTTTTTTAAAGATGAAGGTACTGAAAATGCTGCTAGTAGCAATGAATTGAAGGAATCAAAGGATACAGTGGGGACAGAATATAAAGATCAGCAAGAGAGCAAAAAATCCAAGAAATTTACAAATCATGAGGAACAGCTGATAGAACAACAGAATAATAAATCTGGGGTAAGATGCTCTTTAGCTTTTATTTACTGGTTTTGCAGACGTACATTGAAATTTATTCATATTTGTATCTATGGACAGCTTAAAGCATTCCATTTAGTTTCCATTCTTGTGCAGCAAATCATTAAACATTAATTGCAGCACTGATACTAAGAAATTTTAAGTATTTTAGATTATTTCATGTGCATTGAAGTTAAAAAAAACAGGTGATATGAAATATTTTTAATGAATCTTTTCATACAATTTTAATGTGTATGTTAAAACATCACTCTGAATTGTAAAAGTTAAATCAAAAATTAAAGCAACTTTATATTGTGTATGTAGTTACTAATGTAGTGTCTTTCATATCCTCAGGACTTCTGGAATTCTTTATCATAAATCATGTATTTGGTAGACAGATAAAACAAATGTAGAAGATAAATCTACCTCCCATCTGGAACTGAATTAAAACCTTGCTCCAACTTGGCATTCTCTTAAAGAAACTTACCAAGAAATTTATTGTAGAAGGATCGTTGGTGGGGTAGAGAGAGGTTTTTCAGCACAAATGGGCATGGGGTGTTGTTAGCAAGATGCATTGTTTCTGCTTAATTAAACTAACATTCTTTATAAATTGAGTGTATTTCCTGAAGGTTTGGTTGACACAAAATTCATGGTATTTTGTCAGTTTGGGGAAAGTTTTAAATGGGGAGTTGGCAAGTAAGGAATAGACAAAGTTGCCTAAGATCTGTTCCAGGGCAAAGGACAAAAGATGCAGGTGATTACAATTATAAAGAAACATGGTAGTTAATAAAAATAGATAACCATTAACAATTCCATTTTAGAGAAAAGAGGTTAAACACTGAGACTGCTGAATTTATTTTGATTTTAAAGGTTGTAAAATGTCTTATTTAAACATTTAAATGGGAGGAAGTGAAATGGAGAATTTATAATGCAAATAATGGAAATCAATATTATTTATATGAAAATATAATATTTAAGTGATCACGTTCTGCTTCTGCTCTCCCCTGCAGAGATGCAGTATAAAATGATAAAATAGAAACAAAAATGCTGTTTCACCAGTGAGGAGGGATTGAGGCCTTGAACACTGCGAAGGATGGGGTTAATAGTGTAGTGGTTGCATGGGAGTGAACAAAGTAACAGTTGGGTGTGTTCAAGATGGTAGTTAACGAAACAGTATTTGCCACAGTTAATCTTCATAAAGTTACTTTTCAAAAAATGCATTTTAATGATACTGCAACACCATCATTGATTTTTTTTAAATCAACAGCAAGTTCCAGACCTTTCGCTTGACTCAATAGATATAGAAGACACTGGGCTGTGCATGGATAAACTAAATAGTTGGAATTTTCCCATTTTTGAACTTGTAGAAATGACTGGAGGACAGTCTGGAAGAATTCTTAGTCAGGTTAGTTCTGCTTATGTTTTATTTTTGTTATTGATTTGGCATGTATTGTTATTGTTCATAAAGTTTTAGCAACACATTCAAAATGCTGGAGGAGTTTAGTTCACTTAACTTTAGTTCATAAAGTTTTGTTCACTTACAAAAATGTCTAATATAAAACAAAATCCTCAATCTATTTTTTAAAAATTGTGCTTTCTTATCAAAATCTATCTGAGTAAACATATTTCAAGGTGTTTATTGATGTTAGGAATTGAGTTTTGGAAGCAGAATGAAAAAAACTCATGCTACGAGATTGCACATCTTGCATGAGTGACGAGGAAAAAAATCTACTTCATAGTATTTATTTTGTCTTCAAATATCTAGGTATAAACAAGGCAAAAACCTAAAAAAATTTTTTTGTGTTAATAAATTCTAAACTGCAAACATATTTTAAAATGTATTTTTCCAAAATATGTTGATGAAATATTGAAATACCAACAGGTAATGTTCACATGCAAAATCTAAGTAACAAGTAGCTTTCAAAGAGCCAAATAGTGCTATTTTATGAAATATTTATGTCTGAAAATTAATTTGTAGTCCTGATGTAAAACCAATATCGAGCTCTGTGATAGTGGAAGGTCTTGTCTAGACTTCAATCAACATTTTGTAATAGGCATGCTAAATTGGGTATGAGTCAGAACTATGATGTCATTATCATGGAGCAAGAAGCCTAGACATGATTCGGCACTTCTTCACTATATAATTTTACTAGGGAATCCAAAATGTCTTTTCCTGGCTGACTTTGTCATTGGGAGCAATTGTGAAGTACTTTTTGAAGAAAGCATCATTGATGGACATGAAATTATGATGTCAATAGATTAAAGATATCCAATGAGGGTTTTTGTTGAGATTAAATACATAATTTAATAACTGCAGTTTCAAACCAATATTGTTCAAAATATCTGTGTAATTAAATGGAGCAAGTAGCGTTTCCCTAGAGTGGAGAGATGGAGGATTCATGCTATTGAATATTTTAGTGTCCTTTGTTATCTGCTTTAAGGATAATGTATGTTTGAAAACATGAGTAAATGAGAGTTTTACACAAAAAAGAATGGCAAGGTTATACTTAAATTCTTTAAAGAAAGTTGTAAACAAGATACTTATAAATTTGGTGGATATGTCTTTTAATAGTGTTACGAATCCCGTAACTGGAGAACTTACCAGCAAAGATAGAGAGGTCCGTTGAAGTCTGATGTCACTATTTTCAAACGTTTTTATTTATAAAGGGACACAAAAGTAAGGTTAATACATACATTCAGATAGTGCACATCGTCAACATTCAGATAGTGCACCAGCAAAGATAGAGAGGTCCGTTGATCTGATGTCACTATTTTCAAACGTTTTTATTTATAAAGGGACACAAAAGTAAGGTTAATACATACATTCAGATAGTGCACATCGTCAACACTCAATCTAACGCGCGGGTATAGTAATAATCATCATTAAGAAGTGAGCTCTACGGTTGTCTAGGGGTTAATAGATTGTCCGTCGGAAATATAAAAGTCACTCAGAAGGCTGCAGGCCTCAGCCCTTTGAACATTGCTGGGTTTCACGTGGGACGACCGAGAGAGAGAGAGATTGGGGGAGAAGAGAAAGAACTTGCCGAGTCTTGATGAAGCTTCCGTGAAATCGGGGGAGCGTTGATTTCCTCTCCCCCGATGTTAGTTAAAAGCGGTTTTCTGTGATTCCAGCCACAAATTCCAATCCCGGAATCTAACGCACGTGGCTTCCTTCAGGATGGCTTCCCGCTGCTGCGGGAACACTCTCTCGTGTCTTCTTGGTGCGTCTGAGGGGGCTGTCCCCCTGAGACTCTCCTTTATACTTCCTCACGGGGTCGCAGGTGTCAATCAGGTTGGGATGATGCAATCTCTCTCTCTCAACCAGCCCACCTTGCCCGAGGGCTTTTCACGTGGTCTCCATGAGACAATAGTCGCTGTCGTCTTATTCTGTATCCCGGGTGGGATGTGCAATTTGGCACCTCTCTCTCTCTCTCTCACGTCCTGGGTCTACTGACCCCCCCTCTCAACGGGTGCTCTTGTGATTCTCACAAAGGAGGGGCTGGGATCATAACAATAGGAAATATTATAAATTGATGATCTTGCATATGTTACTGCAGGGAACGAGTTTAAATAGAAAATTATGCCAACTGCATTCTCAGTACACTACGCTCTCATGCATTTGGTATCCATAGGATATTGTGGGTGTCAGTTGCATAAATATGTCGATTGTGTGAAAATTGCTCAAAATAAAAAAAACTAGTACTGCACACACAAATTTTTAATGGAATTGCCAAACTATATTTTATCTTTCTCACTGGTTATGAATATATCTATAAATTGTTGAGGAACCAGTTAGAACTGTGTGGTTTTTCACTTTTTTGCTTCAGTCTTTTCGATATTTCCAGTTTCTGCTTCAATGTTAAATATAGTTTCACTTTATACTTTTGCCAGGAATATTCTTATTCAGAGTAATCGATAGATGTGGGAAAGATAATAGTTTATGAAACAATTGGAAGCTACTGCCTCTTGTAACATGAGGGATTCAGGACAGTCTGTTATGTTCTTGGCAGTGCAACATGGCATGCCAGGTTCAAATTTAATTTTTGAAAAATGTTTTATGAAATTATTTAATATAGTTTTTGCAGATTACATGAGAATTCTGTTTGCATAAATACCAGATTTTAAAAAAGTTTACTGTAATTTGTGGCTCATATTGTGTAGGATGTGATGAACTTTGAATGTTATTCAAAATGTTATTCAAAAAGTTCTTCACGATTGCTGGCAATGATAAAGTCAGCCAGTAAAATACATTTTGGGCTTCCCAAGTAAACATATAGCGGTATTATGCAGTATATTTTATAATTAAACAAACTAATACATGTATAGTAATATTCCAGTTATTTGTATTTTGAAACTGATTTAATTATATCTCCTTTTTCAACCAGTTTCTGCATGAGCTTTATAACTGACAAAAAATTTGCTGTTTTTAGGTCATTTATTCTCTTTTTCTTGATACTGGCCTATTTGAACTTTTCAAAATCCCCGTTCGAGAGTTTATTAACTATTTTAGTGCACTGGAAAATGGGTATCGTGACATTCCTTGTAAGTATTAATATATTCTATTTACGGTAGATAAAGTATGTTCCTATCTGTAGCATTGCTCTTTATTAGTCAGAGAAAATAGTTATTATCTAGCTTTTCTCTTACTATTCCATTGCTTTTTATTCCTAGTTCTGCTTCTTTCCCATTTTACTTTAGTATATCGTTCCCCATTTTGATCCTGCCATCTGTCTTTTCTCTTAGTACTTTTCAGGTTTGAAGGAATGAATTACCTGGTCTGAAAGTGAAAGAAAACCCTCAAAATTCCAGGATGAAGTTTTTGTAACAGGAGCAGGGAAATTGTTAGTCTCTGTATGTTTTTTTTCTAGCACTTGTAATTTTCTATCTTTTGGCTCTCCTTGTCTTCCAAAGCTGCCTTTTCTTCCACTAATTTGCCACTTAGTCTTGCTGGTTATTCACTTTTCCCTTATTAGTGCCTTCACTTCTCACTTCATCCCTTTAAACTCAAAATTTGAATCCCAACTTTTCTATCCTCATTTTTATCCTCCTAATTTTTTATCTCAACTCTTCCAGGCCCATCTATTTCGTTCATAAGGGATATCATTTTTCTTATTTGTCAGTAACAGTATATTCTATTCAATACATAAATTCAAAATCAACACTTTTTTAAAACTAAAAATGAAAATGTTCCAAGGACTGGTAAAGCCAAAAAAAGGCTAAAATGAATGTGAGATTATAATAATTCCTTTAAATTGGTGATAACATCTCTTCACTGACGATCAACACTGGTGCACCTCAGGGCTGGGTGCTTAGCCCACTGCTCTACTCTCCCTATACGCATGACTGTGTGGCTGGGCATAGCTCATATACCATCTATAAGTTTGCTGATGATACCAACCATTGTTGGTAGAATCTCAGATGGTGATGAGAGGGCGTACAGGAGTGAGATGTGCCAACTAGTGGAGTGGTGTCGCAGCAACAACCTGGTGCTCAAGATGAAAGAGCTGGTTGTGGACTTCAGGAAGGGTAAGACAAAGGAACATATACTCATAGAGGGATCAGAAGTGGAGAGAGTGTGCATTTTCAAGTTCCTGGGTGTCAAGATCTCTGAGGATCTAAGCTGTTCCCACCATACCGATGCAGATATAAAGAAGGCAAGACAGTGACTATTCTTCATTAGGAGTTTGAAGAGATTTGGGATGTCAACAAATACACTCAAAAACTAGTGGTGTGCCACAGGGATCAATGCTGAGTCCATTGTTATTTGTCATCTATATCAGTGATCTGGATGATAATGTAAATTGGATCAGCAAATTTGCTAATGATACAAAGATTGGAGGTGTAGTGGACAGTGAGGAAGGTTTTCAAAGCTTTTAGAGGGATTTGGACCAGCTGGAAAAATGGGCTGAAAAATGGCAGATGGAGTTTAATGCAGACAAGTGTGAGATATTGCACTTTGAAAGGACAAACCAAGGTAGAACATACAAGGTAAATGATAGGGCACTGAGGAGTGCATTAAGACAGAGGGATCTGGTAATACAGATACAAAATTCCCTAAAAGTGGTGTCACAGGTATATAGGGTCGTAAAGAGAGCTTTTGGTACATTGGCCTTTATAAATAAAAGTATTGAGTATAAGAGTTGGAATGTTATGGTGAGGTTGTATAAGGCATTGGTGAGGTCGAATTTGGAGTATTGTGTGTAGTTTTGGTCACCAAATTACAGGAAGGATATTAAAAGAGTATAGAGAAGGTTTACAAGGGTGTTGCCGGGACTTGAGAAACTAAGTTACAGAGAAAGGTTGAATAGGTTAGGACTTTATTCCCTGGAGCATAGAAGAATGAGGGGAGATTTGATAGAGGTATATAGAATTATGATGGGTATAGGAGGAGTGAATGCAAGCAGGCTTTTTCCACTGAGGCTAGGAGAGAAAAAAACCAGAGGACATGAGTTAAGGGTGAAGGGGGAAATGTTTAAAGGGAACATTGGGGGGGGGGGCTTTTTCAGATAGAGAGTGGTGTGAGTGTGGAGTGAGCAAATAGATGAAATGGTAGATGCGGTCTCTCTTTTAACATTTAAGAAAAACTTGGACAGTTACATGGATGAGAGGTGTGTGAAGGGATTTGGTCCAGGTGCATGTCAGTGGGATTAGGCAGAAAAATGGTTCGGCACACCAAGAAGAGCTAAAAAGCCTGTTTCTGTGCTATAATGTTCTGTGTTCTAAAAACTGTAGATGTACTGTGGAGAGCATTCTGACAGCCTGCATCACTGTCTGGTATGGGGTGGGGGTGGGGGAGGTAACTGCACAGGACTGAAAGATGCTACAGAGGGTTGTAAATTGAGTTGGCTCGATGTTGAGTACTAGCCTAGAAAGTAACCAGGACATCTTCAAGGAGTGGAGTCTCAGAAAGGCAGTGTCCATTATTAAGGACCTCCAGCACCCAGGGCATGCCCTTTTCTCACTGTTACCATCAGGTAGGAGGTACAGAAGCCTGAAGGCACACACTCAGCGATTCAGGAACAGCTTCTTCCCCTCTGCCATCCGATTCTTAAATGGACATTGAACCCTTGAATACTATCTCAATTTTTAATACATATTATTTCTGTTTGCTGCTCAATTTTTAATATACATATATTTGATTTAATAATATAGTAATATAATATACATATACATGATTTGAGAGTTAGGGGGCAGAAGTTTAAGGGAAACACAAGGGGGTATTTCTTTACTCAGAGAGTGATAGCTGTGTGGAATGAGCTTCCTGTAGAAGTAGTAGAGGCCAGTTTAGTTGTGTCATTTAAGGTAAAATTGGATAGGTATATGGACAGGAAAGGAGTGGAGGGTTATGGGCTGAGTGCGGGTAGGTGGGACTAGGTGAGATTAAGGGTTCGGCACGGACTAGGAGGGCCAAGATGGCCTGTTTCCGTGCTGTGATTGTTATATGGTTATATATACTGTAATTGATTTACTTATTATTATTTTATTTTTCTCTGCTATATTATGTACTGCATTGAACTGCTGCTGCTAAGTTAACAAATTTCATGACACATGTTGATGATAATAAACCTGATTTTGATTCTGAAAAATGTTCTGATGCTATATTATTTTCTACCTGAATAAAATTTTACAATCAATACTTTAGATTTTCTCCATACTTTGTGTTTATTTGTGAAACTTAAAAGAAATGTATAGTTGATAACATTATACTTAATTTAATGACACAGATCTAGTCAGAAAAATCCTGGAATAGGCAGAATTCATGAAGTAGTGCAAAATTGTGAAAAAATATAACATTTTGATTTCCCGTAAATACTGTGGCACTTTCTTTTGTTTTTAACTGCCTTTTTGTTAATCTGCTTTTCTAATTCCTTTTCATTATAATCATTAATTATTGCTCTTTATAATTGGATTTTCAGTTTCTCATGATGTAATACTTAACACAAAGGACAATCATTATCCACCAATTAATAAAACTTTATTTATCCAGGGAGTAGATAAGATGTCAACAATAAGGAAGGACATATATGGCTTTCATGAAATCAAATTGTGGAGACTGTATTGAAGACTGTAACAATAACTAAATCTTTTGTTTTAGTAGTTTTGCTTAAGGATTGAATATTTTTAGAGTAAATATAATGATCTTCAGAACAGCAGAGTAGAATATTTTTGCATCTATCACTGGGAGCAGACAAGGCCTTAGATTTTATCTTGTATCAGAAAGACAGCTTCTCCAACATTGCACCACAGTCTTAAGTTTAAATCATTTTGCTCATGCCTCTGGAGTGAGATTTGGAACACACAATACTTCAAGTCATGAATGCTATTCACTTAGCAAAGTCAATTAATAAATGAAGGAGCACTGAATAGAAGGATAGGCTGATAAAGATGGATGAAGTAGGATTTAAGGAATGCATGGAAAGCAGAATTGTCATCTTAAGCCTTGCATGCTAAAATTGTCTGCTTTTATGCTGAAAATTTCAAGTCATTTATTTAAATAAGTCAAGTCGTTTTTTATTGTCATTTCGACCATAAACTGCTGGTACAGTACACAGTAAGAAAGAAACAGTGTTCCTCCAGGACCCTGGTGCTACATGAAACAACACAAAAACTACACTAGACTGTGTGCGACAATTCAAGGCTACACTAGACTACGTAAAATAACACAAAAATTAAACTAGATTACAGATCTACACAGGACTACATAAAGTGAACAAAATAGTGCAGGGCAGTACAATAATAAATAAATAAATAAATAATAAACAAGACAGTTGGCACAGTACAGGCCAAATTTCAATATAATAATAAATGATGTAGATGTCAGTCTAGACTCTGAGTATTGACAGTTTGATGGCTTGGGGGAAGAAGTTGTTGCACAGTCTGGTCGTGACAGCCCGAATGCTTCGGTACTTTTTGCCAGATGGCAGGAGGGAGAAGAGTTTGTCTGAGGGGTGCGTGGAGTCCTTCACAATGCTGTTAGCTTTGCGGGTGCAGCATGTGGTGTAAATGATTGAATCGAGATACTCCAATCTGTATACCTTCCATAAATTTATTTGCAGACAATTAGCAGACCTTGCACAAGCAGCCTGAACAATTGGATAGACTAAACTTCAGCCCCACATTGAAATGATACTTGCAAAAAAAGTATACATCTACTTAAACCCAGCAAAGGGAATTCAACCTGAAGTAATAACTCATTTTCATTTTCCACAAATGTTGCTTGATCTGCTGAGTGTTTCCAGAATTTTGTTATCCCAGACTTACAGCTTCTACAGTCTTTTTAAAATATTTTCACTTGTATCTATGCTGGGCAGAGAAAGGATGTACAGAGACTGGATAGAAATGCTATCGAATAAGTAATTTTTTAGATTTTCAATGAAGAGTGAAATGTTTCATATCATTTTATACTGATGCTAATGCATCTTTAAGGAGACAAGAATGCCATTACTTTTGTTTTTATTTCACTCCGTGGTCTTGTTTCCACGGTTTTAAATAGATCACAACCGTGTCCATGCCACTGATGTGCTTCATGCTGTTTGGTACTTAACGACAAGACCTATTCCTGGATTCCAACAAATAAATAATGATCATGTGACTGGAAGTGATACAGGTATATGCTTTACACATAATTCAAAGAATTAATACTATTTTTGCCTTGAAGATAAAACAAAGTTATTTGATGATTAATGAGTTCTTGTTTAATATTGACTTTTGGCATTTTAATTGTTTTCTCAGAATTCAGTTAATTCATCTTCATTGTAGTATTAGTCATGCTTTTTATGGGCAGCTTGAGAATTCCTTCAGCAAAATAAATTTCTGTTTTGAAATTTAAGATGTGAGAATTTAACTTAATCACCATAAAAATTCAAAATGTGTAAGCTGAGGTTTGGAATTTGCAGCAGGGTATGCCTCAAGGAAAGATTTTCCAAAGTGTCTCTTAATCATTATAGTGAAAACCATTTGTTCTAGCATTGCTGCAATCAAGTATCAGGTCAACCCTTTCATTGTGTCAAGCAAATCTTATCCAACTGACACAAGTGCACAGGTGCGTAGTGTTAGCATAACACTATGATGGCACCTGTGACCGGAATTCAGTTCCTGCTGCTATCTGTAAGAAGTTTATACATTCTCCTCATGACCATATGGGTTTCCTCTGTGTTCTCCAGTTTTCTATATTTCAAAGATATATGGGTTAGTAGATAGGGTTATTGCTCACGTGGGTATAATTAGGTGAATTGGGCTTATGGGCTGGAAGGGCCTGTTACCGTGCTGTATTTCTAAGTTTAAAAAATAATTAAAACCAAGAATCAATCTATTTTTATTTTAAGTTATTATTAGCAAATATTTAACTTAATGTTTTGCTGTTTACTAGAAGTTTTGAGCTTACACAATTAAAGTAAAAGCTGAAATATCAATACACTTTAAAAGTTATTAATTTGGAATATGCGGGGACATAAAAAATTAGATATTTTTAATGAACATCTTCTTTGCTTTAATTCTATAGCTCTTTTGTATGCTACAGAAATGAAACCGCAGTTGTAACATGCATAATATTTTAGAATGTTTTATGCAAGACTAATTTGTAAAGAGTGTCTTAAGTTTATATCATCTCAATTGTCCCTTGATTCAAAAATTTGTCAATGATATTAAAGTTTAAGGTTGCAGAAAAATATTTATAAGCTGAGATACACACAATGGCAAATTACATCAAATTTAGAGAATAAGGAGGTATTAAATTTGTAGAAGGCAAAAGAAAAAGACATGGCAAACATACTAAATGGTAGGTTATTAGGAATGGTGGTGGAAAAGATTGTAGAGTGCATATTCATAGCACTAAATGATCTGCTACCTTCAAAGATAAGTTGAATGAGATTATCACAAAGAATACTAGAACTTCATAAATAATTCTGTATTTTTGTTCACAAAGGAAATTATAGCAGATGAGAAGGCGCAGCAGAGGTTTATGACTTTTTTGACAGCTAGAAAATATTTTCTTGAACAGCATGAATGGTTGTGTTTTTTTATTTTCCTTAAATATTAGAGAGGAGATTTAAACTGAAAGAGGTGAAAAGAAAGGAATTTTTTATTGACGGGGCATATAGATTTATGTATGTTGTAAGCATAAATGAGGAGTTGAGAATTTCTCTTTCTACCTATGAGATGAGTGCGGGTCTGGAACTCAATGATATGTGAACTACAATGAACAGCTACTGCATGAACTGAGAGCTGTGCATGTGAGCTATCTAATTAGCTCTTCTTTTGCCTGCACAGACCTCCTTATAAAATTCGAGTATTAAAAAGTGTTCTCAATGGAGTCCATAGTCTTTAATATTGTGGTTAGAAACTGCTGCTATTACCAGTCTGCCTCCTTCCATTACTAGCCTTCCCCCAACTGTTGAACAGTTTAAAGCCTTAGGGATTTTTCAAGCTTGTTGACAGAAGATTAACAGCAAATTCCCTGTTGTGCTTTGATGTTAAATTCTCCTTGGTTGGACCTGGCATAGGAACAACAGGCTCATTCATGTAAGTGGATTTACCAACTGCAAGGGAGGGGGACAAGTTTAGATAGTATACAAACACGAGGAAATCTGCAGATGCTGGAAATTCAAGCAACACACACAAAATGCTGGTGGAACACATCAGGCCAGGCAGCATCTATAGGGAGAAGCACTGTCGGTCTTTCGGTCCAAGACCCTTCATCAGGACTAATTGAAAGGAAAGATAGTAGGTCCTGACAAAGGGTCTCAGCCCGAAACATCAACAGTGCTTCTCCCTATAGATGCTGCCTGGCCTGATGTGTTCCACCAGCATTTTGTGTGTGTTGCTTAGATAGTATGTATTTGATTTGAATTAACTAGGATTATTTATTTGTATGTTTATAGTTTTTAAATTAATTGTGTTTGTTAATACTTGAGTGTTTCTGAGTGTTCTTGACATTCAGAAGTGTTAAAAGTCTTTGACAGCTCACTAAGCTACTCATTAAGCCAACTGAAAAAGCTGTCAGAAAATTTCAGCCATTTCCTTTCAGAGCCCACCTGCATGACAACATTACATCATGCAAGGGCCTACTGTGATACAGGGCTTCAGCAATTTGGATCTGGATGGATGGCCAAGTTGACTTCAGACCCAAAAAATATAAATACATGGACAATATTGTATCAACACTGAGTGTATGACTCATTTTTGCCAGTAAGTTTTGGCTTGATACCCTCTGTTACTGTAGTGGCAATATATATATTTACAAAAGAGCACTTCAAGTCTTTTTAAAGTGCAAAGAATGCAATGTTAATAACCGCACCGAAATTGCATTTTTTTGAAAACCCAAACACCGCTGCTATATTAATGAAAGGTTTTGCAGCAAACAAAACCTACAATTGGAATAGATTGTATAATGAATCATTTTCTCTGTTTATGTTCTTTTTCATAACTACACTTCTAAACAAAAATGGTTCTATTTTAGAGGGCTATAGTGATTACTTTTATCAACAATATGATAAAGTACACACAGTGATTTGCAAGGAGTATTGACTTTCAACCATGTTTGAAAATTTTATGAAATTGTCAGTGAACCTGACTGAGAAGAAACTAGAAAGGCTATGTTGCTTAATTTAAATATATTTCATTTTTAGATTCTGACAGTGGAATATCTCCAGGCCGGGTTGCATATGTATTTTCCAGAAGTTGTACTATTACAGATGACAGCTATAGTTGCCTTGCATCAAACATCCCTGCTCTGGAGTTGATGGCACTTTATGTTGCAGCTGCCATGCATGACTATGATCATCCTGGGCGTACTAATGCATTTTTAGTTGCAACAAATGCACCTCAAGTAAGTGAGTCTGATCTAAACATAGATTTAATATGAATTACTTTAAAAAAATTAACAGTACCAGATGTAAGGCCTACTAAGTCATATTAGATTCTGACTACTTGCCTAAGTTTGTGTGTGGAATTAAATGACTTTAAGTTTAAAGGGCAGCCTGTTTTAATGTTCTAGTACTACTTCAATTTATTGATCTGATCTTTTAATTTCCAAATTTTAAGTACTGTCCATTTTGGATACAAGACCAAATAAATTTATTCATCGTATACAACAGCACAAATTGTATCTTGCTGTTTAATAATTTTAATGTGAATCAAGGTATGTTTAATTTTTTTTTAGGAACCTTCACATAAAAGTTGTCATTTAACATTTACCTAAAGATACCGTTATAACGATGAGACAAACCTTTGTACTTAAAATGGAAATGGAGAATATTGTTAACAATGATGAGGATTTTTTGTACAGATGAGTGATTGTTTCAATTTATTTAACAGTTCTGCATATTATTCATCTCGTGTGCAATGTGGAATTCTGGGCAATTTAAACCTATGCTTCTAATTTCTAAATCTCAAGACCAATATAGAAGTGAATAGTGCATAGAGAGCTCCTCCCTATTTTCAACTATGAAACATTGATTATTGGGAGGCATCAGGAAGACTTTTTACTGTGTAATACAATGAATAATGTGTAATTACAATGAATAACATTATGATTAATTTTGTATTCTGCAAATATGTAGCGAATGCAGAATAAGTTTGACAACTTTGTAGTTTTCAATGCTTCAACCCAGAAGTTTGTGTTATAGTATTATTTGCTGCAAAGGTTGAAATTGAAGTGTGATGGGGATAATCCCTTAGCTAATAACTTACTTGTGTTTGAGGTTTGATTGTGTGTAAGTTGGAGTTGATTTTCAGTACATTCTGATACAGTGCTAAGAGACCTAACTAAAGTAGGATAGGAATAGAAAAGAAAATTACTAACTTTTAGGTAAAGTGAGACTGAAAAATAATGAGAATTGAAATCTGAACAGACTTCAGTTTTGTTGACATGTTTTATTAAATACAATAAAGAGACTGAAGATTTTATAAGTTAAATTAAAAATTGATTCCAGATTGCTTTTCATACTGCATTGTTATATCTTCATGATATTAATGATATTTGAAGTCTTAATGTAACAAGATTTTGCAGTTGCAAGTATGTTATTTTTTTGTGATGTGTACCTTTCTGCTTTTATAAAAAGTCAATTCTTTTAATAATTTCCAGGCTGTCCTATATAATGACAGATCCGTCTTAGAGAATCATCATTCTGCTGCGGCATGGAACTTATTTATGTCTCGTACGGAGTTCAACTTCTTGGCAAATCTAGATCATGTTGAGTTCAAACGGTTTCGTTTCTTGGTGATTGAAGCAATCTTGGCTACTGATCTGAAAAAACATTTTGATTTTCTTGCTGAGTTTAATTCCAAGGTTTGTATACTTGGCAAAGTGCCTGCTAGGCAAGAAATTTGCTAGGGTGTAAGTGAGCTTGGAAAGAAACAAATTAATTGTTATTTCAGTTTATAAACAAAAAGATTTTTCTTCAATATTAATTGGAATTGGTTTAATTTTGTCACACGTACTGAGATACAGTGAGAAGCTTGTTTTGCATACTTTTTATCCAGATCAAGTTATTATACAGCGTATTCTGATAGAACAGATAAAACAATAACAATGCAGAACAAGGTGTAACAGCTACACAGAGGGAGTGTATTTCAGGTAAACAGTAAGATGTAAAATCAAAATGAGGTAGCTTGTGAGGTCAAGGATCCATCTTATACTAGGGAACCATTCAAAGCTGCCCCTGAAGCTGGTCATACAAGCTTTCAGGCTTCTGTATCCTTTGCCTGATGGAAGAGGGGAGAAGAGAGAGGGTCTGGAAAGGGTAAGGTGTTTGATTATGCTGGCTACTTTACTAAGACAGCGTGAAGTACAGACAAGGCTTTTGGAGGAGATGTCAGCTTCTGTGATGTGCTGAGTTGTGTCCACAACTCTGCATTTTCTTGCGGTTACATGCAGACCAGTTGCCATGCCAAGCCATCATGCATCTATGTAGCATACTTTCAGTGGTGCACTAATAACAATTGTCAGGGGTTGACAGGGACATATCAAATTTCTTTAGCTTTCTGAGAAAGCAAAGGCATTGGTGAGCTCTCTTGGTTGTTATGTCTTTGTGTTGCACTAGGACACTCTATTGCTGATCTTTGCTCCTAGGAACTTGTAGCTCCAATCATTACAAATGCCATTTTGTCAATTGAAGTGCACGACATTTAAAGTGGGTTGAGGACAAAGGTTTGTAGTTTCACAATACCTGTGTATGCATGGCTGTAGAAGTAATTGGCATCTTGACAGTTGTTGGAAGATGTTTCTCAGTCAGTACTTCAGAGGTTCAGAGTCAGAGTTATATCTGTTTCTCAAATACACAGTGAACAACATTCAACAGATTAGAGGCGTTGCAAGAGCAAGATTTATTCCACTAACTACAAATTCTGGGAATTGACATTGCATTAACTGATTTGGAATCAGAATGGAAATGTTGGATTTTTTTTCCCTTCCGTTACTGTTGAGGCCTTTTGTGGTCACAGCTGAACACACGTGAAGCTTTTTTTAACGAGTTTTTACAATGCAACAAAACAAAAAAAACAATTAAAAAAAGGGTTATCCAATGCAAAACCAAACATATCAAAGTGAAATTCATAACAATTAAGCAAAGCACCCATAGTAGAATCGTGTAAAGTTAGTTACCACCCCACCCTCCCACTACCCAACTCCAAGCTAACCTTACAATATATAAAAAAGTTAATCAGAACTATATCACCACAGAGCTGTATTTATAAAAAGAAGATAAATTGCCTACTACACATTAAAAAAAACACATAAATCTTAACTGTAAGAAGTTGGAAGTAAGGGATCACACAAGTAAAGCTTGAACATAGCATCATCTGTTCTTCTTCCTTGAATACAATACTGAGGTTCGGTTTGCTTGATAGACTAATGGAAAGTGCTTGGTAGGATTTTTGTACTGTGACAGTTGCCATTAAAACCAACATTTAAACAATATAACTTACTCCAAAAAACAATGATGAATTAACGTTTGAAATTTTTGTGTTATTGGCTGTATTGAAGCAGATAAATGAAGTTAATAATCCAGGAATTGATTGGACCAATGAGAATGATCGTCTATTAGTGTGCCAGGTCTGCATAAAGTTGGCTGATATCAATGGCCCTGCTAAGAGAAGGGAACTGCATCTACAGTGGACAGAAGGCATTGTGAATGAATTCTATGAACAGGTGTCAGTTATTTTTCCTTTATTCAATGAAAATGGATGTTGTATTTTGAGACACACCACTGATGACGCAGTGATAACACAGTATTTGTTTTGTTTGTTATGCATTATTGAAATGTACTAAGTTTTAGCATAGTTTATACTTGTATCTACTTGTGTGTATGCTAATATAATAGTAATTGCTATTTATTTAATGCAAATCCATTAGTAGTGACATAGAAGTATACTGGTACAACATGGAACAGGCCCCTTGGCCAACTTATCCATGTCAACCAAGTTGTAAACTAATCCCATTTGCCTGTATTTGCCCTATATCCCTCTAAATCTTTCCTATCCATAGGCCTGTCTATATGTCTTGAATTTGTTTCCGTATCAAATTTATTTCATCTTATGTATTGGAGTCTTACTATTTAATATTAGAGGATTTCTAACAACATTTTTATTACACAGGGAGATGAGGAGGCAAGTCTTGGGTTACCCATTAGCCCTTTTATGGATCGTTCTTCACCTCAGCTGGCAAGGCTGCAGGAATCTTTTATAACACATATTGTAGGGCCTCTGTGCAACTCATATGAGGCTGCAGGATTACTACCAGGTCAGTGGGTGGATGATGAGGATGTTGATCCAGAATGCGGTGAGGACGACGACGATGACGATGATGCAGAAGAATTAGAATTTGAAGATGAAATTGATGACGATCTTCATCTACCAAGAAGTAAATGCTTGTCAACTTAAAACAAGTTTTTAGTAATAGTAAATTTGACATTCACTTTCATCCTCAATTATCTTACAGAATGTCCTTTAAATTGAGACTAATATAAAGCATTTTTTTTGTGTGATTTACTATCTGTTGTGGTAATTTTAAAGTGGATTGTTCGTGATTTTACTGAACAAAACCAATAGAGTCAACTTTGAAAACACATCAAGATTAATAAAATATTTGTAATTATATTTATAAATTGGTTTATGAACGATTGATAAACTAGCAAATAACATTTTAAATTCATTTTATTAATAGGGCAAAGGAGAAAGAGGAAAAGAAGACAAAGAATCTTCTGCCAGATAATGCACCATCTGACTGAAAATCATAAACTGTGGAAGAAAGTAATTGAAGAGGAGGAGCGTGAACAGCAATGCAAGTCAGAGCTAAATCTACAGCAGACAGATAATTCATCTTTACCTCAAACTTCAGATGAAATCCAGGTAATTGAAGAAGCGGATGAAGAGGAAGAGAAACAACAAGTTGAGGAAAAATAGTGCTGAATAAGTAATATATTGCTGACATTAGAAACTGCTGTACTTTTTGTTAAAAAGGCCTTATTACTGTGAGAGGGTTCTGGCACTCACCAGGACCCCAGTTCTATGCACTTTTACCCATGGAAATATTTGAGTTTGTATACCATGAAACAAAGCCCTTTGTGCCATTTGGTGTCCAAGTGTTTTCGTTATGATGCTGCCTTGCAGAATAAAGAGTGCTCATTTTCCATGCGGTACTGGAGGATGTTGCAAAAACTTCAACTTAGCAACTGCTGTTACCAAAGTGAACTGAAAGTTTACCATTTTCCGTTAATAAGGAGGAAGGTGGATTTTAAGCGGGTATCACATGCCCAGCACCTGTCAGGTGGACTTGAAAATTGCAGGTTGTCCCTGTAGGCATTCAGAATGGAGTACTGCGGTCAAGAGCCTTATTAGAAGGACCCTTGTATTTTTTTTTCTCCAAAAGAATCTGATTCAATCCAGGTAACAGATATTAAATCCTTAACTCATTATATGACTGAGAAAATATTAGAGTAACTGAAAATTCAAGCTGCATCATTTTTCTGATGTCTTTTCATGTTGTGTACAATATTTTTTTTTGTTTTTTTGTGCTGGAAGTAATCAGAAATGTGCAGTGGCCAAGCATTTCAGTTTGCTCAAACATCACCTTATAATCGTTCTGTAATAGAACGTTGGCATGACATTAATGATGAAAGGTATTTCTTTAATAGTATGTTTTTTTTGTCACTGCAACTCAGGATCATGCAAAGATACATGAAGCAATGCCATTGAAGATATGCAAGTTGTGGGTTGGGGAAGTCATTGACAAACTATACAGCTTCATCGATTTCTATTTAGATAGTTAAATTGGTCTTTCAAGTCATACATCATAAACAAACATCCTTATGTATCCACATTGCAAGTAGTAAGTTGGTTATTGCACATCATCATACTGAAAGGCTGCTGTGTATTGCAGTCATTATACCAGTGAAGAGAGTATACTTGCCATGAGATTTCAGTATGATGGAATATGGCAGATTTGCGTTATGTGTGTTTCCACTACTTTTTTTCCACAATATAAATTCTAGACATTCCACAAGGGCATCGTACCTGCTCAGACGTATTTATCTGCAAACTTATCCTATGTAAAGATGGTTGCAAAAAAATGCATGTACAGCTCTTACACGATATTTGTAAATTAGTTTAGGCTGCAGGTATGTAATTTTCTTATGCAGACTGTACAAAATAGTTACCAACAGTTGTGCACCTTTTTTTCATACCAAACAGATATTTTCGATTATTCACAGATAACTACATTATATAAAAATTCATCTGAAATCTTTGTATTAATGGATTGTATCAGAATGCATTTTGTACATATGGAGCAGTTGATACAAGTAGAGAGACAGTAATAATCCTAAACTAGAAATTTTTAGTAGCAAGAAGTTGGTCTGTAATAGTGACAGGAAATTGTATTGTTCCTTAATTTCTGCAACAATATGTTTGTGTGCCTTTTTACAGCCACCTACAATATTAATAATCAACCTCAAGTTGACATGGAGTCAATGCTGAACTCTGTCCTATTAAAACTGAATCCTTAAATTTGTATACTGCTAATAAGCATGTTATATTATCAGACAAACTCCTCAGTGACTGATGAGGAGCAAGGAAGTGGTACTATATCATAGTATAGTACTTGACTGACAAAATAAGGAAAAGTTAATCAGACTAAATGCTCCAACCATGTTTGCCAAATCTTGTGTTAGCTATGCACTAAATGCTAAAAGTTAAACACCTCATAACAGCACATTCTGTATGTAATTTATTCCATTAAAATTCTCATGGTTTTTATGTATATGTATATATGTGTATATTTTGGTATATGCATGTATATACAGTTTTATGGTTATTCACCATTTTGAGTCTTAATTGTGTTCAATTTTTAAAATGTGACTAGGTAAACATATTTTCAGAAAATATTTTAGTGCAGAAAACCGCTACACATTTTCTGTTAATATTTAAGATTACTTGGAGCAATCTATTTGCTTTATAAATTAGTATGTAATTTTTATATTTTGAGTGTACTTTTAAAACACTGCCCATGTTTGGTATGTTACAGCCTTTTTAAAAAATGGTAATATGGTACATCATTTCTTGAATTTACTGAAATTATTCTCTAAATTCTTTTATCTCTTGGAAAGCATTTTGTACTTCTGGTTTTCTTTTTAAATATTTTTTTATAATATTTGATTGAAAATAGTGGTTGGTTGTATCAAGAGAAGACAGTATTTTGATCATTTGCTACCAGATTTATCAAAATAGGGTTATTTAGATGATGTGCTATTGAAAGCTGTCTTATAATAGGACACAGGTATCAAATAACACTTTTAAACATTACTTTTGCTAATTTTTCATTTATTTTGTAAATGTAACTGCTTTAACTCTGCCACTGAATGATATGCCTTAAGTCAATTTCCTTGCATTTAAATTAATAGATTTATACAATTTACTAACTTATATAATTTACTAAGTTAAATTCATTTTCATTTATCATTTAATTTAATTGAAATTATCCCAATTCCACAAAGAAAACTTAATCAGTATGCTGTTAATCACTGAATAAGAAAATTTTATCTACAACTCAATCCCCATTTGAAACCTCAGTATGGATAAAATTATTTATCTTGTCATCACAACAGCTATGGTACTTCTGGTGCAAGCAAAGATTTTATAATTGTGTTTATTGATTCTATTCTCACCTTTTCAATCTTTTTCACCTGCTTAACTATGCATTTGATACAATCTGTTTAAGCAAATTCACTCATTTTTGGCACTTAAATTTTTTGTACCAGTTCACCAACAGTGTTTTGTCATGATAGATTAATTTCTCTGTATCAATTTTGCATCTGTTGTTAACTAAAATAGTCAAAAATAGAATAGCTTCCAATTTTAATTGTCACAAATCTTTCATTGTGACTGGATCATAAGGTATCTGCTTAACTTGTCTCAAGATATTTGAATATGATATAGTAGAGGAGGCTCAGGAAATAAAAAGTAGAGGTGTATAGACTTGTGCGAACTTTTCCTCATGGCAGAATTGTTGAAGACAATTTCAAGACAAGAAAAGTCAGAAGTTCAAAATTATTATCTTAAGTATGTATACCATATACAAGCTTGACATTCATCCTGCACTCATCCACAAGACAATAGAATCCATGTAAAACCACATACAACAAAGACCACCAAACAACCAATGTGTAAGAGGGCAAATCACGCAAATAGTAAAAAAAAAGTAACAACACAGAACATGAGCTTCAAATCCCAAAAGTGAGTCCACATCCACAAAATTATTTAAGCACTGAGGTGAGTGAAGCCTGTCCAGGAACCCACTGGCTGTAGGGCAACAACTGCTCCCAAACCTGATGGCATGAGACCCAAGACTCTTGTGCTTCCTGTCCAATGAGTGAAGAGAGGGATACGTGTCAAATACTCTCTTCTCACATCAGATGGAAGGTGCAGGAGTCAATGATTTTAATCTGACTTGATGCTTTAATTGTCTCAGAGTAAATGGAGCTGAGCATGGGTTCACTTACTGCTGTTCGGCTTCATTGGGCCTCAATGCAGCATCCACCCCCAGCATAGGCCGTACGTGTATTCTCGATAGTCAAGTTCACCAAATCCTTCAGGAGGCTGTAAGATTGCTAGTTCATTTAGATGGTACAAAAATACATTTCTTAAAGGGAAATTACAGGCTGCAGATTGCAGTGATCATAATTCAGAGAAGTATATCTAGTAGAGTATCTGGAAGTTGCCATATGTTGCCAGGACCATCTTGGTTAAGCCACTGTAAAGAAAAAGAGGTTCGGAGGTCAACTGAGGAAGATTAGTTGAATGCAGAACAAACAGCCTCATAGAGGCAGGTACCCTAAAAGAGGCGTCTGGACAAGTACTTGAATTACCAAGGCACAGTAGACTTGTGGAACATGCTAATTGGGATTAGTAGAGATATCAGTGATTGCCACATGTATGATGGTTGGAATGGGCAAAGTTGTGTGGTTCTGTTGTTCATAAGATGGCTATTCTTAGCTCTAAATAATAAAATGCAGCAAGCTGGAGCTATACAACATTGAACCAAGCATTCATCCCACTCATCCACATGGACCATTGAACACAGATCCATATTAATTCCATCCTCTGACACTTGACCCAACCTTCAATGTCTGGGCAATTCAAGTGCCCATCTATATACTTATGAACTGCTTATTTAGTACATTCCAGATACTCACCATTCTTGGAGAAAAAAATGCCTCACAGATCCTCACTATTCACTTATTATCTACTTGTCTTTGTCTCCCAACTCCACTGTTTCCCTGCCTGGCTTAATCTCCCCACCATATTTCACCCTCCTCTGTCTCCTGTCTCACCACTTCCCCTCTATACTGGTTTTCTTCTTCACTGTTATTCCTCATCCAGGATTTTGACCTCGAAAGTGAACATTCCTTCCCACTCCCTTCAATATTTGGAGCTCTTCTAGAAAATTGTTGCTCAAGATATCAGCATCTGCAGTATCCTCTCCCCTAACCTTTCCTTGCCCTAAGTCTGTATCCTACTTTTATCAACTCCTTATAAGGCATAAAGTTTTTTTTTAGTGCACTCAGACTGTGTCTTCCATAATTTGATATACGTCAATCACAACCCTTCTTAATTTTCTCTGCTCCTGGGAAAGCTGACCTAGCTTCTCCTTTCTGCTCTTGAAACTGAAAAGCTCCATCCCAAGGTGAATCTCCTCTACACCCCTTGTAGCTCCATTGCATCTTGTAACATGTTGGCCAAAACCGAGAACTGAATGCACTACTTTAGTTGACATCTGACCAATGTCTTATAAAGTTGATGCAGATTCTCCGTCTTGTATTTGGTGTCAATATCCCACATGCTTTCTTAACCACATTATTTACCTGTACTGCCACTTTCAGTATCACTTTGTTTCTCAGTACTCCCTAGGACCCTATCATACATGGTATATATTTTAGTGTCAATAGTATTCCCAAATTACATTAACTTACATTTATTTGAATTGAACTTCATCTGCTATTTCTCAGTATCACCCAATAGCCCAAGACTACCTTTCACATCTGAATCCCAGCACTGATCTCTATGGAACATCACTAGTCAAACAACCCTGTACCCATCACGTTCTGTTTTTTTATTGCCATGTCAGTTTTGGATCCAGTTTATCAATTTGCCATGGATCCCATGGGCTTAACTTTTTGGGCTAGTCTCCCATGTGGGACATTTTCAGAGATTTTACTGAAATCCAGGTAAGTCAAATCTACTCACTGTCCTCATCAATATACTTAATTTTTCAAAACATTCAGACAGGATTTATTCTTGAAAAAGCTATGCTTGCGATCTCTGATCAGCCCCTACTTTCCCAAGTGTTTATGACCTCAAATGTTCTTTTTCCAGTATGTTCCCTGCTTCTGATAGGTTCACAGTTCTGTAATTATGAGGCTTTTTCTTTCTACCCTTCTTGAAAACCACGCCACATAATGCAGTCCTGTTTCTAATGATTGTAATGAGTTAAGTATTGTTTACTCTTTGCTGTAAATGCTGCTTGGCCTGTTGAGTTCATCCAGCATTTTGTGTGTGTTGCTAAGAACTGTTAAGGAATGTTCTCTTAGGTGGATTGCTTTTGACCTTTGGCTCTGATCAAGTAATGGAATCATTGAATTATGGAATTTAAAATTAAGACTGTTTTTGTTTCTGAGTTTGCTCTGACCAGTTACAAACCAAATTCTACCGGACTATGTTTTCTGAAATAGGTATACTGGAATTTGGCTTCAAACGTTGAAAGAACAGCATTATTATAAAACCTTTAGCTCTCAATGGGATAAGTTCCTGTACATTATTTCTTGTTTTGCCCCACAACAGAAAACATTTCAATGTTTCAGGCAGCTTCATCCCATAACAAAATGTTTTCAACATCATTTTCTCGTTTTATAGGTATATACAAAAAAACTTCTTATTCCAGTGGAAAAAAAAATGTGATTCCTAGATATTTTCTGTATTATTCAGAGTACTACTCTTGAAGAATAGTGATTACCCCTGGCTAGAAATAACCTGCTAGTTAAATTCTACTCATGAATGTCTTCATTTATAAATATGGAAATGGTTTTCCCATTAATCTAATGAACATTTAGTACATTGGGATGTGGGGGTTTGACTTAAAGATTTATCTGATTAGAGCTCTGCTGGATCTGAGAACTTGGGAATTAAAATTTTGGCCTTTCCAGCTTCCAAGGGATTTGAATTTGGTTCCAAATACTGCACTAGATCAATTAATGTCATAATGTTTTGGATATTGTTTTTTTGAGTTTAGGGTTCTGACATTCAAAATAGTTAATTTACAGTACTATACCACCTTATGGCATATGAAAGGGCCAAATGTTACTTGTGCAGCAACTGTAATAGTATGTTTGGTATCTTGGCCATCTAGTGCTTCAGACCTCCAACACCATTCTAGCACAGAGATCTAAGTATACAGAGTTTTATTGTCACTTTTGTGTTAATATATTGATTCTGAATGAAAATTGGATTATTGCCACCATAAGTATTACAGTGTTCATTTTGTGAGAAAGATATTAAGTATTAACAAGCGAACAAAAGTATTCAAAGACCCAAGATATATCCTGACTCGAGTAGAAAGAACACACTGTTCAGATGTAGAGTCTGAGCTTTACAGGTGTGGATAGGAAGATATGTGATTTGTAAATTAACTAGCAATCAACTTCAAAATAATCACTTTCCAAAAATAAGTATTAGGGCATTATAGAATGTTTGCAAGTGAAGCAGGTTGTTGTAACTTATGTGTCCATGTTGCCTAACACTTCATCCAGAATTTGGAGATTATGATAAACATTACAAACAGCTGTGACATTTTAGAGGTAACTTGATCTTTGCTTTTGTTACATTTTCCATCAAGTAGGATCTGTGCATTTAACTTCTGGAACTTGCAAAACCATTACGCTTTCATTTTAGTTGAAAGGAACGACTGTTGTGCTTCGTATTGGCGGTATCCCCTATTTTGTAATCTGTTGCCAGATTGTTAAATTCACAAAATCCATAGTCATCCATATGCCTTGCCAGGTTGAAGTTTTGGTCAGAAAGTAAGAATGAGCTGCAAGATCTATCAGCTACTAGGATTTTAATTTATTTCAAATAGCAATTTCACATTACTGTTCAAAAAGTAAATTATTATATGCGTGTCCTAATATGCATATTTATAGTGACCAAGCAATTATGGCTTTGCACAATCCAAAAGAAACTATTATATAGATAGAATTTCAAGAGTGATTATAGAATTGAAGGATTCAGCACTAGTATGAACCATATAGACTAATCTTCAGTTACTTAGAGATGTTAAAAAGCCCTTGAGAAAAATTAAATTGTTACCATGTTATGTCTATTTTAATATTTGTGTATGTGTAACAAGTCAGTCAGTAACTTTGTTAATATTAATTGGTTTGGCACAATATAGTTCATGTGTTGTATTGTTTTATGTTCTATGCCCTAATATTACCATTAATTCTTTTTCTTAAAAACACCAAGTAAACATGTGTAAAATGTATCTTGACTCACTCAAAATTTAGATTTTCTTTGACTTCTGTCAAAAGTTGGTAAGGCCATATAATTCTTAAATGTATTTGAAAGAAGCAATTGTTATGTATTTGCTGATGGAAACCCACGTGTAAAATAGTGTATAATGTTTATTTTATCTAGAAGGTAAATATTTTCTCATTTGTAGTCCCAGAATAACTGTAGAAACCTATATCTAGCTATACCTATATCTATATCTATATTGTCTAGCTTTGGAAATGGATTGCTGATTCAGAAGCATCACTTAGCATCTGAAACTCCTCATTCAATAACTTTCTGGAGGCATCCTCTCCAAATAGCCTTCAGTGGTTTAAAATTTCAGTTTAGCTTCAAATTTTGGACAGTAAAAAGGATGGTAAAAAGGATTCAAATCCCAAAAATGAGTGAAGCCTTCTGCAACTGAACTATTACTTTGAAATTTAACAGCATAAACACATTTCCCATCTCGTGTGAGAGTTAATGTGTAAGAAAGCAGTAGAGAGTTTGAAAATCAATATTTTCAAAGCCCAATTGATACAATAGTGATTTTTTTTTATTCCTAACCCTTTGGGATCATTGAGGTTTCCTATGAAATAAAGATATATTGGTGTTTCTTTATGAACAGGAAATAGACTCAATAAAATTTGAAGACTGCAGAAGAGCGCCGTTTGACCTTAGTACTCTCAGATTGCAAAGGTGACAACTGCAAAATCAAACTGGTTAACTGCAGTATACTGAGCTGCAAGAAAAAAGTTGAATCAGCAAGTGAATTAGGTCTACTTTGAACATTGCTAATTTTGAGTCTTTATCAGTGATTTGTTTTAGAATCGTCCAGCAGAGGTTGTTCTGGGCTTAATTTTAACACTGATTAGCTGAAGTAGCAACTTTTAACATTTTATGTTTATTGGACACAATTTTGCAGTTTTCATTGAAAAAGTGCAGATAATGGAAATTTGAAACAAACCGAAAATGCTAGAAATATTTAACAAAGCAGCTCTATGAAGAATGAAGCAGAATTAATATCCATCTTCAGTTCTCATACAAGGTCACCTGCTTGATACATTGTCTGTCCTGTTAAGCATTAGTTCCTTAAGGTTGTTATGGCCGGTCAGGAGGGTAGTGGGTATAAACTCCCACTATTAAATTCTCCCAATGACATGCACCTCGGATAGCCTCTGACAACCAAGTCCGGCTCCTGGCCTTCATGTATGCTTACCTACTAAACCCATTGGAACCATTTCTGCTGTCAGGAAAAGGGGTGAAAGTGAGTTAAATCCAGTTGCTTCAAGCAGATGGGGCTCATCAGTCGTGGTTGGCAGCTCATCCAGGAGAAAGAAAACCCTGATCTCAAACCTCTGCTGTCTTGCAGCTATATCCCACATGGAAGGCTTCGGGAGTAGCCCGGGGAGATATCTGGGACTGGAGTTCCTAATGCAGTCCTACGTTGAATTCAACACTGACTGGCAATTCCTGCGATGCCACTGATAGCAATTTTTTAAATCAGTTTCTGCTGTTCCTTTGGATTCATTAGCTGTGAGGAGAAGGGAAGCGTGATGCATGGGTAATAGCTTGCTCTTCATTTTGTACTGCCCTGGCTTGCATACTGGCTTACCTATTGATAACCAATATGCACCATCCGTAGTTGAAACAGACCAGAAGAGGACCTCATTCCAGCAAAGCATTTATGGTATTTTATTTCCTATAACTTTACAGTCTGAGCCTATGGATTTAATCAAATTTATTGTAAAATTACTTGGTATTTCACAAGGCAAAAATAAAGACCTGACAGCTGACAGTATTTTTTTTAAAGTATTATCTTTGTTTTTGGAAAATGTGGTAACCAGTTAGCACAAAGAGATTAAAAACATAATTAATTGTTATACTTATGTTGATTAAGAGATTGTCAGATTGCTGGATAAGTTTTGGTTAAATACCAGTTGATTTACTATGTCTATCCAACAAGTTCAATTGAACCTTGACTTTTACCTTTTCTGAAATATGACCTTTCTCACTGGAGCATTAAGCGTCATTTTAATGTCTATGCCTTGTGGAATTGGAATATATTTTCTTTTATTAACTAATGCAGAGGAATTTGACCACTGATCCACAAAATATCTCCAGAGCAATCTTGCAAAGTAATTTCTGTTTTGACCATGCGCTTGAGGAAAATGTCACTGTACTGTTTGACTTTCCAGTTGCTTGCTACACCTCATGTTGGCTTTCAATGACCTGTGTACAAAGCCAACAGGGTTGCTTTGAAGATGAATATTACTGAATTGCCTATCAGTTATACTTTGCATTTCAGTTCTGTACATGGAAGGGATTTGCATTTTCTCACTCCATATATGCATATAGTTTTTAGAGATACAGCTTGGTAAAAGGTGCATTGAACCCTCACCATCCAATTACTCACATGTGACCAATTAATCTATCAGGCTATATGTCTTTGGAATGTGGGAGGAAATCAGACCACCTGGCGGAAACACACTTGTCAAACTCCTTTCAGACGGCAGTGGAATCGAACCTGGGTCACTGGTGCTTACACATTACGCTAATCGCTACGCTACCATGCTGCCTCGTATTGTGTCTGCTATTTTTTTTCAAGTCACAGTCTCACCTAGTTTTTCATCATCAGCATTTGGTCCATAACCCAAATCAATTTTACAGATGATTGCATCTCAAGCACGTTCCCCTGCTGTACCCTTCTGATGGTAGCTTGCTAGCATGAGAAAGATAATTGTATTCTCACTCTGCTTTTGGTCAGATCACCAATTCTCAAGTCATCTTTTATTAACTGTTGCTTTGTTTGCTCAAACCTTTTTTCTTCAGACTTAGTGGGACCCTATTAAAAGCTCTTTTAAAAACGCAAATACATATTGTCCACCAGTTCCTCCCCTTCCCCTCTTCTCAATCTATTTAAGTCAAATTATTTTTTCTGAATCAGATTTATTATCACTGATTTCTGATAAGAAATTTGCTCATAAAATTACTATGTTGGCATAATAATGAAGGAATAATAACAGTGTTCATTGTTTCATTTAAGGTTTATTTTTCATAAATCCAAGGAAGCTTTTCTCAATCCTATTATTTTCAAATTGTTCTTTTGTTAATTCTTCACAACAGACTCCAAAAGTTCCCTCACCAGTGATGTTAGGTTAATAGGTTTATATACTGCCTTCAAGTTTTCAGCCCATGTTGACTCTCCCCCCCCCCCCAAAAAAAAACCCCAGCCAAAATGGCGCCGGTGAACCACGGCAATGTTCTGCAGGCTAAGTATAATACTTCAAAAAATAGTTTATTAAATTACTCTCATTGCAATCTGCCGTTTGGTTATAAATGTAAAGAACACAAGAAAGCAGGAGCAAATTATAGGCCACCTAGTCAGTTGAACCTCCATCATAGGCATTAGCCTCCCCAGCATTGAGGACATCTTCAAAAGGCAATGCCTTAGAAAGGCGGCATCCATCATTAAGGACCCTCATCACCTAGGACATATAGTACTGCCATTGGTTGCATAGCATCGCTGCTTATAATAAAGTAAATTTTATTTATCTCCTCACTGCCGTTTTCCACATTTCAGTGAATTCTGTAGCTTTTGCAGTCCAGTAAAATCAAATTTCCTCTTTGCCTTCAAAACAAATAACATCCTTAATTCTCCATGAATTAACTGTGTGTCATTATCAGGTCAAATACGAAATAGAATGTCAGCAAATAACTTCAGAGGACTTGAGTTGAATCCTCAGTATGGTTCCTTATTCAGACACATACTCCTCTTGCAGGCACTGTGAAAGCTTTTGGCAGGATTGGCCAGCAAACAGCATGAGTCATTGAATACAAATAAACATCCTGGTCTATGCAGTATTATTATAGCATGCACTTACCATTAATATCACCAAAAGTCAGAATGGGTTTCACTGTGTTGCTCAGCTACAAAAGCCCAAACATGGACCAGAGAGCTGAATTTCAGTGATAAGGTGTAATTTTCTGGCCTTATCATTGAGCATCATTTGACTTCGTGTGAGATCAAGAAGCCCTGGTCAACCTGAATATCAAGGAAGCATTGTGATTTGGTTTGAATCATATGCCATTTCAATGAAGACGTTTGTGGTTGCTGGAATTCAATCATCCTTGTCTCAGAACATCGCTCTGAGAGTAGCTTAAGACTGTATCATAGGCCAAGTGATCTCTGCTTTTTCATCAGTGACCTTTCTTTTGTAATAAGAAGGCGTATAAGATGATGAGAGGTATTGATCGTGTGGATAGTCAGAGGCTTTTTTCCCAGGGCTGAAATGGCTGGCATAAAAGGGCACATTAAAACTGTGCTTGTAAGTAGGTACAGAGGAGATATCAGGCATAAGTTTTTTACTCAGAGAGTGGTGAGTACTCCCTTACTACTACTAAAGAGGAGGAGGGGAAGAAACCTGAAGACACGCACTCAACATTTTAGGAACAGCTTCCTCCCCTCTGTCAGCAGATTTCTGAATGGATAGTGAATCAATCCATTAATACTACCACGTTATTTTTGCACCACTTACTAAATTTACCTATCTATATGTATATTTCTTATTACAGTTTATAGTTTTTAAATGTATTTCACTGTACTCCTGCAAAACAACAATAAATTTAACACTTTTTAAAATTAAATCTTCTTGGTTTTAGGGAGTCTGATGGCAGGGTGGAGATGCATCTCTTCCAAAGGATGTGTGAGGTGCTCCTTGCCTCCACAAGCCTGGGCAAGGTGTAGCACCTGCTTAGCCCCCCCCCCCCCCCCACCCAGTTAGGGTCACGTGAAGCCATGGGAGCAGATGGTGCATCATGGTTGTATGAGCTTATGTATGATAAGTTTTGGCTGTGCAACCACTGAGAAATATTGATGATGGCTGGTGTCACCTGTCTTGTAAAGACACTGCCCAGAAAAAGGCAATGGTGCCAAGAATAATCATGGTCATAGATAGAGAAGAGTAAGAGCAGTGTGAAGGGGTTCTTCCCCACAGGAAAGTTGATGACAGATTGAAGCCCATGATGTGTCATACAACATGGCACATGATAATGATAATAAATAGCAGGCAGTGTTGATTAATCCCTCAAGCCAGACTCTAAGTAGCTTGTGTATTTGCATTGGTTTATTACTGTTGCATGTACTGGGATACAGTGAAGGCTTTTGTTATGCATGGCATCCAGATAGATGCCAGACATAATTTACATTAAGGTAGTAAAACACAGAAAAGAATGGGGAATTGCAGAAAAAATGCAGTGCAGATAGTCAAAGGGAAAAGGGCCACAACAAGGTAGATTAGGAGATGAAAATAGATGAGGCTGCATTTATAATTCAGTTTCTTGTGGTCCTGAGTAGAGAGGTTACCATGAAGCTGTGATATATTTAGATAATGTTTTCCATGATATGTCTATGAAGATTGGTAAGCACCAACAGGGACATAGTGAATTTCCGCAAGCTTCTGAGGAAGTACAGTTGTTGGTGTGCTTTCTTGGCCATAGTGTCTGGATGGCTAAACCAAGACTCCACCTCAGGTAGCAGGGTAAAAAACAATGCAGATCATGGGTAGAACTTGTTTAATATTGCAGTCAGCATTATCTGCATAAAAACGGTATTTTTCATTGTAACATAACAGCATTTTTTTCACAAAGAACATTTACTAAAAGAAAGAAATCTACTTACCATCCTAACTTTTTGTTTGATTTTCACTGGTGGCTTGGCTAACATTACACCATGGAATTCCTATTTGGCTGCCATCCAGTGGTAACTGGATTGCTAAATTATCTCCAAGGTGACTATTTCATCACCAGTTCTCATTCTGTTCATTATCTCTATCACCTTTGTATTGAAATTACAACATGCTATTCCTTGCTTAAGACTGATATGAAGTACCCATTTAGAACCCCAGCAATACCTTGACCCTTCATTAAAAGCTCTTATGTTCCTACTATCATCTAACTATTTATATGGTTATAGAAAGCACCTGTGTTAACTTTACATTACCCCACACTCTTCCTTGCTTGAATTATCTCTTCACTGCCTTTCTCATGGATCATTCACCTGACATGAAGCAAATAACCTCATGATTGTCATTATTTCCTTATCATTAAAGGGGTTCTGCCTGATTCCTTTCCCATTCCCTAATATGGGATTCCATTAACCTGAAACACCCGCACCTTAAATATCACACACAGTTCAATACATTATTTAGACCTACTTTATCTTTGCCATATTGTTTCTCATCTCACTGAATTTAGTCCTCTTTCAATTAGGGTGTTTTAGATTTATCCTTCACTCATCCACCAGAAACAGATCTAAGGATGCCTTCTATGCAGAGCTAAAAAATTATTTACTAAGGTTATTCTTTCAAATACATTTCAAAAAATATTTTCTTCCTTTCCCATTTATTCTAATACTCCAATACTGGGGGTAATTGAAAGCTCAAGTGCTTAACTCCCCATAACTTCTGCCATCTCCAATGGGATCCCACTAAGTGGCTCCCTTGCCCATTTGTCCCTCCTGGTAATTATCCTTGGTGGAACATGTGCCACTTCTGCCCCTAAACTTCCTCCCTCACTACCATTCAGGGCCCCAAACAGTCCTTCCAGCTGAGGCTACACTTCACCCGTGAGTCTGTTGGGGTCATCTACTGTATCCAGTGCTCCTGGTGTGGCCTCCTGTACATCAGCAAGACCCAATGCAGATTGGAAGCTGGCTTCATCAAGCAATTATTCTCCTTCTGCCAGAAAAAGCGGGGTCTCCCAGTGGCCACCCATTTCAAGTATACTTGCCATTGCTTTCTGAATGTCAGTGTTCAATAGCTGTGATGAGGCCACACTCAGGTTGGAGGAACAGCACGTTGTATTTCATCTGGTTAGCTTCTAAGCTGATAGTATGAATATCAATTCCTTGAACCTTCAGAAATCGTATCCCCTCCACTCACTTTTCCTGTTTGCCTCTCTTACCTGTCCATCACCTTTCTGTGGTGCTTTCCCCCTTCCCTTTCTTCCATGATTTTCTGCCCTTTCATATTAGATTGTCCCTCCTTCAGCTCTTTACCTCTTTCACCAATCAACCTCCCTGCTCTTTACTTCACCCCCCCACCCAGTTTCACTTATCACCCTGTACTATTTCCTTCTCTCCCCCTACCTTTTTGCTCTGACCTCATCCTCCCCCCCGCCCCAGTTCTGATGAAGTGTCTTGGCCTAAAAAGTCAACCGTTCACTCTTTTCCATTGCTGCTGCTTGGCCTGCAGAGTTCCCCCAACATTTTGTGTGTGTTAATAAAGGATGTTGCCAGGACTTGAGGGACTGAGTTGTTGGGAAATATTAGGCAGGCTAGCACTTTTTTCTTGGAGAATAGGTGACTGAGAGGTAATTTTGTAGAGGTAGGTAGGGTACTCACAGGATTGGGAAATCAAGGACTGGAGAGAGACGGGGAAAATGCATAGGAACTTGAGGGATAGTTTTATTTTACACAGAGGGTGGCATGTATCTGGAAAGATAGCTGAACAGGAAACGTTTAGAAAGATTGAAGCAAAATGCACACAATTGGGAGGAACTTGTATGAGTATCTTGGTCAGCATGGACCCTAACCCTAACCCTAACCAAAAGGTCTGCTTCTGCTTTTGTGCTGTTTGGCTGAATGACTCTAAGTCAGTTCACTGATGGGATGTTCTTTAAAATATGTAAATACAAGACTAATAAAGGCCACTGAACATATTTATAGAAATGTCCAGCATTACATAAAGGATGCCATTAGAACACTTGTATCACAACTAGTACCATAATGCTTGAGCATCATATTACTCCTGAGAAAGCTTCTCTCATTCTAATCAGAGAGGCGAACAAGGTAAAAGAATGTTAATATGCTTCGAGGTATCATATCATTTGGCTACAATACCCAACTATCACAGAATAAGTGATACATTATTCCTAAAACATACTAGTTTAGAGCCTATACATAGATTTGCATTGTCATTAATCAGAGCAAATTTTAGCTATGTTCCATAAATTGTCTGTTATTGTAGGCCAAAGGAAAAACAGTTCCAGTTGTTACATGTTAATTTGCGAAACTATCATCACTGTAGAAATATGAATATATATTTATGTTTTAATTAGATCTTTTTCAAGGCCAGAGAATTTTTGGTTCACTGGCCTTTAAAAAGATGTAATTAAAACATAAATGTTGTTCCCCCCAGCTTTTTTTCCACTGAAACAATATGTTTAAGTCTATGAATATTTATATCTAAGTTACATAAATGGTTTAATCATTTAATCATGCTGTTATTGAATTAAATTTGCAAGATTACAATGTATCAAAAGATATCCAACTTAGTGTTACTGTTTATCTTTTACATGAACTAGTCTAAATTCCACATATCTGACTGGCATACATATTTTTATCTTCCTTTCAATCAACTTGTTCTCAAAACTAAATGCACCACTGAATTGCATGACCTTACTATGCTTTATGTCCTTGGTGTCTACAAATAATTTTACACCTGAGCTATTGTTGTTTAGGTTTATTTTAAATAATCCAATTGTTTTTTGAAAGGTAAGTTCTAAAGTACCCAATGAAATAGTTCATGTCTAATGCAGAATGAAGCTCTATACTTGTATATCAAAAATTAAAACCATGGACATATGATTTTGGATCTCACATAAATTAAAATGATTACTAATCGGAATTGATGAAGCAAACTAATGGAGTAGCAAAACAAAGAGTGTAACACCAGTACTTAAAACTCAGTTACAAACATTATTAGTACATTAGTAATTGAACATGGAGTGTTTTTTTTAAATCTTGTTTCTACTCCTATTAAACAACATGGTCTCAAACAATGCAGTGAATTACACAATAAACACTTTAATAATTACTAGGCAACAACACATACATTGTTCCAGAAAACTTGTAAGTACTTTTACTGGAAGTGTGAGTGTGGATAAGAATGCTTTGCTTTTCTATATTAGATTAGTATCCTGCCATCACCAAGTTAACAAAAGAAACTATTTCCTCTCATCAAGGCAGGAAGGATATTTAGTATTTTTAGGCTGGCCTTGCAATTGCTTCAGCAACTGAGACTACAGCTGGCAGCAGTTTGGTAGTTAATCATATAGGTTAACCAGAATGTTTAAATGGAGAAAAATATCAAATTTCCTCAAATCTACATTAAGTTTAGCAATGAAACTATTAATTTTAATAATCTTTTTTATCAGTCTTGCTAAAGCATTATAAATTATGTGTTTTATTTACAAAATAAATCAAGGGAAGGTGATGTAGCTATAGTACTTTAATTTTTAAGGGAGTGTCAAATGACAGATGCAGTGCAAGTCTTATAATTGAGCACCCTCAGGACCTAGATTGCTGGCCCTACAGATTTTCTAGATTATTGAACATCACTCCATCATTCTATACTCTTACATGTTACACTAAAGTACAATAAATTTTCCAGTGATCCTAGTGCTATACAAGCTCTCTGAACTCTGGCTCCATTGTACTTTGACTTTGAACCCTTCTTATGCTTTTGCCCTCTAGCATTCTCAAACCTGACCCTACCTCCAGCCCAGTCCAGACCCTTGGTTCTTGTTGCACATTGCACTTACATTCTAGATCTCCGACTTAGATTCTGGACTGATGAGGGTGCCAGATGTGAAACGTCAGGGATTCTGAACAATCCGATAATAGATTATTGGAATTTTATTGTACTTTTATAAGTCTTCCCTGGTTTACAAACCACTTGGGAGATTGGTGGGATGGATTTACTAGTTCCTGCAGCCATCTTTTGCAGGGTAGCAATGGGATGTTTTTGGGTCTCTTCTCTTCCAAGCAGATACTCAATAATTGAGTACTAGGTGCAAAACTAGAACTGCTGGGCAAATTCATTCATTTACTCAAGTCAGTGAGACTGGCTGGCAGTCACTCTTCCCATGCCTACTCATCTCCTGTCACAGCCATTTCTGCAGTCCTCTCCCACAGACTGATTCCACTCATTTCCAACTAATGAACACTTCAGTTTACAAGCAATTCTGAGGAATGGAACTCTGTCATAACCTGGAGAAGAGATAGGCACATATTTTTAGATGTTTAATACAAAAGAAATCCAATATAGCATTACAGCCATGAGGTTATTGCTAGCTCCTTCAAAGAGTAAAAAAATGACTTGAGTATTTGAAAGGGTATGGATCCTTAGTTTATAAATACAGGCATAAGATAACAAAATACAGAATGCTATCCCATTTATATCATCATTTAGTCAGAATATTATATCCAATAGTGGGTACTAAAATTTATAATTTATGTTGAGCATTATGAGGGGTGATTGATAAGTTCATGGCCTAAAGTAGAAGGGGTCAATTTTAGAAAACATACGACATTTATTTTTCAACATTGTCCCCTCCTACATTTACACACTTAGTCCCATGGTCGTGGAGCATACAGATCTTGGACCTCCAGAAAGTGTCCTTAACAGGGGTGATTGATATGTTCGTGGCCTAAGGTAGAATGAGATGAGTTATACAACTCTCGTTACATGCACATGCAGTTCAACTCTTTGAGTGATTATGCAGGAAATTTGAAGTTAATAACTCAGGGTGATTGATAAGTTTGTGGCCTAAGGTAGAAGGAGATGAGTTATTAACTTCAAACTTTCTGCATAATCACTCAGAGTACAAGTGTTTTTACTTGAAGGATGACACATTAGAAAACACTGGCAAAGGAATCCATTGTGTAATCGGGGGAAATTATTTAATGTGGTTGTAATGAAATGCTGGAGCAACTGGTGAAAACATTCAATTCTTAACTTGAAAAGAACTGGACATAGAGATATTAAGAAGGAAATCTCCAGCTCCAGCCCTTCCAGCTACTCTGCAATTCAATACAATCTTGGCTGATCCTCCATGTCAATCCCATATCCCCACTCTCTCTGACAATCCTTGATGTCTTTTGTGCCTAGAGATGTAGCTAACTCCTTCCTCATGTATTCTGTGGCTTGGTTTTTAGCACCTTTCATAATAGAGTTCCACAGATCCCCCAGTCAATGACTTATTATTTTATCTCAACCCTAGCTATCTTACTCCATATTCTGTGATTTCTGGATCCAGACCCTACAGTTACACTGTCCTTTCATAATTTTATATGACTCAATGAGATCCCACCCCATCCTTCAACTTTCTCATTAATACAGACCTATATGATTTTCTTTTCATCATTTATGGTAAGCAACCCCTTTCTTCGCATAAGGAGACTGAAAGTGCACATGATAGTCTAGGTATTGTTTCATGAGGATCATGTAATAAAGACATCTTTACTTCTGTATTCAAAATATCTCGCAGAACAAAAGCAACGCATACAAAACGCTGGTGGAACACAGCAGGCCAGGCAGCATCTGTAGGAAGAAGCACTGTCGACGTTTCGGCAATTTCCTTGTGTTTGCAAAACAAAAGTCTGCGATTTCCTTTCTTGATGCTTGCATTACTTGCATATTTGCTTTCAGTTCACCCATGACCCTTGCACATTAATATTTTAGTCGCTAAGTCACTGGGTTTCTGTTTTCCTGACAAAGGTGGGTAACTTAGCATTCCCCATTTTTGCTCACTTACTCAACTTGTGAAATCCCGTTAAATCCTCTGTTCCATGCGGAGTCATAATATCATGTTTGTCATAAGATTAAGGCACAAATTGTACAGTACAAAACAGAATTTGGGTATTCCTGATTCTAAGGAGTTTCTTCTTTTCCACTATGATGAAATTATGTATTTGATAAGTAACTACTTCACTATCATCCTTAGCAACAGGTGAGGTACGAAACAATTGGAGAAGAATTAATGTTGTTCCTCTGATTAAGAATGGCTCTAAAACGAAACCAGGAACTTATAGGCTGGTGAGCTTAACATCAGTAGTGGGAAAGTTATTGGAAGGTATTCTAAGGGACTGGATATATGCGTATTTGGATAGGCAGGAACTGATTAAGGTAGGCTTTGTGAGTGGTAGGTCATGTCTAATCAATTTTATAGAATTTTTGAGGAAGTTATCAAGAAAGTTGATGAAGGCGAAGGCATGGACTTTAGTAAGGTATTTGACAAGGTTGGTTGGTCAGGAAGGTTCAGTTGCTTGGCATTTGAGCTGAGGTAGTAAATTGGATTAGACTCTGGCCTTGCAAGAGAAGCCAGAAAGAGGTAGTAGATTGTTGCCTCTCTGACTGGAGGCCTGTGAGTAGTGGCTTGCACAGGGATTGATGCTGGGTCTATTGATGTTTTATCATTTATATCAATGATCAGGATGATAATGTGGTAAACTGGATAGCAAATCTGCGGATGACACCAAAACTGGAGGTGTAGTGCAGCTTGCAGCAGGTTCTGGACCAGCTTGAAAAATGTGCTTAAAATGGCAGATGGAACTTAAATCAGAGAAATGGAAGTGTCGCACTTTGTAAGGACCAACCAGGGTAGGTCTTACACAGTGAACAGAAGGGCATTGAGGAGTGCTGTAGAACAACAGGATCTGAAAGTACAGGTCCATAATTAATTGAAAATGGTGGCACATTAAATTAAAAAAGCTTTAGGCACATTGACCTTCATAAATCAAAGTATTGAGTATACGAGATAGGATGTTAAGTTGAAGTCGTACAAGACATTAGTGAGGCCTAAGTTGGAGGATTGTGTGCAGTTTTGGTCACCTACCTGCAGAAAAGATGTAATTAAGGTAGAAAGAGTACAGAGGAAATTTACAAGGATGTTGCTGGAAATGAAAGATCTATGGAAAGATTGAATAGTTTAGGACTTTATTCATTGGAACATGAGGGGAGATTTGATAGAGGTGTACAAAATTATGAGGGGTACAGATAGGGAAAATGCAACCATCTTTTTCCACTGAGGTTGAGTGAGATTACAACTAGATGTCATGGATTAAGAGTGAAAGGTGAAAAGCTTAAGGTGAATATGAGGAGGAACTTCACTCATAGGGTCATGAGAGGGTGGAACGAGCTGCCAGCACAAGTGATGCATGTTAATCGATTTTAACATTTGAGATAAGTTTGGGTAGATTCATGGATGACAGGTATGAAGGGCTACGGTCCAGGTGTGGGTAGATGGGACAAGGTAATTTAAACGGTTTGGCATGAATTAAATGGGCCAAGGAACCCGTTTCTATGCTGTACTTTTCTATGACCCTAACATTCTCTTATCAGTGTCTTTCTGCTGAAATAAGATATGGATGAGGCTGTAATGTCATTCCCAATTTAGGCTTCAGATTTGGAATAGGTCCTGGTGGAAAATGAATATGAAATCTTTGTAACAGCATGGTGAAAAACAGAAATAGCTCCATTCTTGCAAGTTGTTCTCCAAGACAGTGTCTTCGACCTACAAAATGTAAAATTGAAGACAATTTATCCAACTTCTTTTTTAAAAGTTTACCTTGTTAATTGTGTATTAACACTATTTCTTCTCCAATATATTAGATATTATGAAATTACTTCTACTCATATACCACTAAAATCATGAAAAATCTTGTACATTACATGGCAGAGTATGTTGTGGAAGTAATGATAGGAATGACAGTGGTTGCTGTAATTTATGCCTTAATCTAGCAGCATCTTCTGTTAAGTAAACATACAATCACATTCAGCAGTTGTTCCCACAATGTACTGCTGCATCATAAGCTATCTATTTGAATAAAATGAACAATATAGCATGTTATTGATATCATAGGTATGGATTAACCTTGCCAAAACAACAGCCCTTTAATGGCATTATAAGTCTAGATCATTGATAAATAAACTCTCCAGCATGGAAAATTAACTCTCACAAGAGGTACCAAGGTAGTGTAGCGATTAGCATGATGCTGCTGTACTCAGGACACCTGAGTTCAGAGTTCAATTCTGATATCGTCTGTAAAGTCTTTTTAGGTCCTCCCCATGGAACGTCTGGGATTTCTCCGGCTGCTGCAGATTCCTCCCACAATCTGAAGGCATACCAGGTAGGTTATTTAGTTATTGTAAATTGTACTGTGATTAGATTAAAGTTAAATCATGATTAATTAGGGTTGTCGGAGGTTGCTGGGATAGTGCGGCCTAACCAGAATTTTATAGAGCTGCATCATTACATCGCGACTCTTAAACTCTATCCCTTGACTTATGAAAGCAAACACCCCATAAGCTTTCTTAACTACCCTATCTACCTGTGAGGCAACTTTCAGGGATCTGTAGACATGTACCCCCAGATCCCTCTGCTCCTCCAGACTACCAAGTATCCTGCCATTTACTCTGTACTCTGCCTTGGAGTTTGTCCTTCCAAAGTGTACCACCTCACACTTCTCCGGGTTGAACTCCATCTGCCACTTCTCAGCCCACTTATACCCATGTAACAATTACAGCATGGAAATAGGCTATCTTGGCCCTTCTAGTCCGTGCCGAATGCTTACTCTTACCTAGTCCCACTGATCCGCACTCAGCCCATAACCCTCCATTCCTTTCCTGTCCATATACCTATCCAATTTCAATTTAAATTGCAATACTGAACCTGCCTCTACCACTTCTACTGGAAGCTCGTTCCACACAGCTAACACTGTCCGAGTAAAGAAATTCCCCCTCGTGTTACCCTTAAACTTTTGCCCCATAACTCTCAACTAATGTCCTCTTGATTGAATCTCCCCTACTCTCAATGGAAAAAGCCTATCCACGTTAACTCTATCTATCCCCCTCATAATTTTAAATACCTCTATCAAGTCCCACCTTAACCTTCTATGTTCCAAAGAATAAAGACCTAATTTGTTCAAACTTTCCCTGTAACTTAGGTGCTGAAACCCAGGTAACATTCTAGTAAATCTTCTCTGTACTCTCTCTGTTTTGTTGACATCTTTCCTATAATTCCTATATAATAATTTCTTATATACACTTCTGCATCTTATCAATGTCTCTCTGCAATCTTCGACAATCCTCTACACTATCTACAACACCACCAACCTTTGTATCGTCTGCAAACTTGCCAAACCACACTTCTACCCCCACATCTACCCCATATCCCCCACATCATTAATAAAAATCACGAAAAGTAGAGGTCCCAGAACAGATCCTTGTGGGACACCACTAGTTACAACCCTCCAATCTGAATATACTCTCTCCACCATGCCCCTCTGCCTTCTGCAGGCAAGCCAATTCTGAATCCACCTGGCCAAACTTTCCTGGATCCCATGCCTTCTGACGTTCTGAGTAAGCCTACCGTGTGGAACCTTGTCAAATGCTTTACTAAAATCCATGTAGATCGTATCCACTGCACTACCCTCATCTATGTGCCTGATCACCTCCTCAAAGAACTCTATCAGGCTTGTTAGAAACGATCAGCCCTTCACAAAGCCATGCTGATTGTCCCTGACCAGACCATGATTCTCTAAATGCCCACAGATCCTATCTCTAAGAATCTTTTCCAACAGCTTTCCCATCATAGATGTAAAGCTCATTGGTCTATAATTACCCGGACTATCTCTACTACCTCCGGTACCATTCCTGTGGACAATGAGGACATAAAGATCCTAGCCAGAAGCTCAGCAATCTCTTCCCTCACCTCGTGGAGCAGCCTGGGGAATATTCCGTCAGGCCCCCGGGACTTATCCGTCCTAATGTATTTTAACAATTCCAACACCTCCTCTCTCAATATCAACAGAACATCAACCTCACTCATATTGTCCTCATGGTCATCAAGTTCCCTCCCACTGGTGAATACCAAAGAGAAGTATTCATTGAGGACCTCGCTCACTTCCACAGCCTCCAGGCACATCTTCCCACTTTTATCTCTAATCAGTCCTACCTTCATTCCTGTCATCCTTTTGTTCTTCACATAATTGAAAAATGCCTTGGGGTTTTCCCTTACCCTACTCGCCAAGGACTTCTCATGCCCCCTTCTTGCTCTTCTCAGCCCCTTCTTAAGCTCCTTTCTTGCTACCCTCTATTCCTCAATAGATCCATCTGACCCTTGCTTCCTAAACCTCATGTATGCTGCCTTCTTCCACCTGACTAGATTTTCCACCTCACTTGTCACCCATGGTTCCTTCACCCTACCATTCTTTATTTTCCTCACCGGGACAAATTTATCCCTAACATCCTGCAAGAGATCCTTAAACATTGATCACATGTCCATTGTACATTTCCCTGCAAAAACATCATCCCAATTCACACCCGCAAGTTCTAGCCTTATAGCCTCATAATTTGCCCTTCCCCAATTAAAAATTTTCCTGTCCTCTCTGATTCTATCCTTTTCCATGATAATGCTAAAGGTCAGGGAGTGGTGATCTCTGTCCCCCAGATGCTCACCCACTGACAGATCTGTGACCTAACCCCGTTCATTACCTAATACTAGATCTAGTATGGCATTCCCCCCAGTCAGCCTGTCAACATACTGTGACAGGAATCTGTCCCTTAACAGACTTAACAGACTCTGCCCCATCTAAACCCTTGGAACTAATCAAGTGCCAATCAATATCAGGGCAGTTAATGATAACAACCCTGTTATTTTTGCACCTTTCCAAAATCTCCCAATCTGCTTCTCAGTATCTCTGCTGCTGCCAGGGGGCCTATAGAATACCCCCAATAGAGTAACTGCTCCCCTCCTGTTCCTCACTTGCACCCATACTGACTCAAAAGAGGTTTCTGCTACATTACCCACCCTTTCTGTAGCTGTAATAGTATCCCTAACCAGTGATGCCACCCCTCTTCCTCCTTGCCCCTCTATCTCTTTCAAAGCACTGAAATCCAGGAATATTGAGAATCCATTCCTGCCCTGGTGCCAGCCAAGTCTCTGTATTGGCTACTACTTCATAATTCCATGTATGTATCGAAGCTCTCAGTTTATCACCTTTGTTCCTGATGCTTCTTACATTGAAGTACACACACTTTAGCCCTTCTACCTTACTACCTTTACACCCTTTATTCTGTTTCTCTTTCTTCAAATCCTCTATATATGTTAGATCTGGCTTTACTCCATGCATTTCTTTCACTGCTCTATCGCTCCGGGTCCCATCCCTCTTGCAAATTAGTTTAAACCCTCCCGAACCATGCTAGCAAACCTCCCTGCAAGGATATTGCTCCCGCTCGAGTTCAGGTGCAACTCATCCAATCTGTACAGGTCCCACCTTCTCCAGAAGAGATCCCAATGATCCAAAAATCTAAAACCCTGTCCCTTGCACCAACTCCTCAGCCACGCATCCAACTGCCATATCCTCCAATTCTTACCAT
Organism: Hypanus sabinus; assembly: GCF_030144855.1. Taxonomy (NCBI): domain Eukaryota; kingdom Metazoa; phylum Chordata; class Chondrichthyes; order Myliobatiformes; family Dasyatidae; genus Hypanus; species Hypanus sabinus. The sequence continues at coordinate 140,637,680 of NC_082712.1, read as the reverse complement.
CACTATCACGTAGTACTGGCAGCAATCCTGAGAACGCCACCCTTGAGGCCCTGTTCTTCAGCCTTCTGCCTAGTTCCTGAAACTCACACTTAAGGACCTCATCCCTCTTCCTGCCTATGTCATTGGTACCAACGTGTATCATGACTTCTGGTTGCTTTCCCTCTTGTACCAGGATGTCATGCACCAGGTCAGAGACATCGCGGACCCTGGCACTCAGGAGGCAACAAACCATGCGGGTGTCCTTCTCACGTCCACAAAATCTCCTGTCTGCTCCCCTGACTATAGTCCCCAAAGAACGACAGCTCTCCTCTTCTCCATCCTACCCTTCTGCACCACACGGTCAGACTCAGTGCCAGAGGCCCTGCCACCGTGGCTCACACCTGGTCGGTCGTCCCCACCAACAGTATCCAGGACGGTAAACTTATTATTCAGGGGAATGGCTACAGGGGTGCTCTGCACTACCTGTCTACTCTCCTTCACTTTCCCCCCTCTGACCAACAACCTGCTTCCGGCAGCCTAGGTTTGACTACCTCCCTGTAGCTCTCATCTATGACTGCCTCATTCTCCCTTATGAGTCTAAGGTCATCCAGCTGCTGCTCCAGATTCCTCACACCGTTTTCCAGATCGCCCAGCCGCAAGCACTTCTGGCAGATGTGACTCTGTGGGTGAGGGAAGTTCCCCCAAGACTGCCACATCTCACAGGACAGGCACATCACCGTCTCAGGAGGCACTGCAAAGATGAACTGGGAACAAGCTCGTCCTCCACCTCTTCTCATCGAAGCCTTGAGTCAAAGCGTCAAAGCTTCACTCCTTCACTGGCCCACTCCCTCACTGGCCACTTTCCACAGCCAGTGGAAAAAAGTAAATATGTCACACAACTTACCAATAGAAAATGGGACAAATGCTTCTTTCTTCACAAATTGCCCATTTTTATCTAGGAATCTTTCAGGACAAAATAGATCAGGAGAATTCCAATATTTTTCATCAAAATGTACAGAATAAAGATTTGTTATAACTGTGGTTCCCTTTGGAATGGAATAACCCCGAACAATAGTGTTCTTGGAAGTTGCACGGAAAATACCAAGTGGTGCTATGTTGCAGTATCTCAGAACTTCATGCAATACTGCTTCTGTGTATGGCATCTGTGACCTGTTTTCCAGGGCAGGTATTTGGCTTTTGCCCACAATAGTGTCAATTTCCTGATGCACTTTTTCTGTAAAATAAAAGAAACAAGAATCTTAATGATTTTGTTTCAGCAATTAAATTGGAAATTATTTTTGTTCAGGTAGCACTTTAGAATTGTTACATAAACACTAGGGACTGTGGAAATAAATAAGGCAGCAATGGTCAGAATGTATATTAGATGTTTTACCCATTGTCTAAGCCTTAAATAAACTATTTTCCCTTTCCTGTTTTCCATCAATTCATCTGTTATTTAATATTACTATAAATGATGACACCACTTGATTTGGTGTCATATTTTATCCTCATTCCCTTGTGGCAAAGATGAAAATGAGAACTCAAGGTTCCCTATACCAGATAAGAATAAATTGTATACAGCTTTTAATTTACAGTGACTTTTATATATCTGCCATAAACTAAGTTTGCATAGGCGTAAATGTTGTTCCAATGGAAAATCTATATATTTTTTATCCTGTGCTGATATGAATGATTGTTTTTACTTCTATGAAATTTGAGTTAAAATTAATTATGCATAGATGTTTTTTCTAGTAAATTAACTCAAGTGAGCTTTAGTTTTTAATTGTTTGAATCTAGGTTGACAGTCATTGTCTCTTTGGCTCATTTAAACCACCCATTTAAACTAATCCAACTTCCTCTCTCTCCTGCCGATCATCTACACATTGTGAAATGTGACAACCAACCTGCACCACTTTGGGATATGGGAGGTAACCAGAGCACCCACAGGAAATCCCTTACAATCACAAGGAGAATGAGCATTCTCCACACAGATGGCACCCAAGGTCAGGATTGCACCTGGGTCTCTGGTGCTACAGGGCAGTAGCTAGCTCTACTAGCTGTGCCAATATAAAATAGGGATAAAACTTTCTCAGAGGGAAGAAAATAGTTAAAATTCACAACAGAATTAATAACAAAATAGTCCAACTTCCTATAATTTCTGTGAGATATCTGTTTGAATACTGTGTTCTCACCTTGAATGTTTGGATACAGTGCCATGTACAAAATTGCCCATCTAAGTGCATTAGTTGTAGTCTCTGTTCCAGCTATAATGAGTTCTCCAACAGTAAAAATTAAGTTTTCTTTTGAAAAGGAAGATTCAGGATCATTAATATTCTTTTCTAGTTCATCCAAATATGAATCAATGAGATGCCGAGGTTTTTGAGAGATTCTGTTTTGGGAAAAACGGTGTATTATCTTTTGCAAAAAGTCGTAAACTTCAGCTGCATTTTTGAACAAACGTCGATGTTTTCCAAATGGCAGTAGCCCAATCCAAGGGAAAGCATTGTACAGAAATGCCCAAACACTGGCAGCCAATTCAACATTTTCACTAAATATCTCAATCATATGCTGATAATCAGTGTCATCATATGTGAACCGCTCTCCAAAAATGATCAGGTTTGTGATGTTGGAAACTGCATTAGTTACAAGGCACTTGGCGTCAAATGGCTTTCCTTTGTAGGTGTCAACAGCATCCAAAAAAATCATACATTCCTCAGAAATTTTGTTTTCAAAGCTCTTTTGACCCGGTCCAAAGCAGCGAAAGCAATTCACAGTGACCTTACGATGGTCAGTCCAACCACGACCATATTTGGAGTTCAAAAGCCCTAGGAAGTTTCCAAAATTAACAACATAATATAATTTAATTAAAATGCAAGTTAGTAATATTGATTTGCATAGACTACTTTTTTCCACTCCAATCAAAGAATTTCAAAGGTGTTAATATTTTGGGGAATGATGTGAGTAATGTCCATATCCCCTCAACTGAAATCTCATTCACTGGCTTTATACAGTTTGTTATACTTTATTGTACTGGACATCACACTCCTGATGAATGCAAACCACTTGTGATGTTGAGTGCTACTCCATTAGACATTTTTACTATTTTCTATTTCCATCCATGGCATTTTAATATTCTACATACAGTAGGTCGAACTCTGAAGTACATTTAGGTCACCACTCTTAGTTTTTTGACAGTTATTTTCCATTTCAGGACACGAGTTTACCTGCACTGAAATTCATTAGCCCATTCACTCAGTTATTATCTCTTGTAATTTACTGCTGCTTTTCACAATGCTATGGATTTGCACCCCAAAAATTGCAGATATCCCAGCATCACTGAAGATCTAACCTGGGCTCAACATATTGATGCAATTACAAAGGCACAACAGTGACTGTATTTCATTCAGAGTTTGAGGAGATTTGATACTTCAAAAGTAAAGACACAGTCTACTGTAAAGGGCAAGACACTTAACAGCAAAGATCTTGGGGTCTAACTTCATAACTCCCTGGAACTGACTACGTAGATTGAGAGGGTGATTAGAAAGGAATTATGACGTGCTTGGCTTTATTAGTTGAGGCAATGAGTTCAAAAATCCGGAAATTATGACGTAGCTTTATAAAACTCTAGTTAGGCCACATCTGGAGTAATGTATACAGTTCTGGTCGCCCCATTATAGGAGGAGTGTTGAGGTTTTGGACAGGGTGCAGAAGAGGTTTAGCAGGAAGCTGCCTGGATTAGAGGGCATGTGCTAGAATGAAAGGCTGGTCAACTTGGGTTGTTTTCTTTGGAGTGGTGAAGGCTGAAGGGAGACTGACAGAGGTTTATAAGATTATGTGAGGCACATAATGGACAAACAGCAACTTTTTCCCCAAGGTGTGAAGATTTAATACTGGAGGATGTGCATTTAAGGTGAGAGGGGTTAATTTTAAGAGATGTCAGGGGCAAGTTGTCTGGAATGCATTACCTAGGGTGGTGGTAGAGGCAGAAAGATTAGAGGGTTTTAAGAGATGTTTGGATAGGCCCTTGAATGCGAGGGAAATGGAAGGATATGGACATTATGCAGGCAGAAGGGGTGAGTTTAGATAGTCATTTGATTACCTGATTGGTTCATCACAATACTGTGGGCCAAAGGGCTTTTGCTGTGCTGTATTATTCTATGTTCTATGTCATCAAAGACTCTGCCAAATTTCTACAGACAGACCATGGACAGCATTCTCACTGTCTGTATCACCAACAGCTACTGCACAAAATCTGAAAAAGCTGCATAAGCTTGCAAACTTAGCCAGCTCCATCATGGGCATTAGCCTCCCCAGCTTCAAGAACATCTTCGAAAGGTGATGCCGCAAAGATGTGGTGCCCATTATTAAGAACCCCTATCACCCAGGACATGCCTTCTTCTCATTCCTACCATCAGGGAGGAGGTACATGAGCCTGAAGACACGTTATTTTAGAAAGAGCTTCTTCCCCTCCACCATCCGATTTCTGAATGAACAATGAATGAATTCACGAACACTCCCTCGCTTTTTTTGCACTACTTATTTAATTTTTTGTATGTTTGTTGTAATTTATTTTATGTATTGCACTATACTGCTGTCACAAAACAACAAAAGTTTCACAACATATGCCTGTGATATTGAAACTGATTCTGATTCTCTAGGTCAGTGCTTCTATCCTCTTATAACTGGCTTCCTAAAGTGCAGAACTCACAGCTGTCTGGATTAAACACCCTCTGCTATTTCTCTGTTTTTACTTACACACACACACACACTCTCACACTCACAAAACCGCACCCCCCCCCCCACCCCATCACTGAGCCCTAGGGATTCCGCTGGTCACAGAACTCCAGTCTGAACAACACTCCTCCAACTACACTCTCTTCTAAAGCCAAGTTAATTCTGAACCCAATCTACCAACTTACCAAGGAATCCCAAGTGCCTTAATCTTCTGGAACAGCTCACCACAAGGGATCTCATCAAAAGCTTTAAAAAGTATATATAACTCAAAAATTACGCAACCAAGTTTGTAGGACATGACCGCCTCAGCAAAACGTCATGCTGAATCTGTTTTTCCAGCTGTTAGTTGATCCTATCCCTAAGAATTGTCTCCAATAATTTCCCCACTTCTGATGTAAGATGCAGCAGCTTTTAATTTCCTGGTTTCTCACTTCTGCCGTTCTCCAGTCCTCTAGGACCTCACCTGTGACTAACGAGGGTACAAAGAAATCTGCTGAGGCCCCAGCAATCTCTTCTTTTGATTGGCTCAGTTACTGGCCTTGGGGATATTAATGTTCTTGAAGACCCCTACTCTGCCTCCTCACTGATGGCTGCATGCTCTAGAATATCAGCATAACTCTCCATGACCTCAGTAGCTTAGGCATGTTGATATACCTTGGTAGTCCACTTAGTTTTATTCACAACGAGGTTGAGCTTGCTGGGAAATGTCAACAGTACTGCATTTAGTTCTCAGTAACTGTCAAATAATTTGGTTCTTCTCCATAAAATGATATTGTGAACCTGTTGGTTGAGCTCTGTGGATAATTTCAGTGACATGGAATTTCTGTAATGAAACACAAATGCTGCAATTATACAGAATTTACTGCTGGGAAATACACCTACTGAATCTGCTCGAGATTAGACTTGAACAGAATCTGAATACACAGGATTAACTGTGAGGGAGAAGGTATATCCAAGGTAATCAACATTTTCTAATATTCTAATTTAATGATTTTTTTTTACAAGTAGTTTAATTTATTTAATTTTTAGAAATTTAAAATTTTATACATACTTCACAATTTTTTAATGGTCATTGAATCAACAACAGCTGTGGCAGGGCTTGAATGCTATTACTTTTTCGAAGTTAAATTAAACGACATGGGAGACAGCAGGGATTCGCGTGACCATTAGAATATGGAGAAAACATTGCAAACCCCACATCCCCCATGATCCTATGATATGTCTGTGAAGCTGATGATGCGGACTGCCTTCAGGAATGTAAAGCCACGGAAAGCATCTGGACCAAATGGCGTACCTGGCCACGTACTAAAGACCTGTGCTGACCAACTGGCTGGAGTGTTCACGGAGATATTTAACCTCTTGCTTTGGCAGTATGTGATACCATCCTGCTTTAAGCAGGCTTCGATTACACTAGTGTCCAAGCAAAATGTGGTGATCTGCCTCAATGGCCCAGTTGCACTTACATCCACAATGATGAAGTGTTTTGAGAAAGTTGGTGATGAAAGAAATCAACTCCTGCCTGAGAGGCAACATGGATTCACTCCAATTTGCCTACCAGAGCAACAGGTTCACACCAGATGCCATCTTATTGGCTCTTCACTCAATCCTGGAACATCTGGACAGCAAAGAACATATGTCAAGATGCTCTTTATTGACTACAGCTCAACATTCAATACCATCATCCCCTCAAAACTAATCAATAAACTCCAAGACCTTGACCTCAATGCCTCCTTGTGCAATTGAATCCTGGATTTCCTTACTGGTAGACCCCTGAGAGTTCAGATTGGTACCAATATCTTCTCAATGATCTCCATCTGTACAGGTGCACCACAGGGCTGTGTGCCTAGCCCCCTGCTCTACTCACTTTATGCCAATGACTGTGACTAAGGACAGCTCCAATACCATATTCACATTTGCTCAATTCACCACTGCTGTGGGCCGAATCGAAGGTGGTGACGAATCAGCAAGCAGGAGGGAGATTGAAAATTTGGCTGAGTGGTGTCGTAATGACAACCTCTCACTCAATGTCAGCAAGACCAAGGAGCTGATTGTAGACTTCAAGACGGAAATCCAGGAGCCAGTAATCATTGGAAGTTCAGAGGTGGGGAAGGTTAGCAACTTTAAATTCTTGGGTGTTACTATTTCAGAGGACCTATCCTGGACACAGTACATAAGTGCAATGTGAAGGAAGCATGGCAACACCTCTGCTTTCTTAGGAGTCTGCCGAGATTCGGCACAAAATCTAAAACATTGACAAATTTCTATATATATGTAGTAGAGAATATATTGACTGGCTGCATCACAGCCTGGTATGGAAACACAAATGCCTTTGAACAGAAAATCCTACAAAAAGGTAGTGGATTTGGTTCAGTACATCAGGGTAATGCCCTCCCAACCACTGAGCACGTCTACATGAAACGCTGTCACAGGAAAGCAGCATCAATCATCAGAGATTTCCACCATCCAGGTCATGCTCTCTTCTTGCTGTTGTCTTCAGGTAGAAGGTACAAGATCGTCAGGACTCGCACCACCAATTTCAAGAACAGTTACTGCCCCTCAACCATCAGGCTGTTAATAAAACAAGATAACTCCACTCACTTGTCCCATCATTGAAATGTTCCTACAACCATTGATCTCACTCTAAGGACTCTTTGGCTTATTATCTCATGTTCTCGTTATTTATTGCTATTTATTTATATTTGCATTTGCACAGTTTGTTGTCTTCTGCACTCTGATCTTTTATTGATCCTGCTATAGTTACGATTCTATAGATCTGCTGAGTATGCCTGCAGAAAAAAAGAATCTCAGGGTTGTATATAGTGATATATCTGTACTTTGAAAATTAAATTTACTTTGAATTCTTCAGAATGTTACAGACATTAACCAGTTTGAAATCTCCAACAGCTTAAACAGGTAGCTAAATTGGAGATGCAGCCTAGCCTAAGTATTTCCAGCATTTTCTGTTTTCATTACTGGCAGATTCATACTAGATTTTTCAATTTCATTTGCAGAATATAAATTATTCACTGTGCTGAGATGTGAATATGCATTCCCCTCCAAGTTCCACGCACTTCTTATTTGTCAGTCCTTTATTGTTACTGTGTCTAAATCCTGCAACTCCAGAGCCAGCATCACTGTGGGGAAAACCCTCACTAAAAGGTCTGCAATGGGTTAAGCTAGCAGCCTACCATCATTTTCTCAAGGACATTTGAAAATGAGCAACAAAAACTGGTCGTGCCAGTAATGCTCATTCTGAACATGAATACCTAAAGGAATCATTGGTCACAGCCTTTAGATTATTAATCCAGTTAAAATAAACAGTTCAGCACACTTTATTTTTTATCTCCATGACTATAACACTGCAGCCCTCCAACACTGCTTCAGCTATTCTGCTGCTGAAATGTTTGTTCATGCTAAACTTGATTCATTCAACAGGCTCTTAATTCTATGCTGTAATCTTGAGCAAAAGACAAATGCTGGAGGGTCTTGGGTGTTGAGCAGCATTCCTGTTTGGTTTCTCTTGATCTAAGCCCTGTAAACTAGAGACCATTTTCAATTTCTGAAGTCCTTATCTTAACATACACCTTCATCCACTCACGTGTCTCATTTAGCTTCAGATTTTAAAAATGAACTTCACTTTAAAATTCTCACCATTTGTTTTCAAATCTTTCTGTTCTCATCCCCACCCTTCTCATCTTTGTAACCTTTCTGCCTAGCATCACTGTGGGAAATCCTTCACCCAACAATAAAATGCTCCTCCAATTCTGGCCCTTTAATTATTCTCAAATGTAATCATTCCTTTCTTGTGACAGGTACATTCAGCTGTCAGGCACCTAAATTCCGTAATTTTCTTTCAAAATTTCTTTGCCTCTTCATCCCTCTTTCAAAGTGTCAATACTTCCACCAGCCACAATTTTAATCATCTGCTCACTGGTCCTTATGAATTTCATTGTCAATATTTTTAATAACTCTCTTGGGAACTTACTATACATACTGTATATGTACTTGCCATATACAGTGCCTATAAAAAGCATTCACCCTCCCCTGGAATATTTCATTTGATTGTTTTACAACATTGAATCACAGTGGATTAAATTTTGCTTTTTTGACACAGATCAACAGAAAAAGACTCCTGTGTCAAAGTGAAAAAACATCTTTACCAAGATATCTAAACTAATTACAAATATAAAACACATAATAATTGATCGCTTAAGTATTCATATCCTTCAACTCAGTATTTAGTAGATACACCTTTGCAGCAATTACAGCTTTGAGTCTGTGTGGACAGGTGTCTATCAGCTTTGCACATCTGGACACTGCAATTTTTGCCCATTCTTCTTTACAAAACTGCTCAAGCTCTGTCAGATTGCAAACCCAACCACAGATTCTCAATTGGATTGCGGTCTGGACTCTGATTTGTCCACTCCAGGTTATTAACTTTGTTGTTTTTAAGCCATTCCTGTGTAGCTTTGGCTTTATGCTTGAGGTCACTGTCAACGAACATAGAATAGTACAGCACAGTACAGGCCTTCCGGCCCACAATGTTGTGCCGACCCTCAAACCCTGCCTCCCATATAACCCCCACCTTAAATTCCTCCATATACCTGTCTAGTAGTCTCTTAAATTTCACTAGTGTATCTGCTTCCACCACGGACTCAGGCAGTGCATTCCACACACCAACCACGCTCTGAGTAAAAAAACCTTCCTCTAATATCCCCCTTGAACTTCCCACCCCTTACCTTAAAGCCATGTATTGAGCAGTGGTGCCCTGGGGAAGAGGTGCTGGCTGTCCACTTTGTCTATTCCTCTTAATATCTTGTATACTTCCTTAATGTCTCCTCTCATCCTGCTCCTCTCCAAAGAGTAAAGCCCTAGCTCCCCTAATCTCTGATCATAATGCATAATCTCTAAACCAGGCAAAATCCTGGTAAATCTCCTCTGTACCCTTTCCAATGCTTCCACATCTTTCCTATAGTGAGGCGACCAGAAACACACAGTACTCCAAGTGTGGCCTAACCAGAGTTTTATAGAGCTGCATCATTACATCGCGACTCTTAAACTCTATTCCTCGACTTATGAAAGCTAACACCCCATAAGCTTACTTAACTACCCTATCTACCTGTGAGTCAACTTTCAGGGATCTGTGGACATGTACCCCCAGATCTCTCTACTCCTCCACACTACCAAGTGTCCTGCCAGTTATTTTGTACCTCTGCCTTGGAGTTTGTCCTTCCAAAGTGTACCACCTTACACTTCTTCGGGTTGAACTCCACCTGCCACTTCTCAGCGCACTTCTGCATCCTATCAATGTCTCTCTGCAATCTTCGACAATCCTCTACACTATCCACAATGCCACCAACTTTTGTGTCGCCTGCAAACTTGCCAACCCACCCTTCTACCCCCACATCCAGGTTGTTAATAAAAATCATGAAAAGTAGAGGTCCCAGAACAGATCCTTGTGGGACACCACTAGTCACAACCTTCCAATCCGAATGTGCTCCCACCACCATGACCCTCTGCTTTCTGCAGGCAAGCCAATTCTGAATCCACCTAGCCAAACTTCCCTGGATCCCATGCCTTCTGACTTTCTGAATAAGCCTACCATTGGAACCTTGTCAAATGCTTTACTAAAATCCATGTAGATCGTATCCACTGCACTATCCTCATCTATGTGCCTGGTCACCTCCTCAAAGAACTCTATCAGGCTTGTTAGAAACGATCAGCCCTTCACAAAGCCATGCTGACTGTCCCTGATCAGACCATGATTCTCTAAATACTCATAGATCCTATCTCTAAGAATCTTTTCAAACAGCTTTCCCACCACAGATGTAAGGCTCAATGGTCTATAATTACCCGGACTATCTCTACTACCTATTTTGAACAAGGGGACAACATTCACCTCCCTCCAATCCTCCGGTACCATTCCCATGGACAACGAGGACATAAAGATCCTAGCCAGAGGCTCAGCAAACTCTTCCCTCACCTCGTGGAGCAGCCTGGGGAATATTCCGTCAGGCCCCTGGGACTTATCCGTCCTAATGTATTTTAACAATTCCAACACCTCCTCTCTCTTAATATCAACAGAACATCAGCCTCACTCATATTGTCCTCACCGTCATCAAGTTCCCTCCCACTGGTGAATACCGAAGAGAAGTATTCATTGAGGACCTCACTCACTTCCACAGCCTCCAGGCACATCTTCCCACTTTTATCTCTAAATCAGTCCTACCTTCACTCCTGCCATCCTTTTGTTCTGTACATAATTGAAGAATGCCTTGGGGTTTTCCTTTACCCTACTCGCCAATGACTTCTCATGCCCCCTTCTTGCTCTCCTCAGCGCCTTCTTAAGCATTTTCTTGCTACCCTATATTCCTCAACAGATCCATCTGATCCTTGCTTCCTAAACCTCATATGTGCTGCCTTCTTCCACCTGACTAGATTTTCCACCTCACTTGTCACCCATGGTTCCTTCACCCTACCATTCTTTATCTTCCTCATGGGACAAATTTATCCCTAACATCCTGCAAAACATCCCTAAACATCGACCACATGTCCATAGTACATTTCCCTGCGAAAACATCATCCCAATTCACACCCGCAGGTACTAGCCTTATAGCCTCATAATTTGCCCTTCCCCAATTAAAAATTTTCCTGTCCTCTCTTATTCTATCCTTTTCCATGATAATGCTAAAGGCCAGGGAGTGGTGATCTCTGTCCCCCAGATGCTCACCCACTGACAGATCTGTGACCTGACCCAGTTCTTTATCTAATACTAGATCTAGTATGGCATTCCCCCTAGTCAGCCTGCCAACATACTGTGACAGAAAACCATCCTGGACACACATAACAAACTCTGCCCCATCTAAACCATTGGAACTAATCTGGTATCAATCAATATTAGGGAAGTTAAAGTCACCCATGATAACAACCCTGTTACTTTTGAACCTTTCCAAAATCTGCCCCCCAATCTGCTCCTCGGTATCTCTGCTGCTACCAGGGGGCCTATAGAATACTCCCAATAGAGTAACTGCTCCCTTCCCGTTTCTGACTTCCACCCATACTGACTCAAGAGGATCCTGCTACATTACCCACCCTTTCTGTAGCTTTTTTTTTCTTTTTCAATCTTTTTATTGAATTTTTCATATATAAAAAAACATAACATAATATTGAATAGGTTATAAGTGCACTAGACTTGAAATTGAATTAGTAATAAGATAACAATATCTTATTAATATATCAGCAAAAAAAGTACATTAATCAATCAAACCTATATTGATTATACATGAAAAAGAGTAAGAATAATCATTAAAAGAAAAAAAAATTAAAAATACAAGAAAAAAAAAGAAAATATATAATAATAAAAAAATTAAACCTAAACTAAACTAACATGTGCAATAATAACAGTTTATATGTATATGTTAGTGTCAAAAACTCCGGAACTCCATACCAGAACAAGAATAAAAAGAGAAAAGGTCTGGAAGAGGCCAAATTAATTCATATGAAAGAGTCGAATGAACTGTCCCCAAGTTTCTTCAAATTTAATTGATGAGTCAAAAATAGTGCTTCTAATTTTTTCTGATAAGAAATAGTTTGAGAGAACCACTGAAACGTGGTAGGAGGATTTACTTCTTTCCAATTTTGTAATATAGACCTTCTGGCCATTAATGTTACAAAAGCAATCATTCGTCTAATTGAAGGGGAAAACTGATTACCATCCTCATTTGGTATACCAAAAATTGCAGTAATAAAATGAGGTTGTAAATCAATATTCCAAATTGAGGTAGCAAATATGTCCTTCCAATAGTTATATAAGGTGGGACATGACCAAAACATGTGGGTCAATGAGGCCACATCTGAATGACATCTGTCACATTGAGGGTTAATATGAGAATAGAATCGAGCAAGCTTATCTTTAGACATATGAGCTCTATGTACAACCTTAAATTGTATTAAAGCATGTTTAGCACATATAGAAGAAGACTTAACCATTTGTAAAATTTTTTCCCATTTCTCTGTTGATATATTATATTGAAGTTCTTTTTCCCATTCTTGTTTAATTCTACCTGATATTTCTGGTTGTATCTTCATAATCATATTATAAATAAGAGCCACTAATCCCTTCTGACAAGGATTCAAGGTAAAAATTATATCTGAAAAATCTATCAAAGTTGAATTGGGGAAGGATGGTAGAACTTTATATAAAAAATTTCTAATTTGTAAATATCTAAAAAAAATTAGATTTAGGTAACTTAAATTTGTTGGAAAGTTGGTCAAAAGACATCAAACTACCTTAAAAAAAAAGATCACGAAAACATATTATACCTTTCCTTTTCCATATGCTAAAAGCTTGATCTGTCAAAGAAGGTTTAAAAAAGAAGTTAAGTAAGATAGGGCTATCAAGAACAAAGTTTTTCAGAGTAAAAAACTTACAAAATTGAAACCAAATTCGTAATGTGTGTTTGACAATAGGGTTGGATATCTGTTTATTGAATTTAACTAAATCAGCAGGAAGAGAAGAACCAAGAACGGAGAATAAAGAATATCCCTGTGCATCACTACATTCTAAATTTACCCACTATGGGCACAATGGTGAATCCAAATCTAATTTCCAATATATTAAGTTTCGAATATTATTCGCCCAATAGTAAAATCTAAAGTTAGGTAAAGCTAAACCACCATCTTTTTTAGATTTTTGTAATTGCCTTTTACTTAACCTGGGGTTTTTATTTTGCCACACAAATGAGGAAATTTTTGAATCAATGTTATCAAAAAAAGATTTAGGAATAAAAATTGGTAAGGCTTGAAATAAATATAAAAATTTTGGTAAAATCATCATTTTAATAGCATTAATCCGACCAACTAATGATAAGGATAAGGGAGACCATCTTGTAGTAAGTTGTTGAATTTGATGAAGCATAGGTAAAAAATTCAATCTGAATAAATCTTTATATTTCTTGGTAATTTTTATACCTAAATAGATAAAGTTATCAGTAACAACTTTAAATGGTATCCTGTCATTCAATAAAGTTTGCGCGTTTAAAGGGAATAATTCACTCTTATCCAAGTTTAGTTTATAACCAGAAAAACTACCAAATTGAACCAACAAGGATAAAATAGCGGGAATAGACCTGTCAGGATCAGAAATATATAACAACAAGTCATCAGCATAAAGTGATAACTTGTATAACTTCTCATTACGGGTAATACCAAAAATATTAGGAGATTCACGAATAGCAATGGCTAAAGGTTCTAATGCGATATTAAATAATAAAGGACTTAAGGGACAACCTTGTCTCGTACCATGAGATAATTGAAAAAAATAGGATCTATAATTATTTGTAAGAACAGAAGCAACAGGTTTATAATATATTAATTTAATCCATGATATAAAATTAGGACTAAAATTAAAATTTCTCAAGGCATTAAATAAGTATGTCCATTCAACTCTATCAAAAGCTTTTTCAGCATCTAATGAAATAACACATTCTGAGGTTGTGGGTAATGAAGTATAAATTATATTAATCAATTTTCTAACATTAAAAAAGGAATACCGGTTCCTAATAAAACCAGTTTGGTCTTCTGAAATAATCTGTGATAGTAACTTTTCTAACCTAATAGCTAAAATTTTTGTAAGAATCTTAGAGTCTACATTTAATAGCGATATAGGATGATAAGATGCACATAAAGTAGGATCCTTATCTTTTTTAAGAATTAGAGAGATAGTAGCTTCATAAAAAGACTGGGGTAATCTCTTCTTAGCAAATGCACCATTAAAAATTTCACATAACCAAGGGGAAAGCAAAGAAGAAAAAGTTTAAAAAAATTCTATAATATAACCGTCAGGACCAGGAGCTTTCCCTGAATTCATTGATGAGACAGCCTCTCCTATTTCGGCCATAGAAATAGGAGCATCGAACAAGCTCTGATCTTCATCTGTCAGTTTGGGAATATTCAAATTGATAAAAAAATTATCCATCATGGACAGATCGCCATCAAATTCTGATTGATATAAAGATTTATAAAAATCTTGGAAGGTGTTATTAATTTCTTTATGATCAGTAGTCAGATTACCGTCATGTTTACGAATTTTAATAATTTGTCGCTTAGTCGAAATAGCTTTTAATTGGTTAGCTAACAATTTACCAGTTCGATCACTATGAATATAAAATTGAGCCCTGGTCTTAATTAATTGATTCTCAATTGAAGAAGATAATAATAAGCTATGTTCCATTTGAAGCTCAACTCTCTTCTTATAAAGTTCTTTGGTAGGAGTCACGGAATAAATCTTATCAATTTCTTTAATTTTATCCACTAATAAAGCAATATCTAAATATTTTTGTTTTCTTTTACCAACGGAATATGAGATAATTTGTCCATGGATAAAAGCCTTAAAAGAGTCCCAAAGTATTCCTCTGTCAATCTCTTCGGTATAGTTTGTTGAAAAAAACAAGTCAATTTGCTGTTTTATGAAGGTGATAAATTCTGGATCTTGAAGCAAAGTAGCGTTAAGACTCCAAGATCTAGTATTATTGGAAGAGTCTGAAATCTTGATAGATAACTTCAAAGGTGCATGATCCGAAATGGCAATAGAATCATATTTACAATCAGTAACATCTGTGAATAAACGATGATCAATAAGGAAATAATCAATTCTAGAATAACTGTGATATACATGTGAAAAAAACAAAAATTCTTTATCTTTAGGGTTCAAAAACCGCCATATTTCAGTAATTCCCGAATCAACCATAAAGTAATTAATAAGTAAGGCTGATCTATTCGGAAGAATTCGAATAGGTTTAGATCTATCCATCAAAGGATTCAGACAACAATTGAAATCTCCACCCATTATCAACATATATACATTTAGATTAGGAAGGGAAGTAAATAAATGTTTAAAAAATTCAGGGCAGTCAAAGTTTGGAGCATAAATATTAACTAGAGCCACTTTTCGATTAAAAAGTGAACCAGTTATCAACAAAAATCTGCCCTGTGGATCAGAAATAATTTCATGATGTGTAAACGAAATTGAGGGGTCTATAAAAATAGACACACCCCTAATTTTGGCAGTACAATTCGAGTAAAATTGTTGACCCTTCCAGAACCTAAAAAAGCGTTGATTATCCTCCCTCCTAATATGGGTCTCCTGTGCAAAGATAATATTAGCATTTAGTCTATTGGAATACTTTAAATATTTTTTTACATTTAATCGGATAATTTAAGCCATTAGTATTCCAAGAGATAAAGTTAATAGACTTATCCATCATGCCAATATTAATTGCATATATCATAAAATGTTAAAAAGACACATAACCCATAATTCAGGAAGAAGGAAAATGATTCAGGAGCAACCGGAGAACATGACACCTCAACAATATTAGTAATTTATCTTAAAGCTTGTTTAAGTCCAATCGAATGAATCTCTGCCATCACTGGTTTAAAAGTGATTCTCGCCTTCATCACTTCAAATGAATAACCTTCAACAATACGAAACTTGTTGTTTCTGTGAGAAATCATACCTTTCTGACGAGCTAATCGGATTAAAAGCTCTTTCTCCCGAGGATAATGGAGGCGAACAATCACAGCTCGTGGCTTGTCTCTTGAGATCAAAAATCTCGAAACTCTGTGGGCACAATCAATAGTAGGTTTAGCCCGCAAAGCGTCCTTGCCAAAAATTTCCCACAGTAAGTTAGAGAAATATTCAGTTAAGTCACCAGACTCAACATTTTCAGGAAATCCGATAATTTGCAAGTTTTGTCTGCGAGATCGGTTTTCAAGATCGGTGATTTTAAACTTATTCTGCTCCACTATTTTAGCAGTCGACCGTACCTTCTTCTCCAATGTTTCAATTGTACGTATTTTTTCACAAATTAACTTGTCAAGAACCGCAAACTTTTCTTCATGCCGTTCAATATCTGCTGCCTGCGATTGAAGCTTGGTATCAAACGATCTAACGACTTCTTCAAGCTCAGACATTTTCGCAGTAAGCTTATTTTCCAGACTTGCAAGTTTAGTATCCAGTTTAGTATCCAGAAGACTAGAAATTGCCTCAAGGGATAGAGGGTCTTTAGACGATTTCTTAGATACAGACATTTTAAGTTTGAAAAGATTAAATCAAGTATTATTTTAGAAAAGAAGTAAATCGTAAATATCAACCCATGTAATTAAGTACGAAAAGATTTGATTAAAGGGTGATTATAGTTTAAAAAATGAAGAGCGCCTAAAAGGCAGATGTCTACGTCGCCATCTTGAAACTCCGCCCCTTTCTGTAGCCTTAATAGTATCCCTGACCAGTAATGTCACCCCTCCTCCCCTTCCCCACTTCTCTATCCCTTTTCAAGCACTAAAATCCAGGAATATTGAGAATCCATTCCTGCACTGGTGCCAGCCAAGTCTCTGTAATGGCCACTACATCATAATTCCATGTATGTATCCAAGCTCTCAGTTCATCACCTTTGTTCCTGATGCTTCTTGCATTAAAGTACACACACTTTAGCCCTTCTACCTATATACCTTTATTCTGCTTCTCTTTCCTCAAAGCCTCTTTATATGTTAGATCTGGCTTTACTCCATGCACTATACTTGTAGTTCTCGCATGACCTTTATCCTCCTCCACCTCACCATCTGCTCTAACACTTGGTGGAAGAGAAATCTCCCATGTTGCAGACTGCACCAGGTTTTCCTCCAGGATTTTCCTGTATTTTGCTGCATTCATTTTACCCTCTACCTTCACAAGCCTTCCAGGGCCTGCTGCAGTGAAGCATCCCTATAGGATGATAGAGCCGCCACCATGCTTCACAGTAGGAATGGTGTGTCTTTGATGATATGTGGTGTTTGGCTTATGCCAAACATAGCATTTAGTCTGATGGCTAAAAAGCTCAATTTGGTTTCATCAGACTATAGAACCTTCCTTCAACTGACTTCAGAGCCTCCCTAATGCCTCCTGGCAAACTCTAGCCAAGATTTCATGTGAGATTTTTTTCCACAATGGCTTTCTCTTTGCCATTCTCCCATAATGCTACGACTGGTGAAACACTTGGGCAACAGTTATATGTACAGTCTCGCCCATCTCAACCACTGAAACTTATAACTACTCCAGAGTTGTAATAGGTCTCAAGGTGGCCTTCCTCCCTAGTCCCCTTCTTGCACAGTCACTCAGTTTTTGAGGATGGCCTGCTCTAAGCAGATTTACAGCTGTGCCATATTCTTTTCCATTTCTTAATGATTGACTTAACTGCATTCCGAGTTATTCTGTGACTCAGAACTTTTTTTGGATATATCTCCTGACTTGGGCTTTTCAATAACCTTTTTGCAGAGTTGCTTGGAGTGTTCTTTTGTCTTCATGGTTTAGTTTTTGCCAGGATACTGACTCACCAGCAGTTGGACCTTCCAGAAACAGATGTACTGTTATTATAATCAATTGAAACACCTAGACGGGTTGCTCTCCATTTAACTAATTATGTGACCTAAAACCAGTTGGCTGCACCACTGGTTTGGTGTGTCATTTTAAAGGTGGATAAAATACTCCTGTAATCAATTATTTTGTGTTTATATTTGTAATTAATTTAGATCACTTTGTTTTTCACTTAGAAACAAATGAGTCTTTTTCTGTTGATCAGTGTCAAATAAAAAGCTGAATTGAATCCACTGCGATTCAATGCTGTAAAACAATAAAACATGAAAACTTCCTGGGGGGGGGGGGGGGTGTGAGTACTTTTTACAGGCACTGTAAATACAAATCATTGTTATACCTGAAAAATGAACGAACAACCTGTACCAGTCTACGTGTTAGTTTTTGTCTCCTGACAAGTAACTGTGGTTCAGCATCAACTACCTTTCATCATTTCTAAACTTCGTGTCTCGGCAAAAACCCATCATATATTTCTGCTTTCATAAAAAGCACCCTTTATTGCAACCCTGTGTTTCTTTTCTCCTCTGTTCATGAAGAGATCAAAACTTACCAGCACAGTTGTGGATTATCTGCAGAAGATAATTAATTGAACATGGAACATAGTACAGCATAGTACAGGCCCTTTGGTCCACAATGTTGTGCCAATCTTATGCGCTACCCCAACTCTTCCCTTCCACATAGCCCTCCATTTTTCCTTTATCCATATGCCTATCTAAGAGTCTATTAAATGTTCCTAATGTGCCTCCACCACCACCCCAGACAGTGCGCTCTATGCAAATACTACTCTCTGTGTAAAAAAAAAATTACCTATTCTTCCTATACTTTCTTCCAACCACCTTAAAATTATGTTCCCTCATACTGATCATTGCTTCCCTGGTAAAAACGGAACTGGCTGGCTACTCATTCATCTTAACACCTATACTGTCTTTTCCCATTCTCCCTTGCTCCAAAAAGAAAAGCCTTGCTTGCACAACCTTTCATCATAAAACGTGCTCTCTAATCCAGATAACTAACAGCTTGTGATGAATATCTTCCACAAATCTTCCTTTTGCAAGGGGATATTCACAGTTAACAGCATTCACATACTTCAATGCATTGTAGTCCAGCAGTAATGATACATTTCTTTATCAAAGCTTGCACTTAGGCAGATTGAAGTTGGATCTGACCTGCTCAGCAGCAGCAGGCTGAGCAATTGAAGACGTGTGCCAATCCATGACATTGTGGTTCACTCAAGTTTTCATAATCATACAATAATGTGTTGATTCAGTTTAGTACAGGGACATACTTGTTTTGTACCAAGGATTAAATTTAATCACCATATACATGTATTATGATTTTGCTGTGGTGTGTTGGCATAGTACGCAACAAAAACAATAACATTCAACAATTATAAAGAAAAAATTAATTGAAAATGTCAGACATAAATACCAGCATGTATTTACAATGTAAACAGCATTATAAAGAATAGCTTAAAGCACTTATAGTACCGTGCAGTGACTGAGGTAATCAATAAATGGGCTTGGGGCCAACTAGAATACTGATGGATTAACTGCCTACAGGAAGAAACTTTCAAGATAGCATAAAGTTTTTGTTCTACTAGCCCTGTAGTACTTGTTGGAAGGGAGCATTAGGAAAAGGCAGTTTGCTGGATGGTTGGGGCATGTCCACATTTTATTCTTTGTGGACATTATTGGCAAGGGGACCAATGTAGAGTTAGCCATGCTGGTACATATTCTAGAGTTATAGACCAGACCTTTTAATAATGCCAAATTGGGATATAAATTAATTGGATGTTTATTTCCAACAATCCGATAGTTTGATAGTCAGCATGACTAACATTGGGTCTTTTAATTACAGATTTATTTGATTATTTGAGCTTAATTCTACAGAGGTTACTTTACAACTCTGCTACTGCATTCAGATCAAAGGGAAGTATAATGCAGATGTATAATCCCTATTTTTGATTAAAATTATAGTTACATTTAGATATATTTCTTGTTAAGTGATAGATGTTATGGAAAAAGTCAAGAGTATGATGAAATATTCTTCACTTGGCCGGATTCAAGAAGTTAATCACCATCCAGGACAAATCAGTCCACTTGTTTGACATGACTGTAACTATTTGAGGCCTAAGTGGACTCATTTAGGCTACCTTTATGGTATCTCCCAAACCTGCTAATTCTATGACCATGAAGGTCAAGGGAGGCATCACCAATAGCACATGGTTATGCACCTTGTTTACTTGGGAATAGTTAACTGGTCCTTCATTGCTGCAGGGTCTAAGTCCAACAGCAATGTGGAAGCACCTTCATAAGAAGAACAGCAGAAGTTTAGGGTGGTACTTCGCCACCATAATTTCAAGAGGGGCAAAGAGCATGAGGACATACTCCTGTAGGGCAGTCAGACAGCAGCAACACACACTACCAAGGAGACAAGTACTCTTAATGCAGAGTAATTGAAATCCTTCATTGATTTCTCAAAGTATTGCTCAAGAAATCATCTCTCATGCATTCCATAAACCCATCTATATGGATAAATTTTTGCAGAGACTCTGCAGTTTAAAGTATCTGTTACGTACACCACTTATTTCGCAATTTACATTATGCCCTGCATTATCATTACTTTTCAGAGGCCCATTGACAACTTTCACAAATGTTTTCATCCCTTGCTTCTTCTTGGCTTCATCTAAACTGTTTTTAATTTATCTTCTGAGCTGCTGCCTTCATCCTATTGCTTGGTGCTACCCAACTTCTTTAGCATTTTGTTTATTTATCCAAAGGTTTTGTATCCTGCAATATTTAATTCCCACCTTGATTACTTTCCAACTAAAGTATGTCTCCACAACAGCCAGTGTAGTCCATGATCCCAAGCGTGTGATCCAGTTTTGAGATGGATAGAATTTTATCTAGAAAGCATTGGTATAATATACTCAGGATTTATTACATTCTTGCATGATTAACATGTAGAAAACATCTTCTAATTTCTCAGCATAGTTGATAAGGTTCAGCACAGGCCAAGTGATGCCTATACATTTGAAAGCCAGAAAGAATATACAGCAACAGAGAAATATCAGGTATATGAAAACAAGTTTTTTTTTTGAAGGTGGCAGGAGGTCATCGGATGAGTTAACGAAGGACATGGGATGTCAAGCTTTATAAATGGAGATAGGGTATGGGTTGCAGTAAATTACACTGAATTTCATTCTCATTTTTTGTTATTACAATTCAGTAAGGATATGAGGGCAACCAGAACTTCAGAAGAGATTTACTACAATAATTCCAGGGATGATGGATTATAATTCCATATATATTCTAGAAATATTAGAGTTGCTTTTCTCAGAACAGTGCTTTAAGAGATCTGATAAGTGTTTGAAATCATTTATAAAAGAAAATGGTTCCAAATGTTAATGAACAATAACCAGAGGGCACAGATTTAAGAGAAAATGACACAATGAGTGAAACGTACTTTATAAGTGATTAGACTTTATAATATACTGCCTCCTAGGTAGGTAAGGGATGCACTTTTAGCAATATGCCACTGAAATGTATTGAATAAAAACTTCAGAACACGGACAGGCACTCAGTGGCCGCTTTATTAGGTAGAGTTATATTCCTGCTCATTAATGCAAATACCTAATCAGCTAATCATGTGGCAGCAGTTCAATGCATAAAAGCATGCAGATCTGGTGAAAATGGTCAGTTGTTGTTCAGACCAAACATCAGAATTGGGAATAAATGTGATCTAAGTGACTTTGACTCTGGAATGATTGTTGATGCCAGACAGGGTTGTTGATCTCCTGGGATTTTCATGCACCACACTCTCTAGAGTTTACAAAGAATGGGGCAAAAAAAAATCCAGTGAGTGGCAGTTCTGTGGGCAATAACACTTAACTAATGGGTGAGGTCAGAGGAGAATGGCCAGACTGGTTCAAGCCAAGAGGAATGTGACAGTAAATCAAACAACCATGCTTTAAAACAGCAGTGTGCAGAAGAGCATCTCTGAACATGCAACACGTCAAACCTTGAAGTGGACGGGCTACAGCAGAAGACCATGAACATCCACTCAGCGGCAGCATTATTCGGTACAGGAAGTATCTAATAAAGTGTCCACTGAGTGTATATGGTAGAGCAGTAGAAAAGCCAGGGAAGATTCAGTGTAGAATAGGATGCATTGCCCTTTTGAAGACCTTGATTGGCTGGATGGACTTCTGGACTGCATTATTCTGTGACTGTATCATAATAAGCAATAAGTTGACAATCAGCAGACTTACAGCATTTTTGTTCTTAGAATTGTAGAGCAGCATTAGAACTCTTTCATAACTAGTTGCCATATGTTTATTTTTGAATATAAAATCAATTTTTTTTACAGACCTCAAAATTACAGCAAATGGTGCACGTTGTTGCAATTTTACTAGTGCACCACTGGAGGGAACTATATTCAAAGGAATTCACTTTATGGAATTTGCCTCTGCACTATCTTCCTCCTCCTGAACAATGGTTTTTCATCAACATTGTTTACAAAGCCATTGACAGTATCTGGTCCATTACCAATGCCTCTGATCTCTCAGCCCCTCACCAGTACATAAGATGGATGGACTTCCACGCTCCTCACTTTCCAACCTAGTATATTATATATATTCAACATATCATGACATATAACCATATAACATATAACAATCACAGCACAGAAACAGGCCATCTCGGCCCTCCTAGTCCGGGCCGAACTCTTAATCTCACCTAGTCCCACCTACCCGCACTCAGCCCATAACCCTCCACTCCTTTCCTGTCCATATACCTATCCAATTTTACCTTAAATGACACAACTGAACTGGCCTCTACTACTTCTACAGGAAGCTCATTCCACACAGCTATCACTCTCTGAGTAAAGAAATACCCTCTCGGGTTTCCCTTAAACTTCTGCCCCCTAACCCTCAAATCATGTCCTCTCGTTTGAATCTCCCCTACTCTCAATGGAAACAGCCTATTCACGTCAACTCTATCTATCCCTCTCAAAATTTTAAATACCTCGATCAAATCCCCCCTCAACCTTCTACGCTCCAATGAATAGAGACCTAACTTGTTCAACCTTTCTCTGTAACTTAAGTGCTGAAACCCAGGTAACATCCTAGTAAATCGTCTCTGCACTCTCTCTAATTTATTGATATCTTTTCTATAATTCGGTGACCAGAACTGCACACAATATTCTAAATTTGGCCTTACCATTGCCTTGTACAATTTTAACATTACATCCCAACTTCTGTACTCAATGCTTTGATTTATAAAGACCAGCGTTCCAAAAGCCTTCTTCACCACCCTATCTACATGAGACTCCACCTTCAGGGAACTAAGCACTGTTATTCCCAGATCTCTCTGTTCCTCTGCAATCCTCAATGCCCTACCATTTACCCTGTATGTTCTATTTGGATTATTCCTGCCAAAATGTAGAACTTCACACTTCTCAGCATTAAACTCCATCTGCCAACATTCAGCCCATTCTTCTAACCGGCATAAATCTCCCTGCAAGCTTTGAAAACCCACCTCATTATCCACAACACCTTCTACCTTAGTATCATCGGCATACTTACTAATCCAATTTACCATCCCATCATCCAAATCATTTATGTATATTACAAACAACATTGGGCCCAAAACAGATCCCTGAGGCACCCTGCTAGTCACCGGCCTCCATCCCGATAAACAATTATCCACCACTACTCTCTGGCATCTCCCATCTAGCCACTGTTGAATCCATTTTATTACTCCAGCATTAATACCTAACGACTGAACCTTCTTAACTAACCTTCCATGTGGAACTTTGTCAAAGGCCTTGCTGAAGTCCATATAGACTACATCCACTGCCTTACCCTCGTCAACATTCCTCGTAACTTCTTCAAAAAATTTAATAAGGTTTGTCAAACATGACCTTCCTCGCACAAATCCATGCTGGCTACTCCTAATCAGATCCTGTCTATGCAGATAATTATTAATACTATCTCTAAGAATACTTTCCATTAATTTACCCACCACTGATGTCAAACTGACAGGTCTATAATTGCTAGGCTTACTTCTAGAACCCTTTTTAAACAATGGAACCACATGAGCAATACGCCAATCCTCCGGCACAATCCCCGTTTCTAATGACATCTTAAAGATCTCCGTCAGAGCTCCTGCTATCTCTACACAAACTTCCCTCAAGGTCCTAGGGAATATCCTGTCAGGACCCGGAGATTTATCTACTTTTAAATTTCTTAAAAGTGCCAGTACTTCCACCTCTTTAATTGTCATAGGTTCCATAACTTCCTTACTTGTTTCCCACACCTTACACAATTCAATATCCTTCTCCTTAGTGAATACCGAAGAGAAGAAATCGTTCAAAATCTCTCCCATCTCCCTCGGCTCCACACATAGCTGACCACTCTGATTCTCTAAGGGGCCAATTTTATCCCTCACTATCCTCTTGCTTTTAATATAACCGTAGAAACCTTTCCGATTTACTTTCACCTTATTTGCCAAACCAACCTTGTATCTTCTTTTAGCTTTTCTAATCTCTTTCTTAAGATTCCTTTTACATTCTTTATATTCCTCGAGCAATTCCTTTACTCCATGCTGCCTATATCTATTGTAGACATCCCTCTTTTTCCGAACCAAATTTCTAATATCCCTTGAAAACCATGGTGCTTTCAAACCTTTAACCTTTCCTTTCAACATCATGGAATATTGGTTGGAAAAACGGGGAAGGAAGAGAGGAGAGAGCAGGAAGCACCACATTCTATATCAATCAAAAAACTAGTTGTTTGGAGGGCCTTGCCTGGTGTGTCTGAGCTGGATGAGTCTGCACCCACACCACTCCCCTGCACCCTGGTATTCCTTCTCTGCCCTCTGTCCCACATCCCTCCTGTAACACTCTACCCTCGCCACTCCCAACAACCTTTGCTCCCACCAGATTCACGAACTTGCTCTCCACTCCATGTGGACAAATACAGTACTCTGCAAAGGTCTTAGGCATCCTAGCAACAAGACTTTTGCACAGTACTGCACAATGTCAGATAATTTGATTTATCTGTCTGTATTAGTTGCCACAAGTGATATCAGTTCAGATTCACTCCCTCCCCTTTTCTTGTTTTATTCCTTGGGCAGTGAAGGACAAGTCTAGCCAAACTTGCCAGGCACGTTTTCCTTCTCTGCACGTTGCCACTTCCACATTCTTTTGTTTGCTTTTTACCCACACTCTTCCTCTCTGTTCCCATGCACTCATTTACACCTACCACCACAGTCACCCAAGAAACTACATTTGATCTTAGCCAAAAGGCCAAGAAGCAATAAAAATGTCACCCCAGTTTCACCTCATCAGAAAAACCTCACCGTATCCCATCCTTCCTACATCTTAACAAGCTTCTTTTGTCTCATTCCCAGCTGTGATGGGTGAGGATGTTCAAACTAAAATGTTAACTGTGCCTCTTTGTGCAGGTGTGCCTGATTTGCCAATTATTTGCAGCATTTTCTGATCTTTGGGGGTGGCATTGTAGTGAGGTGTTTAGCATAATTCTGTTACAGTACTAGTGACCTGGGTTCAATTCTGCCACTGTTTGTATGGAGTTTGTACAATTCTTCCCATGACTGTGTGGGTTTCCTCCCACATTCTCAAGGCCTATGGGTTAGTAGGTTAATTGGTCACATGGTGTAAGTGGGCAGTGTGGCCTCATTGGATCAGAAGGGCCTGTTAGCACTGTTTGTCTACAATATATAAAATCGATTTCCCCAAAATAGATACGGCAAAGGTTTCCTTCCCCAACTATTCTTGACAAAAGAAAATTACCTGAGAGGTGTACATGGTTACAATAACAAAGCAAGAAAACTGATCATTGAGCAGTGCACACATTTATTATAGAATATGGTAATCTCTTTGGCAAATTGTGTTGCAGTATCTACCAGCAGTATATCATAGTGTGATAGAATATGAGAGTATATACGCTGCCTGATCCCCAAAAAGGGGAATGAATACTCAAAAGGTGTTTTGGTAATAACAAGTGGTAGGTAGATTTGAACCCATTTAGGGAAGAGAGAAGAATCTATAGATTCTTGACATAGATTTTCAGATCCTACGTGGAAGATCTTAGTGGAGTGTTGGAAAAGAGGAGACTTACACTCTATCAAGGATAGTAGGTGACCCAACAGCCACATGATGACAAGACAATGGTATCAGATTCAGGCATATTACTGGCATATGTTGAGAAATTTATTATTTTATGGCAGCAGTACAATGCAATACATAATAATAAAAAACTATTAATGACAAGAAATATATAAAACATTAAATTAACTAAGTAGTATAAGAGAAAAAAAAAGTGAGGTTGCGTACATTGTTCATTGTCCATTAAGAAATTTGATGGTGGAGGGGAAGAAGCTGTTCCTGAAACATTGAGTATGTGTTCTCAGGCTCCTGTAACTCCTCCTTGATGATGAAAGGGCATGTTCTGGGTGATGGGGGTCTTTTACTGCCTTTTTGAGACATTGCCTTTTCAAGGTGTCCTGGATGCCGGGGAGGCAAGTGCCCATGATGGAGCTGGCTGAGTTTACAACTTTCTGCAGCTTTTTCCAATCCTGCGCAGTGGCCCCTCCATACCAGATGGTACTTCAGCCAGTTAGAATGCTCTCCCTGGTACACCTGTAGAAACCTGAGAGTCCTTGGTAGCATACCAAGAATCCTCAGACTCCTCGTCAAATATGGCTGCTGTTGTACCTTCTTTGTAATCGCAGCAATATGTTGGGCCCAGGATAGACCTTCAGAGATGCTGACACCCATGAACTTGACACTACTCACCCTTTACACTGCTAATCCCTCAATGAAGACTGGTGTGTTCTCCCTCGACTTCCCCTTCCTGAAGCTCAAAATCAATTCCTTGGTCTTATTGACATTGAGTACAAGGTTCTGTTGCGACACCACTCAAACAGCTGATCCATCTCGCTCCTACAGGCCTCCTTGTCACCCAATAATAGCTTTGTCACTGGTAAATTTATAGTTGGTGTTTGAGCCATTCTTAGATGCATAGTCATGGGTGTAGAGAGTAGAGCAGTAGGCTAAGCAAGCATTCTTGACAGGTGTCTGTGTTGATTATCAGCTAGGAGGTGTTATTTCCAATCTGCATTGACTGTGGTCTCCTGATGAGGAAGTCAGGTATCCAGTTGCAGAGGGAGGTTTTGGAGCTTGTTGATTAGAACAGAGGGTATGATCATGTTGAATGCTAAGCCACAATCAATAAATAGCAGCTTGACATACAGTAAGTATTGCTATTGTCCTAGTGAAGAGCCAGTGAGATTGCACCCATTGTGGTGATAGGCAAATTGCAGCAGGTCTGGGTGCTTGCTTAAGCAGGAATTGATTCAGGCAATGACCAATCTCTCAAATCATTTTATAGACCATAAGATTTATGAGCAGAATTAGGCCATTTGGCCCATCAAGTCTGCTGCACCATTCAGTCATGGCCGATCCTTGTCTCCCTTCCTCAGCGCCACTCCCGGCCTTCTCCCCCTAACCTTTGATGCTGCGGCCAGTCAAGAACCTATCAATCTCTGCCTTGAATACACCCAACAACCTGGCCTCCACAGCAGCCTGTAGTAACAAATTCCACAAATTCACCACCCTCTGGCTACAGAAATTTCTTTGCATCTGTTTTAAATGGATGCCCCTCACCCTAACCCAGAAAGGATCCCTCACCCAGTCATACACTTGTGTTGAAAGGGAGGTAAAATACTGTTCAGTTTTATTCTGCAGTTCTTCCAGGTGGTTTTCAATAAGACTTGAAACTTTATAATCCTTCACTCCAAAGCCCAAGTAGCAGTGGAAACATTTCAAGATTTCCTTTTGCAATACAATTTTTTCAAGTCAAGTCAAGTTTATTGTTATTTCGACCATGAACTGCTGGTACAGTACAGGGTAAAAACGAAACAACATTCCTCCAGGACCCTGGTGCTACAACACAAAACTACACTAGACTATGTGAAACAGCACAAGGCTACACTAGACTACGTAAAACAACATAAAAACTGCACTAACTACAGACCTGCACAGGACTACATAAGGTGCACAAAACAGTGCAGGGCAGTACAATAATTAATAAACAACACAATAGGCACAGTAGAGGACAAATTACAATATAATAATAAATGTAGATGTCAGTCTAGAGTATTGAGCAGTCTGGCTGTGACAGCCCTAATGCTTCGGTAGCTTTTGCCAGATGACAGGAGGGAGAAAATAGAACATAGAATAGTATAGCACATTACAGGCCCTTCGGCCCACAATGTTGTGCCGACCCTCAAACCCTGCCTCCCATATAACCCCCCACCTTAAATTCCTCCATATACCTGTCTGGCAGTCTCTTAAACTTCACTAGTATATGTCTCTGCCACTGACTCAGGCAGTGCATTCCACGCACCAACCACTCTCTGAGTAAAAAACCTTCCTCTAATATCCCCTTTGAACTTCCCACCCCTTACCTTAAAGCCATGTACTGAGCAGTGGTGCCCTGGGGAAGAGGCGCTGGCTGTCCACTCTTATCTATTCCTCTTAATATCTTGTACACCTCTATCATGTCTCCTCACATCCTCCTTCTCTCCAAAGAGTAAAGCCCTAGCTCCCTTAATCTCTGATCATAATCCATACTCTCTAAACCAGGCAGCATCCTGGTAAATCTCCTCTGTACCCTTTCCAATGCTTCCACATCCTTCCTATAGTGGGGCAACCAGAACTGGACACAGTACTCCAAGTGCGGCCTAACCAGAGTTTTATAGAGCTGCATCATTACATTGCGACTCTTAAACTCTATCCCTCGACGTAAGAAAGCTAACACCCCATAAGCTTTCTTAACTACCCCATCTACCTGTGAGGCAACTTTCAGGGATCTATGGACATGTACCCCCTGATCCCTCTGCTCCTCCACACTACCAAATATCCTGCCATTTACTTTGTACTCTGCCTTTGAGTTTGTCCTTCCAAAGTGTACCACCTCACTCTTCTCCGGGTTGAACTCCATCTGCCACTTCTCAGCCCTCTTCTGCATCCTATCAATGTCTCTCTGCAACCTTTGACAATCTACAACACCACCAACTTTTGTGTCCTCTGCAAACTTGCCAACCCAAACTTCTACACCCACATTCAGTTCGTTAATAAAAATCATGAAAAATAGAGGTCTTAGAACAGATCCCTGTGGAACACCACTAGTCACAACCCTCCAATCTGAATGTACTCCCTCCACCACGACCCTCTGCCTCCTGCAGGCAAGCCAATTCTGAATCCATCTGGCCAAACTTCCCTGGATCCCATGCCTTCTGACTTTCTGAATAAGCCTAACATGTGGAAGAGTTTGTGAGAAGGGTGCATAGGGTTTCCTTTTAAATCCAAGAATTTTGTCACTTTGAAATCAAAACATTTTCCTCAGGGCCTAGCAGAGACTTGTTCAACTGGTTAATATGATAAAAAATGTCTGCTAAGTAGGCTAGTTTCTGTAGCCATTCTTCATCTTCAAAGCACCCATCAAAATTTGGCCTAATATTTTCTTGCAAGTATGCTCACAATTCACCTTTCAGCTCAAACACCCTATTGAGAACTCTTCATCTGCTAAGCCACCAGCTTTCTGTATGTAGCAGGGGATTGGTGTGCTCTTTGTGCAGGTTTTCTCAACTTTGTTTTAAACATTCTCGAGTAAACTGTTCTTTGTCTAATAACGTTAACCATTTTTGTAGCATCATCCAGAACTTTTTTAAAAATTTCATCACCAAGAGTTTGTGACATCAGCACCTCTCTGTGAAGAAAGCAGTGTGTTGTGACACTGTCAGGATTTTCTCTTTTTAAACAAAACAAACGAAACCTCACATGGAGTCAACCATTGATGGGACACCATCAGTACAGATGACAACACAGTCCCTCCAAGACAGACCTCTTGTTTCCAGATTTGAAGACTGAACATAAAATATCTTGGCCTTGCTTTTTTTGGGCAGCTGTTTACAACAGAAAAAGTTTTTTTGTATTTCACCATTTTTTACAAATCATACAAATGCTACAACTCGACATTTATTGGTGAAATTTGTTGACTCATCAACCTGGACAAAGAAGCTGTTGTTTTTCAGTTTATCACACAAAACCTCTTCAGCATCATGTGACATGTCATCAATATGTCGCCTTATCGTACTGTTTTAGAGTAGCCGCCTTCTCGCACGAACAAAATCCATGCAAGAGCCCATCCTTGAGCTACTGTATGCGGATGACTGCACTCTTCTCACGTACACAGAGGATGCACTACAGGCTACGGTCACAGTTTGCCAAGGCTACTATGGCTTTTGGGTTAACAGAACGTCTGAAGATAACAATGATGTTCCATCAGAAGCCCCCTCGTGGTGTTTACAATGCACCTCAGATCACCCTCTCACCGCTGTTGAGTAGTTCACCTACTTGGGCAGCATCATCTCCAGTGATGCTTCAGTAGTAAGAATCATTGACAATCAAATTGTCAGAGCCAGCAGTGCCTTTGGGCAGCTCCAGAAACGTGTAGAAGAACCACCAGCTGTGCCTAGCCACAAAAATGCCACAACACTGCTGTACAGCTCTGAAGGCCGAGTTTTGTACCACAAGCAAATCCACTTGAGTGCTTCCATTATCGCTGCCCCCACCCCATCATGGGTATCAGCTGGTGGGACCATGTCTGCAATAACGAGATCCTGGAGAAGGCTCAAATTGCAAGCACTGAAGCCACTTGCTGTCCAGGCTGTTCCTGCTGGCCAGGCCACGTGTCTCACATGGACAACTGCAGGTTACCGAAAGCAGTTCTCTATGGAGAACTCTCTCAGGACAAGGGAGATTGTGGTGCACTGTGCAAAAGGTTCGAACACCAACTTAAGCAGCAGGTCTCAGGCAAATATCAAGGTCAATAAGTGGCAGGATCTGGCTTGTGACAGAGACCGCTGGAGGACACAGGTCCATGGCGCAGCCAAGAATTTTCAGGAATCCAAAAGAGCAACTGGTGACGAGGCAACTGACTGGGAAGAGGAGGCGCAGGAAGGATCCTACTACCCAGATGCCCGCCACTGCGAGTGCCAGTATCAAGCATTGCGTGAAGTTCAAATCACGATCTCTCGCAGAACCCCCAGTGACCTCCAGCAGAACCCTAGGCTTCTAGGATCCCCAGTTGAGAAACCCTTGTCTAGGCCTTTCAACATTTGAAAGGTTTCAATGCGATCTCCCACTTATACTTCGAGCGAGTTCAGGCCCAGAGCCATCAAACATTCCTCATATGATAATCCTTTCATTCCCAGAAATCATCCTTGTGAACATCCTCTGAACCCTCTCCAATGCCAGCTGACCTTTTCTTAGAGAAGGAGTCCAAAACTGTTCACAATACTCAAGGTGAGGCCTCAGCAGTGCCTTATAAAGCCTCAGTAACACATCCCTGCTCTTATATTCTAAACCTCTTGAAATGAATGCTAACATTGCATTTGTCCTTCTCACCACTGACTCAATCTGCAGGTTAACCTTTAGGGTGTTCTGCACAAGATCTCCAAAGTCCTTTTACATGTCAGATTTTTGGATTTTCTTCCCATTTAGAAAATAGTCTGTACATTTATTTCTTTTATCAAAGTACATGATTATGCATTTTCTAACACTGTACTTCATTTGCCACTTTCTTGCTCATTCTCCTAATCTAAGTCCTTCTGCAGCCTACCTGCTTCCTCAACACTACCTGCCCCTCCACCAATCTTCATGTCATCGGCAAACTTGGCAACAAAGCCATCTATTCCATCATATAACCATTGATCTGCTCTTGACCTTCCGATCAGAAAACATTCTACTGATAGTCTTCCCTCTTTCTTCAAGGTGAAAGTACAGCACCAATGGAGGCAACAGGAACTGGTTAGGTGTGTCTAGATGTTTTTTTTCAGTACAGATGATCACAGAAAGTCAAAGCCATTAACCTTGAGGGTATCCAGATTCCCCTATTCTGCTCCTTTAAGCACATAGACTGAAGTTTATATTTCTTACTTTCTTCCTTACAGACGTCATTATCTATTCTTTCCACAATTCCTTTCAGATGCCCAAGATCTGTCACATGCCCAGTCAGCAGAGAATGCGCAAGATGGTAATAGAAGTGACAACACACAACTGAAAGCACAGGTATGACCATCAGCTCAGACACGAGAATACAGAAGAGATCTCATTGTGTTGAGACACCAAAGACAAATGGACTACAGCCAGGATGGAATAGCATCGAATGGAAGGGATAATGGGGATAGGAGGATGTGAGAGGGAGGGCTTGCTGCAGGGAGCAGCAGAGCACTACAGTGATGACTTTAGTGGGTTAAGCTCCAGCACAGTATCCAAATCGCTCAATTGTCAGGAAGATTGTTCAGTGGAGAAGTTGTCACCAACCAGACAGAGGTGGAAGCTCATCCAATCAAATTTGAACTCATCACTTGTGCTGTCTGTCTACGAATCCAGTATTTGCAATGACCACCATAAGTAATTCTGTGACAACCCTGAAAGCAGCTCATGATTTGTGTCGGTTTTGCTGATAGGGTGGTGGGGCGCAGTTCTTGATGCTCAATAATGCGAGAGGGTACATGTGGTGATGGAACTCCTTAATAAAATTTTTAATGTTAAATCAGTACTTGACTGACATATAATCTTCCTGATTTGTACATTTCTGGTGGATGTCAGGTCTGTTGATAATTATTCTTTTAACAATTTGCTCTCTTGTCATTTTGAGTTAGAATTGTAAGCACAGGCATGAGCAGCATCTTAAAGATTAAAGTGGTCTCAGAACAAGCATGGAAACTATTCAGTCCCATTTTACTTAACTTGCCATCTATTCTTTTTTCACTGCTGAGTTCTCATTCACATTCATACCTTTCAAGGGAAGTGCAAAATAAAAAAAAATGGACAAGATTGTTTAAGGTCAAATTTCAGATGCAGAAGCTTTTTAAATTAATTTTTTTTATGAGTTTCTACACAACAGAAAAAAAAGCCCACCAACAAAATGGAGATTTATACAGTGCAAAACAAACGTGTCAAATATACAATTCATAACAATGCAGAAAAAGCACCCAAAATGAAATCATATATAGTATCATCTCCATCCTCCCACTACAAAACTCCAAGCCAAGCATTACAAAGTAAAGAAAAGTTAATCAGAGCTTTTGTCACCACAGAGCTGTAAATATAAAAAGAAGTATAATGCCTACTACCTAAAAGTATAATGTATTTCACACAAAAAAACATAAAACTTAACCAGAAAAAAGCTGAAAGTAAGGGACTGTAAACCTTTAATCTAAAGAGGAATTGTGAAAATATTCCAGAAAAGGTCCCCACACCTTATGAAACTTTATGTCCGAATTAAGAAGTGAATAATGAATCTTTTCAAGGTCTAAGCAGGACATAATGTCTCTATGCCATTGAGCATGAATAGTTGGGCAACATCTCTCTACCTAAGAACTAACCGTCTAGCCAAAAGAAATGCAAAATATAGTGTTTGACGTTTAGTCGGACTCAAATGCATGTCAACTTCACCCAAGGTGCCAAAAAGAGCAATCAAAGGGTTAGGTTCTAAGTTGCAATTAAGAATATGGGATAAAGTTAAATTTCTCCAAACTAGGACAGGCCCAATATTTATGAATACAAGAAGCCTCGCCCCCTTAACATTTATCACAAAAGGGACTAATGTCAGGATAGAACCGCGATAAGTTAGTTTTAGACATACGAGCCCTATGTACAACCTTGAACTGCAAAAGGCAGTGGCGAGCACATAGAGGTTGAGTTAACTGATTTAAGAATTGAATCCCAAACCTCATTGGACAGAGAAATATTTAAATCATACTCCTAGTCAGTTCTGATTTTATCAAAGGGGGCACGCCTCAAGGTTGCTAACTTACCAAGAATAGTAGATATTAGACAAATTTAGTTCCTAAATTTCCTAAATATGTCTGAAAACAAATCTAGTGTCTAAAGTATGCAAACTTTTTTTCTTGTAGTCAGTATACTGGACTTGATTTTAAAGTACTAATTTGCCACCATTGTTCTTATTTTTATCTGCATTTCTAAACTGTTTTTTAAATACATCTCTAATGTTACAAATTTAATACTAGATTTATAAACGATGAGATAAAGATAGACTACAAGTAATTATAAGTTTATGGCAAATGGTATTTGTTACATCTGCTTACCTCCCATGTTTGTCATTTTTTTGAAGAGAGGCAGAGATGGCCTATCTGCAAAATTATCACTCTGGTGAACAAGGCATTCCTTGACTGCATCATACCCATTGACGATAACAGCTGATATACCACCAAGGTCAAGACTGAAAATCTGTTAGACAAAAAAGTAACATTTTAACATTATGGTATCAGTTAAGCATTCAGTCACAAAATAATGCTGAAAAGAACCACTTGCCATTTTAAATATACAGGTCGATTACCTTGGAATTGATATTACCTTTTATTTACATTCAATGCAACTAACTGAAATTAGAATTTCTCCACAAGTTGATCACTTATTTCTTAATTTCACTCAACAATAGAAGGTTTAATATTCTATACTTTAAACCAAAGACAATGTGTTGATCCATTTAGAAATTAAAATGGTGCAACACATACCTTTGTACTTTTTGCTTACTTTTATTGTAATTTGGCACAGGATATAGTTATTCAGGCAAGTGATCTGACAGTTGGGGAATGAATGCTTTGTTCTGAGTACTGTAATCTTCAAGTTATGCTTCAGTTTTTACAGGAAAGGCAAGTATTTGGAGTGGAGGCCCGACCCAGCCCTGTTAGATGCAACTCTGATTCCAATGACAAAGAAATTAAATATGTAAATATGAATCAAAAAAGACTTGACAATTTACATTTGAGATGATGTGTGAATCCAAGCGAAAAGTATCAAGATCTCTGTACATAATTTCATAAAATGCCACGGGGTCCAGAATTATATTAAACATAATCTCCTTCAAAGAAAGGCTAGGAATTTTATCTCTCCTGTTGATAAACTAACAGATTGTGAAACAGGATGGAATAATTAATACAGATTTATGGCATTGTTCTTATCAAACTGGAGAATTGATAAAGCGTAAAAAGTATGATTAATATAAATATTCAGAATTATTTGGCAAGTTGCAACTACTTGGTATTAATTGGACAGTA
Organism: Hypanus sabinus; assembly: GCF_030144855.1. NCBI lineage: Eukaryota > Metazoa > Chordata > Chondrichthyes > Myliobatiformes > Dasyatidae > Hypanus > Hypanus sabinus. The sequence goes on along the minus strand of NC_082712.1, from coordinate 140,602,382 downwards.
TTAGGAATAAGGTCCTTTATAACCCACTGCCCAACCTGCCATTTATCCAACTCCCCCCATAAAAGTTGGCAATACCACCCTTGAAAATGTAGGCCACTTCTCTACCTTGGCAGTATCCTCTCCTTAAAAGCAGACATCGACTCAGAGATCATCCGCCTCCTGAATAGTACCAGTGGTGCCTATGTAGGATTAGGGAAGAGAGTCTTTGAAGACCATGTCCTACAGATCTAAAACTTTAGGTCTATAGAGCTGTCGCCCTTCCTACATTATAGTACAGAGCTGAATCATGGACCACCTACAGTAAGCACTGAAGTCCCTGGAAAATAACTACCAAAGATCCATACGACTTTGAGGATCAGCTGGAAGGACAGATACACTAGCACCAACATGAACAGCATTTCCACCATGACAAATCAACACCAATTCTAATGGATAGGTCATGTAATCTGGATGACTAAATCGCATCTCTCCAAACAAACTGTTTACTTCAAGTTGAAGGAGGGTCAGCAGGCCCCTGGCAGGCAAAGGAAACTCTTCAAAGATAAAATCAAAATCAGCCTGAAGAAATTCAAGACTACATCGAAAAATTGGGACGACTTTGCACTCAATAGAAGGACCTAGAGGAAATCTGTTCAAGAGGAATCTCCATCACATGGAAACAACCTCTGCTGTGCCGCAGAGAACAAGCGGCAGCTACAAAAGGAAGGACTGAACAACCAAAAGACCCAACCACTGACTACATCCACCGTGTACTCCTGCCCACACTGTACCAGAGTGTGCACAGCTAACTGATAACCCCTTAGAAGCGCATCATACTCAACTTCTATCACTAATTACATGGTTAAATAACTTCTATAACTTCTATAACTACTATCACTAATTACATGGTTAAATAACTGATGGCATTTAGAAAGCAGTATGTTTCTACATCAAGGATAAATATTTGGATTTATCCTTGATGTTTCAAGTCCTCACAAATATATTAAGCTGTACAAATTAATAGTTCATTGTGAATCCCCTGGAAGGTGAACTTGTTTGCACCTAGGATTCACATTCTATTTTTAGCAACCTTTTGGAGAGGACACAACTCACTGGAGATTAATTTAAAAAAAAAATCAGGTAATGTGTTTAATTGGTGACCAAGTTGATGTCACATTTTTTTACATTACCTCCCACTTGCCAGCTGGTGCAAATTCGGAAACCCACTACAAAACCTAGCTTTGTAAAATCATTGGCCAATATAGTCATGATGTAGCACACATTCAGTAAACACAAATCTTGTTTGATGGTCTTGATTGTGAGATTTGATGCAGACTGATGGGGTTCTGAGGTAGTTATGCAAAGCACTGTAATGATTGATATGGTAATCAAGTTTAAAGGGCCTTTGACAATACTCCACATAATAAACTTACTAGCAAAATGAAATCTCATAGAATTAAACAGTGATATTGTGGATAGAAAATTGACTAAACAACGGAAGGAGTAGTAATGAATGATTACTTTTCAGACTGGAAGTTCAATGCACAGTGCATCGTAGTATTCACCAAAGTCTTATTAAGACCTTTTTTTGATATTTATTAAATATATGGTGGGGACATGTACAAGTTTAGTTCAGAAAGAGTTTTGGCATCTATGACCCTTCTCACCCTCATCCAGTAAAGTCATCATCTGAACATAAAATGGATGGACACACCTACATGCATTGGACTCATAATGTAAAGGATGAAGGCAACTTTAAATTTCTACACACAATCCTTCTTTAAAATTTCTAAACTTATAAGTTCATCAAAATGACAGAATAGACAAGGTAGTTTGTTTGCCAATCAGCAAAGTAATTTATAGCTGACTGCAAGTTCTGGGTCACTGTATATATTCTGTGCTCTGCTGGAAGACCTAAGGAGATGCAGAAAGGATCTACTCAAATGTTACCATTGCTGTTAACTGGAAATATATGGTGAGACTGAAATACTGGTGTCAGTGTACTTGAGCAAAAACAGATTAAAAAGAGCAAGAAGTTCAAAACAAAACCCGAATATGCTGTAAAAAGTCAACAGGTCAAGCATCATCTAATGAAATGGAAACATACTTAACATTTCATTTTGAAGACTGGTCATCAGAACTAAGAAAGAGTGAACACCTTAGTTTTAAGTTTTGAGATGGCAGAGTGAGTTTGGATGAAATAAGGACTATCTCTGCACAAATCAGTAAAAGGCACATAAGCTTGGGGAACAGCATCTCATCTTCACTGTGGGGATACCAAAGAAGCTAGGACCAAATATTGAAATCAAAATCTTCAGGGAACTCAATTTTACTGTTTAAATCATAACTGGCCATTCTGTATCAGTTTTTCCTTTCTTCATTAACCTGGACTGTCTTGTTGAGTAATTCCAAAGTCTCTGCAATTCACAGCTCTCATCTTGGTTTTCATTCTCACTCTCACCTCATTGATCTAGCAACCAGATTGCTGTAACAGCAGTTTTGTATAATGACAACTCTGGTATCATCCTATCAGATATTTCCGATCCATGTATCTATAAGACCACAAGACATGGGAGCAGAATTAGGCCACTCGGCCCATCAAATCAGCTCCACCCTTTCACTCATGCCTGATTTATTATCCCTGTCAATCCCATTCTCCTGCCCTCTCTCTGTAACCTTTGATGCCCTTGCTAATCAATAACTTCATCAACCTCAAATTTCAATATACCCAATGACTTGACCTCCATAGTCAGCTGTGGCAAGGAATTCCACAGATTTATCACACTTACCACACTCTGGCTAAAGAAATTCCTCATCTCTGTTCAAATGGGACATCCTCGAATTCTGAGGCGGTATCCCTGGTCCTAGACTCCCCCACTTAGGAAACATTCTCTCCACATCCACTATATCCAGCCCTTTCAAAAGTCAAAAGGTTTCACATCAAGTCAAGTCACATTTTACTATCATTTCAACCATAACTGCTGGTACAGTATACAGTAAAAATGAGAATGTTTTTCAGGACCATGGTGCTACATGAAACTGGACAAAAACTACACTGAACTACGTAAAAATACAGAAAAAAAAACTACACTAGACTACAGACCTACTCAGGACTGCATAAAATGCACAAAACAGTGCAGGCATTACAATTAATAATAAGCAAGACAATAGGCACAGTAGTTGGCAGTAAGTTGGTGTCAGTCCAGGCTCTGGGTATTGAGGAGTCTGATGGCTTGTGGGGAAGAAATTGTTACATAGTCTGGTCATAAGAGCCCGAATGGCAGGAGGGAGAAGAGTTTGTATGAAGAGTGCGTGGGGTCCTTCATAATGCTGTTTGCTTTGTGAATGCAGCATGTAGTGACGTGTAGCGGCATGTAGTGTCTGTAATAGCGGGAAGAGAGACCCCAATGATCTTCTCAGCTGACCTCACTATCTGCTGCAGGGTCTTGCAATCCGAGATGGTGCAATTTCCGAACCAGGCAGTGATGCAGCTGCTCAGGATGCTCTTAATACAACCTCTGTAGAATGTGGTGAGGATGGGGGGTGTGAGACGGACTTTCCTCAGCCTTCGCAGAAAGTAGAGATGCTGCTGGGCTTTCTTTGCTATGGAGCTGATGTTGAGGGACCAGGTGAGATTCTCCGCCAGTTGAACACCAAGAAATTTGGTGCTCTTAACGATCTCTACTGAGGAGCCATCGATGTTCAGTGGAGAGTGGTCGCTCCGTGCCCTCCTGAAGTCAACAGCCATCTCTTTTGTTTTGTTCACATTAAGAGACAGGTTGTTGGCTCTACACCAGTCCGTTAGCCTCTGCACCTCCTCTCTGTATACTAACTCGTTATTCTTGCTGATGAGACCCACCACGGTTGTTTCATCAGCAAACTTGATGATGTGGTTCGAGCTGTGTGTTGCAGCACAGTCATGGGTCAGCGGAGTGAACAGCAGTGGACTGAGCACACAGCCTTGGGGGGGGGGGGGGCCCATGCACAGTGTGATGGTGTTGGAGATGCTGCTTCTGATCCGGACTGACTGAGGTCTCCCAGTCAGGAATTCTAGTATCCAGTTACAGAGGGAGGTGTTCAGGCCCAGTAGGCTCAGCTTTCCAATCAGTTTCTGAGGATTGATTGCATTAAATGCTGAAGTCTATGAACAGCATTCAAACGTACATGTCTTTTTTGTCCCGATGGGTTAGGGCCAGGTGGAGGGTGATGGCAATGGCGTTGTCTGTTGAACGGTTGGGACGGTACGCGAACTGCAGGGTGTCCAGTGAGGGGGGCAGCAGGGTCTTGATGTGCCTCATGATGAGCCTCACGATGATGGATGTGAGTGCAATGGGACAGCAGTCATTTAGGCAGGACACTGAAGACTTCTTCGGCACAGGGACAATGGTGGCTGTCTTGAAGCACGTTGGAATGATGGCATTGCTCAGGGAGATGTTGAAGATGTCAGTGAGAACATCTGCCAGTTAGTCTGCACATCCTCTGAGCACTCTGCCAGGAATATTGTCTGGTCCAGCAGTCTTCTGTGGGTTGACCCTGCCCAGGGTTCTTCTCACATCGGCCACGGTGAGACACAGCACCTGGTCATTTGGAGGAGGGGTGGACTTCCTTGCCACATCATTTTCTGCCTCAAAACAAGCGTAGAAGTTGCTCAGCGCATCTGAGAGGGAGGCATCACCTACACAGTCAGGTGATGCTGTCCTGAATGCTCTTCCATATGTGCAGCGTGTCACCGCTGTCCTGGAAGTGGCTGTGGATTCACTGGACGTGTGCACACTTTGCCTCTCTGATGGCCCGGGACAGTTTGGCCCTCGCTGTTGTTAGAGCTGCCTTGTCGCCTGATTTGAAGGCAGAGTCACAGGTCCTCAGCGGCGCACACCCCTAATTTTTCTGAAGTCCAGTGAGTACAAGCCCAGAGCCACCAGGCAGTCCTCATACATTAAACCTTTTCATTCCCAGGATCAATCTCATGAAACTCCTCTGGAGCCTCTCCATTGCCAACACAACCTTTCAAAGATAAGGAGCCTGAAACTGCTCAAAATACTCCAACTGTGGTATGGCCAATGACTAATGAAGCCTCATCATTACATCCTTGCTTTTATATTCTAATACTCTCAAAATGAATGCTAACATTGCACTTGTCTTACTTACTACCAACTTAACCTGCAAATTAACCATTACAGCATCCTGCACTAGGTCTTATAAGTCCCTTTGCATCCCTGATTTCTGAATTCAATCCTTCTTAGAAAATAGTCTCTGCCTCAATTCCTTCTGTCAGACTGAGTGACCATACACTTTCCTGCAATGTATTCCATCTGCCACTTCTTTGCACATTCTTCTAATCTTTCCTTCCGCTGCCTCCGCTTCCTCACCTACCTTTGTAATATCTGCACACTTCACCTCAAATCTATCAATTCCATCCAAATCATTTACATATAGTAGAAGTTTAATTGTCATTCAACCATACACATGAACACGGTAAAAAAAAGCATTCCTCTAGAGCCAAGATGCAAAACAGTACCAACAGTCACACACCGTGCATATAATTAAGATAATGGAAAAACATACAGTCCCAAAAAAATATAGCCCATGTCCCCAGGTGTCATGACCTGTAGATTGAAGATGCATTGGATGTTGTCCTGGATCCACGTTTCTCAATGGCCAAGCTCACAGTAGTACTGATCACATGCTAGGGCAACTGTAGATGAATGTACTCCAGCTTGTCTTCCATTAAGCGACCACAGGAGGGCAGCACGGACAGGAGACCCTCTCACAGAATCCAGCTCTCTCCCACACTGCCTCTGGCATGACCCTTCTTGAGCAGCTGCAACAGGCAACGCCGTGGGATGACAGCATGGTCTGTGCAACAACTGAAGACATGCAGCTCCCCTGCTGTTGGTCTTACCAATGAACCAGTGAATTGCACTTGAGTATTCTACCTTACCGATGTCCAATAAGGTCTTGCAATCTTAAGAGAAACATCCTAGACAATCATTTACACTATATGTTGGACTGCGCATCAGCACTGACACCTTCTTCCTCGGCTGGCTGTAGTAGGCAGCAACATGGTGCGTCACAAATCTAGCTCCACCATTATCAAGCAACTCGCTAATGGGGTAGACCTGTAGAACTTGATGTTATAAATATCCAGCAATGCCTTGTGATCATAAAAAAAAACTTAAAGGATGAACAAAGTAAAATGAAAAGAAGTAGTCCCGACACAGACCCCTGCAGAGCACCAGTATTCACTGGCAGACAGCCAGAAAAGACTCCCTTTAGTCTCACACTTTGCCTCCATCCAGTCAGTCAATCTTATGTCCATGCTAGTACTGTTCATGTAATACTATAGGCTCTTATTTTATTTAGCAGCTTAATGTGCAGCATCTTGTCTAAGGCCTTCTGAATATCCAAGTAAACAACATCCACTGACTCCCTTGTCTATTTCCTCAGAAAATTACAACAGTATTTGTAAATACTCAAAATCTCATCCTTAATAATGAACTAACTTCTTGCCAACCACTGAAGTCACACTAACTGGCCTATTTTTCCCTATCTTTTGCTTCCCTCCCTTCTTGAAAGAATGCAGGAACATCTGCAATTTTCTATTCATCTGGAATCATACCAGAATCTAATGATTCTTGAAAGATAACCACCAATGCTCCACAATTTCTTCAGCTCCCTCTTTCAGAACCCTGGGGTGTAGTCCATCTGGTCCAGGTGACTTATCTACCACCAGACCTTTCAGCTTCTGAAGCACCTTCTCCATAATAATTGCAACTACACTGACTTCTGCCCCTTGGCACTCTCAGATTTCTGGCATATAGCTAGTGTCTTCCATAGTGAAAACTGATGCAAAATACTCATTGAATGTCTGCCATTTGTTTGTCCCCCATTACTACCTCTCCAGCATCATTTTCCAATGGTCCAATGTCCATTCTTGCCCTTCCTTTACTCATAATATCTGAAAAAATTGTGGTATCCTCTGATATTATTGGTTTGCTTACCTTCATACCTTTTCTCTTCTTATTGTTTTTAGTTGCCTTCTGTTGGTTTTTAAAAAGCACCCCAATTCTCTAGCTTCCCACTAAATTCTGCTATATTATATGGCCATTCATACTGTATGACCCTTTCCTCTCCAAAATCCTCTGCAATTTAGAACTAACTTGTTTACTAATAGTGTCTTCATCTAGAAATGCTAATATAGCTTCCCAGAGATGCTGCCAGATGTGCTGAGAATTTCCAGGATTTTCCTTAAGAAACAATTTGATTCAGTTTTTTTCATATGTAGTACATAAAAAAAGCTCTTTCCCAAGGCAGTAATGCCAGCAAACAAATGTATACATGGACTCTAGTTAAACATCTGACAAGATCACTTATAGTGGGCTGATACAGAATTTTAAAGCATGTGGCATCCATGGAGAATGGCAGATTGGTTTCAAAACTGCTTTGGGCCTTAGAAAAAAGGGGGAAATGGAGGATTGTTATTCTGACAGGAGGTCTGTAACCAGTGTTGTTTCAAAATGACCTAAGCTGGGACGTCTGTTGTTTGATATGCAAGTAATTTGGAAGAAACTGTAGATATGGATAGTGTGGAAGTATATCAAAGGAAAGGATGTAGATCAGTTGGGAGTATGAGCAGAGAATGGTAGATGGAGTTTAATCTGGACCTGTATGTGGTGTTGCACTTTAGGAGATCAAATGCAAAAAGAAATTGTAGAGTAAATGAAATTATCCTTTGGGTACTGAAATGCAGAAGGATCTTAGGTGTAGTTCTATAGCTCTCTGAAAGTGGCAACACAAACAGCTAGGGTGATAAAGGTGACATACAGCATACTTACCTTCATTGCTGAAGGTGCTGAGTATAAATCATGAAGTCATGTTGCAGCTGTAGGAAACTCTGGTCGGGACACGTTTGGATATTGTTTGCAGTTCTGGTGGATGTGGAAGCTTTGGAAAGGATGCCCAAAAACTTGCATTAGATGTAGCTTAGATTAGAGAGCATTAGTTAAAAGGACAATTTGAATTGTTTTCTCTGTGGTATCGGGGACTAAGGAGTGATATGACAGAAATTTGTAAGATTGTGAGAGGTACAGACAGGATAAATTTTCAGAGTATTTTTTCCAGTAGGAGGGAATTATCAAATAAGAGGAATAACTTTGAGTTAAGAGGGGTAAAAGGCATGTTCTTTTTACATATAGGGAGTGGTAGTGCCTGGAGCATGCTGCCGGGGAGATAGTGAACGCAGTCAGGACAGTAACATTTAAGAGATATTTAAACAGGCAGGTAATGGAGGGATATATAACAGATCATATGCAGGTACTGTAGATGGGATTAGTTAAAATTAGCATGGTCTGTACAGGTTGCTGGGCTATGCTGTCCTATATTCTACGTTAATCAAAGGATACAGCTGTAATATAATTAGAAAATGAGTAAGAGGGAAGATAAAAGATATAAATGGTTGTGAACTGGAATACACTACTTGGAAGGCAGGCTGAAGCAGATTCAACAGTAATAATCTCAAGAATATGATACAAATTCTCCAGAGAAAAGCAATTAGTTGGGTATCAGAGAAGTGAAATTAATTGAACAGCTCTACAAAAGCAGCAGTATGTACTCGATTATATTCTTCAGTACTCTAATACTCTACGGGTGGTGTTCTAATGTATTAATTGATAAATCGATCTAGCATAATTACATTGCATTAAAACATTATTTTCCTTGACATCATTGCTTATGTCTTCCATTTATGAACTATTGTATCATCTAATTATGAGAGAAGCAGTATCTTTTTTTAAATTCAAGATAGCTTGAGTGTTTCCTTCTGAGCCACCAGATCAAAGAATATGTTTAAGCCTAGATTGACGGTTTTGAATAATGCAGTACATCTTTTGTGTAACAATAGCCGTGGTGGTGTAGCAGTGAGTTAGATGTTATTACAGCTTGGAGCGTCAGAGTTCAGAGTTCAGTCCCAGTGTCATCTGCAACGATCTGTTAAATTTATACATTCTTTCCGTGGAATGCGCGCGTTTTCTTCGAGTACTCTGGCTTTCTCCCACAGTTCAAGGACATACTGGTTAGTAGGTTAATCGGTCATTGTAACTTGTCCCATGATTAGGTTAGGATTAAATAGGGGGCTGCTGAGCGGCTCAGATCTCTAAATGAATAGCAGGCATGCTAATTGATTGCCTCTTACACTATATGAGGGAGCTATTTATGATCAAAGACTTGATATAACAGAATAATTTTCAAATATGAGAGGTGCCTCATCTTCAATATTTGCGGCTAACTAATGTTGCTACATAAATGTATAATCCAGAGAGAGTGGAATAATAAAGCAGCAAGCATATTTCAAGAGTGCAAAGACTGGGAGGGGGTTGAGGGTTTGTGAGTCGTGTTTGCGGTGGAGTCAAGGACACAAAAGCTCAGAATTTCCTCTCCTTGCCTGGCAGAGGTCTCACGCTCTCTCTAGGCCCCTGAAGAATGTTTTTGGATGGTCCTTTTCTGGGGTTACGAATGGGTATGCTATGAAAATCTGATCTGTCTTTTCAAACAGTAAACCTACCAGAAATCTTAATACAAAACTTTTCCCTCAATAAAATCAAGAATTAGCAGAAAACTGGGCCATTTCAGCTTAACTGCTTCTCAGTTCTTATCACAATAACCATATAACCATATAACAATTACAGCGCAGAAACAGGCCATCTCAGCCCTTCTAGTCTGTGCTGAATGCTTACTCTCACGTAGTCCCACTGACCTGCACTCAGCCCATAACCCTCCATTCCTTTCCTGTCCATGTACCTATCCAATTTTACTTTAGATGACAATATCAAACCTGCTTCTGCCACTTCTACTGGAAGCTCATTCCACACAACTACCGCTCTCTGAGTAAAGGAATTCCCACTCGTGTTACCCCTAAACTTTTGCCCCCTAACTCTTAACTCATGTTCTCTTGTTTGAATCTCCCCTACTCTCAATGGAAAAAGACCATCAACGTCAACTCTATCTATCCCCCCTCATAATTTTAAATACCTCTATCAAGTCCCCCCTCAACCTTCTACGCTCCAAAGAATAAAGACCTAACTTGTTCAACCTTTCTCTGTAACTTAGGTGCTGAAACCCAGGTAACATTCTAGTAAACCTTCTCTGTACTCTCTCTATTTTGTTGACATCTTTCCTATAACTCAGTGACCAGAACTGTACACATTCTCCAAATTTGCCCTTACCAATGCCAATCAAGGAGAGTTAAAATCTTCATTTACATCAGAAAGTGTGTAATATCTTTATCTCATGTATAAAATAGAATAAATAAATTTATTAGTATGTTATACTGTTGTTTGTTCATTCACTTATACAAGTAGTTGTACCTAATTGATTTATAGTACACTATAACAGTTCAGAAAATTCTGCCCATAGACTTTTGAAGAAAGTAGTATCATATAGCACCACAAAATACATCTTATGTTTGGAGTAAAGGCTGATAGGGTGCATTACCCTGTATAGTGAATATGCTTGTGGAGAGTCAAAAGGCTTTACTGTGTCAAGGAATACCCATTCTTTCATAACAATAGGGTTTATACATCTGATCCAGTTACAACAGATTAATGATGGTCCACACAGGATATGATATAGGATTTCGCAAATCAAATGACATGAGGCATTTTATGTTTAAGAAAAATGGTAATAACTCATTTATTGTACTCCAAACACGGAACACCAACAGAACTTCGCAGAATACGTCATCACATCAGACCAGTCTCTTAAAGTGAACTCCACCTCAATGTTGGCGGTTCAGAATTACGTACGATTCCTCTAATTACATTACCCTACAAAGATACCAGAGAACTGTTCTGGTAATGGAATTTAAATGTCATGAGAAAATGGTTGGAATCTTCCTCTTCGGTGAAGCCACTGCTTTGCTGTTAAGTTGCACACATTCATCCACACACCAGTTCAGACTGATTGATTTCTTGCTGCATTAAGTCTTGAGCAACTGCCTTTTATGAACAGATGCAAATGTAATTAAACATGAGCTACCAAAGGAAATGGCAGATATACAATAGGTGCAGTTACAATGTTTAAAAGATAGTTGGACAGAAGCATGGACAGGGAATGTTCAGAGCAAAACCAAGGCCAGCATGGACGAGTTAGGTCATTGGGCCTGTTTCCATGTGGTACAATGCTGCGAATCAGAATCTAAGCACATTTACTGAAACTCTGATGGACCAAAAGTCATTAAGGAAACAGCTAAAGACAGTTGGACTACACTGGGGTACTTTGGGTAGGCTAAGAGGTTTGACCTTCAACAACCACAACCTCTCCTTTGTAAATGGCTTGACTGCCATCAGGACTAGACTCCACTGGCTCTGAATCTGCAGGCAGCAATGAAAGAATAAAAGAAAAGATTCAAGATTGTTCAATGTCATTTCCAGTACGCAAGTGTAAAGGAGAATGAAATAATTATTATTCTTGATTCGATGCAGCACAGAAAACTCAATATAGAACACTATAATAAAAACTCAATAAATACAAATACACCAGATAGCTTATATACATAGATTGATTATATGTCCATAAAGTGACACTAGGCACAGGAGTGTCTGTACATAAGGTGACTCGGACAGGAAATAATAAAGTACAGGCACCCCCCGCTTTACGAATGTTCGCTTTACGCCACTTCGCTTTTACGAAAGACCTACATTAGTACCTGTTTTCACTAACAGAAAGAAATCCAAAGGGAATTTTCGCTTTTATGAATAAAGGTGAAAAGCGAAAATAGTGTTCAGCGTTTGTTTTGCAGTGAGGTGTTATAGAGGCAGCGCGCACCCCGAGCAACGAGAGTGGCGTCACCAAGCTCCTTCCCCGGAACTACACTCAGAATCAAGCCGCCACAGCTTAGAAACGTCCCTGTGAGCATCTGTGCTTTATCTCGATTTATTTTGTGCATCCGTTAGCAAGTTGTGTGCTAAGGTATCAGAAAAGCCTAACAGAGCTCGTAAGGGTGTTACGCTTAGCGTAAGACTGGACATAATTAAGCGTTTCGATTGTGGTGAAAGAAATAAAGACATTGTGCGTGCATTGTACTTGCCTGCATCCATCATTGGTACTACTTACATGCAGAGAGAAAGAATCTTGAAAGCTGCCAATGTTCCTATTGGTTCTGCACGTAGCAAAGTGGTCTCTTTTAGTCGGCATCCACCACCCCAACCTCTGACGACTCAGCCTAACACACCATCATCAGTGTGCTCGCTGTCTTCCCGATTCCGGTAAGTGAAACTACACTGTACATACATTACTACTTTATATAGGCTGTGTATTTATTATTATCATTCTTGCTTTTACTATATGTTAGTGTTATTTGGTATGATTTGGTAGGTTGTTTTTTGGGTCTGGGAACGCTCAAAAATTTTTCCCATATAGATTAATGGTAATTGCTTCTTCGCTTTACGCCATTTTGGTTTACGAAAGTTTTCATAGGAACGCTCTACTTTCGGATAGCGGGGGAAACCTGTAGTGGTGGTGGGGAGAGTTAGTGGGTGGAAGTGTTGGTCAGCTTTACCGCTTGGTGAAGGTAACTGTTTTTGAGGCTGGTGGTCTTAGCGTGGATGCAATGTAGCCTCCTCCCTGACAGGAGTGGGACAAAGAGTTCATGAGCAGGCTGGGTGGGATCATTTAGGATGTAGCTGGCCTTTTTTCTGGCACCTTTCAGCATACATGTTCTTGATGGTGGGTATGCTGGTACTGCTGATGCATTGGGCAGTTTTGACTACCCACTGTACAGCCCATCAGATCCCCCCCTTCTCCAGCCCCTTATGTCTTTCACCAATCAACTTCACAGCTCTTTACTCTACCTCTTTCCCTCTCCTGGTTTCACCCATCACCTTGCACTTCTTCCTCCCTTCCCCCCACGTCCCTGCTCTAACTTCTCATCTTTTTTTCCAGTCCTGATGAAAAGTCTCGATCCAAAACGTCAACTGTTTACTCTTTTCCATAGATGCTACTGTCGTGGTTTTCGTGCCTCACAAATGACCAGGAGACGCAGAAGATTCTTCAAGAAGGGTTAAACTTTAATTTGCAAATCTGAGACAGTCATTGAGCTAGTCGCTGATTGCCCACCGATCTATGGACATAGCATTTTTATAGCAATCTCCTGGTCCAGTTTCACACATACATCCCATTGACTTAATCATGTTCTAATCTGCATCTCTTAGCTACCTCTCATTAACACACCATTGTCTTTTACATTCCTAAGATTTCATTCTCTAGCAAGTAGCAAGTTTACATTCTTAATACTTCGTGACTTAATCATGTTCTAATCTACATCTCTTAGCTACCTTTCATTAACATTCTTAATATTTCATTCTCCTGCTAAATTGGGTACATGCATAGCAAATAGCAAGTTTCAAAGCTAACTACATCTCTTTAGCTACCTTTAACACACCATTGTCTTCTACATTCCTAGGATTTCACTTTGGATACATGCATAGCAAGCTGACTACATAGTTTTGGTTACACAGCAAATAATACAACTTTTATACTCCATAATATTTTTATACTCCAATACTACCTGGCCAGCTGAATTCCTCCAACATTTTGTGTGTGTTGCTTGAAAAATACTTGATGGTTCCTTGAAAACTTGTGACTTGTGAACAAGTCAGGAAATTTGGGACTTCCATGTTCAGGTGCAAGTCCTGAACTTGCTGGCCCAGCTTTTGCTAATGATTTCCTGGCTATGCTCCAATGTTGAGCAGTAGGGCATGAACTTGCTGCAATTCCTCAGCAGACATTTATGGCGAATAGCTCGTTCAAAGAACCTATATACCAGGTATAAACAAGCCCATTCATTTGAATGAAGTGGAACAACTGCAGGCAAGAAGTGCAAAGTTTTTCACATTGCTGAAAAGTTTTTAAATGCTTTGAGGTGTTACTTAGTCTTTTAATTTTTATATATATTCAATAATTTTGAAGATATTTTTTGTTTTGATTCTATTTAAAAGGTTTCTCAATGTCAGAACATTCTGAAACATTCGGTTTATCTAGGCATGACAAAGCCAGCTGTTAAGCAAACTGATGTGCAAGGTTTGATCTGGCCGTCACTTGATGTTTATACAGGTTTGCTTCTGCAAGTTAACAGTTGCAGATTTGCAAAGAGTAATTTGTGCTATGTGCAGCAAGTTCTACCCAAAGTGTGGTTCTTTTTACATAGAATCCTTCATTTTCTGAAGCAATCATGTTAAGAAATTACAATACACTGATTTTTTTCAGGACCACATATTTTGCTAAGCATGAATTATAGCTTTGTGCAACTTTGGAAACTCATTTAAACCTAATGGTTGGATAGATTTTTGCAGAGTAGGGAATTAAGGGTTTTGGGGAAAAGGCAGGTAGGTGCAGATGAATCCATGGCCAGATCAGCCATGATTTTATTGAATAGCAGAGGAGGCTCAATGGACTGGAAGGCCAACTCCTGCTCCTATTTCTATTATTCTTATGTTAGAAAGCACAAGGTTTCAATAGTATTTTAAAGCAAGTCTAGATGGCAAATAGAGTAGCTTGAGTTCAAGTCAATTCATGTAATTTCCTTTAATTGTGCTGCAGGAGGCTACAAAATGTGTAGTATGTGGAGAAGAACAGAATTCAAATGAAAGCAACTTTGAAATTTTTTGCAGCAAATTACATACATGCAGAAATGTCACAGTTTCATGGAAAGAGTGCCCCATGTATATGTGTAACTGAATCGCTTTGTGAGGAAAATAACTAGTTTTGAACACAAATCTTCAAGACTATGGATAAGAGGTTGTCAAAGGCAGCAACACTTGTACTGTCATTTGCTTTCTTCATTTCAATGTCATAATGTGAACTGAACTGGCTGGATAGGCTTCTCTGAGTTTGGAAAAAATCCTGAGGCCAAACTGATTAAGGACGTCAGATATTCAAACTTGCATTCTGCACACACATGCTAGGCTCCAGCCTTATGGTGGAAGGTGATGTTCACAGCAACTTTTTCAGTCTGCTACCCATTTAATTATCCATCTCGATTTAGGTCAACAAAGCTTGATTTCATCCATTAATTGTGATTATTACTCTATCCATAGCATACTGCTTTGAACTTTTATATGGTTATATATTGGAGATCCTAGAGAATAACACATAGCTTTCAGGTACAATATTATTATTCTTGCTGAGCCCTTTTACACTGAACCAGATTTGATCCTGTTACATGACAATAACAACCTTTAGGGATTGGACAACTCTGTCAAAGGTTGTGTTACAAACCATTCTTAGTGTCAGACATTTAATTCCATTGTTACTGTTAAAGTTTCTTTAAGGTGTTGTTCAGCAGGGTGAAGTACAAAACTAACATTTCAGGAAAGGAAGGAAATGGTAATTCCTGTGAAGTTTCTACGTTTGACTGTGACCTAATTGTTTCAGTAACTATTGAGGGCTCCCACATCCAATCTCTCTCCGATGTATATTACAGTATCAATACCTCTGGTCGGCCCGTGCCCTTCTACATCCTCCCTCTTCCCACTCCCCGTCGGAAAAGATGGCCATGAAAAAAATTTTGGCTGTTGTAGAGAATTATGATTTTGTGTGACTACTGCAGACAACTGTCAGACAACTCTCGGTTTTTGTTCCTTCAGCTTATACTAGTCTCAATGTAATAGAGCGGGAGGCACAGTCACAAAGATCAGAGTAAGAGTTGGATGATGAATTAAAATGGCAGGCAACTGAAAGACTGTTGCAGCCTTTCAGATAACATTGAATTATATAACTTCAGTTAACACATCCTTCCTTGTATATAAAAACTTATACCACCTACCACTTATTTTTATTATCCTCCCCGTGCCTAGCCTAGCCTGGCCTTCTGAACACATCCCAGTGTGCCTGAACTCCATCATCAACATGTTGCTTAACCATGGTACAGTGTCCCAGCTGCCCCACGATTTCATCAGAGAAATTCCTTTGGATGTGCCATATTTCATCACCACCTTGTTTCCCTTTCTCAGGTCTGACAAGAGTCCCTCATCTGAAACTTAAACTGTTTGTCTTTCCACGGATGCTAAAAGACCTGTTCAGTTTTATTTTCATTTTATGGTTTTATATTATATTGGCTCTATTTTTCTTATCCTACACATTTCAAGCTGCTGGGCTGCAGGTACAGCCCCTTTGTTCCCTGGACCTCTCCCTACCATCACTCCTACTAAAAATAAATTCATAGCTCCAGGTCACCTCTTGGTTTCCACCCAGCTGACAGGAATCACCTGCACTCTATTTAAACCCAGCTCTCATCCAGAACTTGGTTCACTCATTGAATCAGTCAATCTCAATAAGTTGCTCCTAGCCTTCAGTTACCTCGATGAGTTAAGTATCTGTCCTCTCCTGTTCTGTGGCCGTCCGTGGTTTGTTATTTTGCAGTTCATTAGTAAAATATCATTTACTGCTAAATTGTCTCTAATACTTTGCTTTTGGGTCAAGCCTCCTCTAGGTTTCCAGACACACTCTTTGCAGTTTTGACAAAAGATTGCAAACTTAAAAGTATCCATTGTTTCACTTTCTACAGATACTGCCTGGGCTCGAACATACTCATTCCATTGCAAAGTGTTTTAAAAGATTCTGCTCTTGTTGCCTTTATCTCTTTTGTGTTCCACTTCGAAGGGCTTAATTTTCAAGAGGACCTTTAATCCTCCAGGTCTTCCATTGCTGATTATTCTGCCTAACCTAATTTTCTTCCTTTCTTCGCCATTCTCCTTCAAAACCTCTACCCAACCTATACCAGTGAGTTAAGTTTCAACACTCTCCCATCAACTTTAACTGCTACGACTTTTTTTCCCCATTAAAGGCCCTAAAATACACGAGGCTCGACTTCACACGGATACCATGGACTTGATCATCACTTGGCAGCAAGATAAATAAAGTACAAAGGTCCCTCCTGTTTTTTCTCCAAAGTTCACTCTTGCAATCGGACACACAGGAACTGGTTCTCAACGGAGGATGAAATCGGCAGTAATAAGGTAACAATTTTGGAACGAGAAATGAATGAGAATGATTAACTTATAGTGACCGGGCACACCTACAAAAAAGTCCATTTGTTTCAGTACCTGCCCATGAACTTCACTCTGTTTTTTCATGAAGACATGCGGCTCAGTGACGAGGGAGAAGACGCTTCCTATGAGAGGTAGGGCGGCGGGTCCAGGCGGGAAACCCCGGGGTCTCCTCTGCTTCAGCAGATGGCGCACCAACAATACACTCAGCAGCAGCAAGTGCAGGGTACCCAGGACGGTGCAGGCGTCCGAAATAGAGGGCGCGTAGCCCAGCCACGGTGACCCAGTAGCCGACATCACTCAAACGCGTTCCGCAGTCAAATGCCCTCCAGATGTTGTGTTCGCCCATCTGTCGCTCGTCCCGCCTCCGCGACTTTATTGGATAAACGCCCAAAGGCTGCGTCTTTCTGATTGATCGACAATTGTTGTCAATCCCCCTCGTCGGTGTATTGGTTTTTTTATTGGGATTCTCCTCGACGGGGCGCTTTCTGGGTGAGTTTGGTCCGCATGGACCTGGAAGTCAGTGGGGCAGTCCAGGTCTGTTGACCCGATTGTCGTCTTCTCGGTGCCAGAGTCTTCCTCCCCCTCAGCAGTCTCTTGGGTTCAAGCACGACGTTCATTTCCCTTCTGAGGTGACTGATGAGCCGAAAGTGGGAACGGAAGCCTGCTACAGGTGGAGCAGAGGCGGTGTAAACGGACGGAGCACCTTTTCTGCTATTTATAGAGGGCTTCTGTTTGCCCTTATTGCATAGACCAAAGATTGTCAATCCTGTTCCAAATGCCCCTTCTCTAGTAATAGCCAGGAATTCCCAAGAGTCAGTAAGGATGTTATATTTTTTCAAAGAAGCACCATCCTTCAATCTTTCCTCTATCAACTGCCACTCCCTTTCCATGCCGTGCCAGAGTGCTCACATCTCTTAAACTGCCTCCATAAATATCAATCAAGATGCAACATAACTCTCATGGACGACTTGAACACTGTTGTGCAGAGTCATGGCAAAGCCAAGTTGAACCCACGCTTTCTGTCTGTGTTGTACTAGAAGCAGAAACATAGATCTACAGACACTGCTTGATGAAAGTGTATTGGAGTATTAACGTGGAGCTGTCTATTACTACCTGCATATAAGGAAGAAAGAATGCCAGATACTGTATAACCCTTTGTGGTTGGTTGAATTTGGTAGACCATGACCTCTTTCATAACAGACATGCATATGAAGGGAGTGAGAAACAAAACCTGTAAAAGACCATATCCCACCCTGACCAAAGAATTCTGACGTTTGTGTGTACTTTTTAACCACTGTCAGATAAACTAACATCCAATGTAGGCACACAAAATGTTATATCTGATGGTGGACCTTCACCTGTGAAATATGAGCAATTAGGAACACTGCCACAACCTAGTGTTCGATGTCCTGGTTGTCACAACTCGTCAAAGGTGGATACAATGGGAGAAATCTGTTGATTTCAATTGTTTAGGTCTTGGAGCATGGGATCTCTTGAGAAATTTCAATGCAACAAATCTAGTGGAGCCGTCCGGTGCAGTCTAGGTGCCACTGCACCAACCTCAAAAGGAGCAACAGGAACTTCAATGCTTGTCATGAAAAAATTAGATATGGCAAAGTTATTTCCCATGGTAGGGGACTCTAGGACAAAAGGGCATGACTTCATGATTGATTAGAACAGAGATGTGGAGAAATTACTTCAGTCAGAAGGTGGTGGATCTGCGGAATTGGTTGCCATGAGTGGCTGTGGAGGCCAAGTTACTAGGTGCATTTAAGGCAGAGATAGATAGGTTCTTGATTAGCCAGGGCATCAAAGGGTATGGGGAGAAGGCAGGGGATTGGGGATTACTGTAAGAATTGGATCAGCCCATGATTGAAAGGTGGAGAAGATGAAAGGGACCGAATGGCCTACTCCTGTTCCTATATCATTTTGTCTTATGGATTCCTGCCAAACCGGCCATTCCCTTTTGTCCCTTCTGCATTTTAAGACAAGATACAAGAGCTTAAAAGCCATATGATCAAATTCAAGAACAGTTTCTTCCTTCTGAAATAACTGCCGCTTTTACATCTACGTACTTCCTGGTGGTACTGCCACCTTCTGAAACGTTTGTGTACCTCTTCTGTTCTTATCACTTCAGTACTTCCTTTTGCACTACCTCAGTTTACACCATTGTTTTGTACTCATCGCTGTATTTATTGATACCTTATACAGTGAATTCTGGTTAATTGGGTCATCAGTTAATCAGGGTAGGCATTTATTTGGGACAACTTGTAAAGAACAAGAACTAATTGAGAAAATAGCCAGGATCCCCTTCATTTATTTGGGACTCAATGCCACTTAATTGGGCAGGAGACTGTTGCTGAACAGTTTCTAATTAGCATCAGTCATGTGCAACGTGTGACTTTTAGACACGACACCATGCTTCAAGTGAACAACGTCTAAACAGCATCAGTTTCATCTGTTTGTCTTCAAATAGCAGGGAATGTGGTCACTGATATTTAGTGAGAAGTAAGCAGTAAGAAAATTCTGAACTGTATTGCTCACTGCAGTTTCAAGCATTCAGGTTCAGAGATGCCAGAAAAGGCTAGAAGCAAAAATGAAACAATTTCACTCCTTCAACGTGTCAGGGAATTTGAAGAATTTGAAGGTATTGACAATCACCTTGAATGTTATAATGAAAATGAAGAGTTGGAGGGTGCAATTGTCAAAAGCAGAGCATGAAGGCAGTCCATTATCTGCATTAGATGTCTCTGCTAATTTTCTTCATTCACAGTCAAAAGAATGTGACGCAGAGGAATTCCACCATCTGCAAGTATTAGGAATTAATACACAATTTCATAGAACTGTAGTAGTATTGGTAGTGACTAATTTGTTCTGTATTTCATTTAAGTACATAATTAGTTATTCAATTTCTCTTTTTGAACTATTTCCATGAAGCTTTGGCTAATTGGGGCAGCTGCTTAATTGGGCCAAAATGTACTAGTCCTGGCACGTCTCAATTAACCAGAATCTTATGTATAGTATTTAATCTGTGTACTTCATAAAAGCAAGGAATTTCATTGCTCACTGGTGTATGTAACAATAAATTAATCTGGTTGGATCAGTTAAGTTCTTTAACCATATAATATACTATTACCAGTGGAAAAGTTATCAGCTCCAGTGATATCTGCAGTGCAGTACCTGTCAGTTTTTGCACGTAATAAATTCTGTCATTGAAGCTTCAAATTAAAATCAAACTTCTCAGAATGATTAGCTATTTTGAGAAAAGAAGAGTAATTTATGTGAATCAACAATGCCATTCCTATTTGAAGACATTATTCTGTCAAGAATGACAGAATTTAATTTACCCTTTGAATGTACAATTCAATTGTTCTTGAAAGGGATTGCACCCAATACCGCAGCTTGGCCTAAATTGATACTGAGATCCACATTTGAGATCCCGTCAATTCATGGTGAAGTATGTTTGTGTTTACCTTGGCCCAATGTAGATTTTTGATGCTGTTATTATAATAGCACGTGCTATCCAAATCCTACATTTGTAGTGCCAGTTCATGAGTTTAATGTTCAAACAGAGCAACTACTGAAGAAGCTCGTATTAATAGTTTTACTAGCATTTGCAATGAACTTGGCCATGATACCAAAGTGACAGTGGACACATTATTTAGTTCCATTAGCCTCCCCTCAAATATAAACAAGACAAAGGCCAATAATTTGACACATTTTTTGAATTATTCTTCACTTACACAAGAGAATATCATGGTAAATTAATTTGATCTGGTTGGCAAGACAAGCCTGATGCCCATCTGAAATCTTTATTAGAACCCACACTCAATAGGACAGATCAAAGCTGAACAGACATTTTGCTATTTTGTCAAGAAAGAATCTACAGCTGTTTCCATTACATCTCAGTAGAGACGTCCAGTGAACTCAAGGTGATGACAAGTCATATAGACTGGTGAGTTACACTGATTTTGTATCATATAATTCTGAAGTATGCAATGATATGCCAAATAGTTTCTAGCTATTTGTTGGGTTAATTGTCAGCAGAATTATCTTATGTTTTTGTTAAGTATACACTCAATTTTCTGTATGGATACCTTTTGTAGTCCTCTGGAGGTAGCTAAGGTAACTGGAGAATGAGACTAAGTTGGGGCAGTGAGTGGTGCCAATACCCAATCTTATCCTGATGCAGGGTTTCAACTCAAAATGTCAACCAGCACTTTGCTTTCATAGATGCAGCTTGGCCCATTGTGTTCTTCCAGCAGGTTATTTTTTCCTCTCCATCTTCCAGGTTTCTTAGCCTTATTGCTGCTGATTTTAAAAAAAATTGTCAGTAATGATAAATGCTGTTGGTTGTACAAATGTAAGTTAAAGGAGCCCATTATAAATAAAACTGTGAACATTTATGCTTTATTTGCTTTTGCTTTGTCTACAGAGTAATAATTCTACAGAGTTATTGGTATATACCTTGTTCGGAAGATACACTAAGCACGGAGTTCCATGACGGAATCAAATTCTATCTTTCCACATATACTTACCTGAGAACCACAGGATTGTGAATGAACAATGGACATTGGAATGAGGCCAGGTTGTCCTTAGGCAACAGTCAATTCTATTCATAACCAACCTTTCGAAGTATTTCATCACAATAGATGTGAATGCTAATGGGCAATAGTCATTGAGGCAACTCACCCTGCTCTTCTATGGCAGTGGTATGATTGATGCCATTTTGATGCAGGTAGGAACTTCTACCTGCAGCAGTCGGAGGCTGAAGAAGTCCTTGAACACTCCAGCTAGTTGGTTGGTGCATATTTTCAGTATCCAGCCAGTTATATCATTAGGGCCTGGTGAAGGTGTGTGATGAACTTAGAGCGTGAATCAATGTAAGGAACTATGATGTGGGTTGACAGAGGGACAGAAATAGATGCTTAAAGGATAACACAGAAGTGAGTAGGATCCCTCAAGTATAAAGAAGTATAAAGGATGTGTTTGGAGGTGGAGGATGTGGGTGAGGTCTTAAACAGTACTTTTCATCAGTTTTTGCCAAAGAAAATGACATGGAGGATAGGGAGATTATTGTGGAGCTAATTTGCTGGGGCATTTTGAGATAGAGGTAGTGTTGGGTCTCTTAAAGATAATTAAAATGAACGTCCCCAGGGACTGATGAGATATACTCCGATATTGAAATAGGTAAGAGATGCGATTCATGTCCTTTCTAGCCACAGGCGAGATCCCAGTGGATTGGTGAGTGGCACATGTTATTCTATTATTCAAGAAGGGAAATAGGAAATTATAGTCCTGGAAATTATAGAGGTTTTGGAGAGGATGCAGCAGATGTTTACCAGAATGCAATCTGGATCAGAGGGCATCTGCTAAAGGAGAGATTAGACAAACTTGGGTTTGCTTCTCTGGAGTGACGAAGCCTGAAGGGAGATCTAATAGAGGTTTATAAGATTATGAGAGGAACAGATTAGGACTCAGTATCTATTTGCTGGGGTTGAAATGTCTCATAACGGAGGGCATCCATTGAAGGTGAGAAAGAGCATGAAGCATGTGGCTCGTTTTTGCATGGTGTGATCAATGCCAGGAATGCCCTGCCTGAGGTGGTGATGGAGGCGATGAAGATGCTCTTAGATAAGCACATACAGTAACTGGGTAGGAAATAGAAGAACATGACCATTGCATTGGCAGAAGGGATTAGTTTAACTGAGTATTCGATTACTAATTTCATTAGTTTGACACAACATTGTGGGCCTGCCCTATGCTGTTCTATCAATAGCACATCAAATGACCTATTTACTCAATGTGCCAGCTTGTGGAAATTTTTTTTCACAAAATTTTGAGTCATTTCAACATTTCATCAGTTGTCAACAGCTTTTGGCAAACTATTGCAAAATGCAGGGTATATAATTGCAGAGGAAACCCTTGTACTTATTATCTGTTATATCTGTTTTGTTGGAATATTCACATAACTATGTACAAAGAACAAGGACACTTTGTCAACTTATTGCAGGAAGTGTTTTAAATGTGAATGGTTAAAATGGCTTAAAATGAGCGAAGTTCAGAGCTATCTGACTGAATCAGGTGACTTGTACCATTAATCTTTATCTTTTTGAGATTAGAAATGACTCCAAAACACATTTTAGGCTTTAATTTTACACTTTTTTGGTTTTTCCTTTTATCTAAAAATGTTGAAGGGAGAAATAAAATTCTTTCCTTGTTTTTTTCCTTTGGTTGCTATTGCAGGATGTGACCTTCTGACTTCATTATCTCTCTTTTTATTTACTAGTGCCATGGAGTAAGTGATCAAATAATGGACTTGTAACAAAGTTTACAAACAGAGATGTGTCATTAAAAATGAAAGCCTGAATTTGGCCGAGTCAAGGTAAAGAAGGTCATGTCTCAAGAACGTGAATACCATAAGTTATGAACAAATGCTGAAAAAAAAAACAGCAATGCTATGGAGAACAGGCAAATGAAGTTACATTGTGTGATCTACATCACTAGTGAACATCTGCAGTGATGCATATTCAGACTGTCATAGAAAATATTAATGTTTATAACACAGGCTGAGTACGTATCAGTAAGCCATTAGTTTGTTCAAAACCATCTGGTGACTTAATAGAGTTTACTTTGACTTTAAACTATAATCAAAGTACATATACTTTACCATATATAACCTTGATTTATTTTCTTAGCAACATTTACAGGAAATAAAGAAATACAAAATATACAGAAACAAAGCCTGATTTAAAAACCCCATGTGCAAAAAATGACAAATTATGCAAATAATAAATAAAGAGTACATGAGTGGTAAAGGGTCCTTGAAAGTGAGTCTGTAGGTTGTAGAAATTATTTAGTTGTGGTGAGTGAAGCTATCCACATGAGTTCAGGACACTGATGGTTGTAGGGTTGTAGGACATAGGACATCCTGCCAGATGACTCTGAGATAAAAATCAAACTCTTGTAGTTTGGATGATGGCAATGCCTTGACAGAGCCTTCATACGCAGTCAGAGTCTCATTATCATGGACTGCTGTTCTTCAGGATACTATGACAGAGCCTATTTTCAGAAAAGGTCTAGAAAGAAACAATGTTTATTCATGATGTTCATCTTGGAAGATAGGAATCTGTGTGAATACTGTGTAAATACTGCCCCCATGTAATCAGCTACCGGCAAGAAATAACAGATCCTAAACTGCATACAATTATAAAGTATATATACACATTTCAGCTTTATTGAATGGTTTGGAGGAAAAATAAAAAAAATAAAAAAGATCCATTCCAATTAATCCAGTCCAAATGTGCACTTAAGTTGGAGCTCATCTTGAAGTTGTCTTTAATTCATACCCTGGACCCATAGTCTGTGCGAAAGCACAC
Source organism: Hypanus sabinus (assembly GCF_030144855.1). NCBI lineage: Eukaryota > Metazoa > Chordata > Chondrichthyes > Myliobatiformes > Dasyatidae > Hypanus > Hypanus sabinus. The sequence goes on along the minus strand of NC_082712.1, from coordinate 140,577,982 downwards.
ACCACATTCTGAATGTCGCTCGAAATCCATCTCAAACAAACAGGCTCCCCCTGGGAATATTGGCTCTTCCTCCTTGAAGCCATTCATCTGTACAAAGCACCTTGTGTAACAGGGGTGACATCCTCAGCCATCTTTCATAGGACATAGAAATCAGTAGCACATTACAGGCCCTTCGAGCCACAATGTTGTGCCGACCACGTAACCTACTCTAGAAACTTCTCTCTATTATTCTAGGCTCTATGTACCTTCTTAAGAGGCTCTTAAAAGACCCGATTGTATCTACTTCCATCACTACCACCAGCAGTGAATTCCATACACCCACCACTCTCTGTGTGGAAAACTTACCCCTGACATCCCCTTGGAATCTATTTCCAAATATCATAAAACCACCATTGTGTTAGCCATTTCAGCCCTGGGAAAAAGCCTCTGACTATCCACACGACCAATGCCTCTCATCATCTTATACAGCTCTGTCAGGTAACCTCTTATCCTCTGTCACTCAAAGAGACAAGGCCGAGTTCACTCAACATTTTCTCATAAAGTACGCTCTCCAATCCAGGCAACATGCTTGTAAATCTCCTCTGCACTTTCTCTATAGTATCGACATCCTTCCTGTAGTGAGGTGACCAATACTGAACACAGTACTCCAAGTGGGATCTGCCCAAGGTTTGACATTACCTCACGGCTCTTGAACTCAATCTCATGGTTGATAAATGCTAACACACCATATGCCTTCTTAACAACACTGTCAACCTGTACAGCAGCTTTGAGTGTCATATGGACACGGACTCCAAGATCTCTCACATCCTCCACACTGCTAAGAGTCTTACCATTAATATTATATTCTGTCTTCAAACTTGACCTACCAAAATGAACCACTACGCACATATCTGGCTGGTCCATCTGTCACTTCTTAGCCCAGTTCTACATCCTATCGATGTCCCATTGCAACCTCTGACAACCCTCCAGACTATCCATGACATCCCCAACCTTTGTGTCATCAGCAAGGCCATGTTGACTATCCCTAATTAGATTATGTCTCTCCAAATACCATAAATCCTGCCTCTCAGGATCTTCTCCCACCTCTGAAGTCAGACTCACTAGTCTATTATTTCCTGAGTTATCTCTACTCCCTTTCTTGAACAATATTTGCAACCCTCAATCCTCTGGTTCTTCTCCCGTCCTTATTGATGATGCAAAGATCATCGCAAGAGGCTTAGCAATCTCCTTCCTCACTTCCCATAGTATCCTTGCATATATCTCATCCAGTCCCAGTAACTTATCTAACTTAATGCTTTTCAAAAGCTCCAGCACATCCTCTTTCTTAATGTCTATATGCTCAAGCATTTCAGTCCACTGTAAGTCATCCCCACAATTGCCAAGATCTTTTTCCCTGGTGAATACTGAAGCAAAGTATTCATTAAGTACCTCCGTTACCTCCTCCAACTCCATGCACATGTTTCCACTATTGCACCTGATTGGTCCTATTCTCACATGGCTCATCCTCTTGCTCTTCAGATACTTGTAGAATGCCTTGGGGTTTTCCTTAATCCTGCTCACCAAGGACTTCTGGCCCCTTCTGGCTATCATAATTCCATTCTTAAGCTCCTTCCTAGTAACCTTGTAATTTTCTAGAGCTCCAACAGTACCCAGTTTCTTGAAACTTTCGTAAACTTTTCTTTTCTTCTTAACTAGATTTTCTACATCCTTTGTACACCATGGATCTTTAACCCCACCATCCTTTCCCTGCCTCAATGGAACATACCTATGCATAGCTCCATGCAAATGTTCCTTGAACATTTGCCATATTTCTGCTGTGCATTTCCCTGAGAACATCTGCTCCCAATTTATGCTCCCAAGTTCCTGCCTAATAGCATCATATTTCCCCCACCCTAATTAAATGTTTTCCCAAATTGTCTGCTCCTATCCTCTTCAGTGCTATGGTGAAGGAAAAAGAGTTGTGGTCACTACCTCTAAAATGCTCTCCCACTGAGAGATCTGACACCTGATCAGGTTCATTTTCCAATACCAGATCAAGTACAGCCTCTTCTTTAGTTGGCTTATTTACATATTGCATCAGAAAACTTTCCTGAACACACCTAACAAACTCCACCCTATGTAAACCCCTTGCGCTAAGGAGATGCCAATCAATATTGGGAAAGTTAAAGTCGCCATCACAACAACCCTATTATTACTGCACCATTCCAGAATCTGCCTCTCTATCTGCTCCTCGATATCTCTGTTACTATTGCGGGGTGTATAAAAACACCCAGTAGAGTTATTGCCACTTTTCTATTTCTGAATCCCACCCACACTGAGTAGACAATCCCTCCGTGACTTCCTCCTTTTATGCAGCTGTGATATTATCCCTAATTAGCATGCCATGCCCCCACTACTTTTACCTCCCTCTCGTTCTTTTTGAAACATCTAAAGCCTGGCACATTCAGCAGCCATTCCTGCTCCTGAGACATTAAAGTCTCTGTAATGGCCACAACGTCACAGTTCCACATATTGATCCATACTCTAAGTTCATCCACCTTGTTATAATATTCCTGCATTAAAATAGACACATCTCAAACCATCAGGCTGAGTGCATCTTTGTTCTAACATCTGCCTATCCTTCCTCAGACAAGCAGGTGTCTCTACCTGTGCTCCCACCTCCCCCATCCTCTGCCTCTTCACTTCAGTTCCCACCCCTCTGCAAATTTAGTTTAAAGCCTCCCTTCCCGCCAGGATATTGGCCACCTCGAATTCAAGTGCAACCCATCCTTATTGTACAGGTCACACCTGCCCCAGAAGAGGTCCCAATGATCCAAAAATCTGAATCTCTGCCCCCCGCTCCAATCCTTCAGCCATGCATCTATCCTCCACCTCATTCTATTCCTAGACTCACTGTCTCGGGGCACAGGCAGCAATCCCGAGATTACTGCCTTCAAGGTCTTCCTTTTCAGCTTTCTTCCTAACTCCCTGTGTTCTGCTCCACCCTTTTTCTCCCTATATCGTTGGTACCAATATGTAACATGACCTCTGATGCTCACCCTCCCATTTCAGGGTATTGTGGACGCCCTCAGAAACATCACAAACCTTGGCACCTGGGAGGCAAACTACCATCCTTGTTTTTTTTCATGCCCTCAGAATCACCTTTCTGTCCCCTAAATAAAGAGTCCCCTATTACCGCTGCCATCCTCTTCTGTTGCCTACCCTTCTGAGCCACAGGGCCAGACCCATTGCCAGAGGCATGTACACTGTTGCTTCCCCCAGGTAGGTTGTGCCCCCCAACAGCAGTCTAAATGGGGTACTTGTTAAGGGGAACTGCCACAGGGGTGCTCTCCACTACATGATGCCTTACCTTCCCTCTCCTAATGGTCACCCACTTATCTATCTCCTGTGGCCCTGGGGTGATTATCTATCTGTACCTCCTGTCTATCACCTCCTCACTCTCCCTAACAAGCTGAAAGTCATTGGGTTGCAGCTCCAGTTCCCTAACACGGCCTCTAAGGAGCTGTAGCTTGATGCAGCTGGCACAGGTGTGGCCATCAGGGAGGCTGGAAGTCTCCCAGACATCCCACACCTGACACCCAGGACAGAAAACTGGCCTTGCAGTCACCATTCCTGTTACAGGGGGTATAAAAAAAAAGTTATTTACCCCACAAGCCCTTTTCCTACTGTGTCTTCCCAGCTCCCACCAAAAAGACCTCAACCCACAACAGTGTCTGTCACAAAAGCCTCTCTGCTCAGCATTCTCTAGAACCTTCTCCCAATTCCACCATCCTGATTGGCTGTCACAACATTCCTAAGTTGAGCAACATAGCCCATTATCTTTAACTCAAACCCAAACATGCTAAAAGCAGAACAGACCACTCTTACAGAACAGCTAAAGAGAAATACCTACAGCATAGCAGGAAAAATCTTAACCAGGGTGTTACATAATAGTTGTGGAAACTGAAAGCTCTTTTTTTCTCATCCTCATTTGCAAATGAAGTTTTCATTGAGTATTGAGTAATTTTATACAGAAATCACTCAATCATGAATATTTCAGGGATCTAATTTTGGGTTTCATTACAGATAGCCTGCCTTTCCATTAAGTATCATGTGCAGTTGACCACCAAGATCCTTGTGATGTCTTCAAGATTGTTCTCGGAAAGATCAGAGGCATAAAGCTGAGTACAGATGATGTGTGGCAAAGTAGTTCAGCATGATCTAGTTCTCTGTCTTTGAAAACAGAGAACTTTGGAAACAAAGTACACCTTGTAAAATGGTTAGAACCCTCTTTGAATGTCATGCATCTGTTGCTCCTAGATTTTAATCCACCTGCAGAACTCTTATCATTTATGACAGGAAGCTCAGAGACCTTGGCCTGCACTGCACTTTGTGCATTTGGACCCTGGACTTCCTATTGGATCACTGACAGGTGGTAAAAATGGGCTCCCCCACCTCTGCCCCTTTGACCCTCAACACAAGGGCCCCCCAGGGTTGCATCCTGAGTCCTCTCCTCTACTCCCTTTACATCCACAACTGTGCTACCACACACAACTCCAATCTGCTGATCAAATTTGCAGATGACCCGACATTGATTGGCCTTATCTCTAATGGAAATGAGACAGCTTACAGAGGAGAGGTTAACACCCTGACACAGGGGTGCCAAAATGACAATATCTCCCTCAATGTCGGAAAAACAAAAGAGCTGGCCTTGGATTACAGGCTCACCTCAATCACCATTAATGGAACTGTGGTTGAGAGGGTGAGTAGTTTCAACTTCTTTGGTATACACACCATCCAAGATCTCACCTGGATGGTACACACTGGCTGTGTGACAAAAAAAAAGCACAACAGCATCTCTTCCAACTCAGGTGACTGAAGAAGTTCAGCATGGGCCCCCAAATCCTCAAGACCTCCCACAAGGGCACTATTGAGAGCATCCTGACTGGCTGTATCACTGCCTGGTACAGGAACTGCGCCAACCTTCATCACTGGGCACTGCAGAGAGTGGTATGGACATCTGTGAATGTGAACTTCCCTCCACTCAGAACATCTAAAGCAGCAGGTGCAGAAGGAAGGTCTGGAAGATCATCGGGGACACCCATCACCCCAACCATAAACTGTTTCAGCTGCTTCGGCTTAGTAAACAGTACCGCAGCATTAAGGCCAGGACCAACAGGCTACGGGACAGCTTCTTTCTACAAGTCATTAAACTTACAAATTCACATGTCTGTACATTGCAATAGAGTCATAACAAAGATTTTACCTCAACAACACACACAAAATGCTGGTGGAACACAGCAGGCCAGGCAGCATCTATAGGGAGAAGCGCTGTCGACGTTTTGAGCCGAGACCCTTCGTCAGGACTAACTGAAAGGAAAGATAGTAAGAGATTTGAAAGTAGTGGGGAGAGGGGGAAATGTGAAATGATAGGAGAAGACCGGAGGGGGTGGGATGGAAAGAGCTGGAAAGGTGATTGTTGAAAGTGATACAGAGCTGGAGAAGGGAAAGGATCATGGGACGGGAGGCCTCAGGAGACAGAAAGGAGGTGGGGGGGGGGGAAGCACCAGAGGGAGATGGAAAACAGGCAAACAACTAAATATGTCAGGGATGGGGTAAGAAGGGGAAGAGGGGCATTAACGGAAGATAGAGAAGTCCCTCACATTGTGGGATGGATGTAAGATTTAAATAAATTAAATTCACTATGGATGGTGATTGTTTTCTTAATGACAAGTGACCACCTCCAAATTGATAAGTATGCCTCTCTCAACAAGTACCCTCACCAATTGTTTCCCAGAAGATCCAAGAGAGAAACTCCTCTATCAGTGCTCTTGCTCCTTAACCATCCTAATGTTGCTCATAGCTGGCTATTTCATTGACAAGTTTAGAGGAATTACATCAAAATTATTGTCAAAATAAAGGAAACTTCCTTATTAGGTTGACTGTTAAGCCTTTCCAGAGTGGATGCTGAGACCAGAATACAAAGGATTTGTGGTAGGTAAGAATCAGATTTCAACTGTGTGATAATTTTAACAGCCCCAGTTCTTCCTTTTCTTCCTCCATCTCGCCCAATGGTTTAGTTTTGGTTCTAGTCTCTTAGATTGCATTACATTTTTATTTTGAATTATCCATTTGTGCTTTTGTCCATAAGAGTACATATATATCAAAAAATCCTTATCTTTTCATAATTATGCATCAGTTTATCAAGAACGTAATCATTACCTTCCAAATATGTCATATTTTTATGTGTAAAGGGCTGCTCAGTGGCATGTCAACTGGTGCTGCTTCACAGTTTGAACCTATGCTGTGTGAAGCCATAAACTACATGAAAAATCTGTGAAGTAAATATGCCTCTAGGATAAGAAGGTCAGTCTAACAAATGTAAATGAAGTGAGGATATATTCACCCTATATCATTCCCACAATCACTCAGGACTTTACTTTCCACAATGGGTACAGAATCACCAATGTTATCTTTTGTAACATAAACTAATCGGAAGAAAAACACCCAAGCTGGGAAACAGATCTACTAAACCTTTCCTTTTCTTCAGTGAGGCACGCATATATAACATGTAATGGCTTGTATCATTCACATACTTCTTACCTATAAACAGTAAACAAAGAATACTTAATCAAACAATATATTTACTATATTACTTAAATATTATTGAAATACTTCTCTTCTCCTCGCTTAGCTATAAACTCCAACTCAGTATAGAAGGCATCTCAACATAAGTATGCAACGTAATTTTTATTGAGATACAGCATGGAATAGGTCTTTCAAGCCTCACCACCCAGCAATCTCCCAATTTATTCTGAGCCTAATCACAGAACAATTTACAATGGCAATTAACCTATCAACTGGTATTGGACTGTGGGAGGAAACTGGAGCACCTGCAGGAAACTCACACAGTCATGGGGAGTACAGGTAAACTTCTTATAGGAAGTGATGGTAACTGAACCTGGGTCTTCTGTACTCTAAAGCACTGTGCTAACCACTATGCAACTGTGGCACCTCATCGAGGAGTTGCCTCTGTGACTACAGGATTTGTTCTGACAGCTCTGGACATATTTCTTCTCAAACAATTGATTCTGCTCTCCTCAACTGATTGAAGTGTTGTCTCCAGATGACATTGGGCACAATCTCTACTGTGTAAGAGAGTAGTCCAGTTCTGTCCTTAATCTCTCAACTACCTATTTTTGGCCATTTCTGTAGACCCTTGCCAGGACGGCTTAAGTAGGACTGAAACCTTGAACTTCTTTGCTTGGGGAGCCCTCAATTTGTCTCAGCTGTTTGTCCTGCATACTCCTTCTGAGACTGGGTTTAAGGAGATCCAAATGTGAGCACAGAGGAGGACCCAGGAACAGCGTAGCTGGTGAGTTGTTGGATGTGGGGTGTTCTGCATTGCAACATGCAAGGAGGAAATTGGCAAGCTCCTGATTCTGTCTGTGTAGTATATTCTGCTGACATCACATTCTTTAGATTCTGGACAAGCCTTGTTTTCACTATCAAGGATTTGGTATGTCAAGAGCATAAATAAAAGGTAATTAGCAAGAGAGAAGGGAAAAGGAAATTGCTTTACTCTGTGTTTTCATAACAAGATAATCAAATAACCTCTAGGGAAGGGCACCAACAAGCTAATTGGTTCAATGAAGGGGACACATTGAATGACTGCATGTAGCACTTTCTAGCTTCTTTATGTCATGTCAGTACAGTTCTATTTCATTCCACTTTTTAGTTACAGTTCTTCAGTAGCTAAAATTTCAATGTGGAAAACAAAGATTTACTAAAATCATTACATTTCATAACATGATTAAATTTACCATTCATCTGGATTTTGTGTTTTTAATGCTTCCTCTGAAGCTTTTACTTGAACTCTGCCAGCTCTCTAAAACTAGAGAGCATAGGTTCAAGGTGAGAGTGGGAAGGCTTAAAGAGGAGTTCAGAGGCAAGTTTTTCACACAGAGGACAGTGAGTATGAAATAAGCTGCCAGAGGAGGTGATAGAGCAGGTACAGTTATAATGAATAAAAGACATTTGAACAGGTACATGGATAGAAAAGGTTCGGAGTATTATGGGTCAAATACAGGCAAATAGGCCTAGCTCAGGAAGGTAACTTCGTCAGCACCGACAGGTTGGATAACTCTACAGCTCAATGAATCTAATGTGAATTTTACACTTGTGCAATGCTTCAATTTTGACATGAGCTATAATAATATTTTATTAGCTGAAATATTTCTTACAGATTTCTAAGAACCTACCAAGAAATAAGACATAAATTGAAATCCAGACTCTGCTATTTCTGATGAACAACTAACTGTCTGGATAGTTTTCAGTTTTTGTATCATTTGTCTTGCACCATTTTCTTCATTTTTTTTCTTAAGATATAGAAGCAGGCTATTCAGCCCCTCAGATATTGCTGACGTATGGATTGGAGAAGCCTTCTAATTTTTAATAAATAATACGTCTGGAATATAAAAGCATTATGAATAGTTACTTCAATGATCTATTATACTATTTTACATTTAAGACACACAATCAGGTCTTGATTTTTATAGTTTTGACTCATTTAAAATCTTAAAGTATATCACTGATAGCCTATCTGGAAAATTATAATTTTAACAGTAACACTCTGCCAGCTATAAATATCTGCCTTACAGAATTTTACACCTACATAAATGGGACAAAGAACAAAAGCGGCTCACAGTTACATGGCTGGCAATGAAGATTTTTTAAGATCAGAATAGGCCTGTTTTTGTAATTATTACTCATTTTGCTCTATTTCGATTTTATAGAACAGTGAATAGTACAGCACAGAACAGGCCACTTAGCTCACAATATGGCGTTAAACCTAATGATGATTTGTGCCAAGGATTCCCAACCTTTTTAATGCCATGGGTTAATACTATTAAGCAAGGGGTCTAAGGACCCCAGGTTGGGAACTCCTGGTTTATACCAATTACCCTCCTCTTGTTCATTATACATATCACTCCTAATCCCTTCATATTCATGTGCCCATCTAAAAACCTCTTAAAATCCAACAAATTGCCTGCTTCCACCACTGCTACTGCTAACCCATTCCAGCCACCTGCTACTCTCTGTGAAAAAAAACCTGCTCCTCACCACCCACAACCCCCCCAACTTTGAAAGCATGTTCTCTGCTGTTTGACATTTTTACTCTGGGGAACAGATTCTGATTGTCTACCCTATCTACACTTCTCATTATGCCTTTCATATCAAATTTCCCCTCAGCCTCTGACAGTCAAGGAAGAATAAACCAAATTTGTCCAGCCTTTTTTATAACTCATAAGGTAACTTTTTTATAACTCACTTGATACGCCTCTTCTGTACCTGTTCTACAATCTCCACATCTTCTCTATAAAAGGGTGATCAAAACGGCATACACTACAAATGTGGATTGGTTAAAGTTTTATATAGATATATCATTACTTCCTTACTCTTATACTCAACATACCTACCAATGAAGACATGCATTCCATATGCCTTTCTTACAATCTATCCACTTTTGTAGCCACTCTGTGAGCTATTGACCTGAACCCCAAGGTCCTGTTGTACCTCAATGCTGACTGTACACTTCCTCCTTCTATTTCACCTCCCAAAGTGTAACAGCTCACAATTGCCCAGATTAAACTTCATCTGCCACTTCTCTGACCATATCTGTAACTGATCCATGTCCTACTATATTCTTCAAGTCATTTACACTGTTTACAACTTTATCAATCTCGCTGTCAACCACAAATTTGCTAATCTTCCCAACTCTACTTTCATCCAAATCATTGATAAATATAACAAGGAACGATTTTGTTTACAAACTTTTAATCCAAATCATTAATATCACAAGTTACAAATTTTTAACAAATCTTTTATGGAGATCAAAAATCCAATAACCAAAAGTATCCAAAGCTATTATGAACTCCATGGAGCATGTGGGGATCTTCTGATATCCAGGCATTCTTTCTTTCTTTCTTTTTTTCTCTCTTTTTTTTCCCTTCTACAGGGATATGTTAGGGGGGAGGGGTTAAGGGGAGAGGGGAAGGGTTGATAATTATTTTTCCTTCTGTAACCATTTGAAAATTCAATTAAAAAATTTATTTAAAAAGTATCCATTTTGCAGAACATCAATAAAAAAATAAAATTTATTTCTAAATATAAACAATAATCAAAAAGGAAAATAAAATCAAGCATTCCCTATTACTGTCAATTCCTGCAGAGCTCTCAGAGTAAAAGCATGAATATTTGAGCTTAAAGCAAAAAGATTTGAGGAAATTGAAAGCTGTAAGTGGAGGCACAAGAATACGAGAAAATAGGAGCAGGATAAACCATTATGCCCTTCAAGCCTGCCACATCATTGGTGATCTATCCTGGTCTCAATTCCACTTCTGTGCCAATTGGTCAAAACCTCAATTCTTTCACCTTCCAGATGTCTACCTCCACTTTAAATACCTCCAATGATGAAGGTTTCATTACATGGCAGGGCATAGATACATCAGATGCTGCAGAAGTAAATTTCTGTGTACCTCAGTTTTAAATTACTGGCCTGTTAGCTTGCAGTTATGTCCCCTTGTCTGAAACATTCCCACAAGTGAAACCACTACAAAGTCTATCCTATCAAACCCCCTTAGAGTCTTTTGAATAAGGTCACCTCTCATCCTTTTAAACTCTAAGTGATGCAGGACAAACCTGTGTCATCTCTCCTTGTGGGACAACACTCTCAATCCAAGAATTAGCTCCTTCGTAACATCTCTGATGCTACTGTATCATTTGTTTTATATATAAGACCAAAACTGTAAACACTGTATCAGATATGGCTGCACCAACACCCTGTATATTTGTAATAAAACTGATTTGTCATTCCATCCCCTTTATATTAAAAGGTGGAAAATGGAGATAATCATTACATTACTATATTTACAACATACTTTGAAACAGACTGCTGGGCCATCTATTCAGGGAAAAGTTTTGGGTTAAGCATTTTCCTTTAAAAATGTATTACCTAAATATAAATTCACAGTTAATCAGCATCATGCAAGCCAGCTATATAATGAATATACCAATAAATTAATTTTACGACTAGTATCAAGATTTGAAAATCCTTACCATTGCCAACATCTGCTGAAATGCGGTCATCTATCTTTAGGCACTAATGGGGTGAAATTGCACTGTGTGATAATAGCATACGGTGCTATTGTGTTCCTATGAAAATCCTTTGCTTGTTCTTTTAATGAAGGCATTAGCTGATTTGTTTCAAACTATTATATCACCTGTGGCGTCGCTCATGGTGAATTGGGTGATTTATTGTCTTATAATGATAAGAATGTGATACCACATTGCCCACAGTGGACAGTATGTATCAAAGTCAGGAGCAATTCTCAATTGCAGTTCAGTCTTGCAATGCATAAAGCTGACCTTGTGTAATGAAGTGAGATTACCCACTTATTATTGATACATAGTATATGGGAACAGAAGGGAAGAGAGGAATCAGGGATAGAGCAGATGGAGGCAGAATAATTAGAAATTGGCATCAGATGTTAAGATATTACTCCCTATTGTCTTGAAAGGCAAAGCTTATGTGTTGGTTTAATTTTCTAAACAGTTTTGATTCAGAAAAGGTTTCATTAGATTGGAGAATAGAAAATGTTTAATTAAGAAATCTGAAAATAGGGATTTACAGCCTATTTATCCTACATATATGTCAAGAAAAAAGTTAGCAGCTATTATTAAAGGCATTATGAAAAGAAACAAAGTACTCACACAAATAAATATGGTTTATGAAAGGGCATTCATGTTTGACAGCTTATTAGAGGTGATTGAAGATGTAATAAGCACTGAATAAAGGAGAAATAGTAGATGTAGTATACTTAAGTTTACAAAAATATCTGATTAGTGCCACTTCAAGGTTTACTGTGGAAAATAAAAGTCGATGTAGGAGTTAACACGTTAGCGTATACACCCCTTCCTCAGGGTCCCCTTCACCTCCTCAAAATGTTCCCATCTGCCAATTTATTGGGCCCATATCTAAGAGAGGATGTGGTGGCATTGGAGAAATTCAGAGGAAGTTTACAAGAATGATCCTGGGAATGTAAGGATTAACTTTTGAGGAGCTATTGACAGCCCTGACCCTGTACTCACTTGAGCTTAGAAGAAGGAGGGGAGATCTCATTGATACCTACTGAATACTGAAAGGCCTAGATAGAGTTGGCATGGAAAAGGTGTTTCTAGTACAGGTCCATAATCCCTTATCTGAAATTCTGAAATCCAAAAAGCTCCAAAAACCGAAGTTTTTTTTCACCAACAGCTGACGTCACTCAGGTGTGACGTGGCAGCACTAGCAGAGGCCACCAGACGTCCGTTGTGGCTCAGCTCTCGTACTGGTTACATGTGCATTTGCTGTTCGCTGATATTTTGGGTTCACTGTTGACTTTGTGTTTAATTTCACTGCGAAAATGTTAAAAAGAGCTGCAGATACCCTTATAGGTAACACTAAGAAAAACAGAAGGAAGCATCTATTATTATCAATAACGCAGAAAGTGGAGTTATTGCAGAAGCTTGATTGTGGTGTGTCTGTGTGGCGTCTTACTGAAGAATATGGTGTTGGAACTACCACTGTATTTGATTTAAAGAAACAGAAAGACAAGTTACTGAAGCTTTATAGTGACAGTGACGTTCTACGTTTATTCCAATAAGTCATTTACCATTTGTTTGATTCAGGTCATTGGAAGCAATATATTTTTATGTTTTATTGAATGTTTTTGTTGGAAATAAAAAAAAATCATCATTATTCCCTAAACAATACAGTATAACAACTATTTACATAGCATTTACATTGTATTAGGTATTATAAGTAAACTAGAGATGATTTAAAGTATATGGGAGGATGTGCATAGGTCTGGAGCTCCGTTGGGTCCTAACATCCACCCGCACCGAGACAGGTTAAATAAGGGACTTGAGCATACATGTTTTTTGGTATCCACGGGGGGGTCCTGGAACTAACAAGGAGGGATTCTGAAATCCAAAAAATTCTGAATTCCGAAATGCAACTGGTCCCAAGGATTTTGGATAAGGGATTGTGGACCTGTAGTGGGAGAGTTTAGGACCAGAGCACACAGCCTCAAGATAGAAGGACATTCCTTTCAGACTGAGATGAGGAGGAATTTCTTTAGCCAGAGGATGGCGAATCTGAGAAATTCATCTGCACTGAAGGCAGCGGAGGCCAAGTCATTGGGTATATTGAAAGTGGAGGTAGATTTGTTCTTGATTAGTAAGTGCACCAAAGTTATTGGGAGAAGGCAGGAGAATGAATTTAAGAGGGGAAATAAATCAGCCATGTGATTGAATGGCAGAGCAGTGGCCTAATTCTGCTCCTGTCTCTAATGGTCTTATTTCACTCCATTTTTCACCTTTCTTTGTTCTGATTTCATAATCTGCAGACCTTTGTTGTTCCCACTTATCACCTTCCAGCTCTGTCACTATCCTCATCCTTCCCCTCCCAACTGATTCCATCTGCTGATTATCCCCTTCTCGCTGGATCCATGAATCACTTCCCAACTCTTGCTCATACTGGCAGTCTCCCCACTACTCTTTCTGTCCGGGTCTACGGTCTTGACCCAAAATATTGACTGTCCTTTTGCCTCCAAAGATGCTGTCTCACCTACTGAATTGCTCCAGTAGCTGTTTTCCTTGCTTTAGACTCTAGCATCTGCAGCCCCTTACGACTCCATTGGTGTGGACTGAAGGTTGACTTGATAGTGAGATATAGAGAATAGGCATTTTCTTTTTTCTATTTTGCAAGATGTATTGAGTGGCATGTCACAGGTATTAGATCCAGGCTAACCTTTCAGATTTATATGAATAAATTGAACGAAAGGATCAAAGATATGGCTGCTAAACTTGTTGATGAGTGAAAGGTTGATGAGTCAAAGTATGCTGTCAATAGGACATAAGAGGCTACAAAGAGATACAGGTAATTTACATCAGTGAACAAATATCTAACAATGGCTCATATGATGGGAAAATACAATAGTTCCATTTTCCAGGCAAAAATAAAAAAAACAAAGCACACTATCCAATTGTTAGAGATTGTAAAGCTCTGCGATGGAGAAGGAGTTCAGTGGCCATGCACATAGTTCACAGAAAGCTAGTGTGTAGGAATAGCAAGTAATTAGGAAAGTCAACAGGATGTTATTGTTAGGAGAAGAACTTGAAAAAAAAATAAAAGTAGGGAGTTTATGGTTTTGTTGACATGAAACAAGTTTGCTTTTTTGTAATCTTGAATCAAAACATTGTCTGGCTATTTTCCTACGTGGATGCTGACTGATCCAGTAAGTTCCTCCAGCATCACACCTGTCTCTGCAGATTCCAACACCTGTAGTCTCTTTTGTCTTTATTTGTTTTCTGCTACTGCTGCCTAGCCTGCTGAATCTTTTTTTAAAAATAATTTTCTATTTTTGTTTGTTTTCCAACATCTGCAGTTTTCTTTCTACATTTTCACTTTTTATCATGTTCACAGCTTTGCCAAACTTAACAATTCCACCTCAGATGAACGAACATTTTCTTGATGTAAACTCAGTGTTGTGCCTCTGACATGGCGGTTATGTGTTCCCCCGACTTCAAACAGGTAATGAACAAATGTAGACCATTCTGTTTGTCTCTGGAGTTCTCATCTGTGATGCTGATTGCTGCTTATATACCATCAGTGATTGACTACAAGCAAGCTCTTGTGACATTGCACGATGTCATCTGCAGACAGGAAATAGCCCATCCTGACATATTACAAATTATAGTCAGAGACTTCAACCAGGCCTGCTTGAAGAAAATCCTTCCTAAATATCATCAACATATGCTGTAACATGTAGCACCAGAGGTCCCAGCATATTAGACCACTGCTGCACTAAGATAAGGAATGCCGGATGTTCCTTGCCCAGACTGGATTTTGGTAAACTGGATCATTTGGCTGTCATCCTCTGACCAGAATACTGGCAAAGTCTAATAAAGCTCCAGGCATTAGGATAACTAAGAGATGGCTGTATGAGGGAGAGGACCAATTACAGGCTTGCTTTGAGTCAGTGGAATGGGCCATGTTCAAGCACTCATCTGGAGATCTGAATGTTTGTAATGAACTTTATTAAAACAGCTGAAGATGAGTGTGTCCCCGCTAAATCATAGAAACATAGAAAACCTACAGCACAATACAGGCCCTTTGGCCCACAAAGTTGTGCCAAGCATGTTGTTACCTTGGAAATTACCTAGGGTTACACATAGTCCTCTATTTTTCTGAGCTCCCTATAGATGTCCAGGAGTCTCTTAAAAGACCCTATTGTATCCGCCTCCACCACTGCCGCTGTCAGCCTATTCCATGTACTCATCACTCTGCGTAACAAACTTACACCTGACATCTCCTCTGTACCTACTTCCAAACACCTTAAAACGGTGCCCTCTCTTGCTAGCCATTTCAGCCCTGGGAAAAGCCTTTGACTATCCACACAATCAATGCCTCTCATCATCTTATACACCTCTATCAGGTCATCTCTCATCCTCCATCGCTCCAAGGAAAAAAGGCCGAGTTCACTCAACCTATTCTCATAGAAACTAAATCATTCAGAGTCTTCCCCAATCAGAAGCCCTGGATGAACCATGAAATCCAAAATTTGCTGAGGGCTAGATCGGAGGTGTTGAAGTCTAGAGACCAAGATTGTTACAAGAGGTGCAGGTACGATCTTTGGAAAGCCATCTCTGGGGTGAAGTGGAGATTCTGGATGAAACTGGAATCAATGAGGGATGCTCAACAGCTGTGGCAGGGTTTGAATGTTATAACCTCCTACAAAATTAAATCAAGCGACATGGGGGGACAACAGGGCTTCACTTCCAGGTGAGCTCAAGCCTTCTATGTTCGCTTTGACCATCAGAACATGGAGGAACCATTGCGAACCCCAACATCTCCCAATGACGCTTTGATTTCCGTATCTGAAATTGACATGCCGGCTGCCTTCAGGAGGGTGAATCCAAAGAAAGCATCCAGACCAGTTGGAGTACCTGGCCATGTACTAAACACCTGTGCTGACCAACTGGCTGGTGTGTTCACTGATATCATAAACCTCTTGCTTTGGCAGAGTGTGGTACCCACCTGCTTCAAGCAGCCTTCAATAATACTGGTGCCCAAGAAGGAAGTGGTGACCCTCAATCACCCCATTGCACTTACCCCACATCCACAGTGATGAAGTGTTTGAGAGGCTTGCAAAGAAACATATCAGCTCCTGCCTGAGAGGTGACTTGGATCTGCTCCAGTTTGCCTACAGGAGCAACAGGTCCACAGTAGGTGCTATCTCATTGCCACTTCACTCAACCCTGGAGCATCACAGCAAAGATGCATCTATCAGGATGCTCCTTACTGATTGCAACTCAGCATTTAATACTATCATCCCCACAAAACTAATCAATAAGCTCCAAAATGTTTGCCTCAGTACCTCCTTGTGCAATTGGATCCTGGATTTCCTCACTTGTAGACTCCAGTCAGCTCAGAATGGCAACATCTCCCCCATGATCTCCATCTGCACACGTGCACCTCAGGGCTGTGTGCTTAGCTCCATGCTCTGCTTGCTTTACACCTATGACTATGTGACTAAGCACAGTTCCAATATCATATTCAAATTTGCTGATGACACCACTGTTGTGGACCAAATCAAAGGTGGTGATGAATCAACATACAGGAGGGAGACTGAAAATTTGGCTGAGCGGTATAGTAACGACAACCTCTCAATCAATGTCAACAAGACCGAAGAACAGATTGCAGACTTCAGGAGAGGGAAATCAGAGGTCCATGAGCCAATTCTCATCAGAGCATCAGAGGTGGAGAATGTTAGTAACTTTAAATTCTTGGGAGTTACTATCTCAGAGGACATAAGTGCAATTGTGAAGAAAGCATGGCAATGCCTCTACTTCCTTAGGAGTCTGTTGAGATCAGACACAACAGCTAGAACTTCAGCAAACTTCTATATGTGTGGTGGAGAGTGTATTGACTGGCTGTATCATGGCCTGATACCAATTTCTTTGAACAGAAAATCCAACAAAAGGTAATGGATTCAGCCCAGTCCATCAAGGTAGAGCCCTCCCAGCCACTGAGCACATCTACATGAAACATTATCATAGGAAAGCAGCATCCATCATCAGAGATCCTCACTATCCAGGCCGTGCTCTTTTTTCACTGCTACCATCATGTGGAATGTACAAGAGCCTCAGTACTCACATCACCAGGTTCAAGAGCTTTTACTATCCCACAACCATCAGGATTTTGAATAAAAGGTGATAACTATACCCACTTACCCATCCATTGAGATGTTCCCACAACCAATGATCTCAATTTAAGGACTCAATATCATGTTATTTCATGTTCTCATTACTAATTCCAATTTTTTATATTTGCATCTGCTCAGTTTGTTGTCTTCTGCACTCTGGTTGATAATATAAGAACATAAGTATTAGAAGCAGGAGTAGGCCATCTGGCCCGTCGAGTTACTCCACCTTTCAATAAGATCATGGCTGATCTGGCCATGGACTCATGTCCACCTACCTGCCTATATCTGTCTTTCATTGATCCTGTTATAGTTGCTATTCTATAGATTTGCTGAGTATGCTCACAGGAAAATGAATCTCAGGGTTGTGTGTTGTGACATACTGTATATGTACTTTGATAATAAAGTTTATTTGAACTTTGGACAAGCATTATTGCTAATTTCAATGCATACAGGCATGAACATGTTTTACCAATAAAGTTAAACGTTACTGCCATTTCATATTATGGATCGATTACCAGCAGCAAATACAAGGTACCTGCATGTCACATGCTAACAAAATAAAACGTGACTAGATATTTTGGTGTCACACATTTTTTCATATAATATATAGTCTAGGGTTAGTATGATTTGGGGTTCAACCAAACAGCAATATTGGGCTGTTCCAATTAAAAGAACCTTCATCTAAGCGAATGCTATGTAAATACTGCCCATAGACAATCGTACACCAGCATAAAATGATAAATAAAGTAAATTTACCAGTTTTCAACTTTATCAATAGTTAAGAAAGAAAATGAAATATAAATGGGCCCATTACAGTTAAACCTGTCTAATTGTGCACATAAATGTGGAGCTCAATTCTGTATCAGCTGGGTGTATTGATTTATTCACAGTGCTGAATTTTCATCACCATGTGCAAGTAGAATTTTCCATCTTGGAATCCTCTGCCTTGTGAAGCACTCAGTGTAATCGGGTCTCCCCTTTGGGTGGGGTCCCACAGGTGCTCTTCTCTCCTCAGCTCTCAACAGAAGACCTCAGACCAGAACACTGTCTTTCAGAAAACTCTTCCTGCCCAGCTCCTGAAAGAGGAAGCTAAACTGAAGAAACTGCACTCTTGTCTGCAAGCCAATTACTTGTAAAACCTCCCACTCATGTGGCCTCCACATTCGTCTGCCTGAATTTGTAAGCTTTTTTTCTCTCTTAAGAGGATTTATTGGGAGAGAACTACATTAGCACACTTCCACGAATCATCTAAAATAAAGAGAAGGGAAAACCTCTATTAAATAAAATGTCCATTATTGTTGCTTACTGCTTTATAGTTCAATAGATATTTCTGAAGCTATTGTTTCAGGGTAGGAAATGTGGGATCCAATTTACCCACAGTTAGCAATGTGATAAATGCAATAATATTTGTGTTAGTTGAGGGATAAAAATTCCCATGATATTTAGGTTTCCACTAGTATAGATGTACCATCCTGCTCTTCCTCCAAATAGTGTCAACATCTGGTAGGTGAAAGGAAGAACCAGCAACAATTGAGGCGAACAGAAGGAACTGAGAGTAAAGGAAAACAGTGTGCCTGGAAATGAGTGAAGATAAGAAGAACAATAGCAGAAATTCAGTTAAATGGCAAGAAGCAAACAATGAGACAACTTGCCATAACAACAGGGGATGAGTTACAGCGCATTATTTCATTTACTGAGGACTACTTTTGGTGAGCACAGAAGGTAAAGTGTCAAATTTGTTGATTAATACTTCTGTTACTTATTGTAAGTGCTTAATTTGGTCATAAGTTTTTTAGTGGTCAGCTATTGCATTTGGCAAAAACGAATCAATTAGGTATCCTTAAAGCTAAGATGAATTCAAATTGAATTTTATCGATAAACAATATAAATTTAGGTTTGGCAAATCACGCTTTGTGATTTGGCTTGATTATGTGGATATTTTTGGAGATATTCTGAATGAATACATCTGCAATAGATTTTTTTCTTTATGAAACTCTAGTTAGATGGCATTTGGAGTATTGCCATCAGTTCCAGACGCCCCATTGTAGGAAGGACGTCAAGGCTTTGGAGAGGATTCAGAAGAGTTTTACCAGGATGTTCCCTGGATTAGAGAGCATGTCCTAAAAGGAGAGAGATTCTTTTCACTGGCAACACACACAAAATGCTGGTGGAACACAGCGGGCCAGGCAGCATCTAGAAGGAGAAGCACTGTCGACGTTTCGGGCCAAGACCGTTCATCAGGCCTGCTGTGTTCCACCAGCATTTTGTGTGTGTTGTTTGAATTTCCAGCATCTGCAGATTTCTTCGTGTTTGTTCTTTTCACTGGAGTGGTGGAGGCTGAGGGAAGATTTGATAAAGGTTTATAAGATTATGAGAGGTATAGATAGAGTAGACAAACAGTTTATTTTTCCTAGGATTGAAATGTCTATTACCAGAGGGCATATGTTTAAGGTGTGAGGGGCTAAGTTCAAAGGAAATGTGTAAGGCAGGTTCTTTTTCACATAGAGTGGCAGGTGCATGAAATACCATCACAAGAAAATCTGCAGATGCTGGAAATCCAAAGCAACACACACAAAATGCTGAAGGAACGCAGCAGGCCAGGCAGCATCTATGGAAAAGATAAACAGTTGATGTTTTGGGCTGAGATCCTTCATCAGGATACATCAGATCCCGATGAAGGGTCTCAGCCCAAAATGTCAACTGTTTATTCTTTTCCACATATGCTGCCTTGTCTGCTGAGTTCCTCCAGCATTCTGTGTGCGTTGTGGTGCAGGAGATGCCCTGCTTGGGGTGGTGTGGAATCAAGTATGACAGGGGCATTCACGAGGCTCTTAAACATGGCGTGCAAACATGAACGAAATTAAAAGATATGGGTCGATGTTCTGCAGGCAGAAGAGATGAGCTAAGCTGTCCATTTCATTACTAATGTAATTAGCTTGGCACAGCATTATGGCTGTAGGTGCTGTTCCTGTGCTGCACACTTTTAAATTGTCTGTTCTATTCTTGGGTTCCTCAAGTCTAGGATTGAGATGGAGTACAATTTGGAGATACTCGCTTGAGTGTGAGCAAAGAACATACGGGCAAATTGCTTCAGACCTCAGTCATATAGCTTAGAGATACCTCAGAGCAGATTGGAAGTTTCGTGACAAATAGTATTAAATATAATGGAAATCTGAGTGGAGCGAGTTATGAGAAAGTACAAATTGAAAGTATGAAGCAGCTGTGAGGATACAAGTAAAGGCATTTTTAGAAGCATCTATTGTTTGCTGCTCATAGATAAGAAAGCTTCCAGAAGGATAGGAAATGTTATACAAAGATTAGAAGGTTCAGTAATTACTGGGATGAAAAGTATAATTTCCACGTAGGATAAAGAGTCCTATATGCTACATTGTTTATCTGCGACTTGACTTTAATCTGCTTGAAAGGATAGTAGAGGCTAAAGTGGAAGTCCTAGTTAGATTCGTTCACACTGGGACCAAAAAAATTGGTAAAATCAGGCAATAGATCCTTTGGAGATTAGCAGCTATTGGCCCAATCAAATCGACAGAGGAGCTTCCACACTGGTCAGTGCAAGTGATTTAAAAAGGAGGATTTGAGGGCTTTCAGTTTTTTCAAGTGCCCAATCGAATCAAGATTCGTTAGCAGTGGCAAATAAAAATAAGGCAGGGATAAGTGGAGTGGCCATTGTTGGAGTGGACCAACTTAGGTGAATACAAACTTGTCATTTATTCATCTGTTAGTACATAGTTAGTGCAGTGAGAATGGCTTCTGTGGCTGTGTTGGGTTCTTTGTGTGAGATATAGAAATGCTGGGAGACCTCCAGCCTCCTGGAACCAGGTGCACTGAGCAGCAGCTCCTCAGAGAACAGGTTAAGGACCCAGAGCAGCAGCTTGATGACCTTCGGTTCATATGGGAAAGTGAGGAGATGATAGATAGGAGCTACAGGGAGAGAGTCACACCTAAGTTGCAGGATACAGGTTGACTTGATTGACCATCAGGCGAGGGAAAGGAAATGGGAAACTTCTGCAGAGTACCCCTGTGGCCACTTCCCTCAATAATAAGTATATCGTTTTGGGGGGATGTTGAGGGGATGACCTATTGGGGGGGGGGTGGTTTCTGTGGACATGAAAGAGACACCCAGTGTGTTGCTGTCCAGCTGACAGAGCTAGGGACATCTTGGACTGGGTCCATGGCATTCTAAAGTGAGAGGGTGAGCAGCCTGAATTCTTGGTGCACATTGGCACCAATAACATGAGCACGAAAACGGAGGAGGTCCTGAAGAGAGAATTTAGGAATTTGGGTAGAAAGCTGAAAAACAGAACCTCCAAGGCAGTAATCCCTGGATTGCTGTCTATGTTGTGTGCCAGTGAGGGTAAGAAGAGGATGATTTAACAGATGAATACATGGCTGATGAACTTGTGCAGGGGACAGGGCTTCAGATTTATGGATCATTGAGATCTCTTCCGAGGAAGCTAGAATCTGTACAAAAAGGACGGGTTACACCTGAACCTGAGGGGGGGGGGCAATATCCTTTTGGGCAGGTTTGCTAAAGCTGTTGGGGAGGCTTTAAACTAATTTGTCAGAGGAGTGGGACATGTAGTGATAGGGATGATGATGGGGCAGTTGGTATTCAAGCTGATTCAGAGTGTAGTGACACTGTCAGTAAGAACAGGCAGATGATAAGGCAAAATTGCAGTCAGTTGGAGGAGCTGCAGGGTATCATGGGGGTAAAATTAAAAAGGGTGATGAACGCAGTGCTGCAGGCATTATACTTCTATGCTCACAGTACACAGAATAAGGTAGATTATCTTGTAGCACAGTTAGAGATAGGCAGATATGACATTGTGACCATGGAGCCATGGTGCAAAGAAGGTTATAGTTGGGAGCTTAACATCCAAGGACACACATTGTATTGAATGGGCAGGCAAGTAGGCAATAGACAATAAGTGCAGGAGTAGGCCATTCGGCCCTTCAAGGCAGCACCGCCATTCAATGTGAACATGGCTGATCATCCACAATCAGTACCCCGTTCCTGCCTTCTCCCCATATCCCTTGACTCTGCTATCTTTAAGAGCTCTATCTAACTCTTTCTTGAAAGCATCCAGAGAATTGGCCTCCACTGCCTTTTGAGGCAGAGCATTCCACAGATCCACAACTCTCTGGATGGAAAAGTTTTTCCTGAACTCCGTTCTAAATGGCCTTCCCCTTATTCTTAAACTGTGGCCTCTGGTTCTGGACTCCCCTAACATCAGGTAGGCAGAGTGGGTCGCATGGCTCTTCTGGTAAAAAATAAAAACAAATCCTTAGAAAGAGGTGACAGAGATACAGAAGCTGTAACATTCTTGTGGGTAGAGTTAAGAAACTGCAAGAGTAAAAAGACCCTGTTGGAAGATATGGACAGGCCTCTGAACAGTATCCAGGACATAGCTATAAATTACAATGGGGTATATAAAAAGCATGTCAAAAGGGAGATGTTACAATGGTTATGGGGGATTTCAGTATGCAGATAGATTGGGAAAATCAAGTTGGTGCTGATTCCCAAGAGAGAGAATTTGTAGAATTGTACAAATTTTTTTTTAGAGCAGTTTGTGGTTGAGTTCATGAGGAGAAAGGCTATGCTGGATTGGGTGGATTTTGTGTAATGAACTAAATTTGATTAGGGAGCTTAAGGTAAAGAAACCCTTTGGAGATAGTGATCATATTATGATATAATTTGCCCTGCACTTTGAGAGGGAGAAGGTAAAGTCAGATGTATCAGTATTACAGTGGAGTAAAGGGAATTACAGAGGCATTAGAGAGTTGCTAGCAAAGTTGGTTGGAAGGAACACTGGAAGGGATGATGGTAGAAGAGCAATGGCTAGTGTTTCTGGGAACAACTTGGAGTATGTAGGATAGATATATCCCAAAGAAGAAGTGTTCTAAAGGCAAGTTGATGCAACTATGGCTGACATGGGAAGTAAAAGACAACATAAAACCAACAGAGGGCATACAAGAGAGCAAATATTAATGGGAAGTTAGAGGATTTTGAAACATTTAAAAACCATCTGATGGCAACTAAGAAAATTCATAAGGAGGGAAAAGATGAAGTAGGAAGGTAAGTTAGCCAATAATATTAAAGAGGATACCAAAAAGTTTTTGAGATATATAAAGTTTAAAAGAGAGGTGAGAGTAGATATTGGACCCCTGGAAAATGATGCTGGACAGGCAGTAATGGAGAACAAGGCAATGGCAGAAGAACAGAATGAGTACTATGCATCAGTCTTCACTGTGGAAGATACGAGCAGTATGTCAGAATTTCAAGGGTGTCAAGGTGCAGAAGTGAATGCAATTGCTATTTCTAGGGAGAAAGTGCCTGGGAAGCAGAAATTTCGGAAGGTAGATAAGTCACCTGGACCAGACGGTCTACAACCCAGCATTCTGAAAGAGATAGCTGAAGAGATTGTGGAAGGATTAGTAATGACCTTTCGAGAATCGCTGGATTTTTCCATGGTTTAAGAAGACTGGAAAATTGCAAATTTTTATCCACTCTTTAAGAAGGGAAGGAGGCAGAAAAAGGTAAAATTCTAGGCAAGTTAACCTAACTTCAGTGGTCAGTAAGAAGTTGGAATCAGTTGTTAAAGATGTGATCTCTGCCTGACAAATCTGTTGGAATTCTTTGACCAAGTAACAAGCAGGATAGATAAAGGAGACTCATTTGATGTTGTGTGGTTGGATTTTCAGAAGGCTTTTGAGAAGGTGCCACACATGAGGTTGCTTAACAAGATAATAACCATGGTATTACAGGAAAGATACTAGCATAGATAGGGCATTAGCTGATTGGCTGGAGGTAGTGGGAATGAAGGGAACCTTTTCTGATTGACTGCTAGTGACTAGTAGTGTTCTGCCAGCATCTGTGTTGGGACCACTTCTTTTTACATTATATGTCAATAATTTGGATGATGAAACTGATGGCATTGTCAAGTTTGCAGATGATACAAAGACAAGTGGAGGGGCAGGTAGTGTTGAGGAAGAAGGGCAACTGCAGAGGCCTTAAACAGATTAGTCAAAAAGGGCAAAGAAGTGGCAGATAGAATATATTGTTGGGAGTGTATAGCCATGCACATTGGTAGAAGGAATAAAGGATAAACTGTTTTCTAAATGGGGAGATAATTCAATATTCCAAGATGCAAAGGGACTTGGGAGTCATCGTGCAGGATTCCCTAAAGGTTGAGAAGGTGGTGAGGAAGGCAAATACAATGTTAGCATTCATTCCAAGAGGATTAGAATATAAAAGCAAGGATGTATTGCTGAGGCCTTATGAGTCACAGCTTAGGGTTGTTAGAGTATTCGTAAGGACCCTGAGTTTTTTGCTGTTTTTTTCATTCTCCGCATTTTATTAACTATAATTATAATGTATTACTGCACTTCAGGATTTTTATATGTTATAGTTAGGTTGTCTCTAGTTCACATTTAAGTTGCAGTTGTCCTTGGACACTTCCAACTAATTCTTCTTGAGACCTTGTAGTAGGAGGCATCTGTTGGTCAGGGTCATCCATGGTTGTTGTATCAAGCCAGAGCAGTACAATATGGAGAACATGCTGTTGCCCATGTTGCAAGCTCACACCTTCCGTAGATGATGAATCCAAAGGAACAGCAGGGACTGATACAGTTTGGCACAAGAGGCATCACATGAG
The DNA here is from genome assembly GCF_030144855.1 of Hypanus sabinus. NCBI lineage: Eukaryota > Metazoa > Chordata > Chondrichthyes > Myliobatiformes > Dasyatidae > Hypanus > Hypanus sabinus. The sequence goes on along the minus strand of NC_082712.1, from coordinate 140,553,021 downwards.
TTGACTGTCAGCATTGCCAGCCAATGTAGGACTGCCTTAGGGACTCCAGCTCTGGACTTTTCCCTCAGAATTTGCTCCCAAAGCCTTCCCCATGAATAGGTTTTGCCGCAAGGTGGCAGAGGTTTGATATCAGAATTTTTCTTCTCCTAGTTGAGTTGCCAATCATGGCTGATGAGCCCCATTCACCTTAAGTGACTGGTTCTAAGTCACCAGTAACCTGCTTTTGCCCCTTCTCCTGTCAGTAGAAACAGTTCTGCCGGGCTTAGTAACTAAGCCACACCTGAAGGCAGGAACTGGACTTGGTTGTCAGAAGTTATTTGAGGCCCACACTATTGGGAGCGTTTAATAGGTAGTGGTAGCTTATCCCCATTACCACCCCCTGGCGATAACAACCTTAGGACTTTGTAGATGTCCAATTAAGTATCCTTAGATGTCTGCCTCTTAACAGAATAGTTACTTTTTAGTGTGTAATGAGTCCGGGTTTTAATTAGCTGGGTACTGATTCCTTCATGCCCTGGATGTATTTAATGGGGCAATGGTAACCCATCAGGGCTCAGTGATCCTGATCCTTGCCTAGAAACGTTTTGGCCAGGTTGTTCCAAGTTATCCAAGACCTCGTAAGTTCTATTCTCTTTTGTTAATAAAATTCCTAGTTTTGCTTAACCATTCTGAGCTATGTTCCCTCTAAGCTGTGCGTGTGTGCATGCACAGACACGTTTTTCAACCAGTGCACAAAGGAAATTAATGTGCACACTGTTACGTACCCTGTAACTGGATTTACAGACCAGCAGAAATAGAAGAATCTGTTGGAATCTGGTGGTACTGAAAACTAAAGGTGTTTATTAGTAAACTACACAATATAGTATTGAAAATGCAAATATACATAAATCAAATGTGTGTCTCTCTCTCTTATCTGTAGCAGATGTTCCTGCCTCTGTTCTTCATCTCTCTCTCTCTCATTAGCAGCATAGTAATAGCAATAGTTCATAGTTCTCAAAAGGGGGGGAATGGTTAACTCTGCACCCCATTTCCATCAGGTCTGTTCAGCACTCATAACACCCCCATCCATCAAGGAATTTTCACCAGGGTGAAAATTAACTAGTAAAACACACTACAGAGTCTAATATAATACAGAAGTGGTCATTAACTACAAGAATAATACAGATATACTTTCAAATTAACACCTGGATAAACAATCAGCAATTACATTGTCACTCCCCTTTACATGTTGTATTTTAATATCAAATTCTTGTAACTACAGACTCCAACTTAATAACCGTCTATTTTTATTCTTCATGTTAGCCAAAAATACCAATGGGTTGTATTCTTAGCTAAGGTGTATATTACAAAGTGTGAACCAATACATGTGTGATTATAATGTAGTACATTACAGAAGTTTGAGCAAATACTAATCTATATTTCATTTTTTTAAACTTAACGTTCAGTCAATCTACTATGACATTGTCTTTATCTTTCAGATGCTTTGTCTAAAAAAAGAGTCAAATTCCCGCAAAACCAGATCCTGTTATTCAAAGTGGCATTTGGTCAACCTTTGCCTCTTTTCCACTTAACTCTCACGTGGTTAGCTGGTTTATCAGCCCAGATTAGGCCTTAGACTCCCTTCACAGGTGCTAACATATCACCAATGTTTTCCAAACTAAGCCCATTTGCTAAATTTCCGCAACACTCATTAATTTTAAGCAAGTCATTAATTTTATCTTCAGGATCTTTAATTCTATTAGTTTCCAGTTTAACACATGCAGGTGATCCCTCTTGGTCAAAACAACACTTCAAATTTTGTCTCCCCAAATCACATACTGGAACAACATCAAGTTGTTTATCCTTAAATTTCAAAACAAACTGTAATTGATTCACAGGCACCTTGTTAACAAATCATTGACCCTTCAGCATGGTTACTACTTCTAAGACCAATCCAGACTTCAAATTTTCTTTATTCAAAAGTCTAGGAACAATACTTTTCCCTTTTCCTTCAATAATATTTGCATCACTAGCTTTCATCACATCACCAACTTTTAACTCAAGTGACTGAGAATCCTCACTTTCCACTGGTGCCAAGGTTAACCTTTTCTTCACTGAACCACGTCCATCTGACCCAAAAGGATTGCATTCCTTTTCAACTAAGTCAGACCCCTCAGACTTTTCCTGAGCTTCAACACTAGGTTCAGTACCCTGTGAATCCACAGGTACCTTCACAACCTAAACACAGGCATATGGGACATCTGCCTCTTCTAGGCTCTCAATACCAGATCTAGTTTCAAATTCTAAGTTCCCTTGATCCTCCCAGTTACTATCTGGGCAACTCCCATCTGGAGTAAACTCAACCTTACGGGTTAAAACAATCTCGTCTGCCAACCCAGCAGACTCCCTCAAGGTAGAGGCATTCTTTTCAACTCGGACTGCCCTTATATCATTGGGAACACACTTAAATTCTTCAACTACAACCAGCTCTTTCAAGCTACATAGATCACCAGTGTCCAACCCTGGACCTTCTAGCTGCCTCATCTGTTTCTCATCTTGGCTCTGTGCCTCCCTAAACTCCTTCCACACTCCAAAATGTCCACCTAGGGTATCTTATGGGCCAGGTTCAAAATTCCGTTCCTTGACAACACTAAATTTACCTCGTCTCTCTTACTTTCCTTAGCTCCACTATTCTCTGTTTTACCACCCTCTAACCCCTCTTGGTACAAGGTCAGTAAAAATGTCTCTGCTGAATCAACACCGGGCTCATTTAAACTGGTTCCTGTCTCAGCTGCCTTTCTAGACGTGCTGCGAGTTATTGCGCAGGCGGGATAAATCTTGGAATCTATGGGCGGGTCCTCAGCATTTACAGGCTTGCTTGTCAGCTTCACTGCTGCATACACGTTACCACCTGCAAGTTCATTACTGAGTAGGACATCCACGCCACCCATCAGTAGTTCAGACCGCACCCCTATTTCGACTGGTCCAGATACCAGGTCATATTTCAGAAATTTTCTGTGCAAAGGTATGGCCTCAGTCCCTTTTCTGATAACCTCATTTACCTCCCCAGTCTCAGTCTCAGCACCAAAGTCTAACACCTTCTTTAGAATCAATGACTGACCAGCCCCAGTATCTCTCCAGATCCACACTGGAACTGTGGTTTCTCCCTCCTTCACAGATACCATCCCTTTCAAAATAAACCTCTCACGCCCCTCTTGGGCTCTATCTAACCTCGCCTTCCTCATTGGTCTGCTGACCGGCTCAATGCAAAGAGTCGGAGTTGTCGTCTTTCCTTTTCCTGTCTCCTTCTTTGGAGCAAAGCACTTAGATGCTACGTGGCCAGCTTTCCCAGAATTATAACACGTAAAGCTGGGAACTTTCTTGCCAGCCTGCTGTTCCTCGTCCTTGCCTTTTCCGGAGAATAAGGCTTATTCTCTGCCTTAGCCAGTGGGCTTTCTCTACCGTCCCTACTGCCTCTCTGGTAGCTCTTATTTGAGGGGAATTTTGTCTTGTGGGTTAAGGCATACTCATCTGCTAACTTGGCAGTCACAGACAGAGTCTCTGTCTCCTTCTCGTCCAAGTACGTCCTCATACCCTCAGGGGCACAACCTTTGAACTGCTCAATCAGCATTAGGTGTAGCAGTTTTTCATAATCTCCTGCTATGAGTGCTGAACAGACCTGATGGAAATGAGGTGCTGAGTTAACCATTCCCCCCCCCCCCCCGGCTTTTGAGAACTATGAACTATTGCTTTTGCTATGCTGCTAATGCGAGAGAGAGAGAGGGAGAGATGAAGCACAGAGGCAGGGACATCTGCTACAGCTAAGTGAGAGAGAGAGAGAGAGAGACATCCGATTTATTTATTATGGCTTCTTCCTGGATTGTTTACCTTTCGCTACAAGGACGTTACTTTGCTCATTAACATTCCTATGGAGACAGCAGGAGTGGCCTGATTTGATAGACATGGTCAGTTTGAGTTGATAGATGGCTGATACCCCATCAGTGGGGATAAAAGACAGGCCTGAGGAGACACCCACAGACACACCAGTGGACACTGACCGAGTGTTGTGCACCCACAGGAAGGTGGGGGCTTTGAGAACCAAATCAGCAGATCAGTCAATAAAGCTCACAGTGTGAGGACAGGGCCGGTGGGGACTTGTGTGTGTGTCCACTCATGCCAGAGTGATGAGTCCACTGCACAAGAACAGTCTAGCCAAGAATGGAGGGGTCATAACCGAATGACCACAACAGTTGGACGGAATAAGAAGACAACGGAAGGTGTGCCTGCTGCAGCTGTGACATCTTGCTCTCTCGCTCTCTCCAACAAATTACAATACAACAACTGCAACTACCTCAGCACACATGAACTGAACTGAACTTTATATTTTCTTATGACAATTCATTTACCCCTAGACATTGATAAAGCTTGTTTATTATTGTTGATTATTATTCCTACACTTCTATGTTTATTATTGCCAACCTGTTTTATTAGTATATTTGCATTTTTGATACTGTATTGTGTAGTTTACTAATAAACACCTTTAGTTTTCAGTACCACCAGACTCCAATGGATTCTTCTATTTCTACTGGTCTGTAAACCCAGTTACGGGATACGTAACACTCCAATGACCCCTTTTGAGGTGCACCAACGCTCACAATCCATTTGAATCTCACAGGCAAACTCTAAATATGTGCGGTCCCATGGCTTTCTCAAACTCCGGAACTTCTGCCGGTACGCCTCTGGAACCAACTCGTAACTCCACAGTATAGCCCTTTTTACTTCATCATAATCTTTAGAGTCATCCATAGCCAATGCCGAATACACTTGCTGAGCCTTCCCCCTAAGTACACTCTGTAACAGAACAGCCCACTTCTCCTTAGGCCAGTTCTGATTCAAAGCAACTTTCTCAAAATGGATGAAGTATCTATCGACATCCATCTCCTCGAATGGGGGTACCAACTTAATTTCCTGACCAATCCGGAACCCCTTGTTTGGGTCTACTGCCTGACCCCCTTCCTGCAATGCCTTAAGCTTTTCCAGCTCTAACTGCCTCTCTTCCTGTTCCTTCTCGGCCTCCAGCCTCCTTACTCGAAGCTCATGCTCCCTTTTCTCCTCATCAGCCAACCTTAATTTTTCTAACTGTAACAGAAGCTCATTCTCGATTGGTTTCCTCTCGGGAAACAGCTCCAATACATCTGACAGGAACACATCTCGGGATACATAATATGCAGCTATTGCTCTCTGTATCTCCAACTTTCTCGTCGCTGGTTTCACCGCTGAGAGATTCAATTGTCTTGCAATACCCAACAATTCCATCTTTCTGGCATCCTCTAATGCCCCCGTAGTTGGTTCTTTAAAAAATTTGTCAATCTCCATCTCTTCTAGTTTCCCATCTGGTTATCCACACAATCAGATCAGATAAGGGACTTTTATTTCGATTCACCGGCCCCAGAATTTGTTATTCAAATTCCGGATGAGCCCCCAATTTGTTACGTACCCCATAACTGGGGTTACAGACCAGCAGAAATAGAAGAATCCGCTGGAATCTAGTGGCACCAAAAACTAGAGGTCTTTATTAGTAAACTACACAATACAGTATCAAAAATGCAAATACACATATAAAACAGGTTAGCAATAATAAACATAGAAGTGTGGGAATAATAATCAACAATAATAAACAAGCTCAATCAATGTCTAGGGGTAAATGAATTGTCAAAAGAGAATATAGAGTTCAGTTCATGTGTGCTGAGGTAGTTGCGGGAGAGAGAGAGGGAGAGAGAGAGGGAGAGGGAGAGGGAGAGGGAGGAGGAGAGGGGGAGGGGGAGGGGAGAGGGAGAGGGAGAGGGAGAGGGAGAGGGAGAGGGGGAGGGAGAGGGGGAGAGAGAGAGGGAGAGGGAGGGAGAGGGAGGGAGAGGGAGAGGGAGAGAGAGGGAGAGAGAGGGAGAGAGAGGGAGAGAGAGGGGGAGAGAGAGAGAGAGAGAGAGAGAGAGAGAGAGAGAGAGAGAGAGAGAGAGAGAGAGAGAGAGAGAGAGAGAGAGAGACTGCAGACCTTCTATTGTATCCTAATTCCGTTGTACCATTGTGGTCATTCAGTTATGACCCCTCCATTCTCAGCTAGACCATTCTTCTGTGGTGGACTCGTCACTCTGGCATGAGTGGATACTCACACAAGTCCCCACCAGCCCTGCTGTATCACTGTGAGCTTTATTGACCGATCTCCTGATTCGGTCCTCGAAGCCCCCACCTTCCTGTGGGTGCACAACACTCAGTCAGTGTCCACTGGTGTGTCTGAGGGCGTCTCCCCACACCTGTCTTTTATCCCCACTGACCGGGTATCATCCATCCATCAATTCAAAATGACCATGTCCATCAAACTAGGCCACTCCCGCTGTCTCCTCAGGAATGTTAACGAGCAAAGTAACATCCTTGTAGCGAAAGGTAAACAATCAGTGAAGAAGCCATAATACATAAATCAAATGTGTTTCTCTCTCTCTCTTATCTGTAGCAGATGTCCCTGCCTCTGTGCTTCATCTTTCTCTCTCTCTCTCTCTCTCTCTCTCTCTCTCTCATTAGCAGCATAGCAATAGTAATAGTTCATAGTTCTCAAAGGGGGGGGGGGCAATGATTAACACACCCCATTTCCATCAGGTCTGTTTAGCACTCATAACAACACAAAAGGCTAGTTACCTAAAATAATGTAGTAATTAATGATTATACTTATTGAAAATAATCTTTTAGCTGAATGTTTCTGTTAACTAGTCAGTTAGTATTTCAAATACCACAATGCACGTCACTAATTTACATCACCTCACCTTTCCTGTTTCGGTTTGTACAGCTGCGTCACGGCGGCAGCCATCTTTGCCAGACAGTGTTCATATCATAAAGTTTACAAAGAGCTGTTTCAAATCCTGTAGATAGCTTACTAAGTTTTTATTGAAAAAGATGTTGATTCACTATGTCGAATTCAAAAGAAGCGAAGGGTGTGAAGTGCAAAAGAACTGCAAAGTTATTTAAAGTGGAATGGCTTAACAAAATAGTAGAAATTACTACACCGAAAACATCACAGTAAGTACAAGTTTGCTGTTGACTTTTATAAATAGTCTTTGTGTTCATTTAGAAGAAAGGTTTCCTGAGGATGAGGTACAAGAATAGTCAGCTTTTGATCTCTCCATAATTGCAGATTCTGACTTCACATTTGGCAATGAACAAATTAATGCCTTATATATAAAATATCATGATTTTCCAGCTGAAAGTACTGTAATAGTTAGACAGTTTAATGATTTGAAATTTTCCATGCAAGAAAAAATTAAATCCAAACTGATTTCAAACTTTGCTCAAATGATAGCATTTGTACTTTAAAATGAACAGTTTTGCGACCTTACACAGTTGATGGACATTGGCAGAACCTTTCTTGTGTCTAGTGTGGACTGTGAGTAAGGTTTTAGCCTAATGAATGAACTCAAAAACAAGCTGAGAAACCGTTTACGTGAATGTCATTTGGATATGTTATTGAAAACCAAAAGTTATCAATTGAATGGAAGTTGTATTAGTCTATATAGAGTTTACAAAGAATGGGTAAATGCCAAAGACAGGAGAGAGAAAAATAACTGAGTAAGTTAAATATGCATGTTATTTTGTTGTTACTCTGTGAAGTTTTATGTCAAATGTTTTGTAAACCTACATAAACTGTGCCATGTGTGCATTCAGTGTGCACATACTTTTGTCACAGGAAAAAATTTGCACAACATAAGATTTTTGCACACACTGACTACTAAAAGTTAGAGGGAACATTGCTTCTGAGTCTCTGTGTGAACCTGCACCTGGGTCCGAAGATGTAGCATGACATTTTTAAGGCACTGGAGAGGCCTCACTTGGAATATTGTGAGCAGATTATCTAAGAAAGTATGGCCTGGCATTGGAGAGGGTTCAGAGGAGGTTCAAGAGAATGATTCTGGTACTTAAAGTATATGGAACATTTGATGGCTCTGGGCCTGTATTTGCTAGAATTGAGAAGAATGAGTGTATCTCATTGAAACTTATCAAAAGTTGAAAGCCGCGATAGCATGGATATAGAGATAATGCTTCCTTTTGTGGGCAGTTGTGGAGACCAGGCCATTGCATGCATTTCAGGTGGAGCTTGATAGATTCTGATTAGGCAGGCATGAAAGGTTACAGGGAGAAGGCAAGGAATGGGGTTGAAAGGGAAAATGGATCAGCAATGATGAAATGTCGGAGCAAACTTGATGGACTGAATAACCTAATTTTGGTCCTATGTCTTATGGTATTAAAGAACAGAAATCCTAGGGCTATAACCTCTCTGACATATGAAAATTTGTGCAGAGAAATGCATATTGGGAAGGAAAGCATCAAAAAGCACAGAGTATGGACAATGGTTGGGCTTACTGATGGTAGAATATGACTATTAGTGCCCTGCAAAGATTTTAGCTGTTCATATTGTTCAAATAATTTTGATGACAAGATAGAAAATCACATAATCAAGCCTGACAATGACAAAATCATTGCAAGTAGTGTAGAATTGGTAGAATAACATTTTAAAAGATATTTGTAGAATAAGTGATCAGGTAAAATTGTGGCAAATGGAATTCAACAGAGGCCTTTGAAATGTCATCCACTTTGTTCCAGAAAAGAATAGCTAGGCTTGTACATTTTGAAAAACAGCGAACTGTGAAGATCTAACAAGGCACTGGTTTTCATGTGCTTAGATCAACAAAATGACCAGATCTGGCTAAGCATCTTAATAAAATAATAGGGTTACAAACAGAATACAGTACTGTTTTTAATCTAAAAAACTAGAATACAAGTAGAAGTTATGCCAAAGCTTTACAATTACTTTGTTGAATTGCACTCTGGTATTATAAGCAGTTCTGGATACCTCTTGGTGAATATGCTAGCTCTGGAGGGAAAGGAGCATAGATTTACTAGGATATTATCAAGGCTTAGGTTATGCTGAGAGATTAATGTCACTGGGAAGCAGAAAGTAAAGGATAAATTACAAAAGGGTTTCAAGGTTTTAAAGGGATTGCTTAATTGGAAATCAGGACATATCCAGTGGTTGGCAAGTCTAGGATTACTGGCACACTCAAGAAGTTAGGGTTAAGATTTTCAGTTAGGGAAATTAGGAAACATCCTGCACAGGGTCTGGGTGACATTTGGATTGATCTTATTTTTATTAGTTTGAAATAGTTCAATGACAAGTCTACCATTTATTGCCCATCACTAAATATTTCTGTGCAAATACCAATATTGCAGTGTCAGTTGTTAATCTTAAACTGGAAATGGATGCTGTTTTGTTAACTAAAGGTATCATGGGATCATGGGAAAGCAAATTCATTCATATGATGTCCAGTCTTAGATCAGTCACCATTTCATTAAATAGACATACTGTAGATCAGTACTGCACAATACAGGCCCTTTGGCCCATGTTGTTGTGCCAACTTTTAACCTATTCCAAGATTAGTATAACCCTGTCCTCCCACCCAGCTCTCCATAAAGACCAGAAAAGATCAAAGAACTTATTCTTGCCCCTATTTATATGGATTTCTAGAAGATGTTTATATAGTATCTTACAAGAGTGTGTTGGCAAACTTTGAAGTTCTTGGAATCAAAAACAAATCATTGAGCTATTTGTAAGTTAACTGATCTGCAGGAAATGATAAATAGAAATTAACAAATATTTGTAAGGCACGATGCAACAATAAGCATTCGAAAAGGATATGTGTTGGTGTCTTAATGACACAAAGCACTTAATAACACCATCTAGATAACGACATATTCCTGTATGCATTTGATACAAGAAGGAAAAGCATTATACCTACTGCTCCTGGATGCATAAAATTACAAAGATATTTCAATCTATTAACTGAATGGGCACAATTTTACCAAATAGATATCAGTGTAGGGGAATATGAGTTTATTCGGACCTAAAATAATACGGTAAATTGCTCCTAATTGAATAACGTTTTAAATTTTGGAGCACTCTATTATCCAAAGCAAATTTGGGATCCATACAAAATGAAACAAAACGTCTTTCACATGTAAAGAACATGACTTAAATGACACTGAAATGTTTGCTTATAACAAAGTAGTGATTTTGATAGGATTTAAATAAAAATCATTTTCACTGCTGGGGAGCATAGAACTGAAGAATGAAGTCTATAAATGAGAACTAGTTCTTCAGGAGTGATATTGGTGTTTTCTCCTATATGGAGTGAGTGATGGAAGTTTGACCCTTACATGCAAAAGGCTATTAATCATTGTTGACCTTAATATTTTTTACCTCACATTGAATGATACTTCTTACACAGAGATACAAAAGGATAATTACAGCATCTTGGTAGTGATTGTCACATTCAAGTTGTATTGTAATAATTTAATGCAACATTTTAGCAGAAAGGAAAATTTTCATATATAATGACTAAGGGTCTTCTACTAAACAGGAGGTATACTCAATGTGATGGAATAGCATAATTTGAGATGAATGGGGGACTGTACAATTCCCGGAACAGATAAGATAGGATATTAGATGCAATGAGAGGATATCTCCTATGGCATCAAGTTTAACTGTTCCCCGCTCTTGAAAAGGAACATTGCGCAGATTTTCTGTAGTGTTTTGATCTCCACTGGAGAGTGGGCTTAAGTGCCCTCCTTATCCAACAGAGCTGAAATATCCAGAGAAAATTGCTGGTGTTGTCCTGACCTGGCATTGTGAGTTATGTCTGTGCCATCAAACTGTACAAAAATATTACCACATCCAATAGACAAAATATTGATTAGCTAAGTAAACTAAGGCTTCTTCATAATGCTTAACTGGGTGGATTCACTTACAGGAGTTTCCAGAATGGAACTTGCCAGGCTGCCTGATGGAAAGTTGCCACTTTTACTAAATTAAGACATTGTGTATCACAGTAATTTTCCCTCATCAATAACACTTCCACCTCCCAATAGGGCTAATTACATTCTAAAGTCTGGCCAATGTTACAAAATTTGTAATAGTTTGAGTTTTTACTTGATTTTGTGATAAAGATTCATCTCAGCACCAAGAATCTGTACAAATCTGGTATCAAATGTTTGACTCATCCCCAGATTAATAAACTAAATGAATGGAGGCATAATCAATGAGATCCTCCAATGGCAAATCTCCATGATCTTGAGTCATTTCTCTACTGTCAGCATTTGGACAGTTCCACACTCATTCAGCAGGTCTGAAATGAATGGATTACCAAAGTATTTGAGAGCCAGAATCAGACATTCATTCATTCATTCAGAAAAAAGCACATTCATTTAATGAAACAAGGGATTAATGAACGAGCTGAGAAGGCCAGTATTCCTCTTCAGAATGGGAACAAAAAGCTAGAGACAGCTATATTGTGTTCAGACAAGATTCGAGATGCAGTTAATAAAACAGGCTCAAATTAAGGTCTTGACGCTGTTGCAAGAAACTTGCATGTTTAACTGAGCATATTCTTTTTTTTATTATTATAGCTTGGATGATCAGGCACTTGTTGGCCCATACTTGCATGGACCATCCAGTCGATTACAACCTTTATTAAGACAACAGGATCCAGGGACAGAGAGTCCAGATCGAATTTTGTATTCACCGGTCACCGAAACAACGCTGACATTCAGCATAGCATTTAAACACTGTTATTAAAGGAGTATTGAGGGAAGCGATACTGGTTTCCTTGTAGGTTAATTACCCCATGTTATACTTGATCATTATTTTCCCACACTGCTTATTTAAAAAAAGATACAGATAACCTAATTAAATACTCCAGTAAAAGAAATCAATAATTCTGAATCGGAGGAAGAGTTTCAGCAACTTGGTCGTGCAACATAGTGGCACAGCGAGTAGATTTGCTGTCTCACTGCACCAGACACCCAGGTTCGATACTGACCTCGGGTGCTGTCCATGTGGAGTTTGCACGTCTCTTTTCGGTGACCGGTTGCTCCAGGTTCCTCCCACATCTTAAAGGCATGCGCTAGATCCATTGGCCACAGTGTGGCGTTGAGCAGCAGAATTTGTGGGAAACTGAAGGGGAATGTGGGGAGAATGTCATTAAAGTAGGGTTAGTGTAATATGACTTTTGGCAGTTGGTGCAGACTTGATGGGTTGGAAGGTGTATTTCACCGCTATACCTCTCCATGGTTTAATGAATTCTCTTTATATATAACGTGGCTGATTAACGAATACAAAGTTAGAAGTCCGAATCCAAGCCAAAATCAATGAATCCAGAAGGCAAAATAAAAATGAATGGCTGACTAGTTTCTCTTGTGGTTGTATTAATACTAAATTCAAATCAAATAAATCAAATGTGTAACTCAATCAGTGAAAGGATTCTGATTCAGACACTAAAGGTGGTCGTTCTGGATGAAAGGTTCTGATCCACGGTACTCAAATCAATATTTATTGAAGGAAATTTGCAGAATTTGATCATGTTTAGACTTAATTCGAGATTAATACTACTGAAAAATACTGCAACATTGAAAAGTCGCCATCAAATAGATCACAGTTAACTTAGGCACACAAAGTTATGTTAAACGTTAATCACACCTTAGCCAGGCTTCACGCTGTTTATATTTTGATTACATTCAACACGAACCGAGTTTATAGCAATGTTCAGATTGAACTGTAGTGAATTTACCTCAGAGAACCCCAGTTTATTAGAGATTTCATAGAGCTTTACACGCATTTGTGCAATAATGCGAAAACGTGCCTGAAAACATTCAAAGATTACCCTTCAAAACCATTCTACACATTTTAGAAAAGACATTTCCCATGGCTTGATTATTTTAAAACATTAATGAAAATTAACGGGTAGACTTATCTAAGTCTACTCTCTGATAATGTATTTAAATATATGTTCTCACTATAGCAATATCGACTCGGATTCACTTTACTACAAATCACACAACCCCTAACGTTAATTAGAAAAAAATCTGGAACACACGGTCTCTAACTCAGCAAAACCGTCCTAACGCGCCCCATAAGCGTATTATCAAACAAAATCACAACGAAGAACCATCAATACTGATTTAAAACATCGTCTGTTTAATATTTATGGTTTCATAATTAGCAACAAAAAGCCAGGAAGATGGCAAAATGAAGCAATTTCGGAAGCATATATACTGGGCTTGTTTTCCACTGGAACAACTGCACTTACGCTCTTTGCCAAGTGTATTGCTCCCGAGAAAAAAACGCCTCGGATCTTGAGGAAACCCAGAATATTTATGAGCACTCGAGTTAGTCGAGGTTTTATTGCCTTATCGGCAACAAGGTCCCTACTCTCGAAGGCTATTAGTTCTCTTAATGATATTTACATTTTATGTTTAACTTTACTTAGACTAACAACGCCAAATAAATGGACTTTCTCATTCTGGACAGATTAATCCCATGAAATATCGTTTGCTGAAGCTTTATTTAATCATCCCATTTCCTTTCCATAGTTCATGTTGTACTTTGCCCCAATAAAGTAATTATCATTATCCGCATCCTGCAGCTGTACGGAACTTAGGTATCGAGAGCGCTAGACAATAAGAAGCACACAAAAATAATCCGCTGTCATTAAGTTAATAGACAACTGAATAAACATTCCCATTGTTCAACCTAACCCCACTGCTCCAGAGAGCGATTTCTTACGTGCGTTCCCTATTTCAAGAAAGTGGGGAGGTTTCGACCTTTCAGCACCATGGAGAGCTCACGGAGCTGGTCCACTTTACCATCAACCTCGCCTTTCTACCCTACAAGAATGAACGCCTGGAGCCCAGCCTTCCTCTGACTCTATAATTTACGAGCGCAGTTATTTCTGTGTGACTTAGCTCAGCTGCTTGGAAGCTCAGACACTCTAATGGATCACTAAAATGACGTAAGGCGCACTTGCTTGTCAAACGCATTATGACACGATTGTTATTCATGAAAGGAAACTGAAAGCTATGGCAAAATAAATAGTTCTCTTGAGTGTTTCCGGATCAATCAATTGAAGCCAGTCCAACCTGCTTAATATATTAATTGATTAAATTAACCACTGTGATTAGATGCTCCCTATTTAATTTTTATATTAGCGATTGTCCAAGTGCGGAAATTTTACAGGTCTGAGAAACAAAACGACCTCGATAGAGTTGAATGAGTAGAACTGCAATGGAAATTGCTATAAACACACAAAAAGGAGATGGGCCACAACAGAAGCGAAGCGCAAACATTTATTTCTTACGACTTGTACTAAGATGAGTTTGGTTTGCTCTCCCGTTAACTCATTACTCCTGATATGAATTCATACTCAACTTTTAAAAACTTAAAAAATGCATTTATGTGTCAAATATCATTATATTCAAATTTAGCATATTCTCATTTTATTTCGTACTGTGCACATAAAGAATTTTCGGCGTATAACACGTCTATGACAGAGAGGGCAGTTGTAATGATCCAAATATCAAACTATTATTCTCTTAACAGCCTGTGTCTGCATTTTCAAAAGTTACGTTTCTGAACAACGCAAAGAAATTTTTGAATGGATATGCAATGTCTGTATACCTTAGTTTTCACTTTTTTTAACACAACCGGAAAGCCTGGAAACAGTGCAGATTACTTTTTTCATGTTGGTTCCAGCCAGAGGAAACGAGGCGCATTATTATAGTATTTTTAAAGAAACTAAACTATTGTGTTTCTCCCCCCCCCCAACACACACACACACACACACACACACACACACACACAACACAGATTTGATTTTGCATTTTGAAGTCGAAAGCAGCTTTGCAAACACAAGTATCCAGTGAATCAGATGCGGCAGAAGAACACGGTTGCAATAAAATAGTAGAGCAGGAGGTGTCGCTCTGCACAAAGTGACCAATCTGCTTTCTTTGCAGACCAAGCAGTCTGTTGGCATTTAGAAGTCACGTAATGTTGCTTTTTTCGGAACTATAAAGAACTAATTGATCGAGATGATTTTCTAGACTGTTCATTAATCGTGCGATTTGCTTTATGTTAAATGTCCTCAAAGCCAGTAAACCTGTATTGACAGTTTCACGTGATATATAACTTTGTGAATGAGGCTCCGTAGAAAACCGACGTCATTAGCAGGGCGAGACATCAGCCCCACGCTGATTGGCATAATCTTGCAAGTTAGATTTATGATTGGCAGACTGTTGACGATCGAACACCCACTCACTGAACACACAAAGAGCCGGCGGCGTTGGATATAAAAGGATGAACACTGAGCACCCAACAGCCAAGCTAAAGCCAAGTTAAGGAAGAAACTTGCTTTCTTATTTCTTCTCAAAATCGAGTCTCAAGGTAAGGGATACTATTCCGGTGAACCGTTCTGCATGTTTAGAAAATATGTAAAATTGTTCGTTATTTTGTTATCATTACTTCGGGTTTCCACACTTCCATTATTCTTCTGCAATTATGTTGAAAATTTGGTCAGTCTTAAATTATTCGGGGTAGGGTCGAGATGTGTTCATTCAATCTACTAAACGACTTTTGATGCTCTTTTAACTAGAGGTTGCGGGTAACTAATTGGAAGTCAGATTTAATGTATATTTTCCGTGAAACATCAAATTCTGTCATCATGCGCAAATGAATCTCACTATAGCCTATAAGGTTTAGTTTTCTTGATCTTGGTTTCCGGTGTGTATTTTTTGCATGTTTGATTAAATTACTTTGAGAAATAATTATCATAACCAAATTTGACACGAACCACTTGGTAATTTGTTATTTCTGGCATCAGATTTAGCAAACACTAGTTATAAAATAGTTCAAAGAACAATTTGAAAAGTAAGTTTGTGGGAATATTTGGAAAGGTTTCCCTATGGTTCGTGCAATGATTTATTTTAGCTTCTACCTGTCACTTTACACTTGTTTGGAGTTCCGCTTCCCTCTGTTCAAATGATAATTTAGGGTAGTGATCTTAAAAAAAGTATGAGCTGAATGGTGTAATGGGAGCGGCAGTCAATTTCAGTAAATTATTGGGACCATTTATTTAGACATGCGTCCTTGCTATTTAGTTGAACTTTGAGGAGTGTGATGCTGAGCTGTAATACCATCAGTAGCATTGATAATTCATTATACTATCCATTACTTGACCGGGTAACTCCAGTATTGTCAAGTTGCATCGATTGCGTGATATGCAACAGTGCAGCTGAAGAAGTGGAAGCATCGGGGAAAGACGCGGTCAGCAATGAGAACATCTTTCTCCGCACACACTCAGTGATTGATGCAAGAATTCGAGCTAACGGTACGATTTAATAGAAGCAGACAATGCTGAAAATGCTGGGCTGGCCAGGCAGCATTTGTGGATATGAAATCGAATTTAACCATTTCTCTTTCATAGATCCCACCAGAGCTGCTGAGGGTTTCAGCATTTTATGGTGTTGGTTTAGATTTTTTTTTCAGTTTTCCAACATTAAGCTTGTCTACACGTCTTTTCTACATTCTCCCATATATTGCCTCTTATCCACTGCTGCTTATTGGATCTCCGCGTTGGGCTCTATGCCAACAATTACGTGTTTCATCCGGAAAATGAATTTACATCCCAATATCATTTGGACGAAATAATACCAAATGTCCTATAGTGGCGCTGTAGTGTGATTTTTTTTTCCCTGAGAGGTGCGGCGCATTGGACTATTGACTGGATAACAATGCATTTGTCTTTTCTTCAGAAGCATGGTTCTCCTTAGAATCTCCGCTTTCCTTGTGGTTTACGCTGTTTTCACATGTCAGATAAACGGCTCCCACGCAGTCCCACTCAGGTAGGCATCAGATTATTCTCTGCAATTTTATATAATTTTACTCCGATCTGTTTTGGGAAGAAATGTTTTAGACCACACTCAGAATTTCATCTTGGTAATAGAGTGGTGCAGCAAACGATTGAAATATTCTCACTTTGGTAAGATTTCATGAAAGTCTGGGGGGGGGGGGAGGGAACTGAATATTACACGCATTAGTCCATTTGAGGAAACTAGACAAACAATATGGCTATGTTTAAACGATTTACTGTTCTCTATTACTGTAATGAATTAATTCTTTCGCAAAGTCAAATAGAAGGAAATCAGAGGCTGAATTTTAGAAGTATTGAGTAGGGAGAGAAAGCCGACAAAGGAGTTGAGTTTGAGAGGAATTCCAATAATCTTTTTTAGTGAAGTAATCTGTGATAACGATTATGTTTACATTAATTGCAAACCCAGTTTTTGTTGTAGTCAAGGTTTCGGGTTTGGTAGGAATAAGTGTATTAAATTTCGGGTTTCAAGTATGAAAGTCTCAGCCTGGTTCACCTGGGGCCACGCTTGCTTACGAGCCAAAAGGTTTCCGGTTCAAGTGCTAACTCCCGAGCCTGATTCTATAGTGGAGTGCGGAAACATCTTTTTGCATGAGTCCCGGTCTGCTCTCAAGTGGATGTGAACGATTCTTTACATAGAGATCCAGGGCATTATACTCAAATCCATGCATTCCTCTCTCCGCATTGCAAGAGGAAATTGCTGTCATCTAACTGACCGCAGGTGTACTCGACTTTATGACAGTGAATGCTTTTTAAAACTAGTTCATGGATTAGGGCTTTGTGAAAGGTGCTATTTATTGGCAAAGAACGCTCCACACACCTGGTGACCCGGCCTGCCTCAATGCAGTGAAGTACAGTACTTGGCAAGAGATGATCTTCTAGCGGCAGTGAGATGAATGCCCAGGTAATTAGTCTTGTTGACTGGACGTTAAATAATACTATCCACCTGAGTGGTTAGCAGAGATTTGCCTCTCTTTGGAAAGTCAGTCCTTCCTCTAGCGCAGTATCTCTCCACTGCAGAGTGTCTGTGGTAGATTATGTGCTCATGTATCTGGCATGCTTTTACAATGCTGACTCAGCAGCAAGGTGCCACCCCGGCGCGCATAAATCAGACATTGTAAATTGCATGCCTAATATAATATCAAAAGACATATTTAATATTGAGGAGTTTCTTTACTCTCAAAGAATGATCTCGGTAGCAGTCTTATTTACCGGTTTTGCACATAAAATTAAATGTATCAATGACAACTCATTGTGATGTTATTGCTTAGAGCTATGCTGGAGGCATCATCAGACAGGGTGGTGCTCAATGACTACGAGGTCCAGCGACTACTGAATGCGCTCGTAAAGGAATTCGTGCAGCTGATGGCGGAGGAAATGGAGCAACAAGTACCTGAGGCCAACAGGTAAGGGAAGGCGTTCATCTGCATGACTCTGGAGGTCTGGACACCCTTTGTGAGATTTTGTTTGGCATCCACTCACACTAGTGTGCCACAAGCAGAGTCATCAATATCAGCAGAGTTTGATAACTAAGACAGCAAAGGGAAAGTCTCGATATATTGTTTTCTCGATTGAACAGTCGCAGCCAATTCTCAGTATTTACAGTATTGTGCCATTAGTTTGGCTCCTCGCGAATCTGCTGGGATTTTTCCACACAAACCAACATAAGGGGGTGTTTGAAATGTTGAGCGAATGCATAGAAATATTTCACAGGAGGATTGTGGTTATAAGGTATGATTTTAACAACCAGAATTACGCTAAATAGAAGTTGAGTTTTTGTCATAACATTGCATGAGAAAGAATGGAGAAATTAAATTCTGCTTGCAAATAAGTTTTTAAAATATTGAATGATTATGATGCATGTATCACCAAACATACGAAAGGGAATTGTGTTGGTGATGATTAAAAAATGCACGGATAGGCTTTATATGAAGCTGTTATTTTAAGTTTCGAATTGATAGAGACCGAGAACCGCATGGCCATCTTTTTTGCACAGTACTTTGATATAATAAGATCGCTCGGTGTATATAGTAAACTGCGATTGCCCAGTAACAGTAATGTTGCATGTAGCAGTTGTTCGTTAACTGAACTGTGATAGCTATGCGAACATTATCAATAGCTGAGCTGCATGACCCGCATGCGTCGTCATGAGATTGTTTTTGCATGTTTTTCTACAGCTTGGATAGACCTATTGTGAAACGTTGCACAAGTCTGAGCACTTGTGTGGTGGGAAAGTTGTCCCAGCAATTGCACAAATTACAAAACATCCAGCGCACTGACGTAGGAGCGACAACTCCTGGCAAGAAAAGGAACATTCTCACTGGGCTGGAAAGCGACCACTATGCAACCTACGGAGAGCCATTTGAAAGCGCCTAATCGTTTGTTTTGCTGCATGGATCTCAAATGCTTGAGAGTTAAAGAGCCCAATAAAGTGCTGTGCTTATTTTCATCCCAGTTTGTGACATAGAACATTAGGCATGGACATAAACTAGAATAGTAGCTTAATCTAACTAAACAATTACCTTAATATCAAAGTTGATTTTCTCATTATATACTTTTTTTCATTCTGTGGCTAAGTAGTGTGCCATTAAATTGAATGCTTCTTTGTGCATGAAATGCCTATTCGTTCAATAAACTTATTTTTCTACCAGGAGTTATGTTCTATGAGCTTGAAGGATTTTGGCTGCAATGGCTTAAGCAGCTTGTATAATGTTTCATGTTTATCAAGACCACCCCTGATTAGATTAGCAATTTTATGAAATGTCCAGTTACCAGTGGTATTGGTAATTCAGTCAACAATGCATATCTTAATTTATATTCCAGTATCACGCTTAATTGTAAGAGTAACAATTTTGACGTGACTTTAAAATCTATGTGTTTTATTTCTACGATAAATGAAGCAATTTTGATCGGAGAGATTAAATAGTGTAGTTTTAGACTGTTAACACAGGGGACAGCTCTCACAGTATTCAGTGTGATATAATAAACGGTAACTGAAAACAAGCTATAATTGATACCAGGTAAGAAATAATCTTCTTGATTGCTTAAACATGTATCCTCCACCCCGTAAGATTGGGCAGTGCTCCTGTTGTAGAATCTTCCTTCATCAGAACACAAGCCCATGTTCTCGTGTGTGATCTGAGTCCAATAATATATACGTCATACATTCCAGAATGACGAAAGCACCATGATATCCACTCAGGGATTTAGCAAATTTCTAATATATAAATCAGGAATACGGCTTATATATTCCGAGCCCATGAACTAGAATTACAGCATATAACGTTAAGCATTTCGAGTTAGCTACACAAAGACAATTAACACGAACTTCTTCTTTAAAACAACGTTTTCATTACATGTTATTTGACTACCTGATACGATTAAAAGGGGGAAACACACGTAAGCTCCTGACTAAGCACACGATGGCAGGTTGAGTCAGAAATACATTCCCCTTGGGTGAGGTAAAGGTGGGTGGGAAGATCGTACGGAGCATAAACACCATGACCCTTCCGCCGAATGGCCTGTTCCCGCGTGGTCCACCCTTCGTAAATGCGTTCACCGTATCATTGATCAGAAATGTAGGCGCCGAATCGTTCTGCAAAAATAAAAAGGCTCGAAGGGGAGGGCAATTGCTTGGCCACCCTAGTGTCTGCATTTAGCCTAATAGATGATTTGTTTTTCATTTGTGGGGCAGTGTACCTATGGAGAAACGAGCCTGCAAAACAGCCACCTGTGCGACTCACCGCCTGGCTGACTTCCTAAGCCGGACGGGGGGCATCGGAAGCAGTGACTTCATCCCAACCGATGTAGGGGCCAATGCCTTCGGAAGGCGAAGAAGGAATGCACAGATGTAGATTATTCAGGGAACTGGTAATGAATTGTTTCTAAGTTGACAATGAAGTATATCGATCTTGCGAATTTTGCATGTCTCTATTTAAATGCAATTCAGTTAAATAATGATTTAACTCACGATGTTACCCGTTACTCACAAGCACTGGAAGCCGTTCGCGCCTTCCTGCCACCTTCCATTGTTAGATGTCTAGTTTACATGCTGTTTCTTTCAAATGTAGCAACGCGATGAACATTTCGTGGAGGGAGGGATGCGTAATGTTGAAGGTTATTTTGTACAATCGTCATTGAATAAACGTATTAACTTTCACCTAGTAGAATTTCTGTTTTCACTCATAATCTTTCATTGTTATACATTGAAGCCCACGGTAATAGAAGGCAAAAAAAAAACCGGGGCAGGAGTAGGCCAACTACTCAGGCCTGCCCGCCATTCAATCTGATCATGTATGATTTACGCTGACGTCATCTCCTCCGTGGCAGTTCCCTAAGGCCCTCAACTCGGATTCAGAATCAGAGTAAGATTTATTATCACTGATATATGTCGTGAAATCTATCTTTTAAAAAAGTTATCCATCAGTTCACTTCAAACTTTCATGGTCTCTCTTGGAGATTTTAACGACCAACTGAGAGACACGTCAAATAAATGGAACAACGGTTCTACTTCGCTCAGGTTGTTGTCCGGTTCATATTGTTCGAATATGAGGGTCCCCTCCCTGTACAAAGAAACAAGTTTACAAACCTTTTCTACAGATGGGATTAATCACTTGGGAGTATTTGACTATCTTAAAACACTTGGCGATGTTGTAATGCTCCACGTTTCTGTCTAAAGCTTAGAAAGCCTTACATGTTGAAATATGAGGAATTCGAAAATAAGGTGCAAACATAACGAATGATTGTAAAACGGATGAGTATTGCTGCACTGTGTTGATAAGCCTTTCGAAGTTGGTTTACAGAATACACCAACTCGGCCAAAATCTGCATGTCACCAGCACATTAAGTGAATAGTTTAAGGGTTGAGTATCCTATACATTTTGTGTCTTACAGGCAGACAATAATAACTGACGAGGCAAAGTTCTTTCACTCCCGATTAGATGTCGCTTGGCTCGCTTTCTTCATCGCCGAAGCTCAGAGAACAACAAAGCTTGAAAATGTTTACTCATATCGTTTTAATGTTACCATCTCAACTTTAGTTTTGCTCCAATCCTTATCCTGTTAATCCTTGTTCCTATTATATGGATTACTTCCTAAATGTATCGTGTAGCAAAACGTAAGTTTTACACCACATCACATTTTATATCCATCTATATTTGAAATAAAAGTGATGGTGTGTATATTAAGTTATTTAATTATGCTTGGGCACAGTGTGCAATGTGACTTCCAGCTCTGTGCTATTAGAACTTGGTCTCGACAGGATTCTTCAGTATCTCGGGGATATGGTAAATGTTGCCTCTCAAGGCATGTATGTAATATACTGTGTGTTGTGCCTTGATGTAAAACGCTATAAATTACATGATTGTACAGTATATTAATGACACCATAAATATTGTATTAAATGTGACATTCGCAAGATTAAAATATTTTCGATACATTGACGTTGGTGTAATTTTCTTAGGCGACACCTAGGTTCGGGAGAAAGTTTGCTATGATAGAGTTTGTGATTCAGGGGAGTGAAAGGCGGTGAGCTCAGCCTTTCCTTGCGCCCACCTTGTAGGTAGGAAACCATTACGGAATATCGGGAAGTAGCAACATTTTGATCGTCTTCTAGTAATCCGGTGGTTCTGAGAACAACGAATCATAATGCAATTTGGTCTTTTCTAAATCTGCAGAAGTAGTAGCTCTCAGCATTCTAACCAGGATTCTGTAACCTACAAACTTCCCACTCTTGCTTCTCACAGTTTCTCACAGTTGTTTCTAATCGAATGATTTAGACAAATTGATGAAATACATTAGTTCTTCAACGGAGGATGGTTGCTGTTCGAATCTTTCCCCAAAATCAAAACTAACTGCATACAATTCGGAGAAAACAGAAGTAAATACTATAATGTTCACTAAAGATTCCCAAATTCCAAACCTATTTTAATTTAGGCTTTAAATAATGCAAATTTTCTTTCGCCGTAAATTCGGAACCGAACTTTGATTTAATTGGCAAACACCAGAATAGGAGTATTCAAGGACTCCTGTGCCGGCTCCGGAGTTGGATGCGAGCTAGCGTTATTACACAATCAACAACATCGTTATGTTTAAGAAATCGATTTTCCAATCTCTAGGAATACAAGATGATTTGCTTTCTTTCTGATTTCGTGGGTTTTTAGCTGGCCAATAAGAACAACGGAGACTCTCCCACAGACTGGGTGGGGATAACATGAGGGGGTGCGGCTGCCGGGAGGCGGCTTGCTTATGAGGTGGTGCACTCTTCCCCTTGCTTTCCCGTGCTCCAGATGAGTGACACGGAGGTTCTCAATGACAAGCTGAATCCCTCCTCTCCACGTTGAGCTGCCCTATGTCAGAGGTCCCAAGGAGTCAGTTGGATGTTACAATTCCTCAAAAAAGCTTTTTGAGTATAACACTTTCTCCATCTGCATGGTGAGTTCTTGCCATGATAGAACTCCCAGAAATTGTCCATTTCAGGATTCTGATGTCAGACACATTCACTACATGACTTACCCAGTGAAGCACGGGCTTTAATGCTGGGCATGTTAGGCCTGGAGAGGACACCGAGCCTTCTTTGCATAGCCTCCTACTGAATTTAGAGAACTTTGCAGGGGTAGTTTTGGTAATAATTTTTCAATGCATTTAGGCATCTTCTCTAGGTAGCCCTGGGTCTAATTAAAGAGCAAAAGTGACTGAAAGGATGATAGGATCAAGAACAACTTCTTCCAATCGAAGCAGAATATTTTCATCAGAAATACCTGGAGTGGAAAATAAGTAAACTTTACTTTGGAGTTTCAAATGTTTTTCAGTTCTGCAATGTGATCACAATTCTTGATTGATGGAATTGCCCAATCCTGCCCAGTTTGTCCTGGAGTGACTTTTTCCCTACACACAGTCTACATACAATAGAAACAGAGAGCATGAAATATTCATGAGATCATTTCCATTGATGAACCAGTGAGCTCTATGCGCTGGCAATACAAATCTTTGTCTAGATACTTCTCAAATATTGTTAGGACAAAAAACCTTCTTCAGATCCACATAATGCTGTTAGTTTTACATTGGCCCTACAATAGTTGGGCAGGGTCAGTTTATATTAGTTGATGCCTGGATGTGTTTACTTAGGAGATAATACTTGAACATCTGAATATTGATATCTTCCAACAGCAAAATATCTCAGAGTGTGCTACTGCCCTGTGAAAATATACAGTACCACTTCTGACATTTTCTCTCAGTAGTAAAGGTGGATAGGAAGGATAAACTGGTTGCAAATTCAGCTATGAAGTGTTGACAGAATGTTGTTCTGTTAGCTTTAAGGTTCATTGTTCCATGGAATCGCGTGCACTTTGCCATGAGGTTTGAAATCCCCTTTGCCCTTTCTTCAACAGTATCAAAGGTGTGATGAACAATTACTCAGCTTCTCATTGGGTTTTGGCTGTTGCCCTATAACACCTTCTTGATATCATTGGAAAGCCTCTGCTGTTTTGCACTTTTACCAAGCTGGCAGTGTAAATGCATTAAAATATTCCCTTTGGTGCAAACACTTTGTATACTTCATGGATTCTGCCCAAGTGACACTGGCTTTGGACTGAAATTACCTCAGTCAAATTTTAGCAAGGGATAAGAGACTTTGAGGAGGGAATATCCCACCATATTTGGCTCCAGGACAACTCACTGATTGAATATATTTCAGATGGTTCGTACTATTCAGCTTGTGTTGTTATTTTTGTAATTATGACAGAAAGCCATTTGTCCTCTTAACTAGTTCTGCTTACTGAATCTAGATAATAATCATCATCTTTTGTCCCGACGAAGGGTCTTGGCCCAAAATGTCGACAGCGCTTCTCCCTATAGATGCTGCCTGGCCTGCTGTGTTCCACCAGCATTTTGTGTGTGTTGATCATCTTTTGTCAGTTGTGTTTAGGGTTTGAGGCCCTATTTGTGATCACAATTAATCCCTTTGCTGTAAAACGGTGGGTTCTTTAACCATCAACACTTTCATCCTCCCCCATTAAGGTGCACTACCAATCTTTGGAATTAGTTTCCTTGCAGGCGTTTCCACCCAGAGATTGATGAAATATCCAAGGGGTGGAAAGATTTGGGACAATAGTGAGAGAGGTGGAAATATATATTGTTATAGAATATTTGTTACACTGACTTTTCTGGATGGACACAGTGTGAGTCCCTTAAAACTGATATATGCTCAAATTAAAATATTCCTTTTAAGACATTAAATGCTAAATTGGTGAATGTTAAAATAATCCATTTCATGTTTTCTTCAAAAGAATGGAGGGAGATTCCCAAAAGCTCTGCCAAATGATTTTCTCCAAGCCAAAGCAACTAAGTCTGATAGCTGAACATTGATTTACCTTTAGTTGCAGGAGCTTGCTTCAGTGGCTTAGAATGCTTCAACATAATTAATTGGCTGTGAATCTCTCTGGGGCATGCTGACGTTTTGAAAAGTACCAAATATAGGCGAGTCAAAATCACAAGAGATTCTGCAAATGTTGGAACTCCAAAGTAACAAACACAAAATGCTGAAGAAACTCAGTAGGTCAGGCAGCGACTATGGTTTCAGGCCAAGGACCTTCAAGAATATGAACATAGATAAATGCGAGTCATTAGTATATATTTTAAATCTGCAGCCTTGCACTATCTGGAATTAAATACATAATTTTATATGCTCAGAATATTCAACAAACCAGACTGCACCTGAGGATAGCTAAGCTAACTTTGAAGAATTTACACCATAGACACGCTAATAATGTCAACAGCCATCAAAACCATGCCCCAGTGTCAGTGTATGAAAAAAACAAGAGCTACATTCTGATGTAAGGTTATCAAGATAAAAGATTAATCCTGTTTCTCTCTGAATGGAGGTTGCCTGATTTGCTGAGCATTTCCATCATTTTTGGGATTTTTTTTGCGATATCCAGCACCTGTGTTTTTTTGAATATTCATTTTACCTGATATTTTCTTTTCAGTCATCAGAAAAAGGTTTCTGCTGATCTGATCCACGCTTCGATTACTTCCAAGGAGTTGCACACAGAATATCTTCTAGTCTGTTCAAGCCTGCTTGAAGTCTGTTTCAATCAGGCTTCTACTGTACTGATGCCCAAGAAGAATGTGGTCACCTGCCTCAATGACTATCATCCAATAGCACTTACCTCCACAGTGATGAAGTGTTTTGAGAGGGTGGTGATGAAATATATTGACCCTGCCTGAGAAGTGACTTGAATCTGTTCCAATTTGCCTGCTGGAGCAACAGGTCCACAGCATATGCCATCTCATTGGCTCTTCACTCAACCCTAGAACATCTGGACAGCAAAACCTACAGCACAATACAGGCCCTTTGGCCCACAAAGTTGTGCTGAACATGTCCCTACCTTAGAAATTACTAAGCTTCCTCTATTTTCCTAAGCTCCATGTACCTATCCAAAAGTCTCTTAAAAGATCCTATCGTATCCGCCTCCACCACCGTCACTGGCAGCCCATTCGATGCATGAAGATGTTCTTCATTAACTGCAGTTCAGCATTCAATATCCTCAACCCCTCTAAACTAATTAATAAGCTCCAAGACTTTGGCCTCCATGTGCATTTGAAACCTTGATTTCCCAAATTGCACCCCAGTCACTTTAGATTGGCAATGTTGCAAGAATCACCCCGTAAAATAATGATAAGTGATGCACAGAAAGTTTCTGTATTTACCAACAAATAGCTTTATTGTTTCAACAAAAGAACATGTGAGCTTCTACTACCCAATACCTGTGTGTACACCTATAAAATTTTCCTGACCACCCATGAACAGTCAAAAACAGAAAATATAATACCAATTAAGAGGGAGTTTCTGCTGCTGGCCACATGATCCTCATAGTTCCATTCTGAATCTCCATGTATCTATGGGGCACCCCACACCCATGATAGTTGGTCTCCTACAGCCAAGTGACTTTAACTCATTGTTATGAAGAACAAAGTGTCTTCATAAATTGGCAGCATCCATCTCCTCCCTCATGGTAATCTGTCTGTCTGCTTCCACTCTCCTTTATTCATTTGAATTCACTGATTTGTAGACTGCAGTTCTTTCTGGCCAAGATCTCCCTCCTCTTGATCTCAGTTCTGTTGACTACTCATAAGACTGCATGAACCCTCAGCTGGTGTGCAACACTTACATTATACCAAGATAAAGGCACCATTTACTTACTGAATTCATACACTCTGCATACAATCTCTGTACAGATGTTCTCTGTATTACAAAGCCATCATCCTCTGCCTTTTGCACAACATCAGCCTTTCACCTTCTAAGGAGATACACATTAAACTATACAATTATCAAGGTACATAAAATTAATATTACAGAAGCATATGATATTATTCTCACCCATGGATGCATTTGAATAGTTGCTTTATCAGCATTTCCTAATAACTCTTGTTTGTTTAGTCTACTGATGGATTATCTCCTTTGCCTCCTCTACAATAGGTGTCCAGTCTGCAGACAAATGAGTAATCAGAGACACCCTGGTAACAACATAATCCCACAAATATTGATCTGTATCAGTATGTTGGATCTCGAAGTTCTCCTTCATTAATGTGTCTCCTGCTGGCTGAGGCAAAGTTCATCCTCCAATAGTTAAATCTAAAGTCACACTCCCAATTGCAGCATTGTGACTTTTCAAAGGACACTCTTTCTATCCCTTGGTACAACTTGTTACTAATACTATATAATATGTCTGAACAGCCAATGCATATTGCAAAAGCAAAAGCTCATTATTTATAGGTGGTATAGACAATGAACAATTCCAATAAGTAATGAAACCAAAATCCAGAAGTTTCTTCTTGTTATCTCTTCTGGCCAAGCACAGAGTTTTCCCCTCTCAATGACTTCTTGATAAATCTATCCCTTTCCTAGTACCATTCATAACAACAGCATGTGTTGGTGAGTTGCATAAGAATATTCACAGCCTCATATGAAATTTGCCCGCATTGTGAACACTTTTCAATGAGTAGCTTCAAATATTTCCATGTCAGGGTATATGAAATACCACAGCGACATAGAACCTTAACTACCATAATCACATGTACCCAGAACTCTATTGCTAAGTGTTAGACTTCTAATATGATACAAGGACACTTTTCCCTAACCCCTTCATTCCATTGCTCATCTGATACCCAATTTGCTACAGAATTGATGTGCATTAAGTTGTAATAACTTTGTACCAATCAGGGCGAACAACCAACTAGTGTATGTAGCTCAGATCTCAGCATTATGTGTTTCATTAGATAGGAGGTATATGCAGTCAATTATTATATTTGTTGTATCTTGGAGAACTTCAGAAATTTAACTGTATTCAAAGTGACTTGTGATGTACTTTGACCAATTTCATTAGTTTGTATCTGACTCTGATAATTCTCTCCAGAAATATCTCACATTTTCTGCTGAAGAGACTCTATCTGGTTTCCTAATTCTGCTATATCTAAAACATTGACATTGCAAACATTGACACATAACATTATTCCACTATTTCCGATAAACCTTTCTTTTTGTAATTTTGACCGACTTAAACTCACTCCTGCTTAGTTATCTCCCAACAAAATGAGCAAATAACCGTCTCGTCGTAGACAAGCACATTTCACGAACCATTGTTTCAGTTTGATTAGACATTATCTGCACTTGCTGGTACTCTGGCAGCAAATTAAAAACTCCCCTGTATCTCCTAACAGTGATCTTAACTCTTGTGTTACACTGGGTCTTATTGCATCTAGACTCCAGTGTAGTTCCAGTTACTTGAGGTTGTGAGGTTGTGGGGTTGTCAATTTTACATTATTCTCATCATATTGAACTAAACCTGTAACACCCACGTGTAATTCCTGCTCTTATTTCCATTTTCAAATTTCAATTGTAAATCATTTTAAGTCCATATTTTCTATCTGTTTTCCAGCCCATCCAAGCCATGCTCCCATTTGACTTTAGACTCCAACCATCCATCTATCTTTCCTTTTCCACCAAATTTAATTTCAGGATAGGGGAGGCAGGAACCAATGTTTTTCTTTTCTTTATTTTCTTGATAAAACTCCCGATTCTCAGACTGAGAAAAAAGAGAAGTTCCTCGTTTGTCAAGTCTGTTGCTATCTACTTGGAACAGCTGTTCCAAACTCAAATCATTCCAAATCAGGTTTGCCATGTACATTGATTGTCAAGTCTTCAAATTTAGGGCCACTATATACATCAATCATTGCTTGCCAATGATGATAACATTCCTGTTTCTCCCCCATCAATTCCAACTGGGTGATGTGGTACCATCAACTTTTATCTGGAGATATATACCAATGGAGTTGCTTTGTCTATAATTTCATGGGGCCCCGCAAAGTTTGGATTTAAAAATAAGGTGGGTTAGTGTATTCTAGCTGCAACTCTCTTCTGGACTTAATTCTATAGGACTGACTTTTGAGTCAAAGTTAGTTTTACCCTGTTGCCTTTTCGTTTATAGTTAATGGGCTGCCACATAATTGGCCTCTTTCACTATCTCTACCAACTATTGTATACAACTTCCTAACACAATCCCATCTGATATGGGTTCTGGCAAATCTAATGCTAACAATTCCTCCAAACTTTTCATGTCTTTTCTGGTCGTGAGCTTACTGGGGGTGTAACTGGTTGATGATGCCACTGTATTCATTACATAAGGCAAGACTATCTGCCTTGTTGTTTCATGTTATTGCTCCATTTTGGCCATATTTTTTAATGTTTGGCTCATCCTTTGCACAATTCTACTATACTATGGTCTATAGGGTATATGAAATCTCTGCTTGATCTTGAAAAGTGCCATGACATTTTGCATTATCTGGGCTGTAAAATGCGTGCCTTGATCTGATTCCACACTCTGAGGTAATTCCCAGTCAGTGACGACCCTTTCCAATAAGATTTTTCCAGTGGCTTTGGCTGTGGTTGTCTTAATCGGGAAAGCTTTCACTTACTTGGTGGGAGTATCTACCAGGACAACATACTTGTATCCTCCTGGGGTAGGTGGAAAAGGTCCAATGTAATATATCTGCAAATTAGTCCAAGGCCCCTCTACTGATCTGGCATTTTGGAGGGCTCTTTTCTTAATATTTCCTTTTAATTCTGTATCTTCCCTCTACTCTTTGATTATATCCATAACCTTAATCAGTTGTTCCTTCCACCTCCCAATCTCCCTAGTCTGTGGCTGCCATTCCAGCGCAATTTAAAGCACCTTGCTTTGCTAACTCATCAACCTTCTTGTCTCCTTCAGGGGATAATTTAGACTGGGCTTTCAACTTTATGACTCTGTATTCTTTCCCCACTGTTTCTTCAAATATATACAATAAAGCAGCAGATTGGAGGGGCTTTCCATAAGCTGAAACAAACTCTCTTACTTCCCAAAGAGGCAAGTGTTCTGTAAGGCTATTACAGAAGTATCAGAAAACATTCTGGGTGGCTAACCACATTCATAATTGCCACTTCTGCTGCCTGTGTGCTTATGGTGTTGGGTAACTTTAAAGCTATCTTTCCTGACCATCTTCATCCTCTGCATATATACTGCACCCAGTTCTCCTCTCACCCATCTATACCAATGAGGAGCCGTCTACAAAATATTTAAAATAGCAATTTTCCTTTGTATTTTTCCTTTGTTTGTGTCTTTGTTCTCGGGTATTGCTTTCTAACATCCTTCCATCTCTCCCCTTATTATTTTGATACAAATATTTCATTGGGAGCATTTGCTATCATATCCCGATGCCTGTGTGAGTCTCCAGTACAATAAAGATTATCTGCAAGGAAGGTAGAAACTTAATACCCTTTACAGCTACATCTCAACCCTGTAGGGCTGAAAGACCAAGACATTTTAATTCAAACATCCAGCAGTAGCTGGATAAATGCTGAAATGTTGTTTGGACCAGTCCAATATTTCAATAGAGTTTCCATTTGCACTTTACATAACAAAATACTGGTTGCTTCAAACTACTTTTCCAAGGGACCTCAAACTCAGAATCAATATGCCAAAAGTCCTGGGCAACATGTTTTACATTCTTTAAAAGGAAACAATTTTATAAATAAAAGCAACTTTTAGGATTGCTCCCCAAATGCCCAATCTTCCCAACATGCTAAATTCAAATTCCAAATTTAACTGTCCATCAATGAACAATTTCCCTGAATGCCAATTTCCCTCAGAAATGTAGCCATCTCACATCTGGAATAGAGATGCACACAGTTTCATCTCAACCTAGATTACAGATGGCATTGTGGAATCTGGGTTCTCCTAATATCAATTCTATAGAAAGTTAATGTCCTTGATTGGCCAAGTCAGAGTCCAGACCTCAATTAAATTGCAAAATTGTAGCTGAACTTGAAAAGAGCTGTTCAGTCACAGTCCCCATGCAATCTGACAGAGCTTGAGCAGTTTTGTGAAGAAGAATGGGAAAAATTGCAGGCCCAGATATGCAAAGCTGATAGAGACCTGTCCACACAGATTCAATAATTGCTGTCAAAGGTGCATCTAGAAAATACTGACTTGAAGGGGGTGAATACTTATGCAAATATTTTGTGTTTTATATTTGTAATTTACTTAATCACTTTGCAGAGATCTGTTTGTATTTTGACACAAAAGAGACTCTTTCTGTTGATCAGTGTCAAAAAAGCCAAATTAAATCCATTGTGATTCAATGTTGTAAAACAATAAAACATGAAAACTTCCGGGGGGGGGGGGGGTGAATACTTTTTATAGGAACTGTATGTTTGGATGTAAACACATTATATTCAGTCTGCTTTGTCTGGTGTTGTCTAGTCAATGGATTGCTTTCTGGTAACTAATTGTTTGGAACAGTTTGCTAGGATCATCCCCGGGCATAAGTGTCCCAATATCCTTAGTAATACCTCTAAGCAGCTGTATCCTGAATAGTGTAGTGTATGTCATATTCTGGTTTTGATTTCCTGCTCCAGCTCCTGCCTCTCGGATATTAACTAGGAGTGCCGTCGGTAGCACTGGCTCTTTTTGATTGTTCATTGGCCTTGGGTCCTAGGATGCAGGCCCTTTGTGGCCATATCTGACTGCCTTATCTTCTAAATCATGCCAATCCATATCTCTGTATTCATCCTCCTTCCCTCTTTCAAATCCAAAAACACAAATTATTCCTTTCTGTGCAGCACATTGACCCTGCAGCTTTGTATCTGTTTCAAACCCTTTGTATGATCAGTAGTCTTACTTTTCCTTTTTGAAAATCGATTTCTGTGTCATATTTATAGCTGCTTTTAAATCACCGCTCTGTTTACTTAATTCTTCCATCTGGCTCTTAGTTAACTTGGCTTCTTCTTCCAATTTACTCCTTTCTATAACCAATTTCTCACACAACTTCTGAAATTGGATCACTTGCACCAGATCCCTACTTCTCTTTTGCTGCAAATCAATGACTTTTCCCTTAGTAGTCTCTACCTCATTCACGAATCTATTCTGCTCTACCTTAATTTCTTCCCAATATTCCGGCATTTCCTATTGTAATTTATCTCGCTCGTTGTCAGCTTTTTACCGACATCCTTTTAAATCCTCAATAAGGCTGACAAATTCCTTTTGGCAATTTTGAAAAATGTTTTTCCATCTTCACCACTGCTACATTCAGCATAAACCATAAGACCGTAAGATATAGGAGCAGAAGTAGGACATACAGCCCATCGACTCTGCTCTGTCATTCAATCATGGGCTGATCCAATTCTTCCAGTTATCCTAACTCCCCTGCCTTCTCCCCATACCCTTTGACGCCCTGGCTAACCAAGAACCTATCTATCTGGGCCTTAAATGTGCCCAATGACTTGGCCTCCACAGCAACTCGTGGCAACAAATTCCACAGATTTACCACACTCTGACTGAAGTAATTTCTCTGCATCTCTGTTCTAACTGGACATCCTTCAATTCTGAAGTTGTGCCCTCTTGTCGTAGACTCACCCATCATGGGAAATAACTTTGCCATATCTGATTTGTTCAAGTCTTTTAACATTTGGAATGTTTCTATGAAATCCCTCCTCATTCTCCTGAACTCCAGGGAATACAGCCCAAGAGCTGCCAGTTGTTCCACATATGGTAACCTTTCATTCCTGGAATCATTCTCGTGAATTTTCTCTGAACTCTCTCCAATGTCAGTATATCCCTTCAAAAATAAGGAAACCAAAACTGCACACAATACTCCAAGTGTAGTCTCATGAGTGCCTTGTAGAGCCTCAAAGTCACATTCCTGCTCTCATATTCTATACCTCTAGAAATGAATGCCAACATTGCATTTGCCTTCTTCACCACCAACTCAACCTGGAGGTTAACCTTTAGGGTATCCTGCACAAGGACTCCCAAGTCTCTTTGCATCTATACATTTTGAATTTTTTCTCTATCTAAATAATAATCTACCTGTTTATTTCTTCCACCAAAGTGCAACACTTTCCAACATTATATTTCATTTTCCACTTCTTTTCCCATTCTCCTAAATTATCTAAGTCTCTCTGCAGGATCTCTGTTTCCTCAACACGACCCGCTCCTCCACCTACCTTTGTATCATCGGCAAACGTAGCCACAAATCCATTAATCCCATAGTATAAATCATTGGTATACATCGTAAAAAGCAGTAGTCCCAACACCAACCCCTTTGGAACTTCACTGGTAACCGCCAGCCAGCCAGAATAGGATCCTTTTATTCCCACTCTCTGCTTTCTGCCGATCAACCAATGCTCCACACATGCTAAAGTTATTCCCTGTAATTCCATGGGTTCTTATCTTGCTAAGCAGCTTCTTGTGTGGCACTTTGTCAAAGGCCTTCTGAAAATCCAAGTACACCACATCCATTACATTTCCTTAGTATACCCTTCTTGTAATTTCCTCAAAAAATTGAAGTATGTTTATCAGGCAGGATTTCTCTTTCAGGAAACTGTGCTGGCTTTGGTCTATCTTTTCATATGTCTTCAGGTACTCCATAATCTCATCCCTAATTATCGATTCCAACTACTTTCCAACCACTGATATCAGGCTAACAGGTCTAGAGTATCCTTTTTGCTGCCTCCCACCCTTCTTAAGTAGTGGAGTAATATTTGCAATTTTCCTGTCATCCGGTACAATGCCAGAATCTATCGATTCTTGAAAGATCATTGTTAATGTCTCCACAATCTCTCCAGCTCCTTCCTTTAGAACCTGAGGGTGCATTCCATCAGGTCCAGGAGATTTATTTACCCTCAGACCATTAAGCTTCCTGAGCACCTTCACAGTCATAATTTTCACTGTATATACTTCACTTTGCTGACACTTTTGAATGCCTGGTATACTTCAAATGTCTTCCACTGTGAAGACTGATGCAAAATATGCATTCAGTTCCTTTGCCATCTCTGTGTCTCTCATTACCACATCTCCAGCGTCATTTTCTATTGGTCCTTTATTTACCCTTAACACTCTTTTACCCTTTATATACTTAAAAATGCTTCTTTGATATTAGTCGCAGCTTCCTTTCATAATCCATCTTTTCTTTCTTAATGACTTTCTTAGTTTCCTTCTGCAAGTTTTTAAAAGCTTCCCTATCCTCTACCTTGCCACCAACTTTGGCTTCATTGTATGCCCTCTCTTTTGGCTCTGACTTCACTTTTAGTATCCTTCTTCCATTCACAAATTTCTTCTTATTTGGAATATATCTGTCTTGCACTTTCCCCATTTTTCACAGAAACTTCAGCCATTGCTGCTCTGCCGTCCTTCCTGCTGGTGTCCTTTTCCAGTCAACCTTGGCCAGTTCCCCTCTCATTCCATTGTAATTTCCTTTATTCCACTGAAATACCAACACATCGGAATTTAGCTTCTCCTTCTCAAATTTCAAAGTGAACTTGATCATATTGTGATCACTGTTCCCTAGGGGTTCCATCCGCCCTGATCTGCTGGGTGAGAAGCTGACAGTGATGCAGGTGGATGTTTCCCTGGTGTCATGGATTGTTGATTACCTGACTGGCAGACCACAGTATGTGCACTTGCAACACTGTGTGTCAGACAGATTGTTCAGCAGCACTGGGGCTCCACAGGGGACTGTCTTGTCTCCCTTTCTCTTCACCATCTACACCTCGGATTTCAGCTACAACACAGGGTCTTGCCATCTTCAGAAGTTTTCTGATGACTGTGCCATAGTTGGATGCATCAGCAAAGGAAGATGAGGCTGAGTACAGGGCGACGTTGGGAAACTTTGTCACATGGTGCGAACAGAATCATCTGCAGCTTAATGTGAAAAAGACTAAGGAGCTGGTGGTGGACCTGAGGAGGGCTAAGGCACCAGTGACCCCTGTTTCCATCCAAGGGGTCAGTGTGGACATGGTGGAGGATTACAAATACCTGGGGATACGAATGAACAATAAACTGGACTGGTCAAAGAACACTGAGGCTGTCTACAAGAAGGGTCAGAGCCGTCTCTACTTTCTGAGGAGACTGAGGTCCTTCAACATCTGCCGGACGATGCTGAGGATGTTCTACGAGGCTGTGGTGGCCAGTGCTATCATGTTTGCTGTTGTGTGCTGGGGCAGCAGACACAAACAGAATTAACAAACTTATTCGTAAGGCCAGTGATGTTGTGGGAGGTGGAACTGGACTCTCTGACAGTGGTGTCTGAAAAGAGGATGCTGTCCAAGTTGCATGCCATCTTGGATAATGACTCCCATCCACTCCATAATGTACTGGTTAAGCACAAGAATACATTCAGCCAGAGACTCATTCCACCGAGATGTAACACTGTGCATTATAGGAAGTCATTCCTGCCTGTGGCCATCAAACTTTACAACTCCTCCCTCGGAGTGTCAAACACCTTGAGCCAATAGGCTAGTCCTGGACTTATTTCCACTTGGCATGATTAACTTATTATTTAATTATTTATGGTTTTTTATCGCTATATTTCTTCATTATTCTTGGTGGTGCGGCTGTAATGAAACCCAATTTCCCTTGGGATCAATAAAGTATGTCTGCCTGTCTGTCTGTCTGTCTGTCTGTCTTAACCTTAAGCTCTCTTATCACCTCCAGATCACTGCACAGCACTCAATCCAGCACAGCCAATCCCCCAGTGGGCTCAACAACAAGCTGTTCTAAAAAGCACTTCCTTAGATATTCCACAAATTCTCTCTCCTGAGGTCCAGTACTGGCATGCTTTTCCAATCCACTTTCATGTTAAAATCCCCAATGATTATTATGACATTGCCCTTCTGATACGCCTTTTCTATCTTGCGTTATAATTTGTAATCCACATCCCAGCTGCTATTTGGAGGCCTTGTATACAACTGCCGTTAGGGTTCTTTTACCCTTGCCATTTCTTAACTTAACCCTTGTAGATTCTACGCCTTCTGATCCTATGTCATCCCTTTCTAATGATTTAATATTATTTCTTATACACAGGGCCACACAACCCACTCTGCCTTCTAATCTATTTTTCCAACAATTCAATATCCTTGGACGTTCAGCTCCCAATGGCAGCCATCCTTTAGCCAAGTTCCAGAGATGGCCACAATGTCATACTTGACATTCTGTAGCTGAATTTCAAGAACGTCCTTTTTATTTCTTATGCTGTGTACATTTAAATATAACACTCCCCATATTGTGGCTATTTCCCCAATACATACTTCTGGAGCAATCCCCTCCAATCAAAACAATCCAAGTCCAATTAGGAGATTTACAAGGATAATGTCTGGATTGGGGAGCATGCATTATGAGAATAGGTTGAGTGAACTCTGCCTTTCTCCTTGGAGCGATGGAGGATGAGAGGTGACCTGATAGACGTGTAGAAGATGATGAGAGGCATTGATCGTGTGGATAGTCGGAGGCTTTTTCCCAGGGCCGAAATGGCTAGCACGAGAGGGCATAGTTTTAAGGTGTTTGGAAGTAGGTACAAAGGAGACGTCAGGAGTAAGTTTTTTACGCAGCGAGTGGTGAGTCCGTGGAATGGGCTGCTGACGACGGTGGTGGAGGTGGATACGATAGGGCGGGGGTCGGCAACCCGCGGCTCCGGAGCCACATGTGGCTCTTTTACGTCTGTGCTGCGGCTCCCTGTTGCTTTGGGAAATAATTAGTTGTGGCAACCCTTTTCCTGGCACATCCGAACCGACTCACAATAAGATAGCCTACGGGGGTTTGCGAGCACAGAGCTTTGGAGCCTCTGCGCCATGGGGGGGGGGGTGCAGGTTGAGGGAGGCTTAAAAGTGAGGCTGAAGATTTCGAATAAAGTTTTTTTCCTTCGACTGCAGTTACTGACTCCGTGTCGTAATTTTAGCGCTGCGTGTAGCACACCGCTACATGGTCAGTATTTAATTAATATGTATTTTATGTTAGTTTGTTAGTTTTTGAAATGTAAATCTAAATTTGAAGATTATGGTGATCTTGTACAATCTAAATAAGACGTTGTGGCGACCCATTTGCTGACACATCCGAACCGGCTCACAATTAGCCAGCGTTCAGGCTAAGGGAGATAGCCTACGGGGGTTTGTGAGTACGTGTCTTTTGCAGCATCCACGCCCATGGGGGGCGGGTTGAGGGAGGCTTAAAAGCAAGGCTGTTTAGTTCGAATAAAGCTATCTTTGACTGCAGTTTACTGACTGCGTGTAGCAACCGCTACAACGTGTTTTTATCGCTGGCTGTCCAGAGGGGAGGTGCTGAAACGCTTTGTCGCGCGTCTGGAAGAAGTGAAAACTTTCCTGGGCAGCAAAGGGCTCAACTTTCCTGAGCTGGAACAGCCAGAGTGGCTGGAAAAGCTACACTTCATGGTAGACATGACAGCGCACCTGAACACGCTGAACACAGCTCTTCAACGGGGTAAGGACGTACAGCCCTGCACATGTTGGAGGATGTTTTGCATTCGAGCGCAAGTTGACGTTGCTTGCCAGAGATTTACAGAAAGGCACATTGTCTCACTTCCCCAATTTGAGAGAGTTCAAACAATGTCACGACATGATAAATTCGGAGTATTTACATTCTGCAATCATCGCAATGCAAACATCGTTTGGGAAACGCTTCTGTGAGTTCAGAGAGGAAAAAAACACATTATCCTTCCCGGTCACTCCCCTAAGCATCGATCCATCCCTACTGAATACGACTGCATTGTCAGGTGTGAGTCAACCTGAACAAGGATGATAAATATTTTAATTGCGTATTATTTTACGTATATTCATATGTTTTCATTGTTCAGTGAAATAGTCCTTTTATTTTTCAGGTTGACAGCTGGCTGACGTTATTTTTGGTTTGCTGCTGGCGGCAAATTTAAGTTTGGCGTTTTTCATAAATACAAGAAGGACTCAAATAGACTTTGAGTATTTTACTTAAAAGTAACCTTCAACCCAACGTCTTTTTTTCGGAGTTCAAAATGTTTTTGTTGCATGCAGAAATGTAATTTCGTTTTCTCTGCAGGAGTTCATCAATTTCATAAATGCAACACATTATAGTTTATTTATACATAGCATAAAGGCAAAACAAAACGTTGTATGCAGTGTTATTTCATTTTAAATGTCAAACGGGTTTTGCGGCTCCCAGTGTTTTCTTTTCTGTGGGAAACGGGTCCAAGTGGCTCTTTCAGTGGTAAAGGTTGCTGACCCCTGCGATAGGGTCTTTTAAGAGACTCCTGGACAGGTACATGGAGCTCAGACAAATTGAGGGCTATGGGTAACACTAGGTAATTTCTAAGGTAGGGACATGTTCGGCACAGCTTGTGCTGTAGGTTTTCTATGTTTCTGAGTCCCCCAGCTATTCAGAATTCCCTGATTTCTTCATCCTAACTACTAACTAACTACCCTGACCCCAGATCTCTCTATTTCTCACCCACATGGTCTGACTCCGGTTTCCCGCTGATGGAGAGATTTATTCTTTAGCTCACCCAGGGATGCCAATACTGTAACAAGAACCACCCCTTGTAATAATGATCAGGGAGGCAGGGAGAGGGAATCTGTATTTATTGACAAGTACCTTTATTATTTCAACAGAAGAGCACGAGAACTTACACGGCCAAATACCTGTGTGCACATCTACTAAGTTTTCTTCACATTCCATGAACAAAGAACA
The DNA here is from genome assembly GCF_030144855.1 of Hypanus sabinus. Classification (NCBI taxonomy): domain Eukaryota; kingdom Metazoa; phylum Chordata; class Chondrichthyes; order Myliobatiformes; family Dasyatidae; genus Hypanus; species Hypanus sabinus. The sequence continues at coordinate 140,514,203 of NC_082712.1, read as the reverse complement.
GAAAATATAATATCAGTTAAAAAGGAGTTCCTGCTGCTGGCCGCATGTTCCTCGTCATCCTGTTTCGATATCCCTGGCCCACCTCACATCCATGATATTGGGTCTCCTACAGAGTTGCCACTGTCAGTACACTTAAAGCTTCTCTTTTTACAGTATATTCATTCCTTACCGATTCAAATATTGCATTCCAGTGTCATTGGCTGTAGGTCATGTGTCTGACCTTTAACACCTTTTCATTGGCTCTGCTCCAGGCCAGCATCTATTTATCACCTTCGGTCCATGAAGAGACAATTGGTAATTTATGGTTCTTTGTTCTCAATCAGCAACCAGCATGAATCATGCAGAACAAATACAGACTCCAACAGTCAAAAACCTGCATGTTACATCCAACCAAAGACCACCTCACAAATAACTTCTTATTTGGAAATGATCAGCACATTACCTGAGGCATCACTGTGTCAAATTTAACACACTGATCAAGCCAAGTGACTTTAACTCATTGCTCTGGAGAACACACTGTCTTCACAAAATGGCAGCCTCCATCTCCTCCCTCATAGCACGAACAAAGGTAATTAGTCTGTCTGCGTCCACTATTCTTGATTCATTTGAATTCACTGATTTATAAACTGTAGATTTTTCTGGCCAATAGCAGCACCATCTCCTCCATGATCTCCATCAGCATGGCTGCACCACAAGGCATTGTACATAGCCCCCTGCTCTACTTGCTTTACACTTATAACTGTGTGGCTCAGCACAGAGTCAATACCATATTCAAGTGTGCAGACAATACCACTGTCAGAGCTCAAATCAAAGACGGCGAAGAATCAGCATTTAGGTGGTAGATTGAAAATATAGCTGAATGGTGCATTAACAACAATCCCCTACTCCATGTCAGCACCAGCAAGGAGTTGACTACTGATTTCAGGTGGAGGAAACCAGCGGTCCATGAGCCAGTCCTTATCAGAGCTGGAAAGGAACAGGAACTTTAAATTCCTCCTTGTTATTATTTCGGAGGACCTCTCCAGGGCCCAGCAGGCAAGTGTCATTACAAAGAAAGTACAGCAGCACTTCTACTTCTTTAGGAGTTTGCAAAGATTTGGCATGACATCTAAAACTTTGACAAACTTTTATAGATGTGTGGTGGAGAGTATATTGCTTGGTTACCACCAATGCCCTTGAATGGTAAATCCTGCAAAAAGTAATGGATAGAGCCTAGTCCATCATGGGTAAGCCACCATTGAGCACATCTACATGAAAAGCTTTCACTGGAAGGCAGCATCCATCATCAGCAATGCCCACCACTCAGGAAATGCTGACTTCTCACTGCTGCCGTCAGGAAGAAAGTACAGGAACCTCACAACTCACACCACCAGTTTCAGGAACAGTTATTACCTTTCTACCATCAGGCTCTCGAACCAAAGGGGATACCCTCACTCAACTTCACTTGCTCCATTATAGAAATGTTCCCACAACCTATGGACTCAGTTTCAAGGCATCTTCATCTAATGCTCTTGATATTTATTGCTTATTTATTTATGATTACTGTAATTTTTTGTCTTTTGCATATTGGTTGAATGCCCAAGTTAGTGCAGTCTTTCATTGATTCTGTTATGGTATTATTTTATAAATTTATTGAATATGCCCACAAGACAATGAATTTCAGGGTTGTATATAGTGACATATATGTTTTTGATTATAAATTTACTTTGAACTTTGAACCTGCTAAAGAAACAGCAGCATGTATACTTATAAAGAAAGATCAGGCCACTATGTGTGGAAATTGACCCAACATAAAGTGTCTGAAGGGAAAGAGATATATGAGAAAGCATGGCAATATAGTTGTGTTGTTTCTCGATTATTGATCTTAATTTCTCTGGATCCAAGGGATATCTGTTTAAATCCAATCACAGAAATTTATTAGTTTCAATTGTTCCAAAGCAGTACCACACTGAGATTTTCAATAATTGTGCAAAACAAAAAGCTTGGGAACCACAATTTAGAAAAAAGGAAGATAAAGGAAGAACAGGGATATTGCCACAAGTTACCAATACTTATAACAAGGTAATGAAAATATATGGGTGTAATTAACCATGACATGGTAAGATTGTATTCAAAATTAAAATGATTTTTTATCATACACGTCTGAAAACAGAGTTCAGTTTTCTTCTGATTCATCTCGAGTGACCAAGTTGGCAATGGCAGAGAATACTTAACAAATATTTTGATGAAATTGTATTATGTAACTCTTAACTAAAAGAACTAAGAAATTAGTAATTCAAGTAATATTGTTTAACTCTTAACTGCAGCTGTAATTTTACTTCTAACTACAGTTACAAGTCTAGTCTAGTTCAACTAAAAGAACAAAACTCAGAATTCTCTATTTGATTTGTCACTAATAAATAAAGCTCAAGTGTGCAATTCATGGTAAAACTTACTAGCCTTTAATAATTAGCAGTACTCCTCATAACTTCTTAACCACTCAGTCTTTAGTCATCAGGTAGCCCCAACACTTCAACAAGACATGAATTGGCATTAAGGTCACCAGGTATGGGTTGTGATCCAGCCCATGGAGAAGCTCAAAAACACCCCTGAATCAACTTCACTGTTTAGGGTATACTTGATCTCCCCTATAAATGAATAATAACTTCATACAAGGCAAGACCTTGGATGCACAATTTATTGGAAATTACCATGATTTCTAGTAATTACCTCAGAGGCTCACCTACATACTCAAAGTCTAAGACGAAACTTGGGTCACCCATTTTGACAACATATTTAGCACTGTTATATGAGTTACAGCAGGGAAGTCACTAGTTCTGTTTCATCCCACCACAATAGGTAGAAACTGGCATTGTCATTAGATCAGACTCTTGACTTTCTGAGTTTTATATCTCTGTGAAGTAGTCAATCAAGCCACTTAACTACATCAAATATTTAAAAAGTATGGACCATTCAACTACAACCTGAACATCAAATTGTAAAATTTAGTGGGTCGTAAATTTAGTCGGCTTCATCTTGGGTACTTGGGTACATCTTGGGTACTCAGGACATCTTCAAGGAGTGATGTCTCAGAAAGGCAGCGTCCATTATTAAGGACCCTTAGCACCCAGGGAATGCCCTTTTCTCATTGTTACCATCATTAGGAAGTATGGAAGCCTGACTGCACACACTCAGTGATTCAGGACCAGCTTCTTCCCCTTTGCCATCCAATTCCTAAATGGACACTGAGCCCATGAACACTACCTCACTTTTTAAATACATATTATTTCTGATTTTGCATGATTTTTAAATTTTTCAATACTGTATGCATATACTGTAATCTCCTTATTTATTCATTTATTTTTACTTTTTTCTTCTATATTATGTGTTGCATTGAACTGCTGCTGCTAAGTTAACAAATTTCAGGACACATGCTGGTGATAATAAAAACTGCAGAACTCAGCAGGCCAGACAGCATCTATAGGAGGAGGTAGGCCTCCTCTACCATCAAGATAAGGCCACACGCAGGTTGATGGAGCAATACCTTATCTCCCACCTAGGTAGCCTCCTTCCTGCCGGCATGAACATTCAACTCACAGACCTCCGTTGATACCCCTGCCCCCCCTTATCCCATCCCTATCTATAATTTTAGTCTGGTTCTCTTTCTCTCTCTTTCCCCCCCCCCTCACTATAATCTCCCCCCAGCCCTACCTTTCTTTCTCTTTTATTTCCCATAATTCTCCACCTTCCCCCTAGCCCATTTCCCTTCAGCCTATCACTTCCCAGCTCTCTACTTCATCCCTCCCCCCACTTCTTATCCCCTCTCCACCATCCCATGTTACTTCACTCCTGATAAAGTGTTTCGGCCCGAAATGTCATCAATACCTCCTCCCATAGATGCTGTCTGGCCTGCTGAGTTCTGCCAGCATTTTGTGTTTTTATTTATTTCCAGCATCTGCAGATTCACTTGTGTTGCCTGGTGATAATAAACCTGATTCTGATTCTGAATACAACAGATTTGCATCTATATCAATTCACCTCTTTCTTTTTATCACTTAGGGCCAGCTGCTATCACACAGATTAATTCAGCAATAAATTAACATACCTACTGAATGCTCAGTCAGCTATACCGTATCACCTAACCTCATTAATCTCCAACTGAAGTTCCAAGTCTGATTCATCCAGAACTTCAGCTAAACTGTTGCACAATGTTTGCAAATAAGCATGAACGTGGCAATATGCAGTCATAGAACATGTGTTTATGTTTCTTGACATAAACACGTGTTCTATGACTGTAGGTCTTGAGGCATCATCTCCATCCCATATGGGAAACAGGTAGAGAGAAGTTCTATGTTTCTCTCCAGTGACATGCCTTTTTGACTTGGATGTAGATTGCTGTTCTTTTCTCAGAACTCTATAAAAGTTTTGATGTTCCTTATCTGTCAGCATCATGGGAGTATCATTTGAATTGCTTCTGGGCAAGAGATAATTCTAGCAATACAGTAGTTCTTCCTGAGCACTGGAGATAGGCAATAAATATCAGTCTGGTCAACAATACTCTTGTACTGAAAAAACATTCAGAAAATGACAATGCTTTTGCCAAGGAATAGAAGTATTAAAATAACTTGTATTGAACAACCAAGCTGACCTATAGCACATCATTTTCTCTTACAATATTTTTATTAGTTTCTGCATAGAGGAATACAGAGTACAAGTATATATTATAAGTCAAAAGAAAAAAGTGAAATAATACCAAATACATTGTATTAAAATAGTTACAATCACAATACCCTGATTTCATAAAAATTAAAATAAATCATAATATTGAAATATAATAATTTTATTATACAGAAAAAAATCAAAACACACTACCAAAGTCAGAGCTGTTAGGAAAAGCAAGAAAAAAGGGAAAAATCCTTATCATACAATAAAATATATTATCAGCTGCCATCTGTACTTTTACAACCAATCAAAGGTTTTGAAAATAACTCAAAAATGGTCTCTATGATATATAAAAGTCTTGGCTATATTCAAAAGCTGAACATCGGATCTTCACTAAATTTAAGCATGACATAACATCCTGTAACCATTGAGCATGAGTAGGCGGAACAGCATCCTTCCATTTAAACAAGAGCGCCCTCCAAGCTATAAGAGAAGTAAAAGCCAAAATATGCAAATCTCCAAAATAAAGTCTTTTCCTCCAACAATACCAAATAATGCGGTCAAAGGGTTAGGCTTAAAATTTACCTTGAAAAGTACCCAGAAAGTTTGGAATACTTCCTTCCAGTATCTTTCAAGGCTCGGACATGTCCAAAACATGTTCTATGTTCTATGTGAATTAATGAAGCTTCTCTATTATTACACTTTTCCCAGAAAGGAGACCTATCGGAATAAAAACGAGATAGCTTATCTTTAAACATGTGAGCCCTATGAACCACTTTAAATTGTAACAGGGAATGACAGGCTCTTAGCATAAATTGGTTAGCATATCATTTTAAAACACTTCCATTTCATTAAAGTGGTGGTAACAGCGAAATTATCTCATCAAAGGTATGGCAACAAGTACTTGTGGATGTTTTGATGTTGAGAGTTTATTCTATTTCATCCCCAGAAGGAGTAAATTTGACCAGAGCTTTCAGTTTCTGCATGTGCAACTAAGCACAGAAGTCTACAAGTTGCTCCTGAGATTCTCCATTGGCCATCCTGTTGTAGACCTCACTGACGGATTTGATACTGAAAGATAAACAGAACAGTGTGAACTTGGGTTTGCTTGTATATAAGTTCTGTATTAAACTTGACTGACAACTTTAGAAACTAAGTTTTTAATAAGTGATAAATAATTTCAAACAATCTGGGTGTTGCTCAAAAATAAGTTTGTAAGTGTGGAATCTCATTCCTTCAGTGGAACATTAGTGTTACATATTTCTAAATAATTTTTTTTTGTATCTTCTGTTTTTCTCTTGCAGCTTCTTGCTCAATCCCACTTATATTGTCCAATTAGAATTCTGCTTCTTGAGGGCGATTTAAACATAATATCTTGTTTTCATTTTGTATTTCTTATTCAGAGTCTGTATGTCTCAATGAGGATACTTCATTCAGATTGCTTGAAGAAATTCAGTGTTGTTTTCCCTATTCCAAGGTGTCACAGATTCCTGCAGAGAGTGAGATGAAAAAAGAGCTGGCACCCCAGTGGAAGTTCTCACTCTTAAGCATTGTGTAAGAATAGTTGTAAATTGTTCCTGTTTGCTGCCATTCCATTACTGTAGAGAGAAAAAAATGTTTGGTGTTTTACATGATATGTGAGATAATAGTATGTTTTAACAAGGGGATTAATATACACAATATATAGGACATTGCTCTATTGCTAAAGTGGAATCCATTTTAAAAACATAAAACATAGACCATATAAGAATACAGAACCATATGGGACCTTCAGCCCGCAATGTTGTGTTGACCATTTAACCTGCTCCAAAATCAATCTAATCTTTCCCTTCCACATAGCCCTCCATCTTTTTGTTCATCCGTGTGTTTACCTGAGTTTCTTAAATGTGCTTAATGTATCAGTCCCTACCACCACCCCTAGCAGTGTGTTCCAGCCACCCTTCACTCCATGTGCAAAAAACATACCTCTTACATTTCCCCTAAACATTCCTCCATTCACCTCAAATCAATAATCTCTGATATTGCCCATTAGGCCTTACGTGAAAGGTGCTGGCTAACCACTCTGTCTGTGGCTCTCATAATCTTATATGCTTGTATCAAGTCACTTCTGATCCTCCTTTGCTCCAAAAATAAAAGCCCTAGCTTGCTCAGCCTTTCTTCATATGGCATGCTCTCTAGTCCAGGCATATCTTCTCTACACCATCTCTAAAACTTACAGGTTTGATCTTCAAAAGTATATCACTTCTCACTTTTCTGGACTGTCACATCTCCACCCATCTCTGCATCAAATCAATGTACTATTGTAACTTACGACAACATTCTACACTATCCACTGCACCACGAACCTTCAGTCCACCTGCAAACTTGCTACCCCACCCTTCTACTTCCTCATCAATTCAAATATAAAACTACAAGAGCTGGAATCCCAAAATAGATCTCTGCAAAACCCCATGAGTCATAGACCTTCAGGCAGAATACATTCAATGTACTACCAGCCTCTGCCATCTGTAGGCACGCACATTCTGAATCTATGCAGCCAAGTTTCCATGAATCCCCTGCCTCATGAAATTTTAGAGGAGCTTTGCACCTTCTAAAGTGGGCTGTTTCTCTATAGACTTCCTTGCTCTTTGATGTTAATTTTGGATGAAATTCTGGAATCCTGGGCAATGACATGAATGATATCCCACAGAGGAAGAAGTTCTCAACTAGCAGGGGTAGTTAACTGTAGCTGACAATGGAAGTTAAGGACTGCATAAAAGCCAAGGAAAGAACATATAAAGTAATAAAACTGAGAGGGAAGTTGGATGATTGGGAGACTTTTAAAATCCAACAAAACAAAACTAAAAAAGCTATAAGTGGGGAAAAGATGAAATATGAGGGCATACTAGCCAATAATATAAAGCAGGATACAAATGTATTTTTCAGTTATATTATGAGTAAAAGGGAAGTGAGAATTGATATTGGACCACTGGAAAATGATGTTGATGTGGTAGTGATGGGGGGACAAAGAAATGGCAGATGAACCTAATGGGCACTTTGCATCTGTCTTTACTGTGGAAGACACTAGCAGTGTGCCAGAGGTCTGTGAGTGTAAGAGAGCAGGAGTGAGTGCCATTTCTCTTACAAAGGAAAAAGTGCTAGGCAAGCTCAAAGGTCTTAAGGTGGATAAGTCACCTGGACCAGATGGACTACATCCCAGAGTCCTGAGAGAGGTTGCTGAAGAGACAACAGGTGCATTGGTCATGATCTTTTAAGAATCACTTGATTCTGCCATGGTCGTGGAGAACTGGAAGATTGCAAATGTCATTCCACTCTTTAAGAAGGAAGGCAAAAGAAATTATAGGCTCGTTGGACTAACCTCAATGGTTGGGAAGGTGTTGGAGTCCATTATTAAAGATGTTTCAGGGTATTTGGAGACTTGTGTTAAATGTCAAAGTCAGCACAGTTTCTGTAAAGAAAAACCTTGCCTGACAAATCTATTAGAGTTCATCAAAGAAATAACAAGCAGGGTGGACAAGGGAGAGGCAATTGACGTCATTTTCTTGGATTTTCAGAAGGCATTTAATAAGGTGCCATACCTGAGGCTGCTTAACAAGATAAAATCCTATGGCATTACAGGAAAGATACTGGCATAGTTAGAGGAATGGCTGACAGGCAGGAAGCAGTGAGGGACCTTTTCTGGTTAGCTGCCAGTGACTAGTGGTGTTCTCAGGGGTCAGTATTGGAACCACTACTTTTCACATTGTTTATCAATGATTTGGATAATGGAATTGATGGCTTTGTGTCAAAGTTTGCAGATGATACGAAGATAGGTGGAGGGGTAGGTAGTGCTGAGGGAGCAATGTGATTTCCTCAGATTAGTTGGAAGAATAAGCAAAAAGGTGGCAGAGGGAATACAGTGTTGAGAAGTGTATGATAATGCACTTGATAAAAGGAACAACAGTGCGGACTATTATCTAAATGGGGAGAAGGTTCAAACATCAGAGGTGCAGAGGGACTTTGGAGTCCTCGTGCAAGACTTCTAGAAGATTAATTTACAGATTGAGTCTGTGGTAAAGAAGAAAAATACAATGTTGGCATTTATTTCAGGGGAAATAGAATAGAAAAACAAAGAGATAATGCTAAGTCTTTATAAGACACCAGTAGGGCTACACTGCACATAAAAAAGCTAAGTTTCAAAGTTCAAAGTTCAAAATAAATTTATTATCAAAGTAAATATATGTCACCATATACAACCCTGATATTCATTTTCTTGCAGGCATACACAGTAAATCTAAGAAACACAACAGAATCAATGAAAGACTGCACTCAACAGGACAGAGAAATAACCAATTTGCAAAAGACCGTAAACTGCGCAAATACAAAAGAAAGTATTGAGAACATGAGATGAAGAGTCCTTGAAAGTGAGTCCACAGGTTGTAGGAACAGTTAAGTGACGGGGTGAGTGAAGTTGAGTGATGTTATCCCCTCTGGTTGAAGAGCCTGATGATTGGGGGAAATAATGGATAACTGTACCTCAACTTAGTTTGCTTGTGTCCTGAAGCTCCTGTACCTTCTTCCTGATGGCAACAGTGAGATTCAAGCATGGCGAGGATGGTGGGGAACCTTGATGATAGGTGCTGTTTTCCTGCAACAGCATTCTATATAGATGTGCTCAATAGTGGAGAGGTCTTTACCCATGATGTATTGGTCTGTATTCATTACTTTTCACAGGCCTTTCCATTCAAGGGCATTGGTAATTCTATACCAGGCTCTGATGCAATCAGTCAATATACTTTCCTGTACACATCTATAGAAGTTTGTCAAAGTTGGATATCATGCCAAATCTTTGTAACTTTCTAAGGAAGTAGAGGTGCTGTTGTGTTTTCTATGCAATGGCACTTATGTGTTGGATCCAGTTCAGATCCTCTGAAATGACAACACTGAGGAATTTAAAGGTACTCACCCTCTCCACCTCAGGTCCTTCAATGACGGCTGCCTCATGGAGCTCTGGTTTTCTCCTCCGGAAGTCAATAATCAGCTCCTTGGTCTTGTTGACAAGGAGTGAGAATTTGTTGTTGTGCAACCACTCCGACAGATTTTCAATCTCCTTCCTATATGATGATTCATCACCACCTTTGACTTGGCCAGTGACAGTGGTTCGTCATCTAGCATTGGGGCTGTGCTTAACCTCATAGTCATAAATATAAAGCAAGTAGAGCAGGGGCCTAAGCACACTGCCTTGAGGTGAAGTTGTGCTGATGGAGCTTGTGGAGGAGATGTTTTTGACAGTACAAACTGTCTGTGGTCTGCAAGTGAGGAAATAGAGGATCCAGTTGCACATGAACAACATCCTAATTAATGCATCTTTGCTGTTCGGGTGTTTCAGGGTTGAGTGAAGAGCCAGTGAAATGGCATCTGCTGTGCACCTGTTATACTGGCAGGCAAATTGGATTGGATCCAAGTTGCTTCTCAGGCAGGAGTTGATATGTTTCATCACCAACCTCTCAAAGCACTTCATCACTGTAGCTGCTACTGAACAATAGTTATTGAGGCAGGTTATCATGTTCTTCTAAGGCACCAGCATAAACGAAGCTTGCCTCAGACTCAGACAAAGCAAAAGGTTAAAGATAGCAGTGAATCTTCCAGCCAGTTTATCAGCACAGGTCTTTAGTACTTGGCCAGGTACCCCATCTGGGCTGGATACTTTCTGAAGGTGCATCCGCCTGAAGGATGATCTCATGTCAGCCTCAGACACTGATACCACAGGACCAATGGGGGCTGTGGGAGTTTGTAAAGATTCCTCCATGTTTTGATGGTTAAAGCAAGAATAGAAGGCATTGAGCTCATCTGGAAATGAAGCCTTGTTGTCTCTTATTTCACTTGACTTCAAGTTGTAATAGCATTCAAGCCCTGCCACAGCTGTTGAGAATCCTAAACATGTAGTCTGGAATTGCTGCTTTGCATGTGAGATGGCTTTCTGGAGATTGTACTTGAACCTTTTGTACCTCACTTTGTCACCAGACCTGAATGTCACTGATCTGGTCCTCAGGAGATTGTGTATCACATGGCTCATCTAGAGCTTCTGGTTTGGATGACTCTGAATGATATTTTGAGGCCACACTCGTCTACTACTGTTTTTACGAAGTCTGTGTCAATAGTGGTGTATTCATTCAGATCCTCCGATGAGCCCTTGAACTGGGCCTGGTCCACTGACCTGAAGCAATCCTGTAACAGCTCCTTTGCATCCTGCGACCACCTCTTTGTTGTCCTTATCTCTGGAGCCTTTCTCTTTAGACTCAGATTGTATGCAGGTAGGAGGAAGACAGCCAAGTGAGCAAATTTCCCAAAATGCGCTCTAAGCATTCCTGATCATAATATAACAAGTGGTTGAGTGTGTTGGGACCCCTAGTGTTGTAGGTTATATGTTGATGTTAATTTGGCAGGGATTTCTTCAAACAAGCCTGATCGACATCCCCAGCATTGATCTGAATGGCGTTGGGGTAGGCTGTTTCTTGTTTGTCGATGGCAGCACTCAATACCTCGAGAGACTGATTAACGTCAGCTTTTGGCAGTATGTAAATTGTGCTCAGGATCATGGTGGAGAACTCTCTTGGTAATAAGGATGGTGGGCATTATTCATGAGATACTCCAGGCTGGGGAACAAGAATGCAACAAGACCCCTAGCATCTGTGCACCACGAAGAGTTTATCATGAAATACGTGAAAGGGGAAGTTAAGTCACTTTTTCCAATTACTTCAGTTCACTAAAATGCTTTGCACTTTTTAAACTTTCTTTAAAGTTATTTAGTTATATATATTTTAATTGTTAACTCATTTTTGATAGTTGGAAATCTTCAGATTGAACAGTCACCCATGTTGGGCCAAGGTTGTGCAGGTTATCAATGGTGTTTGTGGTGCAGTTCCTTCAGTGCTTTTTTGGAGACCCTACCTTGCGAAAGCTACTCCACTGAAATCCAGTCTGCTTCAGTCCAGCAAGGAAGGCACTCCTTTTCTGTGCCACCTGACATGAGCAGAGGGCTCTGTTAGCAGTATCTGACACCTTACTTAACTTTAGAAATACTAAAATTAAAAGATTACTTCATTAATCTTTGCCTTTTTATGGAAACTTTGCTTTAAAATATGACGTCAAAATTGCATTTGTATTTGCTAAATACAAGAATTTTAGTTCATGAATCAAGTTAGGCGAATTATAACATTTAACTATAAGTGAAAAGAAGAGAAGTTAAGTCTTTAGACCTAAGGTATTAGAAATGATGACATTAACTGGAGTCAGTTTAAGATATTTAAATATCCAGAGACATTGTAAGTAAATAAGTAAGACCGTGTTAAAAATGATGAAATGATGAATATTATAAAACAATGTTCAGGAACCAATTTCAATTTTTAGTGACACCAAAACAAGATTCATGCTGGCTTCACATAAATAATATTGATAACAACATTTTTTATTTTGCAGCTGATATTACCGTAGTGGACAATATCTCAAATAACAATGAGTCAGAGTACAGGAAAGACATAGACAGCTTAGTAACATGGTGTCATGACAACAGCCATTTCCTCAAGGTCAGCAGAAGAGCTGGTCACCGACTTCAGGAAGGACAGGGTTGTGACTTTCAAGTTCTTAGTAGTGAACAGCATTAATAGCCTGTTCTGGTTCAACCACATAGAAAGCTCACCAACCTTCTATTTCCTCAGTAGCCCAAGAAAATTTGGCATGTCCCTGTCAACCTTTATCTATTTTTGTCAATGCAACAAAGAAAGTATTCTATCTGGGTGCATAATCATAATGACCTGATACAGCATTTGCTTTGTCTGTGACTGCAGGAAACTGCAGAGAGTTGTGGATAAAGCTCAGCACATCATGGAAACCAAATGCCCCTCTATCGTTTCTGTCTATACTTCCATTGTCTCAGCAAAGCAGCTAGCATAACGAATAACCCTACCATGGAAATTCTCTCTTCTCCGCATTTCCACTGGGCAGAAGATACAATAGCCAGAAAGAAATGCCACCTGGCTCAAGGACAGCTATTACCCCACTGTCAGAAGATTATTTCCTAGTATGATTACATGGACTCTTGTCTCTCGAAGTGATTCTTGCACCCTACTATTTGCCTGCACTGAACTTTCTCTGCAGATGTTACACCTTTTACTGCCTTGTTAATGTTTTAATTTGTTCTACCACAATATATTGTATAATGACTTGATCTATATGAACAGCATGCAAGGCAAGCTTTTCAGTGTATTTTGGTAAATGCGACAATAATAAATAGCTCCCAATTTAAGAAGCACAGACAAAATGGTGGAGGAACTCAGCAGGCCAGGCAGCATCTTTGGAAAAGAGTAAACAGTCAATGTTTAGGGCTAAAATCTTTTGCCTGAACTTTTTTCCATAGATGCTGCCTGGCCTGCAGAGTTCCTCCAGCATTTTATGTGCGTTGCTTGGATTTACAGTATCTACAGGTTTTCTCTTGTTTCCAATTTAAGAAGGTAAGTTTTCTCAAGTGCTAGAAATATTGATTACTTTTAGTCAATTCTAAAACCTGTAATAAACTTTGTGCTGGTACAGAGTATAATAATGATATTGATTAAAATCTAACAAGAAAATTATTTCAGGCAATTCTTACTCATGAATCTTTATTATCCTTTTGTAATAAAATTGGGAAATATAAATCTCCGAATAATTTTGCTATTGTATGGATGGATGCTCTGTCTACAAATCTGTCAAGACCAGAAGGTATTTGAAATGAACTCCATTAACAAATACTCAGGTGTATGATAACTTACACACTGAGATTAGTTAAAGCTAGCTACACTGGACTTTCTTATTATTCGATAGTACTTCACACTGTGGTTCCTTACAATTTCTGCAGTGTAGAAGTCAATGTAACAATAACACTTCTTAATATATCAATTGCTTGAATGCAGCAGCATGATCTGCAGTCCTTCTCAGGGGTGTTACTGAAGAGAATTTGACCTCACTCCATATAAGGGCAGAGAAGAAGGTGGACGAAAGCTTTGTCAAAATGAATTTTTGAGGATTGCTTTAAAAATGAAAGCACAAAAAGGTAAGGAGCTTTAGTGAAAGAACTATGTCGCCTTGAACACTAGCAGCTGAGATTTGGGGATGATTAAGTGACTAGAAATGGAGAACACAAGTATTTCACTGTTGTAAATGGAGGATGTGGGGAAAGATAAGACTATGAAGAGATTTGAAGGAAAGGCAATCCAAAAACCTAGAAAACAAAATTCACCTTTTTTTTGGAGGTTGTCAAATGAGTAATGTGTTTTGTCCGAGTTGAGTATTATCAACTTTTAACTGAATATGCAGTATTTTGATGTGCTTATTTGAACTTTTCTGTTTCCCATTGCTATTCTATATCATGATTTGTCATTATTGATGCCAGAACCAGAATCAGAATTCAGGTTTATTATCACTGACATCCAGTGAAAATGGCTGTTCTGTGGTAATCATACAGAACAGTGTATAAAAATTTATTGCAATTTGCAATAAGAAATATATATATATATAAATAAATCATGCAAAAAGAGAGGTAATATTCATGGTTTTATAGACTGTTTAGGAAAATGTTGGCAGAGGGGATGAATCTTTTCCTAAAATGCTAAGTGTGCAACTTCAGGATCTTGTACCTACTCTCTGACAACAGTAACGAGAAGGAGGAATGTCGTAGATGATGAGGATCCCCAATGACAAATGCTGCCATCTTGATGTACTGGTTTTTGAAGATGTCATTGATGGTTGCTAGTGTCAATGATGGAGCTGGCTAACTCTACAACCCTCTGCTTGTTTTGATCCCTTACGTTGGACTCTCCATACCAGGCAGTGTTGTAACCAGTCAGAAGGCTCTCTATGGTGCACCTGTAGAAATTTGCTGGAGCTTTAGGTGACAGACCAATTCTCCTCAAACCCTTAATGAAGTATAGCCATTGGGGTGCCTTCTTCATGATTGCATCAATATGTTGGGCCCAGGAGAGATCTCCTGAGATGTTATTGCCCATTAACTTGAAGCTGCTCGCCCTTTCCACTGTTGACCCCTTGGTAAGGACAGGGTGTGTTCTCCTGAATTCCCCTTCTTGACATCCAAATTCAACTTTGGCAATTTATATTTTCAGCCTTTCAAAATCTGCCTTCTTTTATTTTCTGTGCTTTATGCTTGTCCCTATTGTTAACAAAATAATAATATTAACTATAATATATCACCCAAATGTTCCTCAGCTTTGACTCCTGTTACTTTCATTCATGGTTACAAGACTCAAAAGCAAATCTTTTGTTTCTGTGCTTCCAGTTCAATAGCTTAAGATACTCTGTACATAATGCAGCAACCCCACTCACACTTCAACTCCTTTTCAGGGAAGCTGACATCCCCATGATGCATAGAGGGAAGGGAAATGGGCAGCCAGTAGTGAGTTCCCCTGTAGCCTATCCCCTCAATAATAAGTATTCCATTTTGGATACTATTGAGGGGGTTGACCAACCAGGGGGGCAGCTGCAGTGTTTGCATCTCTGGAACCAAGTCTGGTGCTGTGACTCAGAAGAGATGAGAAGACAGCAGTTGTGAAGAAGGATTCCATAGTTAGAGGAGTAGACACGAAGGTCTGTGGATATAATATGGACACCTGGGTGGTATGTTGCCTCCAGGATGTCTTGGATCATGTCCACAACACTACAAGGGGAGGGTGATCAGCCAGAAGCCTTGGTACATCTTGGCATCAATGACATAGGTAAGAAAAGTAAGGAGGTCCTGAAGAGAGAATTCAGGGAGCTAAGAAGAAAACTGAAAAGCAGGACCTCCAGGATACCAACCTCTAGATTGCTGCTTGTGCCACAAGCCGGTGCAGATGAGAATAGGATGATTTGTCAGATGAATGCATGGCTGATGCAGGGTTTCAGAATCATTGGAACTTACTCTGGGGAAGATTTGACCGGTTCAAAAGGGATGAGCTACACCTGAACCTGAGGACTACCAATATCCTTGGCACTGTTGTCAAAAAATGTGAAATAATATCCTTAGAAAGAGGTGACACAGGATGAAAGATGAGGAATCTTTGTGGGTCGAGTTAAGAAACTGAAAGTGTTAAAGGGCCCTGATGAGAGTTATATATAGGCCTCCTGGGAGATAGAAAAGCCATGTCAAAAGAGCAATGTTAAGATTGTCATTGGGTTTTCAACATGCAGGTAGATTGGGAAGATCATTTGGTACTGGATCTCAAGAGAGATATTTTGTAGAGTGCCTACGAGAAGGCTCTTTAGAGCAGCTTATGGTTGAGCCAGTAGGGGATCAGCTATTCTGAATTGGGTGTTGTGTAATGAACTGGATATGATTTGTGAGCTTAAGATAAAGGAACCTTTAGGACAGAGCTATCATAATAAGATTGAATTTACCTTGCAGTTTGAGAGCTAGAAGCTAAAGCCAAATGTATTAGTAATACAAACATTTTATTCAGATATATAAACAGTAAAAGAGAAGTGAGAATAAATATCAGAATGCTGGAAAATGATGCTGTAGAGGTAGTAATGGGGGACAAGGATGAACTGAATAAGAATTTTGTATTTACTTTCACTGTGCAAGTGAAAATTTCAGTAGCAGTTTGCTGGACATTCAAGAGTGTCAGAGGCATTAGTGATTTCAGTTGCTAATGCTAGGGAGAAAGACTTGGACAGATTAAGAGATTGGGCAAAAAAGTGGCAAATGAAATACAGTGTTGGGGGATGTATGATCATGCACTTTGGTAGAGGGAATAAAAGCATAGGTTATTTTCTAAATGAGGAGAAAATTCTAAAGTGCAAGATGCAAAGGGACTTGTTTGTCATGTTACGAAACCCCGTAACTGGGTCACTTACCAGCAAAGATAGAGAGGTCCGTTGAAGTCTGATGGTACTATTTTTAAAAGTAGTTATTGATAAAGGGGCACAAAAATAAGATTAATGCAAACATACAGATAATATACGTCGTCAATACTAAATCTAAAAGCGGGGGTATAATAAGAATCAATAAGAAATAGCTCTATCGTTGTCTAGGGGATAATGTATTGTTCGATGGAAATATAGCAGTCACTGTTAGTTTGTTCAAGCTGCAGTGTTTTGGGTTTAAGAGAGAGGCGGTTTAAACTTGTCCAGGTCTTTTATGATGCCAATCCGTTGAGTCAGGGGAGTGGGTTTCCCCGTTGTTAGCTAAAAGCCGTTTTCCATGGTTCCAGCCACCAGTTCCAGCAACGGAACTGAACGCACATGGCCTCCTTCAGATGACTTCCTGCTATTACGTGGTCGCTTAACGTTTCTTCTGGTGCGTCTGAGGGGCTGTTCCTACAGACCCTCTTTTATCCTGACTTGCAGGGTCGTGGATGTCAATCAGGTTGGGGGTGTGCAATCTCTCCCTCAACCAGCCCACTTTGCCTGAGGGCGTTCATGTAGCCGAGTCTCCAATCCACAACTTTGCCTTCCGGAGACAATGGCCATGTCCCGACGCTTTACATCGCCGGGGAAACGAGACATTCTGCACATCTCTCTCTCATTTCCTGGGCCCCTTGACCCAACCCAACAGTGATCTTGCAATTCTTACAAAGGAGGGGGCTATTCCACACCCTTCGGCCCCTCAGAGCTGTGGTACATTCATAACACCCCCTTTCCTCAAAGCATTTTCACCAGCGGTGAAAACGAAGTAGTACAGAATCTTACAGGGTTTTAGAATCTAACACAATACAGAAGTGTTTTTTTTTTACAGAGTAATACAGTTATACATTCAATTCAGCATTTAAACCGTTAACGATTACAGTGTCACTTTCTTTAATATCTTAATATCTTGTACCGTGCTAAAATCTTGTAGCATCAAACTTCAATTTAATAACCACCTATTTTTATTTCTTTCCTTCAGCAACAAAACTAAGGAGGTGTGATCTTAGCTTACGTGCATCTACAAAAGTTTATGTAAATACTAATCTTTCGGTCATTTTCAAACTTAACAGGCAGGCTTCTGGGGGGTTGTCTTTATTATTCACATGCTTTGTCGAAATCCCGTACAACTGGCTTTGCTATTTAAAAATGGCGTCCCCATTAACTGTCTCCTCTTTTTCGGGGAGTTCCCACGTGGGGAGCTTGGGTAATGTGGCGAGATAAACCCTCGCCCGCCTTTTCCATAGGAATTATTTTATCAACACCATGTCCCAAACTTCGACCATCTTCTGAATTTCCACCCAACTCTTTAATTTTATACAGGTGGCTAGCCCTCTCGTCAGGACCCTTCAGGCTATGTGTTTTCAGTTCGACCGCTTTGCTCAAGCAGCATTTCAAATTCTGCCTTTTCACACCACACTCGGGAATAACAATAGAGTGGGGGCCCCCCGTCATCTCCCAGCTTAATCTGTAAGCGATCTGCAGGGTTTTAAATTTCTTTATTCGATTTGGGAACTACAGATTTCCCGTTTCCTTCAATGATAATATTTATCTCCTCATTTCTAAACTCCGCATTAACTTTGAACACACCATCGAGCACAAACACCTGGGAACTCTCACTTCCCACTATTACCAAGGTTAACCCTTTCTTCACTGAACCAAGTCTATCTGACCACAAGGATGGCCATCTCGTTCCACTGAATCAAATACCTCAGACTTTTTCTGAGCTCTGTTACTAGGTTCAGTACCATGTGCATCCCCACCTTGGACACACTCAAATGGGACATTGGCCTCTTCCAGGCTTTCAATACCCGTACCCTTTTCAAATTCTAAGTTCCCCCGATCCTCCCAGGTACTCTCTGGGCAACTCCCTTCCGGAGTAAACTCAACCCCGCGGGCTGAAACAACCTCATCTGCCAACCCAGCAGACCTCTTCGAGGTAATGGCACCCTTTTCATCTAGGACTGCCCTCATTTCATTATCAGGAACACCTTTAGAATTTTCAACTTCTTCAAACAGTTCTGCCAAACCAGACAGATCATCCCTGTCCAACTCTGGACCTCTTAACCGCTCTATCGGTTCCTCATCTTTATTTTCTGCCTCTAGGACCTTTCTCCTCACTAAGGGCAGATCTACCTTCGCTTCCTTACCGTCTTTCACGTTATTATTCTTTGTTTTACCACCCTCTAAACCCTCGTGGTACAGGGTTGGTAGAAACGTCTCGGCCAAATCGAACCTGGCCTGATTTAAACTGCTCTCGTTCTCAGCTGCCTGTCTCGACATGCTGCGAGTGACCGCATATGCGGGATAGATCTGGGAATCCAGGGGTGGGGCCGCAACACTCACCGGCCGGCTTGTCATCGTCATTGCTGCCCAAACCTTACCACCGGCTAAATCATTACCGAGAAGGACGTCCTTCTCTGTTCTTGGGAATTCTGATCGCACCCCTATTTCAACTGGTCCAGACACCAGCTCACAGTCCATAATGACCTTATGTAAGGGCACCATTTCAGTCCCTTTACTTATTCCCTTCACAGCTACCATTCTTGTCTTGCGACCAAACTCTACTACCTTACTGCTGATCAACTGCTCTCCAGATCCGTACGGGAACTGGTGTCCCTCCCTCCCTCACAGACATGGTTCCGTGTGACAGACAAGTCTCAGACCCTTCTCGTACTCTGTCTACCCGGGGCTCTCTTGTTGATTTACTGATTACCACGGCACATCCGATAGGGACTGCTGCTTTCCCCTTTCCTGTCTCTTTCCTCAGAGCAAAGCACCGAGATGCAATATGACCCCCTTTCCACAATTAAAACAGGTCAAGCCCGGAAATCTCTGGCTATCTGGCCTTTCCCCCTCAACCTTACCACTAGCTCCCAGTGGGACATCTGCCTCAGCCGGTGGACTTTCTCGATCGTTCCCACAGTCTCTCTGGGAACTTTTATTCGAGGAGAACTTTGTCTTGTGGGTTAGGGCATATTCATCCACGAACCTAGCAAATTCTGAGATGGACTTATTCAGCTTCTCATTCAAATATGTCCGGATATCCTCCGAAACACAACCTTTAAATTCCTCAATCAGAATTAACTTCCTGAGACGCCCATAATCCTCTTCCACTCTCTCTGCAGTGCACCACTGGTCCAAGAGCACACCCTTCTCATAGGCAAACTCAGTATACGTCTGATTCCACCCTTTCTTTAAATTTCTAAACTTTTGTCTATACGCCTCAGGTACTAGCTCATAACTCCGGAGAATGGCCGCCTTTACTTTGTCATATCTCTCCTCCTCTTCCTCCTCCATGGCCAACGCCGTATACGCCCGCTGTGCCTGCCCCTTTAACACACTCTGTAACAGCGCCACCCACTGACCTCTGGGCCACTTCTGATTCACGGCCACCTTTTCAAAAGCAAGAAATAACTATCAACATCCGTCTCCTCGAACAGAGGTACTAACCTCAACTCTCGACTAACATTGAACCGCTCCTCTTGGTCTGACCCCGGAACTTGTGGCTCCTGCTGTAACTTCTCCATCTCCAAGTCATGTTTCCTCTGTTTCTCTTTCTCAGCTGCTTCCAGCTGTTTTAACCTCATTTCATGCTCTCGTTTCACCTCTAACTCCTTCAGCTGGAGTGCATGCTCCCTCTCTCTCTCAGCCCTTTCCCCCCCTCTCTCGGCCATTTCCCTCTCTTGCTCTCTCTCTCTCTCGGCTGCCTCCAGCTGCTTTAACTTAATTGCATGTTCCAACTTTAATTTCTCCAACTCTACCTGAGCCGTCCCACTAGCGGGTATCTTTTCAATGATTTTCTCCAATACCGCAGCCGCAAACACATCCTTCCCGATATAATATTAAGTTATTGCCCTTCGCACCTCCCACTTTTTCATTGACAACCTCACCTCTGCGAGGTTTAACCCCTTCGCCAAATTTATCAAGTCTGATTTGGAGGCCGCCTCTAGCACCTCCAGAGTCGGGGTTTCTATAAATTCACCCACGTCCATCTTTGCTGGTTTCCCGTCTGGCTACCCGCGTAACCAGATCCAAGTTTGGGACTTACAAGCCCGATTCACTGGCTTCCCAATTTGGTGTCAAATCCCGAGACGAGAACCCCAATTTTGTTATGAAACCCCATAACTGGGTCACTTACCAGCAAGGATAGAGAGGTCCGTTGAAGTCTGATGGTACTATTTTTAAAAGTAGTTATTGATAAAGGGGCACAAAAATAAGATTAATGCAAACATACAGATAATATACGTCGTCAATACTAAATCTAAAAGCGAGGGTATAATAAGAATCAATAAGAAATAGCTCTATCGTTGTCTAGGGGATAATGTATTGTTCGATGGAAATATAGCAGTCACTGTTAGTTTGTTCAAACTGCAGCGTTTTGGGTTTAAGAGAGAGGCGGTTTAAACTTGCCCAGGTCTTTTAGGATGCCAATCCGTTGAGTCAGGGGAGTGGGTTTCCCCGTTGTTAGCTAAAAGCCGTTTTCCATGGTTCCAGCCACCAGTTCCAGCAACGGAACTGAATGCACGTGGCCTCCTTCAGATGACTTCCTGCTATTACGTGGTCGCTTAACGTTTCTTCTGGTGCGTCTGAGGGGCTGTTCCTACAGACCCTCTTTTATCCTGACTTGCAGGGTCGTGGATGTCAATCAGATTGGGGGTGTGCAATCTCTCCCTCAACCAGCCCACTTTGCCTGAGGGCGTTCACGTAGCCGAGTCTCCAATCCACATTTCGCCTTCCGGAGACAATGGCCATGTCCCGTAGCTTTACATCGCCGGGGAAACGAGACATTCTGCACATCTCTTCTCTCATTTCCTGGGCCCCTTGACCCAACCCAACAGTGATCTTGCGATTCTCACAAAGGAGGGGGCTACCCCGCACCCGTCGGCCCCTCAGAGCTGTGGTACATTCATAACAGTCACAACCAATGAATCTTCTGCAGGGTCTATGAAACCTATCAATGTCTTTGAATGAAAAATTTTACAAAAAGAAGTGCTTATGGCCCACGCAATCACAAGTAAAGCTGTCCCCACCATTGAACACATCTATATGAAACACTGTTGTAGGAAAGCAGCATCCATCATTAGGGACTCCTACTGCCCAGGACATGCCCTCTTCCTGCTGCTGACATCAGGAAGAAGGTATAGGAGCCTCGGGACTCACACCATCAGGTTTAGGAACAGTTACTGTCCCTCAACCATCAGGCTCTTGAATGAAAGAGGGTGCTGTAACTTCACTCAACTTCAATTGCCCTGTCATTGAAATGTTCCAACAACCAATGGATTCACTTCCAGTGACTCTTCCTCTCATGTTCTCAATGTTTATTGCTTATTTGTGATTATTATTTCTTCCTTCTTGCACAGTTGTCTTTTGCACACTAGTTTCACACCTAAGTTGGTGTGGCTTTTCATTGATTATGTTATGGTTATTATCTCTGTATTTATTAAGTATGCCCACAAGAAAATGAATCTCAGGGCTGTATATGGTGACATATATGTATTTTGTTAATAAATTTACTCTGAATATTGAAAGGCCTAGATAGAGGGGATGTGGAAAGAATGTTTTCAATGATGGGAGAGTCAAAGATCAGAATGCACAGCCCTAGCCAATGGGTGGTCCTTACTTACTGCCCGTAAAACTGCTGGCAGTGAAGGACCTCCATGTCTTGCAGTATTCAGAGCTTCCTTCAACATGTCAGTAGCTTCTTCTCAGCTTTCACTTCTGTCAGTCATGCAAGTCCAGTCTGTAGACTCAGAAATACCATCAAAATCAGATGTAGAAAGAACCTTCATTGATGTTTCTATAGCCATTTTGTTTTACCAGTCAGGGTTGTTAGCCCTGAGCTGAACCCCTGAACCTGGAGGACCAATGGACCACTCTTAGTCTGGCCTCTATCCTTTGACTTGTTTGGCATGTGTGACCCTACCAAAAGCCAAAGCATAAAGCTCTGACACAAGCCAGCATAGCTCTCTGGGTCATTGAGGCATGCAAGCCTCCAAGCCCAATGACAAAGTTGTGGTCCTCTCAGAGGGAGAGAGTGGCGAATCTGTGGAATTTATTGCCACAGGCTATGAAGGTCAGGTCAATGAGTACATTAACTTCAGAACCCTGGAACCATAGAACATTACAGACCAGGAACAGGCCTTTTGGTCCTTCTTGGCTGTGCCGAATCATTTTTCGGGCTAGTCCCACTGACCTTAACTTAGACCATGTCCCACCATACCCCTCTCATCCATGTACCTGTCCAAGTTTTTCTTAAATGTTGAAAGTGAGCTTGCATTCTCCACTTCATCTGGCAGCACATTCCACATTCCCACCACTCTCTGTGTGAAGAAGCTCCCCATCATTCTCCCTTTAAACTTCTCCACCTTCACCCTTAATCCATGTCCTCTGGTTTTTTTTCTCCCCTAGCCTCGGTGGAAAAGGTGGAGGTTGATTGGTTCTTGATTAGTCAGGGTGTTAATGATTATGGGGAGAGGGAAGGAGAGTGAGGTTGTGAGAGAAATGGATCAGCCACAATGAAATGGTGGAGCAGACTCGATGGGCTGAATGGTATAATACTGTTTCTGATTCTTATGGTCTTAGTGTCTTATAGTCATAACTTTCCTGTTTGAAGATTTCTTTCTTCACCTTCCTTCTACCCTCAGGTGAGATCTGGCGCTATATATTTTGCCTTACCTAAGTGTATTCTACATTTATTTTGTCAATAGCTACTGCACATTTTCTACTGCTTTTATGTTATGCTTAATAAGAATAGATCTTCTTCTTTCCTGCCTGCCCTTAAATTCACTTGGTCCATTTCTGACACATCTCTCCCCTTCTTGATCTCCCTGCCTCCTCACCTGGAGACAAACTACTGACTGACACCTTTTATAATCCTACTGATTCCCATGGTATCTTGACTAAACTTCTTCCCTCCCTGTCTCCTGTAAAAATGCAATTTCCTTTTCTCAGTTCCTTTCATCTCCACTGCATTTATCCCCAGAATGAGCTCTCTTTTACAGAATATCAGGGATGTCCTCCTTCTTCAATGAATAGAGTTTTGCTTCCTCCACTATTCCTCACGCACATCTCCTCCAATTCCCAGACGTCAATACTAGCTCCACCTTCCAGCTGTCTTAACAGGGATAGAGTTGGTCTTGCCACCACCCCATAAGCCTCCGCAGACTGCATGTGATTCTTGACACCTTCCACTATCTTCAATGGGATCCTACCACTAAACACATTTTTATTTTGCCCCCCACACTCCACTTTCCACAGGGATTGCTTCCTCTACGATTCACTTGTCCATTTGTCTTTCCCCACTAACCTCCCTCCTGGCACATAGCTCTGCAAGCATGAGAAATGCTACCACGGCCCATTCATCTCTTCCTTCACCTCCATTCAGGGCCCCAAACAGTCCTTCCAGGTGAGGCAACAGTTCACGTGCAAATCTATTGGGGATCACCTTTTGTATCTGGTGCTTCCGATATGGCCTCCACGATGAGACCCTACGAAAGTTCGGTGACCGTTTTGTTGAGCACCTGTACTGCATCTCCAAAAGTGGAATTTCCCAGTGGTCATCATTTAATTCCTATCTCCATTCTCATTCCAAAGCATCAGTCCATGGCCCCCTGCCATGATGAGGCCACTCTCAGGAAGGAGGAGCAACGCCTCATATTCCACCTAGGTAACCTCTAACCTGATGGCATGAACATCGATTTCTCCTTCCGGTAGTTGCTTCTTTTTTCTCTCCCCTCCCCTTCCCTCTTCCTCTATTCCCTACTCTAGGCTCTACCCCTGCCTATCACCAACCCCTGGTGTTCCTCCTTTGCCCTTTTCTCCCATAGTCTACTCTCCTCTCCTATCAGATTCCTTCTTCTCAAGCATTTTACCTTTCCCATCCACTTGGCTTCACCTGACTCTTTCTAGCTTGTCCTCCTTCCCCTCCCCTACATTTATTTCATTCTAGAATCTTCTTTCTTTCCCAGTCCTGCTGAACAGACTCAGCCCAAAACATTGACTGATTATTCATTTTCATAGATGCTGCCTGACCTGCTGAGTTCCTCCAGCATTCTCTGTGTGTTGTTTCTTCATTTCCTTCTTTCAATGACCTTTCCTGAGTGTTTTTATGGCATTTAAATACAAGTTTTGACATTTTTGTAACTACATCTTGAGAATTCTTTCTACTGTATATCTTGTTCTTCATAACTTATTATTTGTGCACTGTCATGGTTATTGTAACACAATTACAGCGTCAGCGACCTGGGTTCAATTCTGCCACTGTCGGCGAGGAATTTGTACATTCTCTCTGTGACTGCACGTGTAAGGAGGTTAGTTGGTGACATGGGTGTAATTGTGTGGCATAGGTTTGTTGGGATGGGAGGGCCTGTTACTGAGCTGTATCCCTACAAAATCAACAAACAAATTAAATAAATATACAGTAAATATAGAATTCATGCTTCTTTTATTCATCTTATATTTCTCATCTAAAGTTCAATTTTATGGTACTTCATTTATTCTATGTCTTCCTTTACTGTTTCTTTTATAATCAAACATGCCTCATATCCTTTTAATTTTCTTTCCCTTCCTTAGCCTCTCTAACAAATTATAGTCTTAACTTTACATTTGCACTTTCCAGAACACAGGTTTCATTTCAGATCTGGTCCGAGCTGTTCAGTCAGCTTTTTGTTCTAGCTCTGATGACACTGTCTCATGAAAAAGACTCCACCCAGGTATAAGCTGTGTCATATAGGGATCATGACATTACTATCTAACAATTTTTATCTGTCCAATTTCTCTACCTATTCCTCTATTTACTTAATATTAGTAGAATTTCCTTCCTTAGGAAAGACTTTGTCAAATCTCTAATAACTTAGACATGCCATCCACCACAAGAAAATTCTGACCATAACGTTGCCTTAAAGACTATTTTTGTTTGCTGTTACTGTTTTGTCCTTTTTATATATAAACTGTTGTCTATTGATTTCCACTTTATTTACCCAGTTAATTATTTTTCTTTAGCTTTCCCTGTGCTTTTCGAGTGAGCTTCATTCTCTACAGAATACTGAACACAATGTTTCTCTCTGCTTCATTTTAATCTCTGTATCCAAAAACGTTAGACACCACTACCTTTGGAATGTTCCTACTTTGTACCTGAACCATTTCCTCACTGAGAGTCTCATTTTGCTTTTTTACCACTTGACCTGTTCATTTTGGATTCCAGTCCTTCAGCTCAACTCACTACAAGCAGCTTCTCTCCAGTTTCATTGTTTGTAAGTTTCATTTTTCCTTGTATCTTTTTATTTAATGGTGATGTACAAATCACAGATTCCAAATGGTCTTTCATAGAAACTTACTCCAATTACTTCATTCCAGTTTTGAAAATCTAGTCCAACAATATCCTTTTCCTTTTGGGATGGGAAACACACTGATCAAGAATCATTCCCGTATGATGTAATCTGAGATTTATTTAATCTTAGAATTGGGGCAGTTAGAACAAAGAGCAGGTTGAGGTTAAATTGCATTTTAACTTGGAGTGATATTCTCACTGGGAGGACAGCTGTCCTTAACTCTTGCAGCATTTTCTCAGCCAGGAGATTTTCTGTTTTACCTTATACAGTATGATAGTGGAAATGATTCAGAGATTACTACCTGTAAAGTCTAATGCTTAAAATGTGTCCATTTCCCCTGAAAAGTTTCCTTATTGTTCCGTTATAACACCAACGATCGGGGCTGCTGGATGCTCCCTATACCCTTATAAAATGCTTGGCATTACCATGAATACAACATGCAGGAGCAGCCTTTTATCCCTTGACAAGTGCATTTCTGCAGTTTAATCTGTCCCTCTGTCCCATGATACTGTGAACGCACTCCGCAAAGGTGTTGCTGGCTTCACTCTATTTATTACTAGAAACTACTGTGAAGCGGTTACAGTCCTGGAGCATTCCTGCACTGTTTGCCTCTTCCTAATGATGGACGGCCAAACAATTACTACACTAAACCATTAATCACTAAATTACTATGCTAACGTGGGACACTTACATTTTCCTGTTTATATCATCTGATTTCCTAATGCCCTCTGCACCAATTCTATGAGTGATTCCAATAAAATATTAATTAAGTTCTGTTCATCCTGACTGTTATTTCTTCCTTATGACAACAGACACAGAACAATTCAATGATTAGATTTTATTCCAGCAAACCTTTCCTTGGCTGAATGATGAATGCATCTAGTGCTTGTGTGTGGTCTTTGTAATGCTAGTAAATGAAAACCATTACTCAAATAGCGAACACAATTTCCCTTTTAACTGGTGTTAAGAGAGTTGCTCATAGAACAATGTATTGCTCAGAACATAAAGTATTCGTCTGAGCATGGAAGCTAGTATCTTTTCCCAAGTGAGACATTAGTACAAAATGAACAAGATGGTTGGACAAAGAAGGAAAATAAAATATTACTGTAAATACTGAGCTCAAAGCATCAGAGACCAGTGTTGTCGCATTAAAACAACTCTAAATATCAATGATGATATTAAAAACATACATGATATTGTGATTCTTGATAAATATGCAATTCCCACCAAGAGTTATGAAGAACGAGAATGTTGTTTAAATATCCAAATATTGTCTCAATTATACATCAGGTAGAACACAAATTCCCCTCACTATGTGTTTACCATAGATATATCTACCCATATATAAAAAGACCTTTTAAAAAAGAACAAGATTGGATCTGTTTTTCAAGACCTTTCTCGTGGCCTTCATCTTCTCTGCCTCTTAATCAAGCAATTGAGTAAATTCACTTTTTAATTTGGGAAAAAAAAAGGAAATGAAAGATCTCTCTCAGCATTTTACAGGTACATACTTTGAGGATAACTTCTTTGTCTTTGATGTATGGCAAGAAACATTGTATTTACCTTGCAAATTTATTCTGCAATTAAAATGCAGTGGTTGAATAAACATAATATTAATTACACATAAAACATCGATTGCCATATGCTCTGAGGTGAAAAAATGTGCAGTTTACCACACAAATGTGGTCAAGGATGCTTGTGATCTGCAGAATATGTACATGAAGACATCAGCTCTTCGATCCCAGAGTTATTAAAATTCAACAAATTTGTTTGCTTTGGACAAATCTAGGTTAGTAAGAAGAACTGTTGAAGATTCAGAATCAGGTTTAGTATCACTGGCATATGCCATGAAATTTGTTAACTTTATGGCACACAATGAAGTACATGATAAATAAATTTAGAGGAAAAAACACGTTACATTAAGTACATATATGTCTCTTAAATAGTTAAGTTAAAATATGTAGTGCAGAAAAAACAGAAATAAAAAAGTAGTGAGGTAGCGGTCATGTGTTCAATGCCCATTAAGAATTCGGATAGCAGAGGGGAAGAAACTGCTCCTGAATGATGATTCATTTTGAAAGAGTATAACTAATTAGACAGTTTGAAGCAGGTAGAATTGGTGGACCAAAGAGCTCAATCATTTAAAGATGCCATGAAGTATGTCTTTTCACAGAGACCTTTTACACTTTGAAGTAAACTACTGTAATAGATGATGAATACAGGATCACTACAGGTGATAGATTTGGCAAATCTATGAGACTATTAAATTTAATGGAAAAATGCTAATTAGTTGTAACACTGGAACCCAAGAAGAGCATGGTGAGCTTCCTTAATGACTATCATCCAGTAGCACTTACATCTATGGTGATGAAGTACTTCGAGAGTTTGTTTATGGCTAGAATTAACTCTTAGCAAGGATGTGGACCCACTGCAATTTACCTATCACTACAATAGGTCTACAGTGGATGCAATCTCATTGGCTCTTCACAGGGCCTTGGATCACTGGACCGTACAAGTATCTACGTCAGGATGCTGTTTATTGACTCCAGCTTAACCTTTAACACACACCTTCCTACATGTTTGGAGTGAAAAGTTTCAGAACTTGGGCCTCTGTACTTCCCTCTGCAATTGGATCCTCAACCACTTAACTGGTAGATCATAATCTGTGCTGATCAGAAACAACATCTTCACCTCACAATCAACATTGGCACACCTCAGGGATGTGTGCTTAGCCCACTGCTCTACTCCCTCTACTCCCTCTGCTCTACTCCCTCTACTCCCTCTGCTCTACTCCCTCTGCTCTACTCCCTCTACTCCCTCTGCTCTACTCCCTCTACTCCCTCTACAGCCATGACTGCGTGGCTAAGCACAGATCAAATGCCATCTATAATGCCACCATTGTTAGCAGAATTTCAGATGATGACAAGATGGTGTACAGGAGTGAGAAATAGCAGCAAGCATTATGGTATCATAGTAACGACCTTGCACTCAGCGTCAGTAAGACCAAAGGATTGATTGTGGACTTCAGAAAGGTTAAGATGAGGGAACACACACCAGTCCTTATAGAGGGATCAGGTGGAAAGAGTGAGTACTTTCAAGTTCCTGGGTGTCAATATCTCTGAGGACTTAATATGGACCCAACGTATCAATGCAGCTACAAAGAAGAGAGGTCAGTGGCTAGAATTCATTATGAGTTTAAGATGATTTGGTATGTCTCCAAAGACACTTGAATATTTCTACAGATATACTATGGAGAACATTCTAACTGGCTGCATCATTGTCTAGTATGCTGTGGGGGAGGGGGGGTTGCTACTGCACAGGATCAAAGTAAGTTGCAGAGAATTGAAAACTTAGTCAACTCCATCATGAGCATTAGTCTCTATAATATGCAGGACACCTTCAAGGAGCGAGGCCTCAAAAAGGCACCCTCCATCATTAAGGACCCGCATCACCCAGGCCATGCCTTGTTTTCATCTCTACCATCAGGAGGGAGGTATAGAAGTGTGAAGATACACACTTAACAATTCTGGAACAGCTTCTTCCTCTCTACTATCCAACATCTGAATGGACATTGAAGCCATGAACACTACCTCATTACTTCATTATTTCTATTTTTGCACTAATTATTTAATTTAACTATTTTATATATATATATATACACAAATTTCATGATGTAAGCTGGTGATATTGAACCTGATTCTGAGCTAGAGTTCTTTGAGTTAATTTTTCTGTTTTATTTTACCTTCAGATTGTCAGAATGGTGAAGAAGTGAAGGCTGTGGGGAAATTAGGATGTCAGGAATGTTCACAGTGGTAAAAGATACGAGTAGAGAAAGTAGGAGAAAAGAAAGAAGGGAATCAGGAAGCCAGTCATTCAAGAGAGTTGTAACGTGTTGCCCTGCTTTTCAAAGGATTTCAAAACATTATGTACATCTTATGCTCACAGCCCAAGATGGAAGGAAATTCTATTATTTATTATTTTCCATTTACCTGCTTATTCCTTATAAAGTGATTAATTAAGGATAATCATCAGTGGAATTTCTTTGGCATCTGAAATTACCTTCACTTTGCATGCCAAAAGGGAAAGAGCCACTACGTCATTGTTGGGTAACAATTCCAGTCTAAATAGACAAATAATAGTCCGGTCTTTTCCAGGTGACTGTAAGCAACCTTCAATTACAAGCAGACCATTCAGACACCCAGTAGCTTCCCTCCCACTGTAACAAGGCCACTTCCCTCCCATTCCACATAAATTGACATTAATTTTCTGTGTGTTATACAAAATGTACTTTGATTTATTATGTGGTCTCTGTTACAGTACCCCTTTGGCTCTTAAAAGTATTGGAAAAAATGTTCTAATTCTGTTTGAGGATTCCCTTCAATGTACAGTTCAGAAACCACTTTCTGCTGTACTTGGACAACATATTTCTCCCGTCAACAATTTGGCTGTAATGGCAGTCAGTGCATATGTGTGTCAAGAGTTTTCAGGATAGATGGGTCTATTTGCTTTCTTTATTATATCCAAATGGTCACCAGGTCTTCCATTTTGTGTCTGTTAACACAGGATTTACTGGCAAACTATTTGACAACGAGGGCACCCAAAACTGAGCTTTTTCTCATTCACACTCCATGCCCACACACGTACAATGTCCACCAGAGGTCACTAGATAATGTTGCTCTCTGACACTAAATTATTTTACAGCCAGACACATTTGTAACTACCTTGAGTTTAAAAAGACAAGTTGTGTAAAAATGTTTTAAGCTGAGGCTGGGAGGGTAAAGCATGTGAGGTTCACTAGATATTCTACTCCTCCATGAGACCTATGGTGTCAAGGACAGTAGAATAGGCCTTAAACACATGGAAAATTCCAAAGAATCATCCTGTGAGAGGAGACATTTCTTCTTACCTCTAACTTAAATGTTATGTCCCTTTTCTAAAAGCTATGCTCAGTATTTCTAAATTTCAGTGACTATCCTTAGAATCTACAGGTCAATAAGATTCTTCTAAACTCCAGTGTATAAAGGTCCAACCTACTCACCCTCTCTTCATAAATCAATCCCATCATCTCAGGAATGAACTTAATCAACAGTCTCAACACTGCCTCCAATACAGGTATATCCTTTCTTAAATATGGAGACCAAAATGCTCTGCAGTTTTCAAAGTGAGATCTCATCGTTGTTAGGTCGCATCTGGAATTTCCACTTGGTGGATGATTTCCCTCCAGGCTGCAATCCCTAATGAAGCATCAAAACATGTATATTCTACACTCCTCTGAACTAAGAACAATATTTCATTTGTCTTCCTAACTACTTGCTCTGCATGTACCAGGACTTCCAGATCTTTTTGTACCATAAAATGTTGTCATCTCACAGTATTTCCAAAGTAGATGATATCTTAATTCTCATATCTTACAGCATTTGCCATGTATATGGGGACAATAGTCACTACAGTCTTCACAATAGCATTCCAGTAGAGACAGACCATTTAATGGGATTCATTTGCTTGGTTGAGACCTGCTTCAGCAGTTGAGGCCTGCACCATGCACGCCATTCACTGATTTTAGGCATGGCGGAGTTTCATATATGATGTCATGGTACTTAAATTGTACAGATGATTCAGATAAAAATTCTCAAAATATTATCAGCGAAGTATGTACCCAATTGCCGTTTTTGATCATTTTTATTTGAAAAACAATCTATCATGGAGCATGAAAGGGGCGACCCAATTGAAACTATTTGAATGGAGAAAGGTCTTGATACAGAGAATGTGGAGAAGATGTTTCCTATGTGATGCACCATCAATAACTCACACTGAGACGTAAGGCGAGATATCGGCTTTTATTGACTGGAAGAAGGAACCAGGAGTGAGTGTCTATCATACAATGTCTTGGAGACTGAGGCCGAGCGTCAGGCCTCAGATCTCCTTTATACAGGGGCCTGTGGGAGGAGCCACAGGAGCAGTCAGCAGAGGGCGTGTCCCGATAGGCACATAGTTCACCACACTATGGTGGGAGACTCTAAGAACAGAGGACACAGCCTTAAAATAGAGAAGTGTCCTTTTAGCACAGAGATGATGAGGAATTTCTTCAGCCAGAGAGTGGTGAATCTGTGGAATTCTTTGCCACAGACAGATGTGGAGGCCAAGTCTTTTTGTATATTTAAGGCAAAGGTTGATTGATTATTCATTGCTCAGGGCATGAAGGGATATGGAGAGAAGACAGGGGATTGGGACCAAGAGGTAAAGTCGATCAGCAGACTCGATGGCCAAATAGCCTAATTCTGCTCCATTGTCTTATGGTCTTATAAAAGCATTGTATTTTATGGAAGAATTACAATAAAGTGGTGTCTCCTATGTATTTTTTTTGGAAAGAGATTGATTCATATAATGGTGATGTTCAGCTGTAGCACTGGAAAGCACTGGTGGTGGAAAGTAACCCACATTTCATTAACTTCTGTCACTTGTGTATCTTTAAAAAACAATTACTGGTAAAATGATAAGTTAACATTTGGCAGAGAATAAAACTAAATGTTATTTTGCACACAAAATATAAGAAAATATTTTAATATTGGAGGCTCAAATTGCTTAAACTTTCAAGTACAATATTTGCCAAACATCCTAGCATGGGATGCTTGGTAAGAGGAAGTTTGAGAGCACAGAGTTTGTATGTTCCTGTTTAGGCTGAAGGTTTAGGGAACATTGCTTTTCAAGGAATATTGAGGTCCTGGTAAAGAAGAAGGAGGTACAAAGTACAGTAAGTATCTGGGATATCAACATTTAAAGAAAATAGATCATAATGTGATAAAGGGAAAGTTTGCAACAGAACCTACTTCATGGCTTAAGAAAATCTATCAAACACAGCTCAATAATAAAAATATAACAAAGGCAATAAATACTTCTGCTATACCGATATTAATGTATTCTTTTGGCGTAATATCTTGGTCTGAAGCTGATTTGGAAAATTTACAGGAATAAGAACAGAAATTACAAATTTTAGAAAACATTAAGTACAGTCAAAAACTTATAGATTAACAGTACCTAGGACAGAAGGAGGAAGAGGAAAAGCAGACATCAAAAAATCACACAATCTTCAGATAGAACTTACAAGAATGTATTTTCATCAATGAAAACAGGATTCTGCATGTTACGTGAGCATATGCAATTCTGATAAGGAGTACACACCACTAAACTTAAGTGAAAGCATTACCCAGAAAAGTGAAGAGATTATCACTATAGTAGAAAAAGTCAACCAATGGAAGAGCATAATCCTCCATAGAAATCATTCCCACAATCTGAGCAGAATATACGTCAACTAAGAATGCCTGGCTCAGAGTTGGAGATCTCTTCCCCAAAACAGAAGGGTTCCTTGTAGTAAGACTGGGCCAGGCATTAAAATACATAATAAAAGACCAACACATTCAAGATGATAAATGCAGAGAATGGCAAGAGAAACCAGAAACAATTCAACACATTACAGGGTCCTGTAGCAGTTTAACTCAATCTGATAATTTCCACAAGCTGATCAATTGGCTAATATCATTCATCAAAATTTTGCTTTAAAATACAAACTCATAAAACATACTTATGATAAATACAAGCCTTAACCAATTTAGAGTCAGAGTCCCACAAAGTATATTATAACCAATGCATTATTACAGATAGCATAATCCATAATGACCATCTGGATATACAGTAATATTACAGGATAAACAGGATTACTTAATGGATATAACCATTCCAAACAGACATAGCATACAGAAGTCAATAAGTGAAAAACACCAGAAATTAAAAGAGGAAAGTGAAAGGCTATGGTATATGATCAGGATAAACTGTACATTGTCCCATTAGTAATATCTACTACTAGTATCATTCCAAAATCATTACAAAGTAGCATGAAACAATCAGGCCTACACAACAATGCTTATGTAAATCTCCAGAGAAAACATGAGATGAAGAGTCCTTGAAAGTAAGCCCATAGTTTGTGGGAAAGAGTTCAGTGATAGAGAAAGTGAAGTTGAGCGAAGTTATTTCCTCTGGTTCAAGAGCCTGATGGTTGATGGGTAATAAGTATTCCTGAACCTGGTGGAGCAAGTCCTCAGGCTCCTATACCTTCTTCCTGATGGCAGCAGCGATGGTGGGGTCCCTGATGATGAATACTACTTTACTGTGATAATTCCCTGTATAGATGTGCTCAATGATGGGGAGGGCTTTACCCATGATGGACTGGATTATATCCATTACTTTTTGTAGGATTTTCCATTCAAAGACATTGGTGTTTCCATACCAGGCAATGATGCAGCCAGTAACTATACTTTTCATCGCATATCCACTTCTGATCCCCCATGATGGCTGGATCTTGGGTGTTTGGTTTCCTCCTCCTGAAGTCAATACTCAGCTCATTAGTCTTGTTGACATTGGGTGAGAGGATGCTATTGAGGGAGATTTTCAAATTCCCTCCTATATACCGATTTGTCAGCATCTTAGATTTGGCCTATGACAGTGGTATCATTGGCAATCTTAAATAAGGCATTGGAGCTGTGCTCACCTACACAGTCATAAATGTAAAGTGAGTAGAGTGAGTAAAAGTTGAATATGTTAGGAGATTTTTTCCCCCTGTAGGAGAATTGATAGAGAAGTATAGGGTTAATACATGTCAACTTTTTTTCATTGAGGTTGCTTGGATGTAGAACCAGAAGTTGTAGTTTCAGGGTGAAAGGTGAAATATTTAAAGGTAACCTGAGGGAGAACTTCTTCATTCAGAGTGTTTTGTGAGTATAAAACAAGCTGCCAGCAGAAGTGGTGGATGCAGGTTTGATCGCAACATTTAAGAGAAGCTTGGATAAGTACTTAGATGGGAAGGGAATGGAGATCTATGGTTCAGCACTAGTCAATGAGACCATGCAGTTCAGTACAGACTAGATGGGCTGAAGGGCCTCTTTTTCTGCAGTACGTCTCTCTTACACTATGATTCTATATCATTTATGTCATTCATGAAACATTTTTAATTAGTAGGATTTTAACATAAATACTGAAGGGGCCAGCCATGAAGGATTATTGAGCTCCTTTGAGTTACCAAACAGCATGAGGAACAGGTGGCTTTCAGTGCTCAACCTTTACTTACTTCCCCTTCTAGTACCAACACAACAACACTACAATATTGGGGAAAATAATGGCTTTTCATTGTATTTTCTAATTGCAGGACTGGGAAAGTCATAAAACAGAAAAATATGGTTGGAAATCTACATTATCATACAAAGTAATCCATTTCTTAAATTGTCATTAAAACTGTTTAACAATAATAATAAAATAACACTACTTCAAACACAAGTATATTTTTACATGTTTCTTGGTCATATATTTAATGGTATTCATTTCTGTAAAATATTCACCAATGATTTTAAAAATAGTGAAGGCAGAACAGGAATATTTTCAAAATTTATTTCTTTTGAAAAAGTTAAATTTAATGACTAACAAGATCATATACTTTTGTAACAGAATAATATTCCCAAATATTGAACAATATTAAGTGTTGGCACACTACATATACTTTGCATTATTTATTTAATCTTCCTGTTCCAACTAAGTGATATTAATTTTCACTGCCTTCACTTAGTGTTAATGGGATGGTAATGGCCTAAAAGTAGGATCGGTATCACGACCAGCCATTAATAACCACATCCATTTCGAAAGTGAACCTTCAAGCAACAACCTGTTTCAATCAAAGAGCCTTTTAATCTGGAAACTGAACTTTTTGATGAGCAAAGGACCTCAATTGCCATCTTGGGTCAGTACTGGTAAGACTATGCATAATGCTCATATTAATACTGAAGTATATGGTTTCTGTTAATCATTAAGGTTAGAAAACCTTAAAGGATAGGCATCAGAGGTTGACACATGGACAAGAAATGATTTGATGGAAATTATGTTGGAATTAGATTCAACACCTTTATCACATTTGACACTTTGGTCTGCAATATAATTTTCCAACAACTCTGTCTTCATTGTCAGTGAGTGATTGATATAGAAGCTAGCTTGAATATTCTTCAGCAGAGGAATAAGAGAATAATGAAGAATATGAAAAAAACTTTTAATGTAGACTAGTTGGATAGAAGGTTTCAGAGAAATCATTTTCATTAAGCATAGAGAATTTTTATACAATAAATGTTCCCATCACATCTCCTGCTGCAAGATCTCTCCCTCTCTCCCTGCTGTGCTCTTTTGGAATTTCTGTTAAGGACTTTTATGCTGTGCCTCCTCTAATTGCTAGCTTCTCAAACATAGAAATGCTATTTAAGATAACAGTATATCATTATGACGAGGGAGACTCCAAGCAGGAGCTGCAGGGGGCCCCAGAACTGACCGAAGTTCAATGTTCAAAGTAAGTTTTTAATCTAAGTACATATATGTTACCATATTCTACTCTGTTCATTTTCTTGTAGGAAATACAATAGAATTTACAAAAACAAACTGACAAACAACCAACAAGCAAAAGAAGTGTAAATAAAATAATATCAAGAACATGGGTTTTAAAGAGTCTAAGGGAAGCTAGCCACTGATGCAAGTTGAACCATAGGTTGGGCCTGATGAGCTGTAACTTTGTAATTTACTTATTTGCTTTTTTTTAAGCTCATAATTGTTAGTAAATGAATAGTGGATGGAATGAAGTGGTGCCAGTGATTACAGTAAGTATAGTAATGACTTTGACATTCACTGATTTAACAGATTCCCCCGTCAATCAAGCTTAATGAACTGAGACTTCACTGGTAATCCATACACCGGAGATTCTTGGAAACAACTGGGTTCATTATCCCTTTATGTATTTCTAATTGCTAGCAATGAGTTACAATCTGTGATTTCAGAATCGAAATCAGATTTATTATCACTGATTTATATGATGTGGAATCTGTTGTTTTGTGACAGCAGTGCATGCAAAAACATAAAATTACTGTAAACTACAAAAATAAATAGTTGAAAGAAAGGAATAATGAGTAAGTGTTCATGAGTTTATGGACAATCTGAAATCTGATGGCAGAGGTGGAAGCTATTTCTGAACTTTGATTGGGATTCTTTTTACACCATAGGGCTCCATTTTGGATGTCTTCATTAAAGCCACACAAAGTACTTCTTGCACGCCCTCTTGCTAAACAGGTTAATCTCATATGTCATTTAGCCATTGCAGCAGTATCTTATTACTGTGTCATCAAGTGGAATTTAAGGCAACAGGTAGATCTAAAGAACAGATCCCGGAATCAATTTTGTGTCTATTATTTGCCATGAATCTTTTGCCCTTGAGTTCTTCCAAATGTTATAATTTCACAAATATAATAACACAACCATAAGACATACCATTAGGCCATTCAGCCTATCGAGTCTGCTCTACCATTCCATCATTGCTGATTCATTATCCTTCTCCTCATAACCTTTGACATCCTGACTAAACAAGAATTGATCAAACTCTGCTTTAAATGTACCTGATGACTTGGCTTCCACAGCCATCTGTGGCAATGAATTCCACAGATTCACTACCTTCTGGCTAAAGAAATTTCTCTTCATCTCTGTTCTAAATGGACATCCCTCTATTCTGAGGCTGCGCCCCTGGTCCAAGACGCTATAGAAAGCATCTTCTCCACATCCACTCTATCTTGACCTTACAATATTTGGTAAGTTTCAATGAAATTCCCCCCATTCTTCTAAACTCCAGTGAGTACAGGACCAGAACCGTGAAACATTCCACATACATTAATCCATTCTGGATTCATTCTTATGAACTTCCTTTGGACCCTCGCCAATGCTGTACATCCTTTCAAAGATAATGGGCCCAAAACTGCTCACAATACTCCAAGTGTGGTCTGACCAATCCCTTATAGAGCCTCAGCATTACATCCTTGCTCTTATGTTCAAATCCTCTCAAAATGAATGGTAACATTGCATTTGCCTTCTTTACCACCCATGCAACCTGCAAGTTAACTTTAGGGAATCCTGCATAAGGACTCTTAAGTCTCTTTGCACCTCTGATGTTTGAATTTTCTCCCTGTTTTGAAAATAGACTATGCCTTTATCCCTTCTGAAAAATGCATGGCCATATACTTCCCTACACTATATTCCATCTCCCACTTCTTTGCCCATTCTCCCAATTTGTCTAAGTCCTTCTGCAGACTCCCTGCTTCCTCAGCACTACCTGCTCCTCCACCTATCTTCGTATCATCTGCAACTTGGCCGCAAAGCCATTAGTTCTGTCATTCAACTAATTGACATATAATGTTAAAAGAAGTGGTCCCAACATTGACCCCTGTGGAACACCACTAGTCACCATCAGCTAAAGTTATAACAAAGGTTTAACAGCAACACACGTATGCATTATATAGTAAATTATGGCTCAGCAGGATAGACAGCAATTGTACAGAGTGAAATGCAGTTAAGGTTACAGGTAAATGATTTCTCATCATGATTGTTAAGGTTAATTCAATTTCTATCTCCATAGAAGCTGCCAAGTAGTAGTTTTCTTATTTCCATTATCCTGATTGGTAACAGTGTAGAAATTGCAGGGTCCCTAGCAGAGATACTTTAAATGTCCTTACCAACAGTTGTGGTGCCAGAGGATAGGAGGATAGCTAAAGTTGGTCCATTGTTTTAGAAAGGCTCTGAGAATAAGCCAGGAAATGATAGGGCAGTGAGCCCAAATTCAGTGAGTTATTGGAACATATTATAAGGGACTGGATATATAAGTATTTGGATAGACAGGGATTCATTAGGGATTGTGTGGTAGGTCACGTCTGGCCAATCTTATAAGAGTTTTTTGAGGAAGTTGCCTGGAAAGTTGTTGCAGGCAGTGGATGTTCTCTACAGGACCTTAGCAAGACTTTGCCAAGGTCTTGCATAGGAGTTCGGTCAAGAAGGTTCAGTTACTTGGCATTCAGGATGAGGTAGTAAATTGGATAGACATTGTCTTTGTGGGAGAAGACCAGGAGTGGTAGTAAATAGTTGCCTCTCTGACTGAAGGCCTGTGACAGGGCTGTTATCAGTATTTTAATCTGATGTTGTTTATCATCTATATCAAAGATGTGGGTGATAATGTAGTAAATTTGATCAGCAGATTTTCACATAAGATGTGGGAAGGGGAGGTGTAGTGGACAGCAAGGAAGGCTATCAACACTTGCAGCAGGATCTGGAGCAGCTGGAGAAAATGTGGTGAAAAATAGCAGATGGAATTTAATGCAGACAAGTGTGAGGTGTTGCACTTTGTGTGGACAAATCAGTTCAGGACTTAGATGGTGAATATTGAGCCTTACTGAGGAGTGCAGTAGAACAGAGCGATCTGACAAGACAACGCCATGATTCCCTGAAAGTGATGTCACAGATAGATAGCGTCATAAAGAGAGCTTTCGGCATATTGTCCTTCATAAATCAAAGTATCGAGTACGAGGCTTGGAATCAGAATCAGAATCAGATTTATTATTACTGGCATGTGACATGAAATTTGTTAACTTAGCAGCAGCAGTTCAATGCAATACATAATCTAGCAGAGAGAAAACTAATAATAAGAAATAAAATAAAAAATAATTATAAAAAACAAAATCAATTACATATATTGAATAGATTAAAAACATGCAAAAACAGAAATACTGTATATTTTTAAAAAAGTGAGGTAGTGTCCAAAGCTTCAAAGTCCATTTAGGAATCGGTTGGCAGAGGGGAAGAAGCTGTTCCTGAATCACTGAGTGTGTTCCTTCAGGCTTCTGTACCTCCTACCTGGTGGGATGCCCTGGGTGCTGGAGGTCCTTAATAATGGACACTGCCTTTCTGAGACACTGCTCCCTAAAGATGTCCTGGGTACATTGTAGGCTAGTGCCCAAGGTTGAGCTGACAACCTTCTGCAGCATCTTTTGGTCCTGTGCAGTAGCCCCTCCATACTAAAACAGTGATGCAGCCTGTCAGAATGCTCTGTCAAATGTTGGTGAGGCCAAGTTTGGAATATTGCGCACAGTTCTTGTCATGATACCAATAATAATCCAAATACTTTATTGCTGGGACTGAGGACCTGAGTTGCAGAGAAAGGTAGAAAGGGTTAGGACGGTATTCCCTAGAGCATAGAAGAATTATGGAGATTTGGTGGAGGTAAATATAAGCAGGCTTTTTCCACTGAAGTTGAGTGAGGCTCAAACTAGAGGTCATGGGTTAAGGGTGAACGTGGAAATGTTTAAGAAGAACATGAGGAAGAACTTCTTCTCTCAGAGAGTGTGGAATGAGATTCCAGGGGAAGTGGTGGATGCGGGTTTGATTTTAACAGTTTAGAGAAATTTGGATAGATGACAGGAATGGGGGCTATGGTCAGGGTGCAGGTCAATGGGACTATGCAGATTAATAATTTGTCACAGAGCAGATAGGCCGATGGGCCTGTTTCTGTGTGGCAGTGTTCTATGACACTGTGACTGTGTAACAGTTAAGAAATGCCAATAGATTTCCAACTCAGACTACCCTGCGAATTGTGGTGTTCCATATGCTGCTGTCTTTGTAGATTGAGTAAACACAAGGGATTCTGCAGATGCTAGAAATCTAGGGCATCACAAAAATTGCTGCAGGAGCTCAGCAGGTCAGGCAGTATTTATGTAGTGGAAAAACAGTCAACATTTTGGGCCAAGACCCTTCATTAGGACTGGTAAGGGAGGGGGATGAAGCCAGAGTAAGAAAGTGGGTGAGTGGAAGAGTGATAAAGTAAGAAACTGGGAAATGATAGATGGAAAAGGTAAAGGGTTGAAAGAAAGAATCAGATAGAGTTACCATGGGAGAAAGGGAAAGAGAAAGGTCACCAGAGGGAGATGATGGGTAGGTGAGGAGATGAGAAGGGGTAAGAGGAGAGCCAGAATGGAGAATTTAAAAAAATAGAGAGAGCCGGAGAAATTATAAGAAGTTAGAGAAAATGTAGATGTGGAGAGGATATATCCTATGGTTGGAGATTCTGGCCAGAATATACAGCCTCAGAATAGGGGGGCATCCTTTTAGAAAAGAGACGAGGAGGAATTTCTTTAGGCAGTAAGTGGTGAATCTGTGAAATTCTTTGCCACAGGCTGCAGTGGAAGCCATCTTTATGTATACTTAAGGCAGAGGTTGATAGATTTCTGATTGGTCAGGGTATAAAGTAACACAGGGAGAAGGCAGGAGACTGCGGCTGAGAGGAAAATTGGATCAGCCATGATGAAATGGTGGAGCACACTCAATGGGTCAAATGGCCTAATTCTGCTCCTATGTAAATACACAGAAACATTGAAAATCTACAGCGCATTACAGGTCCTTCAGCCCACAATGTTGTGCCGACCATGTATCCTATTCTAGAAGCTGCCTACAATTTCCCTACCACATAGCTCTCTATTTTTCTAAGCTCCATGTACCTTTCTAAGAGTGTCTTAAAAGATCCTATTGGATCTGGCTCCACCATCTTCACTGGCAGTGCATTCCATGCACCCACCTCTCTCTGTGTGAAAAACTTAACCCTGACACCCCCTCAGTACCTAACTCCAAACACCTTAAAACTATTTCCCTTGTGTTAGCCATTTCAGCCCTGGCAAAAAGCCTCTGGCTATCTACATGATCTATGCCTCCATCATCTTATGCACCTCTATCAGGTCACCTCTCATCCTCTATCGTTCCAAGGAAACAAGGCTAAGCTCACACAACCTATTCTCATAAGGTACACTCTGCAATCCAGGCAACATTCTTGTAAATCTCCTCTGCACTTTCTCTATTGTATTCACATCCTTTATGTAGTGAGTTAACCAGAACTGAACACAATGCTCCAAGTAGGGTCTAACCAAAGTCTTATATAGCTGTAACATTACCTCAATCCCATAAGTGATGTACACCGATACAACATATGCCTTCTTAACAACACTGTCAACCTGCACAGCAGCTTTGAGTGTCCTACGGACACGGACCCCAAGATCTCATTGATCCTCCACACTGCCAAGAGTCTTACCATTAATATTATATTCTGTTTTCAAATTTGATCTACTGAAATGAACCTTTTCACACTTATCTGGGTTGAACACCCTCTGCCACCTCTCAGCCCAGTTCTGCATCCTATTGATATCCCGCTGTAACCTCTTCCAAAGTATCCACAACATCCCCAACATTTGTATCATCAACAAACTTACTAACCCACTCTTCTACTTTCTCATCCAGGTCATTTGTTAAAATCACAAAGAAGAGGGGTCCTCCATGCAGAATATGCCCCATCCACAACCACCCTTTGCCTTCTGTGGATAAGCCAATTCTAGATCCACAAAGCAAGGTCTCCTTGGATCTCATGCTTCATTACTTTCTGAATGAGCCTCGCATAGGGAACCTTATCAAATGCCTTGCTGACATCCATATACACTACATCCACTGCTCTACCTTCCTCAATGTGTTTTGTTATGTTCTCAAAGAATTCAGTTCAGGTTTGTAAGGCAGGACCTGCCCTTGACAAAGCCATGCTGGCTATCTCTAATCAAATTACGTCTTTCCAAAATAAGACCATATCTTAT
Organism: Hypanus sabinus; assembly: GCF_030144855.1. Classification (NCBI taxonomy): domain Eukaryota; kingdom Metazoa; phylum Chordata; class Chondrichthyes; order Myliobatiformes; family Dasyatidae; genus Hypanus; species Hypanus sabinus. Next base: position 140,471,803 of record NC_082712.1, on the reverse strand, counting down.
GGTCTTCTGTCTAAATCAACATTCATGCCTTTCAGGTTGGCGTACCTAGATGGAATATGAGGCGTTGCTCCTCAAAGCTGTGAGTGTCTTCATTATGGCAGTAGAGGTGGTCATGGATTGACATGTCGGAATGGGAATGGGAATGGGAAATAGAATTAGAATGTGTGGCCATTGGGTAATCCTGCCTGTTGTGGCAGATAGAGTGAATGTGCTCAACGAAGCTATGTAGAGTCTCACCAATATAGAGGAGGCTGCACTAAGAGCACAGGATAGAGTAGATGATCCCAACAGACAGTGAAGTGTTGCTTCACCTGGAAGTATTATTTGTAGCCTTGAATGGTGCTGAGGGAGGATTGTAAGGGCAGGTGTAACTATCGTCCTGCTTTTAGGAGGAAGTGTCAGGAGGGAGATCAATAGAGAAGGACAGTGGATAAGAGAGTCACAGAAAGAGCAATCCCTGCAGAATGCAGAGAGTGGGGGTGGGGAAGGAAAGATTTGTTTAGTAGTAGGATCCCTTTGAAAATGGCTGAAATTACTGAGAACAATGTGCTGAATGTGGAGGCTTGTGGGATGGTAATTTCCCTCCTGGTACTTATCCCTGCAAGTGGGAAAAGTACTACACCTATCTCTTCTTATCTTGTCTTCCTTCCCTTTCATTTCCAGTCCTGATGAAGGGTTTCAGCCCAAAATGCAAACTTTTATTCCCCTTCATGGATGCTGCCTGACCTGCTGAGTTCCTCCAGCATTTTGTGCGGTTGGGTGGTTTGATAGCTGCAGCTGAAGTAGTCGGGTAGATAGCTACAATGCATTATGTTGATGGTGTACACTCTAGTCACTGTAAGCAAGGTTGAGAGAGTTGATGTTTCGGGCAGTCAACAGTGTCTCAATGCTTTGCTTTTGGTGATGCCCAGCTCTTTGAGTAGAGTGAATGTGCACAGATGTTAAGTATAATCTCATCACAGGTAGAAGTGGTAGAAGGGAAAAGGGGGATATAAGAGACTGGGAGGGGTGGAAGAAAGAGCAGACAGGCAGGAAATGTGGAAATAAATGAGAAAATGATAATGATACGAAAGGACAACAATCGACTTGAAGGAAGGTAGTAGAAGAGGAGCTTAAAATGCTGTTTAAGTTTAAGCAAGAGAGTGAAGTAAATGCATTGAGTCCAATAGCATTGATTAACAATTTAAAGAAGGTAATAAGAGATACGAGTATGGTGAAGATTCTGTGTGATTGAGCACTGTTGGTTGGTTGTAAAAATTTGGAGGAAAGGAACAAAGCAATGAGGGTACTAAATATTGGCAAAAGAGGGAAAATGGTATTAAAGGGGTGGTAATGGGAATCCCAATTGGAGAAAACTTAGAGGAGCTAAAGAAAAGTATTAAAGGAGGATTAGTGACTGAGATAAAAATATTGAAAGCCCCGAGGAATGGAGAAAAGATCTGTATGTTAATATTTCAGGGTTCAATCTCACCAGAAAATGTAACCATTGAAATCATGTGCTTTAGTGTAAGAGCTATGTTCCACCACCACACTTATGTGTTATAAATGTCAGAAATAAGGGCTCATAGCAGCAGTGTATAAAGGAAGGCAGAGATATAGTAGATGTGGAGTAGAACATCTATATGAACAGTGCAGACAAGATGAACCGGTAAAATGTTGTTATTGTGGTGGGGCCCACACAGTAGCTTGTGAGGGATGTGACATTAGAAAAAAAGCAATGTAAATCCAACAAATGAGGGAACAGCATAATGTATTGATTGTGGAGGCAGTTAGGATAGTAACCAATGAGAAAAGCGTTAAATAAGGAAATGCTTCAAATGCAAATGGGTTAAGGAAGTGAGAGTTGTAATATTGTCTGATTCAAACACAACAATCAGGAGTCTAAAAGATTTTCATTCAGTATGTATGAGATAATACAAACTTTATTTAGATATAAAGTTATAGGACTTAGTACTTGTTTTATATGGATTCCAGCGCATGTTGGTATTAGGAGGAAAGAGAAAGCGGATAAATTAGTAAGGAGGCAACTAGATGAGCAGTAGTGGTCATTCTAATAAATTACAGTAAAAGAGAACTACAGTAAATTACAGTAAAAGGATATAAATGGGGATGTTTGCAGATGACTGCACAATGTTCTGCACCATTCGTGACTCCTCACATAGTGAAGGAGTTGATACCCAAATGCAGCAGGACCTGGACAATATCCAGGCTTGGGCTGACAAGTGACAAGTAGCATTCAAGCCATGCAAGTGCCAGGCAATGACCGTCTCCAACAAGAGAGGCTCTACCCATCGTCCCTTGACATTCAGTAACACCACCATCACTGAATCCCCTATTACCAACATCCTGGTGGTTACCATTGACAGGAAACTGGTCTAACCATATAAACACCATGGCTACCAGAGCAGGTCAAAGGCTAGGAATCCTGCAGCATGTAACTCTCCTCATGACTCCCCAAAGTCTGTCCACCATCTACAAGGCCCAGTTCAGGAGTGTAATGGAATACTCGCCACTCACCTGGATGAGTGCAGCTCCATCAACACTCAAGAAGCTTGACACCATCCAGGACAAGCAGCCCACTTGATTGATACCCCTTGCACAAGCATCCAGTCTCTCCACCATTGATGAACGGCTGCAGCAGTGTGTACTTTCTACAAGATGCACTGCAACAACACACCAAAGTTCTTAAGGCAGCATCATCCAGACTCACGACCATTACCATCACTACTTGGAAATCCCCCTCCAAGTCACTCACCATCCTGACTTGGAAACGTATCGCCATTCCCTCATTGTCACCACTTTCTCAAGAGCAACTAAATGCTGACTTAGCTGGAGATGCCCACATCCCATAAATGAATAAGTAAAAAATCAAAAAACAGAACTAAAAGTGAAATCAAAAAATGAGTAGAAAGCAATTGGATGAAGAGAGAACAGGAAGTCTTTATAATAATCAGACAGAAATGGGATGGTCAAGAAATGTAGGAAAGAGCAGGATGGAGGAAGTGATAATATCAAGATTGATGTTTGGGCACACAGGGTTAAATAGCAAAGAAGAGAAAATCTGCAGATGCTGGATATACAACGTAGGTTTGTATATATTAGTGAGACCCGACTAGATTGGGAGACCACTTTGCTGAGCATCTACACTCCATCTGCCAGAACAAGCGGGATCTCCCAGTGGCCACCTGTTTTAATCCCACTTCCCATTCCCATTCCAATATGTCCATCCATAGCCTCCTCCACTGTCAGGATAAGGCCACACTTGGGTTGGAGGAACAGCGCCTTATATTTCGTTTGGATAGCTTCCAACCAGATGGCATGAACATCGATTGCTCAAACTTCCAGTATTGCCTCTCCCACCCTTCACCATTTCCCATCCCCTTATCCCTCTCTCATGTTATCTCCCTGCCTGCCCATCATCTCCCTTTGGTGCTCCTTCCCCCTTCTTTCTTCCATGGTCTTCTGTCTCTTTCACCAATCAACTTCCTAGCTCTTTGCTTCATTCCTCCCCCTCCAAGTTTCACTTATCGTTTGGCATTTCTCTCTCCCCTACCCTCCCACCTTTCAAATCTAATCCTCAGCTTTTTTCCTCCAGTCCTGCCAAAGGGTTTCAACCCAAAACTGTGACTCTGCTTTTTTCCATAGATGCTGCCTGGTCTGATGAGTTCCTCCAGCATTTTGTGAGGGGTAAATAGTATATTGTTTACAAAAAAGCACAATAATGGGAGGTGTGAGTATCGTAATCAACAAGAAATGGTTGAGCATGTACTGGTGAGGTGATCAAGATATAATCAAGAGAGAAGATGGTGGATTTGAATGTTATCATGGAATAAAATACAATTTAATGTTAACAATATTCTGTAGAAAAGATCACAGGGTTATTGTTTCAAATATATAGTGCAGTTCTTTAAGAATACAGGTCTTTTAATAGAATTTGATACAAATATAAATATATAGGATTTCGATATCCTGACCCACACTTCAGTTCAGAAGGTGGTGGTAATGCACCTTAAAGAAGGAAGAAGGCAGAGGGAAGAAGGAGGAAGGAGGAGGAGGGAGGGCGGAGGAGAAGAAGAAGAAACAGCCTCAACTAAAGAGTGTAAGTGTGGTTTAAAGGGATGCTGCAATGGACTGAAGGCGTACCATAGTAAACTATATACAGTACTTCCAACCGCTGGAGGAAAGTATGATTTACAGGGAAGTGATGTGTTCAGGATAGGTGGAGTGAGTGAACAGCTGTTACTAATGAATGGAATTGCTATCTTTTCACAACCATATTCTATGCTTAGCAACTTGTTCCATGTCATAAATAATTAAAGAAACTTACTTCTTGCATTAGTTTTACGTGAGATAGATAAATTGTGGAGCCTTGTGTTTCATTAAAGCCTGTAAACCATTTCTGCCGGTACACTTCAAATCCATAGCTGTTTGAAATAACCAACTAGTAATAAATTAAAAGATGCTTGAAAGAACAGATGTTTTTATGTTAAATTTAAGAAACTATTATTAGTTTGTTTTCAATTTGTGTAATATTTACCAGATGTATTTCTCTGCTTTAATAGGGATATTGGATAATAGCTCCATCCTTCTATTTGTTAAAAGCTGAGGGAATGTTTCAGCTTAACCAGATGGCTTAAACTGAATGATCTGTTTATTTTGTTGAGATTTGTTAATATATAACTATATGTTAAGAAGTTTTCATTGAACTATTGTGACTTTAAAAAGAGGTACACAGTGTCTGGAGCTGTGGATGTAAATGGTCTTTATTTAGCCCAAACAAACACATGGGGGAGACCTTTTGAAAGAATCTCCTCAAAGTCAAGATACATTAAGCTTTAGTCAGTTTAGGTAAAAGATAATAGAACTTAATTAAATTTAGTTCCAATAATTACATTGCCAGTTTTCCTTAATATTTTGCATGTGGACAAATAGTTCCGTAGAATTATATAGTTACAGTGGGAGTCCATGTTAAGTGACCAGATAAGCTCACACCTTTGTTGAAACAAGAAAGTTCATATCAATATTCTAAAAAAATCTCTAGTGGACAAAACATTCTATATTTACCACAGTTTTGTGAGGGTGAGGGTTGTTCTCAAATAGACAAACATCCCAAATATTGATTGATGAAACAAATATAACCATGATTATGCTTGAAGTACTAATTGGCAAAGAAGCCAGTTTGGAAAAAGCCTTGTTGTTGTGTGGGGTTGGAGACATGGGGGCTCCCTTCACTCATGTCTCTACGGTGCAAGATGTCTAATGCTTCCCTCCAATGCCAAGACCTTCATCTGTTGTTTCGCAGTATCAAAGGATGTCACACATCTGTTCCAATGTGGTTGTGGCAGGGATTTTGAGGCAGTCTAATTACCATAGCCCTATTGTCTATACATTTGTCAATACATATGAAAATGTCTCATGATCATGTTAGTTGCAAGTTGTAAGTCATCTCCACTTGTAGTAAGCCAGTAAACTGCTCCCAGTGTCCGCCCATACAGTTGACTTGTATTTTCAAAAGTTAATTCCTGCTCACAAGTTACTTTTGGAAGTAGCAGTTGTTGCTTGTGTTAATGAAATCCATGATCACATTAAACTTATACTCCTTGATTACAACTTGCTAATTGAACGGAAATGTCCTGTATTTATTAATTCAGAAGATGAGGCATTGTTGGAGATATGCAGTACCAAGACAGGCCTTTGGCCCCATTATGTGTATATCAATCATTGTACCTACCCAATTTACTGCATTTGATCTATAGCCTTCTGTGCTTTGGTGATTCAAATACTTGTTTAGATGCTTCTTAAATGCAGTAAAATCCTTTGTCTTCACCATCTCCTAAGGCAAAAGATCCTGCAGAGCATCCAGCCTCTGATCTGCTCTTGAAGTATTTATGTGTCTGTTCCTGTAAGTTTCTGATGAACGGGATGTTGGTGGGGGATTTGTTGATTGTATTAAATGCATCATGGCAGTATTCAGTTATTCTCTTGATGAAGATGGTGATTAACTGGTACAAGTACTATTTGCTATTTATCAGCCCAAATCCAATTGGAATGTCTGCTTCATTATCAGCGGAATTGAAAACAGAACTGAACACTGTACAATTACACATTTTAAATCAGCTGATTTAAGCTCTTACTTTCATGAAGTTGCCTATTCTATATACTGTATGTTGTGAAATGTTCTGTTTTGCAGCAACAAAACTTTGATGAAATCCGCTGTAGATTTGCAAATAAACCATTACTATGTCATGGCCTCATATTTATTCAGAAGCCATACTAAACTGTATATAGATGTAGCTTATTATTATGTAACAATTTAATCCTATGTCTTCTCCTGGGTAGACTACAACCCAAAGATATGAACATTGAATTTTCCAGTTTCAACTAGCCCTCACTGTCATGGTCTGGATCGGTTCCCCTTTAAACTTAGTTAGGTTGTGATCCGGACCATTGATGCCTTGTTCCCTTCTAATTCCGTTTCATACATCCCTTGAACTTGGCAATCAAGGTAATCTACCCTCGACCCGAACTGGCAGCTTATAAGCCCCTGGCTTTAGCCGTTCAGTGCGAGAGTGTTAAGAAGTTTTCGCAAGTCATCGCCGCTACTACGACAAGCCAGGGTGATCCAGCCCTCATCGGAGTACCAGCAATTCCCCTTCCGTCGCCAGAGTGGGTCCGGGCAAGGTCAATCTACCAGAGGTGAGTTGAAGGCAGAGTCCTGACTCGACGGTTATGCCCCTTGTCTATGTCTACCCCTCGAAGAGTCCCGGCTCAGTGCCTGAGCTGAAGGCAGAGTCCTGACTCGACGTTCATGCCCGTCGTCCATGTCTACTCCTCGAAGAGTCCCGGCTCGGTGCCTGAGCTGAAGGCAGAGTTCTGGCTTGATGTTCCTGCCCGTCGTCCATGTCTACCCCTCGAAGAGTCCCGGCTGGATGCCTGATCTGGAGGAGGAGTCCTGGTTCAAGATTCCTTGTCCTGTGTTTTGGTGTCCATATTTCTGGCTGCAGCGATCCATGGTATCCAAGTGTCTGGCGGCAGTTAATCAAGCTCCCAGTCGCCAAGTCCAAGGGCCATGGCAATCCCAGTCCCCAGGGTCCCAGCCATGAACACGGCTGTCCATGTTCCCCCTGTCCAATTCATGGCCGCGGCAATTCCAGTTCCCAAGACGCAGGTCTGCTGCGATCCTAGTCCCTAGACCCTTAATCTGAGGTTCAAGCTCCTCTTTGTCCAACTTGATTCCCGATCTTCTGTGTAGTGAGTAATAAATGCTATTTTGTACCTAAGAAAGACGTGTTTGTGTCCTGCTTGTGGGTCCTCTCCCAGCACCCTTGTTCCCACTGTGTGACATTAGCATCCAGTATTCCCATCTCCAACTTCCCCTTCTCTCCTCATGATCCTCTTCTGGTCCTCTCATTTTTATCTCTGTTCCCATATTGAGCATCCCTAACCCCCCCACCCATTGCACATTTCACCCCCTCCCCTTCTGGTTTCCTCTACTACCATCCACAGCCTCCCCCTCCTTCTGGTTCCATTTGCTCTTTATTCTGATACAGAATACAGATGGATCTTAAACAGCATGAATTGCAAGACAATCACAGAAAAAGGCTATTTTCATTCTCACTGTCTTGTGGCTTTTGGTTGGTAATGGAATGTGCTGCATGCCTTACTCTGAAACCAGAAATGAGAAATGTGGAAACCTGAACTTGATTAAATGTTGGTGTCTGTACGTTCATTTTTAATTTGCATGCAAAGCCTTTTATAGATGCACTTGATGACCTAGGATCTGAGAGGGAGAGAGGGTGTGTGCGTGTGAGCCGTTGAGTCTAGTTTATTGAAGGAAATAGCTGAATGTTCCACCTGAGATTGATTTCTGTAGACAGGAATAAGGTTTTCTGTGATGGAATATATATCATTATTCACAGTTTGTGACACATAATGGTGATGAACATTTTGGAGGTATACCCTCGTAAACTACCTCTTAGTGATTGTTAGCTTCAAAACAGTGCATCTATATTCATCATTAAAGCAACTTTGTATCTGCAGCTAATTTAAATGGCCAAATGCATCAGGGCAACAGCTCTGGGATCTTAACTTCTAAAATCTTTCAGATATTTTGCAATCATCTTTTCAGTTCTTTATAAAATAAATTTAACAAGGTGAACACAGAATGTTCGAAGTCCTTCATTATGTTTCAGTCAGATTAATGCATCTGCTTCTTATTAAATCTACTAAGTAACTGATTACATTGATTTGAAATGAAAATCAATCATTGGGTTGCTGTGCATTTTCATTTAGTTTGATACCTTCCATTACTTTGCTGCTGATTAAGAATAGACTGGGTGACAAAAAGCTGCTTTGGATTTTTCTGCTTTCTGTGGACAATGCATACATGGGTAATTTCACTTTGACTATAAGACATGGGAGCAAAATTAGGCCATTCAGCCCATTGAGTCATGGCTGATTTATTATCCCTCTCAAAGCCATTCTCTTGCCTTCTCCCCGTAAACTTGATGTATGTACTAATCAAGAACTTGTCAACCTCTGCTTTAAACATATCCAATGACTTTGCCTCGAACGCAACAAATTCCACACATTCACCACATTGGTTTGTAGGGTAATATAACTGGTGGAAATGCACAGAACTTGCAATCACAGCATTGGGTTGGGTTCACTTTAAGAGGATGCTCTGATGTGATGAGTTAATTACATAAAGGACTTCCAGTGTGCCTTGTGTTCAATTTTTTGGTGTTCAATAAATGAGATTCTACAGCTTTTCTGAAAATAAAGTGCCTCCACCTTATTTATAAAAACCTACAGGTTAAGTACTGGTGTTGTATAAGTTTAAAAAAAAATCAGCTTAACAAAGGACGTAGATGCTAAAATAAACAGAAGAGGAGAACTTGACCAAAGATATAGAACACAGTTTAAACCAAAGAGAATATAAAACATCTGGGGGAAAAAAATTAGCAAGGTTTTAAGGCAAAAGAAACTTCACCATGGATGATCCCAAGCCCAGCTGTGAAAGGAAGAGGATTGGGCATGGGACTAGCAACTGCATCCTTAAAAGCCCAGAGCTACAGAAATACCAACAGAAGCTCCGAAGACCTCGTCCCTGGAAGAAGAAGGATCTTTGCCTGGAAGAAGTTGTGTGGCGAAAGCCAGGTCCATGGAAGCCTCAGGCCTATCATTCGGGGGACTGGCCCAGGACAGAGGACTCTGGCGAGCTGCTGTCGGGGGCCCTTGCCCCAGTGGGGGTGATGGACTAAAGTAAGGAAGTAAGGCAAGACAGAATAAGTAAATGTCAACAGGGCCACACATTCTGAAAATATAAAAAGTTATAGGCATGGTCGGGATAAGCAGGGACAAAGAGGAAATTCGTCTTGTGAGCTATTCAGTCCATTAGATTTGACTTCCTAAAAGGAGGTAATGGAACTTAAAGTTGCAAGTAGAGAAAATAATAAAAAGAAAGCAGATAAGAGTTCTGGCCAGATTATTTTCTGATCAGAGTGACAGTATAGCCTCCCCGAGGTCACTTTTGCTAAAGTGTATTTGTTGTATATAAATGACCAGAAGTAGGAGCACTGCTTTCAGTTTTAGGTAATATACTAAGGTGCGAACCTTAAGCACTGCATGAAAGAATGGCACAGAGGGACACTAATCACATTTAAAGCACAGTTGATTGAATGCAGTGGCTGCTAGGTGTACTACCCACAAGAATAGCAGAAGGTACATGCAACCACCATCACCACCCACAGATTATTCTCCAATTCACACATAAATCTGACTTGGAAATATGTCATTGTTGCTGGGTGTAAATCCCTTCAACAACACCATGGGAGTACCTTCAGCAGAAGGACCTCAGTGGTTCAACAAAGCTAGCTCACCTTCTGTTATGACAGGCTCCCGACCACACCAGCTTCTGGAATGAAGATGTTTTAACTCTCAGGGGTATGGCTAACCGGCATAGCCCCTTTAAGGGTTCAGGATGGTCCTGCTAATTAGCAATCATGTTTTTGGCACCAAGAATATAGAATTTAAAGAGGACCTGAACTGAGGTTTGGTACTCAATTATAAGCCATACTAATGATATTGTCTAGCGTTGGTTTTCAGCTCAGCTTTCAATCCAGTTTGATACTATATCTCTATCCAAGGCTCAGATACTCCAGCAATTTGGTTCGAAACCAACCTTGTCAAGGACTCTTGTTGCAGTATGATTGAGCCAACATGTATCCCGCAGGGTATCAGGTTCTCTCGGCTGCTGTGGTCAGCCACAACGAGTGGATTTCTAGACAGAACCTGGAGATCTAGGACCTCCAGGTCACCGTATACCAGCTATCACAAGGAGGATGCCAGAGTTGCTTGGGTGAGGCTGCCAGTCTCTCTGTGGATCCAGTACATCTTCTGACCCCAGAGAGTTTCGACAGGGATCTGGGTTCTTGCTGTGGCTTCCTCACTCAATGCTCATTAGCCTTTGAATTCCAGCTGTCCTGATTCCCTTTGGAGCATGGAAAAACGGCCTTTGTTATCTCTCTCCTGACTGGAAAAGCCCTGGCCTGGGCTACTGCAAATTGGGAACTTTGGTCAGAGATTTGCTTGGAGTTGGAGTAATTCATGGCTGACATGAAGAAGGTGTTTCATCACTCCAACAGAGCCAGCTGAACCTCGAACTGCCTGATGTAGATTCAACAGGGGAGCAGTCGGCAGCTGACTGTTGCACAATTGAATTTTGCACCTTGGCCCAAGAGAGTGGTTGGAGCGGGCAGGCCTTGGTCACTTTATACTGCCACTGACTCCTTGACGAGCTAAAGGATGTCCTTGTCTTGGGAGACTTAGAGGTCCTCATTGGCCAGTACATGCACCTTGACAATCATCTGGCAGAGTGTAAGGGGGACTACATTACAAGGTCGAAGAAGGCTAGCCTGAGCCTGGCCACAATCCATTGCAGTTTCACCCCTCGATCTCCGACCATGACGAGCCTGTCTCCTGCTTGAGACTCTGTCAAGCCCATGCAGATTGGTTACATGAGGCTGTCTGCCAATGAAAGGTCCCAGTGCTGGAATCAGGGCTGCTGGTACTACTGTGGGAAAGCAGGTCCCTTGCGGGTCGAGCATCCGAAGCTGCAGCCCGCTGGAGAACAGCCAAGACTGGCCAGTATTAGGAAGATATGGCGGTAGCAGCCACCACTCCCAATCCCATGGATTCTGGTTTCGTGTTGAAGATGGAGTTCACCTGGAGAAGGAACTTGAAGCTGGTGAAGACTTTTTGGACTCGGGGGCAACAGGTAGTTTTCTGGGCTTAGGAATCGCTCTTCGGCTTAATATACCACTGTGCGAGGTGAGCCAGTCCGTGGCCTGAGCTGTCTTGGATGACCCCCTGCTAGATACTGGGCAGCAACAGACTGTGGTCTTGCAGATGAGGATTGAGGATCATATGGAAGACATTAGTTACTACATCATTGACTCACCACTCAAACCCCTTATCCTCAGGTACCCTTAGGTGTCCCATCACAACCCACCTGTGGACTGGAGTGGGGGGAGAATCATTACTTGGTCCAGTTATTGTAAGACGGTATGTTTGTGGTGTTGTGTTCTGATCCCCAGACTCTCCTGAGACAAGCAAGGGGACAGACTTCAGTGCGAGGTGACCCAAAGCCTAAGGGATCCCGTGGCCTGTTGCTGGGGGTGCAAGGGCTGTCTGTAACACTGCGTTGCCTTCACCTCCAGATACAACAGGGTCTAGTGAAGCTAGGGAGAAGGCTTGGAGGTTGGTCGAACTACCTTTGCCATATAAGAAGCCTCAGGAGTTGTCCTTGAAGGAGGGTTTTGAGGAACTTGCAACACCCAGGCTAGTCAAAGTTCATTCCGTATACAAAGACTTGTCTTCAGCAAGGGAAGGGCCTCGACTCTTCCACCACACCAGCACTACTCTAGATTTCTGCCTGGTACTTGTCCTCTGAATGCTTGATTACACATGTTCTCAGGGCCAGAGAGAAGCGCAATGGAACGATATATAAAGGAAGCTCTAGCTAAGGGATTCATTTAGCCCGCCATCTCACTAGCTGGCTTCTTCTTCATACAAAAAAAAGGATGAGAGCCTGTGGCTATGGAGGATTAAACCACATGACAGTCAAGAATTAATCCCAGCTTCCTCATCTCTAAATTAAAACCTGCCTGCATCAGTTCCTTAGCCTCACCTCCATCCGCCCCACCACCACTTAGGTTTATCGATGGGGAACTTGTCTTCACAGTGAGAAAATTTTTAAACTCGTATACTGTTTGGGGTGTTCGGCAATAACTCATGGACTGGGAAGGATTTAGACCCAAGGAGAAGTGTCGGGAGCGGGAACGAGACATCTTGGATCCAGCTCTCATCCACGATTATCACCACCATTTCTCTGAGCAGCCAGGCAGCCAGGAGTCAGCTGTATGGGAGGGGGTCCTGTTACGAAATGCTCCCAATAGTGCCAACTTCTGGGATTTAGATACTCCAACTTTCCAGAGTACGGATAGCTGGCATGTCCTCGTTAAGGGTTCAGCATGGTGCCACTAATCATGTTTTGGGGGCCAAGAATTGAGTATTTAAAGGGCACATGACCTGAGGTTTGGCACTCAGTCGTAAGCCCTATTAGTGATATCATCTAATGTCTGTTTTGTGCTCAGTCCTTGATCCAGTTTTATTCTGTTTCTTGATCCTTGCTTTGGATACTCCAGCCTTGATTCCAAACCATCCTTGTCAAGGACTCTTGTCACACCTTCTCAAAGACAAATAAGAATGGGCAATAAATCCTGGCTTTGCGATAATAGTAAGGTAATAAAAAACAGAGTCAAAATAACCTATAAGTCAATGGCTTGAGGGCTGAAAAAGAGGAATAGTATGACTGACTGGTCAGCATTCCCAAGTGGCCTAAATTAGACCCGTTCTGTGTGGTAAATTTCGGAGATTCCATGTTTCTTAATATATGCCCTCTGGAGGTGATGAGCAGAGATTGATTGTGTTTGCCATTTTGTGGGGGTGTAAAAGTGCAAGATTGGATGGGCCAAATGGCCTATTTCTGAGTTGTGGTGCTCTGAGTCAAGCTCCAAAACCTGGTCTTCTACACCTCCCTCTGTAAATGGATCCTTGACTTCCTCACCAGGAGACTGCAATCTGTACGGATTGGAAATGGCATCTCCTCCTCACTGACGATCAACACTGGCATGTGAAGGATGCGTGCTGAGCACACTACTCATGATTGTTTGGCTAGGCACAGCTCAAATGGCATCTATAAATTAGCCAATTACTTATCTATTGTTTGCAGTATTTCAGATGGTGAGGCTGAGGCGTACACGAGTCAGATAAATCAGCTAGTTGAATAGTATCACAGCAAGAACCTTGCACTCAACATCTGCAAGACCAAGACATTAATTGTGGACTTTAGGAAGGGGAAGTTGAGGGAACACACACCAGTCATCCATATTGATGTAATTACAAAAAGGCATGATAGCCACTATATTTCATTTGGAGTTTGGGGAGACATACATTTCTACAGTTGTACCATGCAGAGCATTCTAATTGGTTGCATCACCGTCTGGTATGGAGGTGCCACTGCACAGGATGAGAATAAGCTGCAGAAAGTTGTAAACTCTTCCTGTTCCATTATGGGCATTGGCCTCCCCAGCAACCATAACACCTTCTAAAGGCAATACCTCAGAAAGATGGCCACCATGATTAAGGACCGCCATGACCCAGGGTATGCTCTCTTTTCACTACTACCAAAAAGGAGGCACAGGAGCCTGAAGGCACATTCACAGCATTTCAGGAACAGCTTCTTCCCCTCTGCCATCGGTTTTCTGAATGGAAAATGAATCCATGAACACTACCCCAGTATTTTTTCCTCTCTTTTTATTTAACTTGATATTCTTCTTTAATATTTACTAGTAATTAATAGTTTTATTATTATATATTGCAATGTACTGCTGCCATAAAACAACAAATTTCATGACCTATGCCCAATGATACTAAACTTGACTCTGTGATGGGAGGTATACATATCTATAGGATGTTGAGGGGGAACTGTTTCCTCTGGTTAGTGAATTGGTAATCATCAGCTAGAGACTAAAAGTAACTGCAAATGAACGCTAGAATAAGTAAGGGAACTTACTTTGCAATCAGAGAATTGTCTTTCTGAAATGAGCAGGTTACTGCGCATAAATGGGCTCCCCATTATTTGGTGTGGAATTACTAACTGTGGTTGGCCATTTGGATCTCCTTGCATATTCTATCCTGCAATCAAATCTTGGTGACTGACACTTCTCTCAATTCCATTTTCCTGCAAGAACCCCAATTCCCTTGATTGCCTTGACATCTAAAAATATAAAAGTCTCTGTTTTGCTTGTACTTAGTGACCGATCCTCTGTTTCTATTTTGGTTAGAGAATCCAGGTGAAAACTTTTGTCTCACCTCTATCCTGAACAGCTGTCCTTTGATTTTATGAATACAATTCTGGATATCCCAGGCAGGAAAAACATGAATTCTTCATCCACTCTTGCCAAGCACAGTAAGAATATTATACGTTATAACTTGATCACTTCTCTTCTAAAATCCTAGGACACAAACTTGGTCTTTATAATATCTCCAAAACAATTTGTCTTCCCAGTCTAGTGAACCTTCATTGTGCTTGCTCTATCACAAGTATGCTCTTGCTTGGGTAGTGAGACCTAGTCTCTACACAATCTTCCAGATGTGGTCTCAGTCTGCCAAGATGTAATCGGAGCAAGATGTCTCCATTCTTGCACTCAAATCCTCTTAGAATAATTGCTAACATATTGTTTAGCTTCCTGAATTTCTGCTGAATTTAAATATAACAGTGTTTCATATGCAAGGACACCAACATTTCTTTAGTCTGCAACTCTTTGAAGGATACATATGAACCATTCCGGCAGTTTGGGTAATGGAAATTCACCTTTGCAGAGTTCACAAATTGCCAACAAAAGATCTGAGATAAAGATTAAAAATTCATTCTCATGGAAGTTACATGTCAACTTTAATTTTTGGCTGTCAGTTCTTGGTGTATGTGTAGATAATATGGCTTTGTGTTACAGCAAATTGTGATAAGGACTATTTTCTGGGAATATACTACCACCCTGTTTGTGTTGGGGTGATGGCTGTACTCCACGTTCTGATTTTCTTTAATTAAAATGAATGCCTTCATATTTTTTCCCCATTGCAACAATATAAGAACTGGATGAGTACCTGGAAAATGTTCCATTAAGTGAAATACCGTCATTTGATTCGGCTTCCAAAATGCACGGAGGGTATTTCCATGTGGTATTTTGCTTTGTATGCAGAGTGGCGTGGTGCCAAAGAATAGTTTCATAAGTAATTGGGATGTCCTACCTTTCAAAAGTCATTATTGGAGTTTTGTTTGTATAACACTATTATAGCTTAGGGCATTTTGGAGTTCAATTCTGGCGCAGTTCTGTAAGAAATCTCTTTATCTTCCCCATGAAATGTGTGCTTTCCTTAGGTGCTCTGGTTTCCTCCCACAGTACAAAGGTGGACCATGTAGGTTAGTTAATTAGTCATTGTAAATTTGGTCCCATGATTATGTTATGGTTAATCAGGGTTTTGAGGTTGCTGGGACAGCATGGATCAGAGGGTCTATATTGTGAAATAAGTGTAAAATCCTAAGCTGTGTGCTTCACGGACGCTACAAAGTGTTGGATAGGTGGCAGTTAAAGTGGTGTTAGAGTAATTTTTCTGTAGTTGCATGGAGGTAAGGACAAATAGGAGAGAGAAAATTCATAAACAAAGTTTGGGAGGGTGGATTGTGGGTTGGGCATATAGGTAACTGGAGAGACACCCACCAACCCACCCACTGACATGCAGCGGGCCTATTGCCTAAGGGAGGCCCAGGCCCTGTGATCAATGTCAGCACTGTGCTCATCAAAGGTTTCTGTGAATGACCATTCTTAGTTCACAAGCTGTATCAGGAGCTTCAAGCAATGACTCTTTATTGAACTGCAGATTACAGGAGATGAGTTTTAATTCATGCTAGTGGTGACCTCTTTAAACCATGCTCTGTTCACTACCTGCAGCAAGGCACACTTCCTTAAAATGTAATTACTATGGAAGGCCATACCTCAATTTTTGATTCATCAGCTCTCAATAAGTAATTAGCGGTTGCTGTGCATCAATGGTTGGTGATACCAATTTGCACACTTAAAACAACACAGAAATGACATTGGCAGTAAAGTGAATTGTGACTGGAAGTGTCTGCTGCACTCTCCCAGCAGGACTGGCTGCAAACATTTCCATACACACTCACCATCACACCATATGCATTGTTAAGTGTTAATAAAGGCACTATTTTTGTTGAATTGTTTTTCGTACTCGCATCAGAATTTAAAAAAGCCAATTAGAAACAGGATGTGTTCTTGAAGATTCATTTAAGTGTTATGCGGACAGAGTCGATGTCTTTTAAGCAAGTCGCAGCTGGTGGTACGGGTGATTCTACTTTGTGCCCAATTGCATGGAATCAACAAAGCTTAATTAGTGACACATGAGAACATTCAGATATGTTTATTCCTCAACAAGCACTTAGTCAAAATACAAATTAAATTGGCAAAGAAGTCAGCGTGGGTGTGATGGACAGAATGGCCTATAATCTGTACTCTACAGCTTTATGATTCCATGATGATGTGCTGTCCTCACTTTGCTGTTTATGGGAGCTTGCTCTCAATCCTTTACTATAAAAGAGAACATTCTTAAACTATGTATTTTCTATAAGGGACACACTTTGCTTACTGCCAGTAACAATGGTCTCATTTCTTGCCTTATGTTCTCAACTATCCTATGGAGTGTGTATAGGCAGTTGTTCAGCATGGCAGATTTTCTGAAATCTATCAAGTGGAAATTTTTATGTTGTGATATATTGCTATTTATTCAGCTAAGATTAAACACAGAGGTTATAATCCATATCATGATTGTTCTTTCTTTTTAATTATATGAAATTTAGATTATTTTGGACAAAAAACACATTTAGACAGCCAATACATATGTTAACAGTCTTTGAGAGAAGAGGAAAGATCAAGTTGTAGAAAATAACTAGAGGACGTCATCCCTATGTTGCTGATGTCAATGTGGACCACAACCTCTTATTGTTCACTGCTTCCCTTCCAAATGCTCTGTAGCCACCAGTGACTTCCCTGACCGTGAGTTAGAGAGGGAACTCATCACCCTGGATGAAAGTTTACAGCCATTAAATGCTTGTTTCCTCCCCCAGTCCTGTCTTGACCTCCAACAATGTTGCTCTCTCACTGTGCAGGCATGCATGGATGGAGATGTTCCTGGAGCCAGCTTGTCAGATTTCCAGATTAAAATGAAATGACCTGAGATGGCCAATAGCACATTTCAAAGTTCAAAGCTCAAAGTAAAACTTATTATCAGAGTGCATACATGCATACAACCCTGAGATTCTTTTTCTGTGCGCGTACTTAGTGAATCTATCAAACAGTAACTGTGAACTAAACATCAGGAATTATAAACTGAAAACAAACTGTGCAAATGCAGAAGTGAATAAATAGCAATAAATAATGAGCATAAAATAACAATGTAACAGGGTCGTAAAATGAATGTAGCTATCCCCTTTTGT
Source organism: Hypanus sabinus (assembly GCF_030144855.1). NCBI lineage: Eukaryota > Metazoa > Chordata > Chondrichthyes > Myliobatiformes > Dasyatidae > Hypanus > Hypanus sabinus. The sequence continues at coordinate 140,454,174 of NC_082712.1, read as the reverse complement.
TCAATAGCCAGATGGTTGAGGGGTAGTAATTGTTCTTGAACCTGGTGGTACGAGTCCTGAGGCTCCTGTACCTTCTACCTGATGGCAGCAGCAAAAAAAGAGCATGACCAGGGTGGTGAGAACCTTTGATGATTGATGCTACTTTTCAACGGCAACGTTTCATGTAGATGTGCTCAATGGTTGGAAGGGTTTTATCCATGATAAACTGGTCTGAATCCATTACCTTTTGTAGGATTTTCCACTCAAAGGCATTGGTGTTCCCATACCAGGTGGTAATGCAGCCAGTCAGCACACTTTCACCCACACATCTATAGAAGTTTGCCAAGGTTTTCAATGAACCTCCACAGACTCCTGAGGAAGTAGAGGGGCTATTATGCTTTCTTTGCAATAATATTTATATGACGGGTCCAGGAAAGGTCCTCTGAGATAGTGAGACCCAGGAATTTAAAGTTACTGACTCTTTCTACCTTTGATTCTCTAATGATTACTGGCTCATGGACCTCTGGTTTCCCTCTCCTGAAGTCTACTATCAGTTCCTTGGTCTTATTGACATTGAATAAGAGATTGTTGTTATTACACACTCAGCCAAGTTTTCAATCTCCCTCCTGTATGCTGTTTCATCATCCCCTTGCATACTGCTCTCAACAATGGTATCATCAGCAAACTTGTATATGGTGTTGGACCTGAAATTAGCCACACAGTCATAGGTGTAAAGTGAGTAGAGCAGGGGACAAAGTACACATCCCTGTAGTGCTCCAGTGCTGATGGAGATTGTGGAGGAGATGTTTTTGCCAATCTGAACTAACTGGGATCTACAAGTGAGGAACTCCAGTATCCAATTGCACAGTGGTGTATTGAAGCCCAGGTCCTGGAGTTTACAGATTAGTTTTGAGGGGATGATGGTGTTAAATGCCGTGCTGTAGTTGATAAAGAGCACCCTGATGATGTTTGCGTCTTTGCTGTCCAGATGTTCCAGAATTGTGTGAAAAGCCAATGAGATAACATCTCCTATAGACCTGATGATTTGGTAGGCTAATTGGAGCAGATCCAAGTCACCAATCAGACCGGAGCTGATATGCTTCAACACTAGCCTCTTATAACAGTTCATCACTGTGGATGTAGTTGCCACTGGGCGATGGTCATTGAGACATGTTACCATGTTCATCATTGGCACCAACATGATTGAAGTCTACTTGAAGCAGGTGGGTACCACACGCTGCTGCAGTGAGAGGTTGAAGATATCCAGGAACACACCAGTCAGTTGGTCAGCACAGGTCTTCAGTACTTGGCCAGGTACTCTGTCCATTCTGGAGGCTTAACTTGGATTCACTCTCTTGAAGGCAGCCCATTCATCATTTACAGATACTGAGACTGAAGGATCTTCGGGAGACATAGGGGTGCACGATGGTTCCTCCCTGTCCTGATGGTCAAAGAGACCATAGAAGGCATTGAGCTAATCTGGAAGTAAAGCTCTGCTGACCCCGATGTTGCAAGATTTAACTTTGTAGGAGGTTTTGGCATTCAAACTCTGCTCCAGCTGTCAAGCATCCCTCGTTGATTCTAGTCTAGTTCAGAATCTCCACTTTGTCTGAGAAATGGCTTTCTGGAGATCATTCCTGCACTGCTTGTAGGATATTTGATCTCCAGACTTCAATGCGTATGATCAAGCTCACAGCAGGTTTCAGATTTCATTGTTCATCCAGGGATTCTGACTGGGGAACGATTTTGTGGGGATATTCATCCACAGCTGTTTTAATAAAACCTGTGATCACCCTGGTGTCGTCATTCAGGTCCTCAGATGAGTTCTTGAACATGGCCCAGTCAACTGACTCAAGGCAATCCTGTTCTTCAGATACCCACGATCACCTCTTTGTTGTCTTGATCTCTGGAGCCTTGCTCTTTATGCTCTGCCTTTAGAAAGATCTTGATTTTCAATTGCATCTTGCACCGTACTTCAAATACCATTGCCAGCTTGAAGTTTGTGACTTTTTATTTATTTGCTGTTTATTTATTTCTCCGTGGATTGTCACCTTGTCGTGGTGGAGAAGCTTGTGTGGTCCTGAGATCCCGAGAGCGATGCCGTTTGGCGCTATGCTCCTGGTCAGGTCCCTGACAAAGAACAAGCCCACCAAGACTTCAATGGTGGAACAGATGGATGAAGTTACTTCAAATTCAACAGCTGTGAAGGCGGATGAAGGCTGCAACAAATCCATCAGCTCCAGTCGTCGTGGTTTCCATGCCACTGGAATCAGTTGGTTGATTTGTGAAATATCGTGTGCTTCTTGGAGTGCAACATCAAGTGCATGTTAAACAAATACATACACAGGCATCTTCACTCTGTGGAAATGGAACAAAGACCCTTGACCTCGAGGGACAGCCATGACGATCCCTCCATGATGATTATTTTGCTTACTAATAGAAAGTAGTGCAGTAGCAAAATCACTTCAAGTGTTTAAAAAAAACTTTTGATCATTGGTATCAGCCATTTAAGGACCTAGATCACCCAGGGAGTGAGTGCAGCAATGGAAGATTAGGGAACACCTTCCTTGTCCCAAGAAGCATGGCTGCTGGGTGGGTCTGGGCAGATAAACCTGAAATTCAGGGCCCTAAGTTCCTTCTCCTACGTCCTCCTGGCTAATGTATAATCTCTGGAAAAGAAATGCAAAGACCTCAGAACAAGATTGCAGTACCAGAGAGGTATCAAGGACTGTTGTGAACTCTACTTCCCACAAACATAGCTCAGCCCCCAGCACTCCAGATACAGTGCTTCAGCCAATGGGATTCACTTTACACTGCATGAACTGGACAGTGATGTCAGGTAGAGGTAGAGGCAGTGTCCTTTGCTTCATGGCTAACTCATTGCAGTGCATGAACACAGTGGTTCTGTCTCAGTTTTGCTCGCCACACCTGGAACATCTGACAGCCAAGGGTTGAGCATTTTATTTGCTAACATTTTAGGAACAACTTCTTCCTTTCCACCATCAGATTTTTGAACAGTCCATGACCCATGAACATTACCTGACTAATCCTCTCTTGCACTGAGTGAGTGAGGGCCTCCACTGGTCACAGCTGACCATGGATATTGCATCCTATCTATCTGGATATGCAAGCCTGGGTGGTACGATATGGAGAGCAAACTGTGCCCACGTAGCGAACTCCCCCTCTCCGCACCTCTGGTGAACACAAAGGAATGACAGAACCCGATACAGTTTGGTACCAGCAACGTTGCTGGAGTTGCCAGTCAGCATTGAACTCAATGTAGGACTGCTTTAAGGTCTTCAGCTCTGGACTTTTCTCTCGGGGTTTACTGCCGATGCCTTCCCCATGACAGGGTATAGCTGCAAGGCAGAGGAGTTTGAGATCAGAGTTTTCCTTCTCCTAGAGAACTGCCAACTATGATTGATGAGCCCATCTGCCTGAGACGACTGGTTTTGAGGCACCAGTAACCCTCATGTGCTCCTTCTCCTATCAGTAGAAATGGTTCCGTGGGGCTTAGTAGCATTTCATAGGTAGTGGGAGCTTGTCCCCATTACCACCCTGGGCTATAATAACCTCTTGCACTACTTATTTATTTATTGTAATTTATGGTAATTTTTTGTCCTCTGTCACAACAATTTCATGACATACTGTAAGTCAGTAATACTAACTCTGACACTGATTCTGCATAATGCTACATGAACAATTTAAAATTTTAAAGGTAAGAAACACTTATAAACAAATCTCCGTATTTCATCAGTTGTTAAATTATTCCATGATTCTTGTTTGCAAGCAGTTAATTTCCTTTCATTTGCACATAAATTTTATGATATCCTAAACTTGTTTGATTTAACTCAAATCTGACTCTTTAATATTTGGTCACATTGGAATTTCTCTTTGATATCATAAGAAATTCTCAAAACCTGTCCTTCACTGTCCTCTAGAGCAATATTTGCGGTGGCAGTGGTTTAAAAAAAATACTCCTTGCAGCTATACCCTGTCATGGGGAAGGCATCGGGAGTAAACCCTGAGGGAAAAATCCAGAGCTGGAGTCCCTAAGGCAGTCCTACATTGAGTTCAATGCTGACTGGTAACTCCAGCAACGCTGCTGGTACCAAACTGTATACTGTCACACATGCTGACCTTTCTTTCCCAGTTAAATAATTTTAGTGTTTTTAATGTTTCACTGCCCCCCAGTCAGGTTTTGATGTCAGACAAACTATCAGAGAACATAAAGGCAGTGGCGGGTTCAAGAGAAGGAGTAGCTATTATCGCGCATGCAGAGCCACAATCCCAAGTTCCATCTTCATGCCAAAGAGGACCGACCATGTCAATGGGAATCAATGTTGGATGCTCAGCGGTTGTGGCAGGGCTTGAATGCTATCACCTCCTACAAAGTTAAATCAAGCAACAGGGCTTTGTTTCCAGATAAACGTTCTCTTTGACAGTCTTGCCGACCCAATGATAATCCTTTGATCTCAGTATCTGAAGCTGACGTGCGGGCTACCTTCAGGAGGGTGAATCCACACAAAGCATTCGGACTGGACAGGGTACTGGGCCACGTACTTAAGACCTGCTGTCTGGGGTGTTCACTGAGATCTTTAACCTCTCGCTTCGGCAGTGCGTGGTGCCCACCTGCTTCAAGTAGGCTTCGATTGTACCAGTGCCCAAGAAGAGCATGGGGACCTGCCTCAATGACTATCGGTCAGTTGCACTTACATCCACAGTGGTGCAGTGTTTTGAAAGGCTGGTGATGAAACATAACAGTTCCTGTCTGGGAGTGACTTGGATCTGTTCCAATTTGCCTGCCTTCAGGAGGGTGAATCTATAGAAAGCATCCAGACTGGACAGTGTACCTGGCCATGTACTTAAGACCTGTACAACAGGTCAACAGCATACGCCATCTCATTGGCTCTTCACTCAATCCTGCATACATCAGGATGTTCTTTATCACCTACAGCTCAGCATTCAATACCATCAGCCCTTTAAAACTAATCAATAAGCACCAAGAGCTTGGCCTCAATACCTCCTTGTAAAATCGGATCCTGGATTTCCTTGCTTATGGACCCCAGTCAGTTCGGATTGGCAACAACATCTCCTCCATCAGCACATCTGATTTTACTGACTCTTCTCAAACTGCGGGGTGAATTTGATCATATTATGGTCACTCTCTCCTAGGAGTTCCCTTACCTTAGGTTCCCTAATCAATTTGGGTCATTACATTACACCCAATCCAGAATTGCCATTCTCCTAGTAGGTTCAACCACAAGCTGCTCCACAAAGCCACAACATTAGCATTCTAAGAATTCCCTCTTTTGTGATCCAGCACCAGCCTAATTTTTCCAATCTACTTGTGTATGGAAAACCCCATGACTATTGTAACCTTACCCTTATTACATACCTTTTCTACCTGACATTGTAACTTGTAGCCTGCATCCTGGCTACAGTTCTGAGGCCTGTATATAACTCCTATCAGGGTCTTTTTACCCTTCCAGTTTATTAACTCCATCCCCAAGGATTCTACTTTTTCTGATCCTCTGTCACCTCTTTCTAAGGTTTTGATTTCTATTTTAAACAACAGAGCCACCACCTCCCACCCCCTCCTATGCAATCTGTATCCTTGGACATTAAGCTCCCGACTATAATCTTTCAGCCACGACTCAATGATGCCCTCGATGTCATAACTGCCAATCTCTATCTGAAATACAATATTTTCTATCACATTCTGTATACTGTGTGTATTCAAATATAACACCTTCAGTCCTGTATTCATCACCCTTTTTGATTTTGACTGCAGTTACATATTGACTTATTCCACTGGCTGCAATTTTACCTATCACCTACCTGACCCTCCTCACAGTCTCACTACACTCTGCATCTACCTGTATATCAACTGCCCCATCCTCAGCTCTATTACTCCAGTTCCCATTCCCTTGTCGAATGAGTTTATACCATCCCCCACAGCTCCAGTAAAACTGCTCACAATGATATTTGTCCCCCTTGGGTTCAGATGTAGCCTGTCCTTTTTGTACAGGTTATACATTCCCCAGAAGAGATCCCAATGATCTAGAAATATGAAACCCTGCCCCTTGCACCAATTCTTCAGATATGCATTCATCTGTCAAATCACCCTATTCTTACCCTCACTGTGGCATGTGACACAGTCAGCAATCCCAGTATACTACCCTGGAGATTCTGCTTTTCAGCTTTATGCCTAACTCTCTATATTCTCACTTCAGAACCTTCTCCCTTTCCCTACGTACGTTGTTGTTACCAATATGCACCACAAGTTCTGAATGTTCACCCTCCCACTTTAGAATGCTGTGAACCTGATCCAAGACATCCCTGACTCTGACACCGAGCAGGCAACATACCATTCGAATGTCACTCTCACATCCACACAGTCTCCATTTGACCTTATAGTTATGGAATCCCTATCAGTACTACACTTCCCTTCTGAGCCACAGATATCCGCTTGCTGTGGCTTCTCCCTCAAGGTCACTTCTCCACCCCCCACTGCCCCTGCCCCCCCCCCCCCAGCCACCAACAATGTCCAAAGCAGTATATTTATTATTGAGGTGAGTGGCCACAAGGGTTTTCTGCACTTGTTGCCTATTCCACTTCCCTCTCCTGACTGTCACCCAGGTATCTGCCTCTTGTAACTTAAGGGTCACTATTGCCCTGAATCTCTTATCTATCACCTCCTCATTTTCCCATATGAGCTGCAGCTCCAGTTCCTTAACACTGTCTCTAGGAATCTGCAGCTTGGTACACTTCATGCAGACGTTGTTATCAAGTTTCCCAGAGTTCCCACATCTCATCTCACACAAGGAACATGCCACGAAATCTGGACCCATCCTCAGCTCACTAGCTAACAGAGAAAAATTTTTTAGTGGAAACGTGTTTACTTATTTAGAACCTTTGCCATTGCTTTCCCAAGCCCATTTTCACCTAACTTTGTTAAACTGAAGCCTGCCACTCTAACTCTGCCCCAATTACACAAGGGCCACTCGAGAATGGCCACTTGGCTTACACCTCCCTTTTTATTGGCTATCACTGATTTCAGCCTGCCAAAAAGAGCTCCTTTAAAGCCTCACACAGCATCAGCAATGAATGACCTCTTGCACTGACTGCAGCCTGCTGAATCAAGGAAGGTATCAGAGCAGAGCTGAGTCCTGATATAAAGACAATAGATAGCTGTGTAGAATTGGTTTGGTTTGAAACCATTGGTAGCATTGAAAGAAGACATGGCTGGGAGTGGTCTACAGGTCTCCAAAATGTTGTCTCTCTATTGGGTGGAGCACAAATGTGGAAATATCTAAGATATATTTGAAGGGAACTGCAAATATCATGGTAGATTTTAATTTATACTGTTTATAGTAGGAGAAGAATTTATGGAGTGTGCCAGGGATAGTTTCTTGGAACAGTATATTATGTATAGTATAGTATACACCACCAGACCAAAACCACGGTCTTCAACTTAATAAGGGTAATTATACAGATCTGAAGGTTGAGTTGTCTAGGGTAGAATAAGAAAAGAAGCTGAGAGTCGGGTCAATAAATGAATGGAGACAGACATTCAACAGCTGCTCCATAATGCTCAACAGGAATATATTCCAATTGAGAGGTGTTTCATGTGTAAGAACCACAATCTCTGGTTAACAAAAGATATCAAAGATAATATTAAGTTGAAAAGTCAGGTATACGATTTAGAAAGAGGTGGTGGCAGGCCAAAAGACTGGGAAGTTTTTAGGATGGAGCAGAAAAAGATTGAAAAGCTAATAATAGAGAAAATTGCCAGTAGTATCAAAATGAACATTAAAAGTTTATCTTACTGTTAGATTTGATACTACAGGCAGGTTAATAAAGCAGATCGATTCTGCAGCTAATTAGATTCCCGCTATCAGATTCCTTCTGCAGCCTTTTACCTCTTCCATCTATCACCTCCTAGCTTCTTGCTTCATTTCCGCCCCCTTATCCTTACCTGGTCTTGCCTATCACCTGCTAGCTTGTACTCCTGTTCCCCCACCTCCTTACTCTAGCTTCCCTTTCTTTTAAGGTTCAGATGAAGGGTCTCGACCAGCAGCAACGACTGTTTATTCCCTCCATAGATGCTGCCTGACTTGCTAAGTTGCTCCAGCATCTTGTATGTGTGTGTTGCTCAAGCCCTCCAGCATCTGCAGATTATCTTGTGTTGAGATAAATAGGAAGAAACAGCAAAGGAAAGTGAGAGACTCTGGAGAACAAGGCTGATAAATTAATAATAAGAAACTAAGTAATGGCAAAAGAAATAGATCATTTCTATGGAGAATGTTGCAAATATCACTGAGATAAAAATGGACTAATTTCCAAAGACATGACTGAAAAAATCCCAATCACAAGGGATAAAGTATTTGAGAAACTCACAGGGCTAAAGATGGCAAATCACTGGGACATGATTGCCTGCTCCCAAGGATTTTAAAGGAAGTGGCTCCACAGGCAGAGGACCATTGGATGATTCTTTCAGGGAGGATGCCAGAAGGTTGTAAATCAGCCTCTGTGACTCACTTGTTCCAGAAAAGTTTTAACAGCTGAAGGTGGGAAACTATAGGCTAGATAGTTTAACAGCTATTTTTGGCAAGATATGAGACTCAATAAGCAATGAGGAAATGACTGGGAAAGCTTAATATTACACATGGTTTTATAAAAGGTAAATCATGTTTGACTACTTTGCTTGAATTCTCTGAGGGTGTGACAGGAAGAGTCAATTGAAAGGAACTGGTAGATGCAATGTGTTTCGGATTTTCCAGAGGGAATTTGACAAAGTGCACAAATTAAGAGTCCAAGATACTGGAGGAAATGTGTTAGCATGGACTGGAAACTGATTGTCTCATAGAAAACAAAGAGTTGGAATAATTGGGTCTTTATCAGACTGAAGGGTTGTATCTGGCTGAGTGTGCAGGCACTAGTTCCTGGCCCTCAATTGTTTACCTGCATTAATGACCTGGAAGAGGGAAAGAACTGTAAAGTTTCCAAATTGTGATGAAGGGCATTTTGTGAAGAGGACATTGTGATTCTGCGGTGGGATATAGATAGATTGAGAGTTTATCTTTCAGAAGTGTGAGATTCAGGAAGAAATATTGAAAGCTGGGTTATTATCTAAATGAAAGTGAGCTGAGAAGGAATCTAGGTGTTCTTTTACATAGATCATGGAATGTTAGCAGGCTGGACATGTTCTTTGGCTCATGATGCCAACCTTTTAACTTGTTCCAAGATCAGTCTAACTATTCCCTACCACTTAGTCCACCATTTTTCTTTCAACCATGTTCCTATCTAAGAGTCTCTTAAATGTATGAGTGCCTAATCTGCCTCTACTGCCACCCCGGCAATATGTTCCATGAACTTTCTACTTGCTGTTAAAAAAATTACCTCTGATATCCTCCTATACGTTCCTCCAATCACTTCACAATTATGCCCTCTTGTATTAGCCATTGCTGCCCTGGGTGAAAGGAGCTACCTGTCCACTCCTATCATAAACACATCTATCAGGTTGCCTTTCAGCTTTCTTTGCGCCAAAGCACAAAATGCTAGATTGCTCCATTTTCCTCTTGAGACATGATCTCTAATCCAGGCTGCATCTAGTAAATGTCCTCTGCACCCTCTCTAAAGCTTCTACATCCTTCCTGTAAATAGGCAATCAGAACTGAATAAAATACACCGTGTGGTTTAACCAGAGTTTTATAGAGATGCAACATTATATTGTGGCAATTGAACTCAATCTCCTGAATAATGAAGGTTAACATGCATACAACTTCTCAACCACCTGTCAACTTGCATAGCAACTTCTGGATGTGAACCTAAAGATCTTTCTGTTCCTCCAAACTGCTTGAATCATGCCATTGATCTTGTACTCCCTCTTCAAGTTCAACCTTCCAATATGTATCAATCCACACTTTTTCAGATTGAACTTCATCTGCCTCTTAACAATAGTAACCATTCACTTTGTGGGTGGAGCTACAATGGTAGACAGTGACTTCTTTGAGCTCATCTGTGGAAACAGCTTAATTTTCTACCTTCAATGCCTCTGATTTTCCTTTCCAAGCTGGATGGGGTTCTGTTGAAGAACCTGATCTGGAGTTATACTCAAACTTTGGTTCTTTGTGGCGATGGGACCTGCTCCTGGGGTTCTCTGACTGGCTGTTTTTCAACATGGAAGGTGAGTGCACCTTTGGGGTACCGAGGCTTTCCAGCCTTGGGGATGAACCAATTCTGTGCCAGCGCCGCAGGAGGAAGCGGAATAATGGGAACAGCAGATCACCTGTCGGAGGGCTCTGTACTTGGACAGCTCTCACTCTCTCTCTTTCTCACTTTTTGAGGCATCACCTATTGAAGGTGTCCTGGATACTGGGGAGGCTAGTACCCATGATGGAGCCAGTGGAGTTTGTAAACTTTTGCAAATATTTTCAATCCTGTGCAGTGACCTCTCCATACCAGATAGTGATCCAACCAGTCAGAATGCCCTCCACGATACATCTGTAGAAAATTGCGTTTTTGGTGACATACTAATTCTCCTCAAAATCATATGGAAATACTGCCAGTCATGCCTTCTTTCTAATTGCACCATTACGTTGGTCCAGGATAGATCCTTAGATGTCAACACGGAGAAACTGATCTTTTCCACGGCCGGTCCCTTGATGAGGACTGCTGTGTGTTCCCTTGATTTCCCATTCCTGAAATCCACAATTAATTCCTTGGTCTTAGTGACGCTGAGTGCAAGGTTGCTGATGTGATGCCAGTCAGCTAGCTAATCTGACTTACTCCTGTACTACTCCTCATCACCATCTGAAATTCTGCCAACAATAGCTTTCTGTTGGGAATGGCGATCATCAGAGAGGACCACAACAATAGCTTTCTGTTGGGAATGGCGATCATCAGAGAGGACCACAACAATAGCTTTCTGTTGGGAATGGCGATCATCAGAGAGGACCACAACAATAGCTTTCTGTTGGGAATGGCGATCATCAGAGAGGACCACAACAATAGCTTTCTGTTGGGAATGGCGATCATCAGAGAGGACCACAACAATAGCTTTCTGTTGGGAATGGCGATCATCAGAGAGGACCACAACAATAGCTTTCTGTTGGGAATGGCGATCATCAGAGAGGACCACAACAATAGCTTTCTGTTGGGAATGGCGATCATCAGAGAGGACCACAACAATAGCTTTCTGTTGGGAATGGCGATCATCAGAGAGGACCACTATTAGCTAGAACTTAATCTTGAAGTTAGAGACATAACAAGTGTAGGTAGGAGGGTAGTTCAAGAGGTAGAATGCTCTTCCTGCGAGATGTGAAATTTCTGGGTACCTAGCAGTCTTCCTGATTACTACATCTGCAGGAAGTCCATCTGGCTTCGGTTCCTGACTGACTACGTCAAAGAACTGGAGCAGGAGCTGGTTGATTTCAGAACCATCTGGGAGGCTGAAGGCTTCATAGATGAAACTTTTATTGAAGTAGCCATATCCAGAGTGCTGGCTTCAGAGAGCAGTTGGACGACCAGCAAGTGAATGAGGGGAGTGTGCAGTCAGTGCAGGGTTCCCCTGCGGTCATTCACCTCAGCAACACCACTGGGGAGATGACCAATCAGGGCACAGCAGCAGCAGCCAGGCCAGTACACTGTTGCTGGCTCTGAGGCTCAGCAGTGAAAAGTAAAGTCAGGCAGAGCGATAGTGATAGGGGATTTGAGAGTTAGGGGATGGACAGCAGATTCTGAGGCCGTGAAGGAGAAGCCATGATGGTGGGTTGCATCCCAAATGCTGGGATCTGGGATGCTGCAGAGCGGCTGCAGGTGATTCTCAAGAGGGAGGGTGAACAGCCAGAAGTCGTGATGCAAGTTGGCACCAATGACAGAGGTAGAAAGGGGGAAAAGGTCCTGTGTAGTGAGTATAGGAGTTAGGGAAGAGGCTGAAGAGTGGTACCTCCAAGGCGGTAATCTCCAGATTACTCCCAGTTACTACTTGATAGTCAGACCAGGAATAGGATGATGGTACAAATGTGGCCAAGGAAGTGGTGCAGGAGGCAGGGTTTCCAATTTCTAGGTCATTGGGATCACCCCTGGGGAAGTTATGACCTGTTATGACAAAAAGGACAGGCTACGCTTAAACCCAAGGGGGACCAATATCCTTGTAGGCAGGTTTGCTAGAGTGGTTGGGGGGCATTTAAACTAATTTGGCAGGGGGTTGGGAACCAGAGTGATAGTGCTGAGGATGGTGTGCTTGGTATACAAGTTGATGCAATGTGTAGTGAGACTGTGAAGATGGAGAGTCAGATGAATGGGTAAAATTACAGTCAGTGAGACAAGATGAAGGAAGACATGAGACAAGACATGGGAGGAAAATCAAAAACGGTGATGAATACAGGACTGAAGCTGTTATATTTGATGCTCACAGTAGACAGAATAAGGCAGGTGATCTTGTAGCACAGTTAGAGATCGGCAGTTATGACACTGGGGCATCACTGATTGTGGGCTGAAAGAAGAGTGTAGTTGAGTGCTTAACATCCCAGGATACGCATTGTTTTGAAAGGACATGCAGGTAGGTGGGGCGGGAAGGGGCTGGTTGTAGAGTGGCTTTGTTGGTAAAAAACGAAATCAAATCCTTAGAAAGTGGTGACATAGGATTGGAAGACGTAGAATCCTTGTAGATAAAGTTAAGAAACTGCAAGGTTAAAAAACATTGATGGGAGTTATATAGAAACTTCTGAACAGTAGCCAGGATGTGGGCTCCAAATTACAATGGGAAATAGAACAGGCATGTAGAAAGGGCAATGTTGCAATAATGATAGGAGACTTCAGTATGCAGGTAGATTGAGGAAAACCAGGTTGGGGCTGGATCCCAAGAGAAGGAACGTGTACAATGCCTATGATGTGGCTTTTCTTGAGCAGCTTGTGGTAGAGCACAGTAGGGGAAAGTCATTTCTGGGTTGGCTGTTGTGCAGTGAACCAGAGTTGATCATGAGCTTAAGGTAAAGGAAATCTTAGGAGATAGTGATCGTAATATGATCATATTCACAATGAGTTAGATTATAAAGTGATCTGTATCAGTATTAGAGTGGAGTAAAGGGAATTGCAGAGGCATGAGAGAGAAGCTGGCCAAAGCTGATTGGAATGGGACACCAGGTTTGCAGATGATACAAAGGTAAGTGGAGGGACAACAAGTGTTGGGGAAGCAGAGAGTTTGCAGAAAGACTTGGACAGATAGGTAGAATGGCAGATAGCATATAGTTTAACAAAGGTATGGTCATGCACTTTGGTAGAAGGAGTAAACGTGTAGACTATTTTCTAAATGTGAAGTAAATTGAAAGATCAGAAGTGCGAAAGGACTTTGGAGTCATTGTATAGCATTCACTTAAAGGTTAACTTGCCGGATAATGAGCAAGGCAAGTGCAATGTTACCATTAATTTTAGGAGGACTAAAATATAAGAGAAAAGTTGTTATGCAGAGGCTTTATAAGGCATTGGCCAGACCACTCTTGGAGTACTGTGAACAGTGTTAGGCTCCTCATCTAAGAAAAGATATGCTGGCATTGGAGAAAATCAAGAGGAAGTTCATGATTTGTGGAATGGAAGGGTTAACACATGAGGATTGTTAGGTGGCTCAGAACCTATATTTGGAGCTTAATAGAATGAGGGAGGATCTCATTGAAGCTATTCAAATGAAAGGACTATATAGAATGGATGTGGAGAGGATCTTTCCTATAGTGGTTGAGTCTAGGCCTAGAGGGCACAGCCTCAGAATAGAGGGATGTCTGTTTAGAACAGCACTCAATGCTTTTGAAAAAATTCCTTCTCCTCTGCCATTAGATTTCTAAATGGACAATGAAACCTATGTACACTACTTACAAGACTTCTTTCTTTTTTGCTCTTTTTCACTATTTAAAAAATATGTATATATGACTTATTGTAATAAAGATTTTTATTATGATGTATTGCAATGTACTCTTGCTGCAAAACACCAAATTTCATGACACATGCCAGTGATATTGAGCCTAATTCTAATTCTCTGCAGGCTATCAATGTCCCGTTGCAACTGGCAATGACCTACTACAGTATCCGCTGTCTTTTGTGTCAACTGCCAACTTATTAACCCACCCAATACAACACACACAAAATGCTGGAAGAACTCAGCAGATCAGGCAGCATCTGTGGAGAGGAATAAATAGCTGATGTGTTGGGCTGAGACTCTTCATCAAGACTATAAATGGAGGAGGAAGAAGCCAGAATAAGAAAATGGGGGGGGGGAGAATAAGAAAAAAGGAGTACAAACTGGCAGTTGACAGGTGAAATAAAATGGGGGGGGGGAGGGAAATGATCTGAGAAGCTAGGAGGTGATAGGTAAAAGAGGTAAAGGGATGAAGAAGAAGGAATCTGATAGGAGAGGAGAGTGGACTATGGGAGAAAGGGATCAGTTCTACACTCACTCTCTAGGACACTTTCCTAAGTCCATTCTTTAGCTCCTTCCTGACTACCTTGTAACTCTCTAAAGCCCTGTTTGATTTTTGATTGCAAAATCTTCAGTATGCTTCCTTCTACCTCTTGACTAGGTATTCTTCTTCTCTTGTCAACCACATTTCCTTCATCCTTTATACTTTATTGTCACCAAACAATTGATACTAGAGCATACAAACATCACAGTGATATTTGTTTCTGTGCTTCCCGCTCCCTGAAGTACAAATCAAAATAAAATAAATCAAAACAAACAAATAAATAAATAGATAAAAAAATAAATCATAATCGAAATCAGCCTACCATCTTTTCCTCCCTCAGTGGGACAAACCAGTCCATAATCTCATGCTAATGCTCCCCGAACAACCTCTGTATTTCTGTTGTAAATTTCCCCAAGTACATCTGTTCTCAATTTATGTTTCCAAGTTTTCATGAATTAGTACAGTAAAATAGTTCCCTTTCCCCCAATTACTTTCTTTTACTGTCTATTCCTATCCTTGTCCAAAGTCAGAGAGTTGCGCACACTGTCTCTGAAATGTTCACCCACCGAGAGATCTGTCACCTGACCAGTTTCATTACCTAGTACTAGGTCCAGTATTTCTCGTCCTCTAGTCCACATATTGTATCAGAAGTTCTCCTTGGACACACCTAACAAATTCTTCCCCATCTAAGTCTTTTGGATTAAAGAAGTGCCGATCTCAGGGCAGTTAAAGTCACCCATGGCAACAACTCTGTCATTTTAAACTATGTACTATTCTGCCTCCTGATCTGCTCCTCAGTGTCTCTGTTGTTATGGGAAGGGGGTTTATATAGACTACTCCCAATAGTGATTGAACATAAGAGCAGAAGAACATAAGAAATAGGAGCAGGAGTAGGCCATCCGGCGGGGCCATTGAGCCTCCCCGCCATTCAATAAGATCATGTCTGATCTGTCCGTAAACTCAGCTCCTTTCCCACATAACCCTTAATTCCCCTACTATGTGAAAATCTATCTAACTGTGTCTTAAACATATTTAGTGAAGAAGCCTCAACTGCTTCCCTGGGCAGAGAATTCCACAGATTTATCACTCTCTGGGAAAAACAGTTTCTCCTCATCTCCATCCTAATTCTTCTCCCCTGAACCTTGAGGCAAAGTCCCCTAGTTCTAGTCTCACCTACCAATGGAAACAACTTACCTACTTCTATCTTATCTACCCCTTTCAAAATTTTGTATGTTTCTACAAGATCCCCTCTCATTCTTCTGAATTCCAGAGAGTATAGTCCCAGGCGACTCAATCTCTCTTCATAGGTTAAATCCTTCATCCTTCATCCCTGGAATCAGCCTGGTGAACCTCCTCTGCACTGCCTCCAAAGCCTGTATATTCTTCCTCAAGTATGGAGACCAGAACTGCCCACAGTACTCCAGGTGCAGCCTCACCGGTACCCTGTATAGTTGCAACATGACCTCCCTGCTCCTGAATTCAACCCCTCTAGCAATGAAGGCCAACATTCTGTTTGCCTTCTTAATAACCTGTTGTACCTGCAAGCCATGAACAAACACTCCAAGTCCCTCTGCAGTACAGCATGCTGCAATCTTTCACCATTTAAATAATAGTCTACTCTTCTATTATTCCTTCCAAAGTGAATGGTCTTGTACTTACCAAGTTGTATTCCATCTAGCAGACCTTGGCCCACTCAATTAACCTATCTATATCCCTCTGCAGACTCTCCACATCCTCTGTACAATTTGCTTTTCCACTCAGTTTAGTGTCATCAGCAAATTTTGCTACGATACACTCAGTCCCCTCTTCCAAATCACCAATGTAGATGGTAAACAGCTGTGGGCTCAGCACCAACCCCTGCGGCACCCCACTCACCACTGACTGCCAATCGAAGAAACACCCATTTATACCAATTCTCTGCCTTCTATTGGTTAACTAATCCACTATCCATGTTAATACACTTCCTCTGATTTCATGCATCCATATCTTATTTATAAGTCTCTTGTGCAGCACCTTATTGAACGCCTTATGGAAATCCAAATATACGACATCCACCTGTTCCCCTCCATCCACTGCAGTCATTATGTCCCCAAAGAACTTCAGTAAGTTTGTCAAACAGGACCTGCCCTTTCTGAATCTGTGCTGCATCTGTCTAATGGAACCACATCTTTCTAAATGTTTCACTATTTCTTCCTTAATGACAGCTTCAAGCATTTTTCGGACTACAGATGTTAAGTTAACTGGCCTATAGCTGCCCGTCTTTTGCTTACCTCCTTTTTTAAAAAGTGGTGTGACATTTGCTGTCTTCCAATCCGCCAGGACCTGTCCAGAGTCTACAGAGTTTAGATAAATGATTACCAACATGTCTACTATAACCTCTGCCAATTCCCTCAGCACCCTGGGATGCATCCCATCAGGACCAGGCCCTCTAGCTAGCTCACCACTATCTCTTTAGTGACAGTGATTTTATTGAGATCCTCACCTCTTATTTCATCCATAACATCATTCTTTGGCATATTAGACGTATTCTTCACCATGAAGACTGATACAAAATAGTCGTTCAATGCCTCAGCCATTTCCTTATCACCCAATATCAATTTCTCCTTCTTGTCTTCCAAGGTTCCAAGGGACCTATGTTGACTTTAGCCACCCTCTTCCACTATATATAAACTTTTGCAATCTGTTTTCATATTTTGTGCTAATTTACTTATTCATTATTTATTAATTTACTTACTCTATCTTCCCTTTCCTTATTTCTTGTTTAGCTTTGTTGTTTTTTAAAGTTTTCCCAATCCTCCAGTCTCCCACTACTCTTTGCGACTTTGTACACCTGAGCTTTTAATTTGATACTGTCTTTTATTTCCTTAGTTATCCAAGGCTATCTCTCCCCACATTTAACTGTCCTTACTCTTGACTGGAATATACTTTTGTTGAACACTGTGAAAAATCTCTTTGAAAGTATTCCACTGTCCTCAACTGTCCTACTAAATAGCCTGTGCTCCCAATCTACATTAGCTAATTCCTCCCTCATCCCATTGTAGTCTCCCTTGTTCGAACATAATATACTAGTTTTAGGTCTAACTATTTCATCCTCCATCTGAATGCAAAATTCAATCACACTATGATCACTCTTTCCAAGAGGATCCCTGACTATAAGATCATTAATCTTATCCATTTCATTGCACAGGACTAAATCTAAGATAATATTTTCCCTTGTAGGTTCACTAACATGCTGCTCAAGAAAGCCAACACGGATGCATTCTATGAAGTCCACTTCAAGACTTCCTTGACTAACCTGATTCACCCAATCTATGTGGAAGTTAAAATCCCCCATGACAACTTGCCGTTCTGTTCTTACAAGCCTCAGTTATTTCTTGGGTAATCGCCTCTGCCACTGCAATATTTTTATTAGGTGGTCTATAGACAACTCCCATTAGTGATTATTTTTTCCCTTTACTATTCTTAATCTCTACCTAGATGGACTCAAATGCTGCTCTGTAGATCTTATATCATCTCTCCCAATCACCCTGATCTCATCCCAAATCAAGAGCGCCACTCCACCTCCTCTGCCTTCCTGCCTATCTTTCCGTATTATCTGATACCCTTGGATATTTAATTCCCAATCATCTCCACCTTGCAACCAGGTTTCTGTAATGGCCACTAAATCATATGCCTTGGTATTGATCTGTGCCACACGTTCACTAACCTTGTTTCTAGTACTACGGGCATTTAGAAAAAGTGCCCTTATACTCATTGTCCTTTTAGAATCTAGTGACCTATGTGATTTTTGCTTTTTACTTTTATACACTCTACTCTTATTTTTTTCTTCACTAACTCTAGCTTTGGTCTCTGCTTCACTTCCCTCTCCTTTTCTGTGTGGGTTCCCATCCCCCTGTCATATTAGTTTAAAGCCTCCCCAACAGCATTAGCAAACAATCTCCCTAGAACATCGATCCCGGCCCTGCTCAGATGTAGACCGTCTGGACGGTACCGGTCCCACCTCCCCCAGAAGCAGTTCCAATGCTCCAAGAATCTGAAACCCTCCCTCCTGCACCACCGCTCAAGCCACATATTCATTCTAGCTGTCCTGCTATTCCAACTCTGGCTAGCACGTGGCACCAGTAATAATCCTGAGGTTATTATGTTTGAGGTCCTACTCTTTAATTTATCTCCTAGCTGCCTAAATTCAGCTTGTAGGACCTCAACCTGCTTTCTTCCTATATTGTTAGTACCTACATGCACCACAACAGCTGACTGCTTACCCTCCCCTCTCAGAATGCCCTGCAGCCTCTCCGAGACGTCTCTGACCCTTGCACCTGGGAGGCAACACACCATATGGGAGTCCTATTTGTGGCCACAGCAGCTCCTCTCTATTCCACTTACCATGGAATCCCCCACCACAACAGCTCTGCCACTCTCTTTCGGTCTATCAGGAGCTGCAGCTGGACACACTTCCTGCACACGTAGTCTTCAGGGACACTGTCGGCCTCTCTGCGTTCCCACATGCCACAGGAGGAGCATGGCGTGGGTCTGAGCTCACCTGCCAACACAGAGCAATGGATGTTAACGGACGAGGACCACTGGAGAAAGGGAAGAGTCCGCTGGGGAAGTCGAAGGCTGTTATCTGTGAATCTCTGCGAATCAGTTCTTCACCTTGATCCTTCTTCAGTGAAGCCCCGTTTGAGCCAAAGCCCTCTCACTCCGCTGCCCACTCCGAACGCTGCCCATTGTATATGGCGGTCACCTTCTTAAAGCTTCATTCCGTTTCGGACTTCCACCCATACTGACTCAGTGGACAAACCCTGAATGATGACCTCTCTTTCTGCCACTATGATACTACTCCCTATCAGAATGCCATTCCCACACCTCTCTTACCTCCCTCCATTTCCCTTTTGAAACACTTGAACCCCAGAGTATCTATCAGCCATTCCTACCCTTGCGATAGCCAGGTCTCTGGAATGGTCATAACATTGGAGCTCTAAGTTCTGATCCATGCTCAAAGTTCATCACCCTTGTTCCTGAAACCTCTCCCACTGA
The DNA here is from genome assembly GCF_030144855.1 of Hypanus sabinus. Lineage (NCBI taxonomy): Eukaryota > Metazoa > Chordata > Chondrichthyes > Myliobatiformes > Dasyatidae > Hypanus > Hypanus sabinus. Next base: position 140,434,699 of record NC_082712.1, on the reverse strand, counting down.
AGTAACCATGTTTCAACCCACCCAAATGACTGCATTCATGCCTGATTCAAGACCTATCCTTCCTCACAGTCTCTCTAAATGTTGCATCTACCTTTACACTAATTGTTTCACCATCTGCACTAACATTCTGGTTTATATTCCTCTGCTAATCTTATTTAAGCCCTCTCCAACAGTTCTGGTAAATCTGACGACAAGAACATTGGTCCCAACTGAGTTCAGGAATAACCCAGCCCTTTTGTAGATGTCATACCATTCCCCAGAAAAAAAATCCTCTATAATCTCCAAGTCTGAAACCCTGCCCCCTGCACAAATTTTTCAGCTACACATTCATCTGCCACATCATCTGATGCTTACCCTCACATGGCATATGCAGCAATCCAAAGATTACTACCCTTGAGGTCTTGTTTTGTAGCTTCATACTCAGCTCCATATATTTCCTCTTCAGGGCCTCATCCTTTTTCCTATCTCTGTTTATTTTTGTACCAATGTGTACCCCAGGTTCTGCCTGCTCTCCCTTCCCCTTAAGAATGCTTTCAACCCAGTCTGAGAACCTGGGAGACAATATACCATCTGGGATTCTCTTTCACACCCATAGTATCTCCTCTCTGTTGTCCTAATGGTGTTATTGCAAAGGAGTTGGAGTTTAAAAATAGGAGGTTTCATAATACTAGGTATTAGTGAGGTCACATTTGATATAGAGCTTTGCCTAATAAAAAAGAGACATACAGTAGCATCATTAGAATCTAAGGGAGATTCACCAAGTGAACTTATGGGAGAAGAAAGTTTTCTAATCAAGAAAGTTGGGTTTATATTGCTTGGAGTTCCAAACAATTAGAACTGAACTTATTCAAATATATAAGATCTAATGGGGGAGGGGGGATTGACAGGGTAAATGTAGAGACATTTACATGTAGAGACATTTTTGCTTGTCAAAGAGTCATGAGCAATGGGACTTAAATATAAAATAAAGGGCTGGTCATTTAAATTGGAAATATAGGACAAAGGTGATAAAGATAAACTGAGTACATTTCAGCCATAACCTGATTGAATGACAGCACAGATTCAAAGGATTGAATAGCTTCCTCCTCACTTTAGGGAAGTTCGGTGATTTTAAATTCTTGCCAGTGGACTTTAAATGCCATGACTGCATAGCAATAATTTCTGCAGGTAATGACAACTATCCTCTGATGAGTTCAATAGTTGGAAAATAATTCAGCAGATGCTTAGAGTATGATTCTTGAAATATAGCCATCACTGGTAACACTGGCATTCACTGGCCATCACTGGTAACACTGACATTCACTGCTCTGAACAGGAGACAATGTACCCAAATGTGCGGATCCTTCTGATGCGAGAGCATACCATTAGAAGCTCAAGTGTAAATGCATTATCTCAATAAAGTAAACATAAGACATAACGTTACACCGAAAATAAATGTAATGTTTTATTGTAATTCCTTTTATCTGAATTCAGAAATGAATCAGTTTAATTTCCAGGAATTGTAGTGGAAAAACTTCAGCAGACCTCAAATTAGAAGCTGACAACAATGCAACTTCAAGAGGAAACACCTGAACTTAATGTAACAATGCAGGAGCAGTGTAACTGCAGCAGTAACTATTTACTGGATTCTGGGTGAAAGCTCTGCTTAGGTGAATGGTATGTACAATATGTATTGACATAGCTTTGATTTTTTACCTTTTGTATTTATATAGTATGGGACTTCTTGCGCAGCAATGCATTATTGAAATTATTTGCATTCTCCTCTTCAAGGTATTTCCTGGAATTTTTGCTTTCTTTGAACATCTGCTCTCTAATTTTCTACTTCTGTTGCATTAGCAGCATCTGTTATCATATTTATACTTATTTAAATTTATTTTTCTGAAGACATGAAGTGTATTAAATCATCTAATCTTCCAAATGCATTCTATTTAGCCACTATCAGGGATTTTACGAGGAAATCGCTTTGAACATTTTGGCTGCAGCAGTAGACACAACCAGAATAGTTTTATGTCTGTTTGGACTGAAGCCCAGTTAAAGCTGTGCACTGCTTGACTGACGGCATGATGTGGTGTCTCAACCAAAATAAAAGTTCTGAGTCTAGTCTGGACTGCTGAGGTATTTATTTCAGTGGGTAGGAATAAATAGGAGTCCTATAATGCAACTCGTCAGTGGTTAGTAAAAAACTTAAGACCTCAAATCTCCTGTGATGTTGGAAAGATTTTTGTGTTTGTTAGAATACTGCTTCCTCCTTCCAGAGTTGCTCAAGCTTGTTCGACTGGGAAAGTGAACTGAGGATTTCAAAGGAGACGTGGAAGCTCGCAAAGTAGTGAAGAATTTGAAGTCGTTTCTGAATTTTAATTATTCTGGGGTAAGTTCTTTTGAAAGATGAACATGTGGGTGGCATTTACTGCACTGCTTTTCAGATTCTTCAAATATGTTTGTATTTTCATGTCAAGTCAGCTGGCTTGTTTGTTGGCAATGAGATATCCTGTCAGATAAATCATGCATGACAGACAAAAGAAAATTACCACACTGGGAAGCTGAGAATATGATTAGAATGTTTCTATTTTATATCCAAGATTTAAGAGTGTTTATTTCCTGGCAATGCAGGTTTACCAGTTTTTACAGAGTTCCTTGCAATAATATTATTCCAAACTGAGAATTATAATTGGAATCATATAGCACAAAAGGAACGGATTTGGCCTGGTACATGACTTATAAAGACCTCCCCTCAATTAAGCACATCTACATGGAGCATTGTTGCGGGAAAGCAGCATACACTTTCAAGGACCCCACCACCCAGTTCATGCTCTCTTCTCACTGTTATCATCAGGAAGAAAGTACAGGAGCCTCAGGATTCATGCTACCAGGTTCAGGAACAGCTATTATCCCTCAACTATCAGGCTCTTGAACTTACGAGGTTAACTTCATTTAACTTCTCTTGCCCCATCACTGAACTTTTCCCACTACCTATAGACTCACTTTCAAGGACTTTTCATCTCATGTTCTTGATACTTATTGCTTATTTATTTATTATTATTTCTGTTTTTTCACAGTTTATTTGCACATTGGTTGGATGTGATCGCTCATTGATTCTTTTATAGTTCTTGGATTTACTGAGTTTGCCCACAAGAAAATAAATCTCATGGTTGTATATGGTGACATATATATACTTTAATAAATTCATTTTGAAATTTGAAGTGATATTTGTAGGACAATGTTTGTGAAAAAGGTTAGAAAATGGATTGCAAGTCTTGCAATGTGTTTCAAATTCAAATACAAAATCAATTACTTAAGGTGGTATACAGTAATTTTTATTTCATCTAATTCCCCACACTTCAGGAAGACTACCTGGTGAGATTGCTTTTGATCATATTGCCTTTGAAGCTGTATCAGCATTTTTATAGGTATTGAAAGTGTGCAATTATCACTTTAATATTGTACATACCGTATCTTTTTGCTTTGGTTCTGTGTAATGAGTAGCATTTTATTTTCATTGTAGCCTTGGGTTTAGGGAAATTATATGAACTCTTAAAAATTTTAACTGAAAATTATAGTGGAGATTAATTGTGGAAAAGAATCATACATTTTTAAAAGAAATCTTGATTAAGAAGATCAATTTGAGACAATTCAGAATGAGAGGACTGGCAGAATGTGAATTCAAGTCCATCTGTATCTTTTGGTGCAGCAGTAAGTTTGCTGACTTTCAGGTCAATGTAATAGGTCTCAAGAGTAGAGCAAGGAGTATCCCTCCTGTTTGATTAGCTAAAGTTAACTCCCACATTTTCCTGCTCTAAAATGACTGTGTGACAATTTGTTGACTGTTAAATAATTTTGGATTTACTGTCAATGAGTTAAGTTTAAGTCTGGATGAACATACGGATATGGTCACAAATTTGGAGACAAGAAATGCTCTTGACTTTTATTCTTTCAAGCTGCTGTCCCAGGAATTCAGGATGAACCGTGCCTGGAGGGATAGTGGTTGAATGTCAGGGGTGGAATGGTGTTAGGATGAGGAGCACAGATCAGCTAAGGAGTAGCAAGAGGAAGTGGATGGTGACAGTGGATAGAAGAGTCATTTTGGGAAACTGGGAGTAGTAGATCCGGAATGAATCTAAAGTGCTGACCTGGGTCTTGCGTCCTTCCGCATGAGAAAGGATTCACAGACTCAGTAGTGGTGCAGCATTTAGGAATGCCACCTTGGCTCCAGGGATCTAGTTCGATCTGCTTCTTTGTGCTGTCAGTGAAGACTTGGTTCTCACTGTGACCAATGAGGATTTCCCCTGGGTGCTCTGGGGAAATACTCTCACATCTCTGTGATGTACTGGTAGCTATGATGAGTTACTGCTTGATGTAAATTAATGGCAAGAAGGCGAATCACAGGTAAGTGTGAGAGAGAATAAGTTGCAGACGAACAGTTTATTTAAAACTAAAAGAATGGAATTGCTCTTCTAGGAGCTGGCATGGATCCAACAGGCAACCTTCAAAATCCATTTAAAGATATGATTTGACATTGCCACACCAAAAGGGCCTGCCTGTTGGATTTCATGAAGTGATTATAACAGTATAGCTATCTCTCCTGCTTTTTTTAAACATCTTCAGTGACATATTGATAAACTGCATTTGTTGTTTACTAGAGTCCCCTCAAGAAGCAAATGTGGTTTAGATCTTTATCAAGTAGAACATAAGTCGGGGGTTAACAAAACTCTACATCACCACGCCGAGAATGTACCTAACAACATTACAGCTAAAGACAAGGAGCACAAGTTTTTGAAGAGAAGCCATGAAAACTTGCACCTAACTGACTGGGTCTTCAAGACAGCAACAGAAAACCAGCAGGGACATCAGCCCATCAGACAAAGTGAAAGAACAAAGTGGATGGGAAAACATAGACATCCCATATGTGGCTGGAGTTTTTGAGTAACTCAGAAGGATTTTCAGCAAACACCACTTCCCTGTGTTTGTCAAACCCACTCAGATAAAAACTCATCCACCCCAGGGATCCTACACCCAAACATAAAAAAACATAAACATAAACATAAACAGAGCAACATTGTGTGTACTATCCAATGCAAAGGGAACTGCACAGATCTGTATATCGGTAAGACAAAACAACCACTTCACAACTGGATGGCCCAACATGGGAGGTCTAACACCTCAGGTCAAGACTCAGCAGTATATCTACACCTAAAGGACACTGGATACATCTCTAATGATAGCAATGTGCACATTTTGGATGGAGAGCACAGGTGGTTAGAAAGAGGGATTGAAGAAACCATCTTTGTCAAACTGGAAAACCCATCCCTGAACTGAGAGGGCGGGGTGCGATATCATCTATCAGCTAGTTACAATTCTAACATCTTTACCACTGTCTCCACAATAGTTCACACCTCCATTCATGCAAAAATAAGACTAATGACCCCTCATTACCTCTACGACTCTTATCGAACATCATGTGATTACTATACCTTTAAACAACTTACAGAGTTTATAAGACAGGAAAAAAAACTTCCCACCATGGATCAGAACTGAAGGACCCTCTTGGATGACTGGCAAAATGTCTTCAAGATAACACAGCAAATCCAGTTGCCTTGAGTTACTACTGCTTGATATGCAATGACCTGGATGACTGAGAACCTTCATAGACAGTATAGTGAAGAAATCATCTGTCCTTCTAAGATCATTGCCACTCCAAGGCATTATGTATTGTTGCAAAATCTACCTTATTGTAAACTCCAAAAATGATGCTCTTTATTTTTCCTAAAAAGCACATCAATCAGCTTCATTCTCAAGACAATAAAGCATCTTATAGGCCACTCCCTTTGCTAAACCAATAGAAAACCTCCACTTTTTGTGTGTGTTTACATCATCCTCCCTGCTTTTTTAAAATGCAGTGACATACTGATAAACCACATTTGTTGTTTACTGGAATTCCCTCATATGGTTCAGCTCTTTAATAAGTAACCTTGAGCGGAAAATCCAGTACCAGATGCATCAATGGAATATTCTTCAACGCACACATCCTCATTGAGGGATCAGTAGTGGAAAGGGTGAGCAGCTTCAAATTCCTTCAAAATCATCTCTGAAGATCTATTCTGGGCCCAGCATATTGACAAAATTACAAAGAAGGCATGACAGCAGCTATATTTCATTTGGAGTTTGAAGAGATTTGGTATATCAGCAAAGACTCTTGTAAATTTCTACAGATGTACTGTGGAAAGCATTTTGACTGATTGCATAACCATCTGGTATGGTGGGGCCACTACAATGATTGGAAAAAGCTGTGGGAAGTTGCAAACTCGGCTAACTCCATCATGGGCACGAACCTCCCCATCATCGAGGGCTATCTTCAAAAGGCGATGCCTCAAATGGCAACATTTATCATTAAGGATTCTCATCACCCAGGACATGCACTCTACTCATTGCTACCACCAAGGAGGTGTAGCCGAGCATGAAGACACACACTCAGTGGTTTAGAAACAGCTTCTTCCCCTCTGCAATCAGATTTTGAATGGACAATGAACCCATGTACTCCCTCAGTATTTTCTCACTCCCTTTTTGCACTACTTAGTTAATTTAATTTTATCTGTCTCTCTTTCCCTCTATCCTTATTGTAATTTATAGTTTTTTGTTATGTATTGCACTATGCTGCTCCTGCAAAACAATAAATTTCGTGACATATGCCAGTTACATTGTATATGATTCTGGTTCTTTATAACTGCTGTGTGCAGCAAGCATATATATTGCATGATGAGGATTTTTCCAAAAACATAGTGCAGAACTCTTTACAGGATGTTTGTAAAGAAGTTGGAAGCACTTGAAGTTAAAGGGAAAGTGATGATGTGGATCTACAAAAGCCTTAATGACATGAAACTTAAGGCAGTGGATGAAGAGAGCTTGCCTGACAAAGAGCTATTTTGCAACTGAATTTACAAATAGTTAGTTCTGGGTTTATGATTCAACTTGTAGAAATAATGCCTTCTTTGGTGCAGGAGCAGTTTTACAATGTTTGCAGATGATTGTAAACAGCAACTCAATGCAGAGTGATGAGGACAGGTTGTTGAATTCAGGTGACATTTATGGAGGTTAAATCGTCCATATGATAGAAAATGGAGTTAAATTATTTGCTCAATCGATCTTGTAGATAATCCACCTTAAATAACATTATTTCAAAAATTATTTTAATGAACTGCGAGACTTTTGTATTCATGAGCACATATATTTAGAGACGGTAGAACAAAATGATGATGTGTTTATAAAATTTTACATGAATTTATAACAGAAGCAGAATATAAAAATAGAGTTAATGCTGGAAGTTTAAATCACTGATCATTGTATTGTAGTTAATTCTGTACATGGCACTTCCAGAAAGATGTAAAGGTGTTCAGAACAGTACAAGAGCTTTTTAGTTGTTGTGATGAACATCATTTATGAAAAGAACTTGAAAAAATTGATAATGTTCATTTTGAAAAAGGGTTAAGTTGAATTGATGTTGCTAAAATGATAGAAGGTTTAGTTCAAGGGGAAAATGTTGTTTGGTAAAAAGTCATAGAATTAAAATTGTTGGAAATATCTAAAGCAGAAAGGACAGTTTTTTAAATTCCCACTCAGAATTGTTGGTATCTTGAACATTGCAGCAAAACAAGGAAAATATTAAAAACAGGAATTGTTGAGTCAACTGATGGGATAAAAAAAAGCTGATGGAGGAAAAAGCAGGGCCAGTGGTATGGATATTACGTGTTAGCTGGACAAGGTGACTGTCCTTTAATAGGGCCAATGAGCTTCATCTCTTCAAGATTCTGTGTTTTCATCGATGAGGTGACTCCAAGTGATCCAGGTAATGTAATACTGATGCAGAAAAAGAGGCAACATGCACACAACACACACAAAATACTGGAGGAGCTCAGCAGGCCATCATCTATGGAGGGGAATAAACTGTCAATGTTTCAAGCTGAGACCCTTCATTAGGATCAAGAGGCCATGTATTTCCGACAAATCTAAAGAGCTTTTACCTAAGGCTGTTGCTTAGATTCCCATTTCATATCAGTTTGCCTAATTTGTTTCCATTATTTGCTCTTTTAATGACAATGTATTAGAAATTTTGTATTGAGCACATGCTCTAGTATCAATTTGGGATCATTTCCCTGTGATTTATCCAATAGTGTCATAGAGTCTTTCTTCATTTACCTGAGAGAGGTTATAGTTTAATCTCTATGCCAAAAGTTGGCTTCTCCAGAGTCACTATTGTGCATATTGGCTGCCCTCGCAGAGCAGGCCATAATAACATCTACCCAGGTAATGGGAGTACTAGCATGCGTGGAAACCTGACAGGGCAGATTTTAACATGGTCTTCAGGAGAGATGGGAATGTATTTGAAATGTAACAGCATTGCTTGGGACCAGAAGGAGAAGGATAGTTTGAAGACATGATGCTCCTTGTAAAGAAAAGAGATTATTTTTCGATGGATGATAATGTTGGTTTTGGATGGTTGAAGAACCTTGGAGGGAAGGTTGGTTATTATGTTATGCTGAGCCGAGTCCACAACTCGCTGCAGTTTTTTTGCAGTCACAGGCAAAGCAGTTGCCATACCAAGGTACATTGCATCCAGATAGGATGTTTCCTGTGGTGCACCAATTAATAATTGGTGAACGTCAAAGGGGACATGCCAAATTCTTTAGCCTCCTGAGGAGATGGAGACACTGATGAGGTTTCTTAGCCATTACATCAATGTGGTTGGACCAGTACAGACTATTGGTGATGTTCTCTCCTCAATTTGAAGCTCTCAACCCCTCGACCTCAGCACCATTGATGGAAACAAGGGCATGTATATTACACTCCCTCCACTTCCTGAAGTCACTGACCAGCTCTTTTGTTTTGCTGACATTGAGGGAAAGTTGTCTTGACACCATGTCACTAGACTCTCTATCTCCTTTCTTTACACTGACTAATTGTTATTTGAGGTACAGCCCACTACCACTATCTATCTGCGAACATAGATGGTGTTTGACCAGGCTCTGGCCATGCTGTGGTGAGTGTATAGGGGGCTGAGGATGCAGACTTGTGGAGCACCGGTGATGAGACTAATCATGGAGGAGGTGTTGCTTCCTATTCTTACTGTCATGCTGTTCAGGAAGTTGAGGATCCAATTGGAAATAGAGGTATTGAGTCTCAGGACTAGTACTGTTATTTTATAAAGAATAACCTAATGTAGGTACCTTTAGTGTCTTGATGCTTCAGAAATGTAGAGCCAGGGAGATAGCACCAGTCATTGTGCCGTTGCAGACTGGCAAACTGCACTGGGTTGTGGTTGTATGACCGACTGGAGGTGATGCATGCCATCACCTGCCTCTTGAAGCATTTCAAGATAGTGGACGTCAAAGTCATATTTTTGCACCAGAACAGGCTCCTGATGACATTCACTCTTGGGAATTGCAGCTTTCGACCTCAACACCATTGTTGTTATCAGGAGCATGTGCACTACACTACTTTCTGAAGTCAATGATATACAGGGTTGAAGGAATATAGATCATATGCAGTCAGAAGCGGTTAGTTTAATTAGGCATTATGCTTGGAACAGACATGTCTGTTAGCACGTAACTAGTGCAGGGAAAGTGAGTTCAGGCTTAGTGGTATGTTCTTCGTGTGAGATGTGGGAAACCAAGAGACTACATTTGCATGAAGTGCATCGAGCTGCACTTAGAGACTGTGTTAAGGAACTGAAACTATCCCTGCATGACCTTTTGCTCATAGAGGAGACTGAAGAAATGACAGATAGGAGGTAGTCACCACTATGTTGCAGGAGGTAGGTAGCTGGGTGACTATCAGGTGATGCAAGGGGAATAGGCAGATAGTGTGGAATAGACCTGTAGCTGTTCCCCTTAATAAAAAGTATACCACTCTGCCTACTGTGGAGAGGAAGGAGGAAGAACTCGAAGAGTGGGGTTAATCCACAGTGACTGGGTCTCTGGCACTGATTCTGGGCCTGTGGCTTGGAAGGGAAAGTGGAGAAGAGGAGGGCAGTAGTGATTAGGGAATCCATAGTTAGAAGAGCAGACAGGAGATTCTGTGGACATGAAAGAGACAGCAAATTGGTAAGTTGCCTCCCAGGTGCCAGGGTCAGGGGTGTCTCAGATTGGGTCCACAATATTCTAAATGAGGAGGGATGACAGCTGGAGGACATGGTATATATTGGTGGCAATGACGTAGGTAGAAAAAGGGACAAGGTGCTGAAGAGAGAATATAGGGAGCTAGGCAGAAAGTTGAAAAGCAGGATCTCAAAGGTCATAATTTGTGGGTTATTGCTTGTACCATGCGTCGGTGAGGGTAAGAATAGAGGGTTTTGCAGGTGAATGCATGGCTGATGAATTGGTGCAGGGGGCAAGGTTTCAGATTTCTAGATCATTGGGAACTCTTCTGTGGAAGGCATGAACTGTACAGGAATGACCGTTACACCTGAACCTGAAGGGGACAATATCCTTGCAGGCAGGTTTGCTAGGGCTGTTCGGGAGGATTTAAACTAACTTGGCAAGGGGATGTGAACCGAAGTGGTTGAGGATGGGGCAGTTGGTGTGCAAGCAGATGTGGTGAGACTGTGAGGAAGGACAGACAGATAATAGGGCAAAATTGCAGCCAGTGGGAAAAGTTGAAGTGAAACTTAGCGCAAAAAATGTAAAAGATGCTGAAAACAGGACTGATTGTGTTATATTTGAATGCAAGCAATATACAGAATAAAGGAGATGTTCTGGTAATGCAGTTAGAGATTGGCAGGTATGACATAATGGGCATCACTGAGATGTGAATGAAGGAAGATCATAATTAGAAACTGACCATCCAAGGATACATCTTGTATAGAAAGGACAGGTGAGTGCCTCTGTTGTTAAAAAAAAAGAAATCAAGTGCTTAGAAAGAGGTGGACATAGGATTGGAAGATGTAGAATCTTGTAGGTAGAGTTAAGAAACTGTAAGAGTAAAAAGACACTGGTGGGAGTTACATCCAGTCTTCCGAACAGTTGCTAGGATTGGGGTACAAATTACAGCAGGGGATAGAAAAAGGCAGTAACGGGCAATGTTGCAATAATCATGGGGGATTTCAATATGCAGGTAGAATGGGAAAATCAAGTGCTGGATCCCAAGAGATGAGATTTGTAGAATGCCTATGAGACGGCTTTGTAGATAGCTTGTGGTTAAGCCCACTATGGAAAACACAATTCTGGATTCATAATAGGATTGAATTCACCCTGCAGTTTGAGCGGGAGAAGCTGAAGTCAGATATATCAGTATTACAGTGGAGTAAAAGGAATTACAGAGGCATGAGAGAAGAGCAGGCTGAAGTTAATTAGAAGGGGACACGATCAAGGATGATGGCAGAGTAGCAATAGTGGGAGGTTCTGGGTGCAATTTGGAAGGTGCAGGATAAATACATCCCAATGAAGATGTAGTATTATAAAGGGATGATGATGCAACCATGGCTGACAAAGGAAGCTAAAGACAGCATACACCAAAAGAGGGCATATAATGGAACAAAAATGAGTAAGAAGTTAGAGGATTGGGAAGCTTTTAAAAGCCAACAGAAGGCAAATAATAAAGCAATCTGGATGGAAAAGATGAAACACAAAGGTAAGCTAGTCAATAATATAACTGAGGCCAGCTTCAGACTTTTTTAGACATATAAAGAGTAAAAGAGAGGCAAGATTGGAATCAGACTGCTTGGAAACGACACCTAATGAACTTAATAAGTATTTTGTCATTCATCACTGTGGAAGACACTAGCAGTATGCCAGAAATTTGAGAGTGTTAAGGGGGCAGAAGTAAGTGTAGGTGCAATTATGAAGGAGAAGCAGCTTGGGAGGCTGAAAGGACTGAAGGTAGATGAGGTACCTGGACCAGATGGACTGCCCCCCAGTGTTCTGAGATAGATGGGTGAAGAGATTGTGGTGGCATTAGTCACTAGATTTTGGAATGGTTCCAGAGGATTGGAAAATTGTGAATATTACTCCTCTCTTTAAGAAGGGAGATAGGCAAAAGAAAGGAAATGATATGCCGGTTATCTTGACATTAGTGGTTAGGAAGATATTGAAGTCCATTCTTTATGATGAGGTTTCGGGGTGCTTGGAGGCACGTGATAAAGTAGGCCAAAGTCAGCATGGTTTCCTTAAGGGGAAATCTTGTCTGACGAATCTGTTGGAATTCTCTGAGGAAGTAACAGGCAGGATAGACAAAGGAGAGTCAGTGGATGTTGTTTACTTGGATTTTCAGAAGACCTTTGACAAGGTGCAAAACATGAGGCTGATAAGCAAGGTAAGAAACCATGGTAACATAGGAAAGGTACTGGCATGGATAGAAGATTGGCTGAGCGGCAGGAGGCAAGAAGTGGGAATAATGGGTGCCTTTTCTGATCGACTGCCAGTGACGGCAGTCACTGGTGTTGGGACCACTTATGTTCATGTTATATATCAATGATATTGATAATGGAATTGATGGCTTTCGGCTAACCTTTTGGATGGTATGGAGATGGGTGATGGGGTAGATAGAGTTGAGGAAGCATTGAGTCTGCTGAAGGATTTGTGCTGATTGGGAGAATGGGTAAAGAGGTGGCAGATGGAAGATAGTGTAGGGAATTGTATGGTCATGCACTTTGTTAGAAGGAATTAAGGCATACACTATTCTCTAAATAGAAATCAGAGGTGCAAAAGAACTTGAGAATCCTTGTGCAGGATTCCCTAAGGTTAATTTGCAGTTTGAGTCAGTGGTAAGGAAGGCAAATACCATGTAAACATTTATTTCAAGAAAACTAGAATATAAAAGGAAGGATATAATGTTGAGGCTTTGTAAGGCATTGGTCAGAGCATACTTGGAGTATTGTGAGCAGTTATAGGGCCCTTATCTGAAAAGAGATGTGCTGGCATTGGAGAGGTTCCAGAGGAAATTCATGAGAATGATTCCGGGAATGAAAGGAATCATTCAGGGTATTTGCTGGCTCTGGGCCTATACTTGCTGGAGTTTAGAACAGTGATGGAGGATCTCATTGAAACCTATAGAATAGAGTAGGATGTGGAGAGAATGTTTTGTGTAGTGGGGATGTCTAGGAATTGAGGGCACCGCCTCAGAATAGTGTTTAGAACAGAGTGGAGAAATTTCTTTTACCAGAGGTTGGTGAATCTGTGGAATTCATTGCCACAGATGGCTGTGGAGGCTGCGTCATTGGGTATATCTAAAGCAGAAATTGGTAAGTTCTTGGTTAGCCAGGGTGTCAAGGATTACAGGGAGATGGTAGGTAAATGTGTTTGAGAGGGTTAATAAATCAACCATGATGGAATGGTGGAGCAGACTCGATGGGCCAATGGCATCTAGTTCTGCTCCTATGCCTTAAGGTCTTATGGTGATTGTGGGGTGAAGGATGGAGGGCAAGATCCATTGCTATTCTGTTCTGCTTTAAAGAAAAATACGGAAAATCTAAAGCCATATAGTATTAAAAGTTGACATTTTGCTAATTACTGTTGTATCAATTTGAAATGAATTCTTAATATATCTTGAAATTTTGTTTACAGTTGAATTTTGTGATCTTTTCTTGGTTCCATAATGAGTTTAAAAGCTTTATGGTCTCTGAAAAATGTAGTTCCTGACAAATTCAAGCTTTAAATGTTCTTTTAAAAATGTAAGTCTATATTTCTGTGTACAAAGAAAAGAAAAGGAGTGTGGCTTCTTTTATATCTTACACATATTTATAGGAATGTTTGATGAGGCTTAAGATAGTTTAGGGCGGGGTTCTGAATATGGGTAAGGGTGTTCTATTTTATCCAAAGCTTAAAATTATGGTTTAAAATTGCAAGCAGAATTAAGAATTAAAAGACCCAATTAGCAGCAACAGTAATTTAATAGAAAACATGCTCTAGCAGTGTTCAGTGGCATATGGACCGATGTTTGAATTCTATTATTTTGAGTTTGCATTGCAAAAAAGTTGAGCTTAATTCATTGAATGAATTAGGATTAAGTGAATTTTATTATAATTTTAGTGAATGTAGATGTAAAGTTACCTTACTATTAATCTATTAATGTATGTTGGGGGATGGGCCAGGTGTGTGTGTGTGTGTGTGTGTGTGTGTGTGTGTGTGTGTGTGTGTGTGATAGTTTGAAACCATTGCTTTCAGTGAACTTTCCAACTTACTTTTACTAAGTTCTCATCAGAACTTCACTTTTAATGAATAATTATGCCAACTTAATTTAATTTTTCATCAAGAAAAGCAATTACAATTTAAAAGTGACCCTCCTAATTCTGTTGACAGTTTATTGGAAGTGTATCTTGGACAGTTTTGTCATGTGTATGTTATCGTGCTTCTTCAATATATACAAACATCTGTTGTGGTGAAGCCTTTTCCTTTCTAGCTGTCCAGACCAATCTGTCTGCTGTAAAGTGCTCTGCAAGCTAAGTTTGCATTACTCTTATTAATGGTGCATTTACAAAAACCTTCTTCTGAACCTGCCTCACTGCAAAACTGCATCTTGCATCCAACAAGCTTCTTTCTAGAGGAAATTTAAACTTGGCATCATCTTTGTTTTACAAAGCTGCAGTCAGTTTATTTCTCTTATTGCTACAAAGTACAGGGGAAGCACTACCACCCTGTTTTCAGAAAATCCTTCAAATTCATTGAATTTGGAAGGGTGAACCATTGCCCACGTTGTTCCTCAATGCAGTGTAATACTCTTGAGTTCTTTTGATGAGGAGCAAGGTTCATGTGCCCAAAACCTAATACCTAAAACAACCCAGACATCTGCATCTGCTGAACCTCTTGTGTGCTTGAATTAAAGCTCCATTTAAGCAAATAATATCCAAGCACATTACCAGCTGTCACTAGGGAAAAATATATTATCTTCACTTGCACATGGAAATCTTTGGCCTGTTCCCACTCATAATGTGGAACAAGTATCTGGGAAAACATTAAGCACCTCAACTCTGTGAAATTGGAACATGCAGAGGTCAAGAACAAACAGCAGAGCCTTTCAAACGACTTGTGCATCCACCTGATCAAGAAACCTGTACTCTGCCTGTGAGAGAATCTCTGGATCACCACCTCAGAGATCACTGACGTATGTTTGAAGTGAATAATCCTCGTGCTCAAGAAGCAGTTGAAGGATGAAAATAGGAATTTTGAAGCTTCTAAGTTCTTATCAATATATTGAGATAAGCCACAAACTTCCCCAGTGTTTCTACGGTGCTTGTTATTACCTGACACTGAAGGGAAGTAAACCATTCCAACTTAAAACTTGGTTCTTGAACTGGTTGCCACACTGGAAGTGACACTTATTTGCTGCAAAGCCAGAATGACCTTGTTGGAGTGTTGATGTGACAGGCCTTGCAATGTAAGGAGTCCTTTGCTTGAACACTGGATTTTCTTTTCAAAAGAAAATGCAATGTTTTTGTTTCCTTTATCCTTTCATCAAAATCCAGAAAATAGGCTCATCGGGATTTCATTGTTTGGATGTAGCAGGAAATATGGTAGATGTTTTTGGGGTAGTGAGTCTTGGGCACCTTAAGAGGTGTATCAGAAAGGCTTAGATATGGTGGGAAAATGATGGTCTCATCAAAGCTAGCTGAAGCCAAGCCTGTGGCAAGGAGAGGGTGAGATCAGGGATTCTCCTTGTAGGGTAGGGTGAGGTGGGATGAAGTGGACTCTAGGTCATTCTGGCACTTGTGGATACAGGTGGAAGGGAGGGATTAGAATCAGAATCAGGTTTATTATCACCGGCATGTGACGTGAAATTTGTTAACTTGGCAGAAGCAGTTCAATGCAATACATAATATAACAGAGAGAGAAAAATAATAATAATAATAAATAAAATAAAACATAATAAATAAACAAGTAAATCGATTACATATATTGAATAGATTATTTTTAAATATGTGCAAAAACAGAAATACTGTATATTAAAAATGTGAGGTAGTGTCCAAAGCTTCAAAGTCCATTTAGGAATCGGACGGCGGGGGGGGGGGGGGGGGGGGATATCAGTAATATCAGAACATAGGACACAGTACAGACTAAAACAGGCCCTCAGCCCACAATACTGTGTCGACCTTCTAACCTACTCTAGGTTAGACCTAACACTCCCCTCCTCTATAGACCTTCAATTTTCTGTCTTTCATGTGGCTATGGTAGAGGCAGATACTGCACATTAAGGACATTTAAGAAACTCTTAGATGGGCACATGGCTTATAGAAAAATGGAGGGCAATGGAGGAGTGAAGTGTCCCTCCTACATACTTCTGCAAGTGACAGAAATGCTACACCTGCTCAATCACCACACCCCTTACCTCCATTCGGAACCCCACATGGACATTCCAAGTGAGGCAAGACTTCACCTCCAAATCTGTTGATATCGTCTATTGTATCTGGTGTTCCTGATATGGCCTCCTCTACATTGATGAGATCCGACATAAACTGGGTGAACCCTTTGCTGAGCACCTCCACTCCATCTGCCAAAAGCGGAATTTCCTGGTGGTTAACCATTTTAATTCCTATCCTCATTCCCGTTCCAATATATTGGTCCATGACTTCCTCTTCTGCCATGATGAAGCCACTCTCAGGGTGGAGGAGCAACACCTCATATTCCATCTAGGTAGCCCCCAACCTGTTGGCATAAACTTCGATTTCTCCTTCTGGTAATTTTCCCTTCCTCTCCCTTTTCTTCTATTCCTCCTTCTGTCCTCTTACCTCTTTTCCTCATCTGCTTATTAACTTGCCCTGGGACCTTCCTTCCCTTCTTTCTATTGTCCACTCTCCTCTCTTATCAAATTCCTTCTTCTCCAATCCTTTACTTTTCCCACCCACCTGGCTTCACCTATCACCAACCTTTTTATTATGGCATCTTCCCCCTCTCCTTCTGGTCCTGATGTTGGGTCTTGGCCCGAAATATTGACTGTTCATTCATTTCCATAGATGCAGCCCAAACTTCTGAGTTCCTCCAGCATTTTCTGTGTGTTACTGCAAAATTATGCCCTCTCACATTAGTTACTTCTGCCCTGGAAAAAGTCTCTGGCTGTTCACTTGTTCTATGCCTCTTAACAACTTGTATACCTCTATCAAGTCACCTCTCATCTTCTTCTGCTCTGAAGACCAAAGCACTAGCTCTCTTGATCTATCCTCATAAAACATGTGCTCTAACCCAGGTAGCATCCTGATAAATCTTCTCAACATCCTCTCTAAACTTTCTGTCTACATATTGTATATTCTTCCTGGACATGTCTAACAAATCCACCCCCCCCATCTAAACCTTTCGCCCGAAGGAGGCACCAGTCAATATCAGGGAAGTTGAAGTCACCCATGACAATAACACTGTTATTTTTTCATCTCTCCAAAATCTGCCTCCTGATCTGTTCTTCAGTTTTTCTGTTGCACTTGGGGATGAGGGAGAGTCTATAGAATAGTTCCAAAAGAGTGTTTACTCTATTCTTGTTTCTGACTTTCTGTTACATTGATTCAGTAAATGATCCCTCCATTGTGTTCTCACTTTCTGCAGCTGTGATACCCTCCCTGATTAGCAATGCCACTCCTCCACTCTTTTAACATCCCCTCCCGTCCCTTTAGAAACATTAGGAGACAACATATAACCTAGGTGTCTTTTGTGTCCGGAATTTCCTATCTGCTCCTCTAACTATTGAACCCACTATCACTATTGCTCTCCTGTTCTTTCCCTTTCCCTCCTCAGCCACAGAGACTGACTCAATGTCAGAGGCCCAGTGGTTGCAACTTTCACCCCAACAGCATCTGAAGCAGTATACCTGTTACTGAGTGGAATGAGCTAGTCTGCACTTTCTTTCTATTCCCTTCCCTTTCCTGACATTCACCCAGCTACCTGCCTCCTGCAAGTCAGGCGTGACTATCTCCCCGTAGCTCTTATCTATCACCTTCTCATTCTGCCGTATGAGCTGAAGGCCAGCAGCTGCAGCTCCAGTTTCCTAACATGGGCTGTAATTAGCTGCACCTGGATGCACCTTACATATCTACTTATCAGGGAGACTGGAGGTCTCTCAGAGCTCCCACTTCTTGCATAAAGAATATATCACTGACCCTGGATCCATTCTCAATACTCTAGCTAGGCACTGATAGACAAAGAAAGAAGGAAACTTCCCTTAGCCTCCATTGGTCCACACTAAAGCCTCTTCAGCCAAACCTTCAAGCTCTCCACTCTAATCCTGGCCCACTCACACAAAATCCACTCTGCTTAAACCTTAATTCTTTTTATAGGCATTTGCCATGTGCCTAATAAATCACAATATCTCAACCCGTCAAGAAGTTGGTGAGAGAGAGTGGAGACGTGGTGGGGGAGTGACTGCATGGTAATGTTATAAGAAATTCTTCCAACATTGAAAAGAAGAAAAGAATTGCGCAGAAATGGGCAGTCCCGAGGATAATGTGCTTTTGCCCTCTTCTTTCCCACTTTTTTTTTTTTACAAAGACTGGTGAAGATAGAGCATTGCTTCAGAATGTGACATCCTGTTTAGATATATTTTGTGTGTGGGTGTGTGTGTGTGTTAGAATACCTTGTCACATTTGTATGCTGAATCTACAGCTGTCTATTGGTTTGATGTTAGTTCTTGTCTTACTAAATAAGAAAGTGTCTAATAATTCTGTGTACTGGAGTTTATCTGAGGTTCTTAAACGTTGATTGGATTGTTTCTAATATTTCTTTTCACTATGACCATCAAGGGGATTTGTAAATTTATAATTCTGATTCATTTCATTGATAAGTCATTTCTGATTATGGTCCACTTTGGCTAAAGTTTCTTCATATTACCTCAAATTTCTTTCCTACAGTTAATAAAAGGGTTGGATTTTCTCTGGAGAATTATTAGATCTTAACATGTTTGAACTAATATTCTATTTAATTTGGCCAATGTAACAAAACTAAAGAAACATCAGCAATAATGCAATAGATCTCATTCAATTTTTCTTTTGTTTAGTGCCATTTGTAAGAGGAAATTTAAGAAAGCTGAAACATGGGAAGCTTTTATAATGAGTGGTAATTTGTGATAGTAACTGCTTTGCTCTGGCATATTATTTTGTAGTATATTACACTATGAAGGCTTCCAAATTGGATTACTGATTTGTTTAATTCTTAGCACAAGCTGTACAAATAATTGCAGCCATCTGTCACACGGTAGAAAATCCAAGAACCATTTAACAAGTTCAGGCAGGGTCTATGGAGAGTCCCTTGCCCTCACTGACAATATATTTTCAGAGCAAGTCCTTTTATTTGAGTGGAAACTTTCTGAAAAAGGAAGCTTTATAGTTGATGATAACTGAACAGATTATCTTTGCGATGGTAGGTATTGCCAAATATAAATATTTATGTTGCTGTTTATAAATATTTTAGGATGTTTCAACTTACTCTATTTTCCCTGCTCCTGCTCACGCTATTTCCTCTCGCTGTCCCTGGTGTTTTGCGGATCATATTTAGTAGTTATGGTTCATGACTCCGTGACCACAGTAACACAATGCAAGCTTATGACCTTAATGTACAATTTGGGAAAAAGCACATTTGGAAGTTGATATCTAGATGTCTTTTGTGTCTTGGTGTGTGTGTTAGTGTACTGTACCTTGTCAGATTCATATGCTGAATCTTCAGCCATCTAGTGCTTTGCAGTGGTTCTTCTCTGTGTACAGGTCTAGGCTCGTCATGCATAGACTGATGAAGGATGAAGGTTCTTTAGACCGATCCAAAAGAAATCCGCAGATATTTGTTAGGTATGCCAGGTTACTTAAGGATACCCAGCAGTCTCTTGATAAATACCTTCCTTCTCTGAGATTTCAAGAGATTTACAGTGGTTCAACCTACAGAAATCGGGCAGAAAAGGGTTGTATGTGGGAGCAACTAAAGATTAAGAAATTAGCTTTATTTATCGCATGTATATCGCAATGTATGCTGCTGCATATGCCATTTGTGTCAATGACCAACTCAGTGTGTGGTTGTGCTGAGAGCAGCCTGCAAGTGTTGCCATACTTCTGGTACCAACATAGCCCACAACTTACTAATCCAAATGTCCCTGAAATGTGGGAGGAAACTGCAGACCAATCACAAACTAGAGGAAGTCTGCAGATGCTGGAAATCCAGGCAACACTCACAAAGTGCTGGAGGAGCTCAGCAGGCCAGACAGCATCTGAGGAAAAGAGTACAGTCGACGTTTTGGGCCGGGACCCTTCAGCAGGACTGGAAGAAAGTGAGGAATTAGAGTAGGAGAGCAGGCGAAGTATGAAACTGTAGTACCTGGAATAAACACATGTGGTCACGAAGAGGACATGCACATTCTAGTGTTCCGTATTTCCAATTCTTCATCAAATGCAGAGTTATAGTTTTACATATTCATTACCTTTCTAAAGATCTTGCAGCTTAGTCAAGAGAGGATGAGGTAGTCAGTCTGGCATTGGTACAGAGAAATCAGCTTAGTTCATCAGCCCCAAACTTACTAATGGTAGTCATAGGTCCTGTAGCCAGATGATGGTTGGTGTGCAACCTGTTTCCTATTTCCTCTGAGGGTCTCTGTCAGGACACTTGTGCCTCTCTGCGGTGACTGCACCAACCTTGACTCAGTTCCTTAGCCTAACAGGTATGGGCAGTACAACTGATGTGACGGCTACAGCTTTCTTTCTGGTGACCCTGTGTGATGTTGCTTCTGGGGTGGAGCTTTGGTCTTGTTTTGTTATGGTTGATGCCTCCTGAGTTGATTAAAGTACAAACTCTTTGGCAAATGATAATGAACAATGAATTCTATATGTTCCAGCTGGATCAATCTATAGAAAATATTAACTTGTGCATAAACAGAAGTTGCACTGATTTTACCAGGCATCTTTCATAAAATCTGCTATTCTGAGGTGTTATTTCAAAGATTCAAAAGATTTAAAGTACATTTATTATCAAAGGATATATACTTTGAGATCTCAAAACCTTGAGATTTGTCTACCTACAGGCAGCAACAAACAAGAGAACCCAATTAAAAAAGCAAGACCAACACATAATGTGCAGAGAAGGTGAAAATAAACACAAATTATGCAAACAATAGAAGCAAGCACCATCATTCTGAACCAAGTTGAGTCCATAGGCCCCGAATCTCTGGGGCAGCCAGACTAGGCTGGAAGCCTTGGTCTCAGTTCATCATACAGTGGGGCAAATCACTGTGCATAACAGTGGGAGCAGTCTGACAGCAGTCTGTCAGCCTCAGCGCCATGGAGAGAGGAGTGAACATCAGGGGAGAGCGAGGAAAACTGGCCTAATTCTCACCTCTTGTCCCTGGGTAATCTGTAGTTTTCATGTCTCATTTGTTGTTAACGTGGATAAGGTCTGAAGGTATTAAAACAGTATGCTTTCAATATGTGTGACTATTTAAGATATGCACCATGCGATCAATAACTTTTCAACAGTTATGCAGTGGTTAAGGTTTCTACTGTATGCTGTGGTTTTTTTTTATTTTATGTTTACTGCTAATACGAGTGTTTTGACTTTGGCTAAAGATAAGGAGCCATGTTGGTCAACTTAGGAATGTTGTGGCAGCCAATCAGGATTGTGTGAATATGTAGTCTAACTCAGATTCCTGAAGGACAGTAGGCTGGTTTGTGTTTTTTTGGTGGGAGGTGTGGAGAGGGGCACAAGGGAGGATGCCTGAGAATGCTGCATCAAGGAGAGACCCCGTTGTAAGAAATGCTTTGTGCTGATGGAAGGTTCCAAGGAGGAAGTGCCGATACTTCTGAGTTAGCCAGTTCGTTCAAGATGGTCTTTGAGGGAAGTCCAAACTGTGGCTTTCATGCAGAATGTGGGTTCCGTGCGTGGGTACAGCGATACACCTGTTTATTTCAGAACTGAGCTCTATTGTTTATCTGCACATTCGACAGGTTTATGCAGGGAATGCTTTCTCTGCGACTCCCTTGACTGCTCACTCCTCTCCACTGGTTTCTCCTCTGACACTTAACCCTGTAACCATGCTAAGTGTTACAACTCCTGCTTCACTGCTATTCAGAGCTCCAATGCTCCCTGGTGAGGTGGCACTTCACCTGCAAATCTCTCGACATTTTTATTCCAATGGGTGCTCCTGGAGCCAAAACAGATGAGGGAGATCTTAAATTCATTCCTTGCATCTACATTTACTCAGGAGATGGATACAGACTCTATAGAAGTGAGGCGAAGCGGCAGAACTTCACGGACCCTGTACAGATTGCAGAGGGGGAGGTTTTTGTTACCCTGAGGCAAATCAGGGTTGATAAATTCCCAGGGCCTGACAAAGTGTTCCCTCAGAACCTAAAATTGAGTTTATATACTGGGAGATTTGAATAGCTTGCACTGGCAAATTAAATTTCAAATGATGTTCATGGTTCAACTTCTCTGACTGTAATGGTTGCAAAAATGTTTAACTTATTATGGAGTCTAGTACAACCTGCTAAGCCTGACGATAGGATTTTTGAGGATGTAGTTAAAGTCTTAAAGGACCATACTTTTGGGCAGTTCATGGTTGAAGCAGCTCAAACTCAACTGGTATGAAGTGCACTTAATTGATGGGAGAACTGGTCTGCAAAAGGTGTTAAAGAAATATGCAGAAGTATTCATTGGAGAGTTGGGCAGAATGAAAGGAATTTCCGTTAAGCTGATGTTATATCCAATGCAGCATCCAAATGCCTGAATGCAAGACCTGTTCCATATGTCCTCAAATCAAAGGTAGAGGCTGAATTGGAAAATCAGGTCCAAGGTAAGGTACTGGAGCCAGTGTGTGTAATTAAATAGGTTACTCCAGTGGTTCCTGTCCTAAAAGGGGATGGGTCTTCAAGGCTTTGTGGTGACTTCAAGATAAACATTAACCTGATTCTTATGGCTGGACCAGGCCCTCTTCCCTTCAATGACCTTTTTGAAGGGTTGCCCAGAGCACAGACATTTAGCAAGATTGACTTGTGTCATGTGTTCTTGCAGATACATCTTCAGCCAGAGTCACAGGAACCGTTGGCCATTGTGACTCACAAAGGAATGTACAGGTACCAAAAGCTTCTGTTTAGCATCACATTGGCTCCCACACCTTTTCAGTGAGCAAGGGACCAGATCCTGAGTGCGTTGACAGGGGTGCAATGCTATTGGATGATTTACTCGTTACTGGGAAAAATGAGACATGAGCACCTACGAAACTTGGATGCTATACTACAAAGACTCAAGGAATATGGGCTAAAGGTCCAGAAAGACAATTGTGAGTCCTTTCGACCTTCGAATCAATATTTGGGCCAAATGATTGACAACTCAGGGCTTCACAAGGTGCATCAGAGGCGAAGGCAATCATTGTGGTTCCATCACCAGAGAATATATGAGTCAATTAAGATCATACTGAGGGCTACTAACATGTTGTGCAAAGTTTGTTACTAATTTAGCTGGCATGCTGAAATCACTTCATGAACTTTTTAATAAATCAACACACTGGAAGTGGACAGATCACTGTGATGAGGCTCTTAACAAGATCAGAATAGCTTTGTCACAATCTGAAGAACTCATACATTTCAACCTGTCATTGCCCATACAGCTGTCCTGTGACACATCACCATATGATGTCAAGTGAAGAGCATCCAATTGCTTTCACATCAAGGACATTAAGCAAGGCAGAAAACGACTGTGCCCAGAATGAGTGGAAAGCATTTGTAATCGTCTTTGGAGTTAAGAAATTCCATCAATTCCTCTTTGGTTGATGATTTACACTACTGACAGAACATTGCCCCTTGACGTCAAGTTTTGATTGTCATAGGGCATTCCTTCCCTGACTGCTGGTCGAACGCAGTGTTGGGCTCTGTTACTATCTACACAGTACAGTATAGGAGGTCTGAGCACCATTCGAATACTGATGGACTATCCAGAAATCCCTTAGCTGTTACAGCTCCAGAGACGTCCCCAAAGGAGATCTTTCACTTCAAGGAAGTACCTACAGCTCTGACGACTGTCCAGAAGTGCCCACGTACCGATTGTTCTATCTAAAGTGACAGCCATGGTAACTCACGATGGAAAGGAGAGGCAACCATAGAATTGAAACTTTACCAGGCTTGATGGAAGGAGCTCACAGTCCAAGCAGTATATTTACTATGGGGCTACTGTATTGTCACTCCTCCACCATTAAGAGAGCAAGTGCTTGATGACTACATGCAGGGCACTGTGGGATCGTGCACATGAAAGAAATCACATGCATCTACTTCTGGTAGCCAGGACTGGATGTCACCGTTGAAGAGAAGACCAAAACATACCTACATTGTCAGTGAGTGAGAAACGTTTCTCCACTTGCTTCTTTGCGCTAATGGGAATGGCCGAGGATTCACATAGGTTTTGCAGGACTTATAGAAGGCCGCATGTTCTCAGCTGTAGTGGATGCACACAGTAAATAGCCTGGGGTTGCCATCATGAAGAGCACTACATGTGAAAAATGCATTGAGGAGCTGCATTCCACCTTTAGCCATTGGGCTTCCTCAACAGCTTGTAAGTGACAATGGCTGAACTCCTGTCAGAAGAGTTCAAGGCCTTTTGTGGCTATCTGCTTTCTGCCTTCCTCAACAGCTTGTAAGTGACAATGGCTTGAACTCCTGTCTGAAGAGGTTTCAAAGGTTTCAAAGGTACACATAATGTCAGAGAAATGTATACAATATACATCCCGAGATACTTTTTCTTCGCAACCATCCACGAAACAGAGGAGTGCCCTAAAGAATGAGTAACAGTTAAATGTTAGAACCCCAAAGTCCCCCTCAGCTCCCCTCCCTCCTTAATCAGGGAGAAAGAGGTGTCTCCATTTCACAGCAAGAGGGGAGACATAACAAACAACTTGCTGGTTTACGATATTAAAAGTCCATTGCATTGCTTTATCTGAGCTCTGTGCCCAAAGATCTCCAGTCTCTGGGCACACAGCCAGATATCTTCTGACTCCCATGACGCACCGACCTTCTGCTGGGACACCGACCTTCGATCTGCCCATCTCTAGAGCCACGAGATCCCAGGCCTCCAAAGGCAAGCTAAGCTCTTAGGCCGCATCCTTGGCCTGTCAGATAATAGCCAGTCATGAAACCCAAGAGTGGGTCCCATTCCCTCAAAGAACTGAAGTCAGCGTGTAGCTCCAGGTCAGGGTCTTCAAAAGAACCCTGGAAAGGAAAAATAGAGATATTAAAGATGGAAATAGAGCTGTTTCCGAAGTTGCAAGCAAAGGAATCACCATTTAGCACCTCTTCAAAACGTTTATGGAAGCAAATGGTATTCAGCTCATCAAGTCAGCACCATATCATTCAGCCACTTATGGCCTCACTGAATGATTCATACGAACAATAAAACCAGCCCTCAAGACCTTAGTCGGAAGTGGACCCCTCAGTCAGCACTTGAGCACTTTCTTGCTGACATACCGCAGCACACACTGCTTGCCACCACCAAAATGGCTCTGGCCACTGTACTAATGCTTTGCACCCAGCTTGACCGATTCGACCCCCAAACACAAAACAGATTTTACTAAATGAACAGAAACTCCAAGTGGAGAGACAGAGTGCAGTACAGAAGTTCCACAGCAGGAGGGAGAATACCTGGCTGAAAATACACCTCTAGAACAAAGTGGATACCTGCGATGGTGGTGGCACAAACTAGTCCTGTGTCATACACAGTGGAAACTAGTACCCACAACATCTGGGGAAGGCGTGTTGATCAGCTGAGGCTGCTGAAAACTAACACAGACTGGCCAATCCAGATCCAGTTGTAGAAATGGGACAGGATTCCAACAGAGTGATGGCAGAAACTGTTAAGATCAAATGACACAGCCAGTGCTCCTCCATCACCTGTGCTTTCTGAGGTGCCCCACCCCACCACTGGCAATTCTGTACCCAAGCTAAAATGTATACAAACACCACCAAGAGATAAAATGACTTTGTCAGCATCCCCATGTTGTTGGTACCCTCCCAGGAACAGGCAGTTTAGTGACTAACCCTCAGCACATGGGGCAGAATAATTCCCAGGGTCATGTCTGGAAATAGAGGCAGTATAACCCCTTTCTCAATTTAGAAAGAAAAGTGTTTTGTTGTTGGTTGAATTTGATGATTACTCTATTGAATTTTAATAGTTCAGCAGCTGGTCTGTGTATGGGAAGGGGGGGGGGAGAAAACTTTAACATAAGGGGGGAGGGGTATGTTATCTTTTCATTTATGTTTTGACTTATGGGTTACTGTCAAACTTCCCTATGTGTTTTGTACTGAACATAATGTGAGGGCATTCTGGGGAGAAGATTTACAAGCAAAACAAACAGCTGAATGTTTGTTCCTCACTCTCTGTCTCTTGTGTGTGTTATTCATGGCCACTTGGCTTCCCAGAGCCATAAATGTAAAAGAAACAATCTTAGCTATTTACAACAATTTGCAAAATATTTGATTGACAATGGAATTAATTAATGTTGGTTAAGGTTTCAGGTCACGGACCCTTCTGAGGGATATTCATTAAAGCTGTTTTTAATTTCCGTGGGAAATGCTGAGTATTTTCATCAGATTGTTTTTGTTTCAAATTCCCAATATCTTCAGATTTTTGGATTTTACAAATGCTAAATCATCTTCAGTCTGTTTGGTAGCTTCTTTATCCAGCCTTAGTTATAACTTCACACAATGATGCCAGACATGGACTGCTGGAGTCAACTATAAAAATATTGCACGTCTCACCAACACGCCCAAAGGTTTGCTTGGGACGTGATTACCAAATCCTGCAATGTCAGATAGCTGAAAATTATTGCTATTTTAATTGGACCATTTAAAGAGCTAAAGGTAAGTAATTTATAGTGAAATTATTTTACTGAGCTGTGTCCTTTCTTTTTCTGAACTCTTTGGAATGTGTGATTTAACTCGGTTTATAATTTAAAACATTCGTGTTTTGACATTTGTCTTTTTTGAGTTGTTTTTCATTTTTTGAGTATCTCATCTGCTCTTTCTAGCCTCTTAGTTATTCACTATGCAGTCTCCAATTAAATCAACACAACACAGAGTTCTTGAGCTGGTATAGGGTGGGCAAATTACATAGAAGATAAACTTTGACAGATTTCATCAAACTTTCAAGTATAAGAAGTCAATGAAGAAAACTGCCAATTAATGCAAACTAATGCCTGTGTTAGGACCTCGTTACATTCACCTATGCTGTAAAGAGATTCTTTACTCTAGTTTATTTGCAGTGGCTACTAGAGTATTCAATTTCTTACTGAAATATTTATCACTATCATGCTACCAGTATAGCGAGCAGAAACAAGCTACTACTTGTCATACATGTCTCTACACTTGGATTTCGTTCATTTTGAAGTTTGAGTGAAGACTTGCGATAGATTATGTAAGTTTTTCTTATTTCATTTTGTCATATTTATAATTTCTTGTAAGGACCATGAATTAAGACTATTGTCCACATTGAGAGATCAGGGAAGATGAAACCATCAGTTTTGCTGAGAATACTGCATTAATTTTTTGGCAGGTCCACATAAAGCCAATCCCTTCCTAGGGCTGCATAGAGAATAGATTTTGAAATGTATTTGAAATAAAATTGCATGCACAGCAAAAGTCTTTCAGGCAGAGTGTAACATACATTAAAGATAAATTTATGTCTTTTTGCAAAATTTTCAGAACAAGTTCCTTTGTACAAGATTGCAAAATAGAAGATCTGAACTTCACTACAGAGAGTACAATGAGTCAGTTTTGAATATTACTTAAAACACACAAGTGAGGAGATAGTGATATTCAGTGTTTAAATTCACAACTTTCAATTTAATTCCCATTGATCAGGGGCAGGATGAAATTGTGCAATGTCAAAATTGGTTAAGTCAGCAAATTCGGCTGTTCTGGAGTACTTGTAACCTGGCTGGGGGTATTGAGAGACATGTTTGCCTCAGTGAAAGTTTATGAATTCTTTTGGTACTTAGAGTAATTGTTGTTCCTTTTAGCTTCCAAAACAAGCCAAAAATGAAACTACCCTTTATGGTCTCAATTAAAATTTCTGTCTCCTCTTTAAGATTCATATGACAGTTTTCAAAATGTACAAGACCTCTTTACTACTAAGAAATGTCCTTGAAATGGAACAGTAAATGGAGTTGTTCAGGATTTACTCCTTCTAGTGATAAGCTATCCAAAGTCCAAGGGACATGGAACTTGATTTCTGCTGATTTGGTACGTGCTTATTCTTGCTTGTGAAGCTCCAGCTTTGAAGAATCTCAAAAAATTTGTAATGTACAAATTGTTTCATTTGATCAAGAGAGCTACATTATCATACTTAAAGATTTCTTTGTAATTGGTATGCAATCTTAAGACTTTCCTCTATGTTAAATTCATAGATAATATCTTAGGATGTCTGCTGATTGGAAAAACATACCACTATCAGGTCTGGAACTGAGGTTCCCAACAGACTGCTGGTTTGCAGTCCACACATCCACACAGCTGCATCCAGCTGTGAATATTATGTGAATATTATTATTTTCTGGGTTCAGCTTTGCCAAACTCCATAGCAAATTGTTTGCTTTTGCTTACTCAGCAGATGAGCCAGATGTGAGAGAGAGAGAGAGAGGGAGAGATATCTAGCATTTCCCATCTTGTGCCAAGCAACATAAGGTAGTGTGAGATACGAATAGTAAATGCTGGAAACATGCAAAAGATTCAGGCAGCATCTGTGCACTACGAAATGTGCGTTACTCTTTCAGGACTTATAAACCAAACAATACAGATAAATACAAGAATTATCTTCAAATTAATTTAATTTTTCAACCTCCATTTGGTCTAGAGAGAGTTGTTACTGAGTCACACTTCTCTCGTTTCAGCAAAGTGGAAGCAAGTTTGAAAGAAAAACATAAATAATTTAGAGAGCATTTGTTAAAGTAATGCTGAATTCTTAGTTAATTGGACAGCACTCTATTAATAATTATGTTTCAAATTTACAACACAATCTTTGGAGAACTGTCTTTGTAAATGTTCTTTGTACAGTATTTTTTTTAAATTAAGTGCTATTGCACCTTAACATTTTGCACTTGCTAAATGTTTTCAATGTATAACAACATCCAAAGCTAGTGTACTGAAGTAAAATATGAAGTGGGTATTGACCTGGTTTGGGAAGTTTTAGTCAGAGTGATTTTACAAACCTTCAGTAAGGAGGGAGTGGAATGATAGGGTAAAGTGTCAAAAAGTAGAGAAAATACATTGTGGATGAGTTTTGTTCTCTTCTGCCACCCTGTTTAAGGAGTTGTTGGTAGTTTGTTGGAAAAATGCAATGCCTTTATACTACCCTGCCAGATCTGGTAATTGCCAGAAATACTCAAATCCACACTCCTAGCTTACAAAGCTAAGAAAGAAAATAGATTCTTTAACGGGGGAAAGCATCAATAATTTATTTGAGGAATTAATAGAAAGACCTGACACTGTATAAGCATAGTCAACATCTCAGAGGAATAGAAACCTAGGCATTATGAACAGGAATAGGCCATTTGGCCCTTTGATCTGATTCAAGCAGATCATCTATCTTATTACGTCAACTCAGCATTGCTGAATATCTCTGTTACCTTTCATCCTCCTACTTACCAAGAATCTATCTCAGATTTTAAAATATTCCAAGACTCTTCTTCTACTGCCTTTTGAGGAAGAGTTCTGAAAATGGAACTTCTGAGAGAAAACATAGGCAGTGCCGTACTTTTAAACTGTCACGTTACATTCTAGATTCTTCCATATATGAGAAAGTACCTTCTCTGCATCAACCATGTCTAGGCCTGTAAGATTACAATCACAGATGCGTTTGCAAATGATTTGGTCAAGTTACATCTGGAGAAAACACAGAAGAGGTGATTTTGGAGATGGTTTTAGGAAGTGGGTGAAGTAACATAAATATCATAACAAAATAATTATATCAGCCTTGATTATGGCCTGAAGACCCAGGTTTGTAGATGATGCAAATTTGGAGCAACACACAAAGCAGTTGGAGCTAATCAGCTGGTCAGGCAGCAACTCAGAAGGGAAGTGGACAGTTGACCTTTTGGGTTAAGATATTTCCACATGACTCATTCCCAATTGCTCCAGCTCCTGTGTTTTGCTTTTGTTTATTGACGAATGTCGGAGGAACAAGCAGGCTATGAATTTGTCACTTTATAGACATCCCATCTCTGAAGCCACCTCTTCTGTTAATTCCTAGAGTAAACTTTACCTAGCATTTATAAATATGTCTGCTTTGCTGGATTGACTAAATTTGTACCTGCTGAAACTTTGAAAACCGGGTTGTGTGTGATGGGGAGGTGGGAGGGGGTTTACAAGAATTTATAAGGAAATAATTGGTTAGAAAGGACAGAAGAATACTAAATTCAGAAGAAATGGTGTAAAAGGAAAACTGGCTACAATTTGATGTGTGGAAAATGTGCATTAATGGTATAAATGCTGCAAGGAGCATTATTTGGCTGAGAGAACCAGGCATACAGGATTCAGGGCAGCTTTGGATTATACAGTGTGTGAAGCCAGTGTAGGATGGAGGCTATGAACGGTAGTCCAGGATTAACCATTGTTTCAACACCTGAATGTGTGTGGTTCTAATATGAATCACTGTTAGCAGTCAAAACAATCCAGGAACAGACCATCAGTGTTTTGAAAATGGCTTTGCAAAGCAGTCATCTTATTTCCCTTTATATGTAATATGTGTGAATATTATTGGTGTAAGTGACACACAGATTGCCAGAGCATGAACTCATTATGGGTCACGCCAATAATGCTCTCTAACACCTTCAAATCTTTTTTGATGTAAAAAATTAATTAAATGCACTTGTGTGACTAGCAGCACTTTTCTTGATTACTTTCTACTCCAAAGTGCACTTCCACATGGCTAAAGAATCTATAATTCTGAAATATTTTCCTGTTTTCTTTTAAGAAGGGGTACTTGCTTAGCCTTTTCACCACTTCTGGGGTACAGAGCACCAACAGCATCTCACCAGAGTCCTTTATTCTGGGTCAGTCTTTCAATTTGTTCCCAGGTGTTTATTTAGTGTCAGCTTCAAGGTTGTATCATGTCACAAAATTTGATTCTTTATGTGCAATTGTTCATCTATCTTGACATAAATCTAAACTTCTTCATTGCACTTGGTTGGATGAAAATTTTGGCCCGTTACAATGATTAATGGCATAGTTTGAGATACTTTCAAAAGCATTCCTCTATGTATTTCCATGGTAATACAGCCAGTAGTCAGCTGGATGCCTGATCTTATGCAGCTGTTGACCTGCTGCTTGAGTATATCAAGACCATATAAACAGACTGTACTCAAGGAAGAATTGTTTTTTCTCAGATTGAATATGATAATCATGTCCATTTTGACAAAAACTTATAAACTTTGATTATCTTAAATCTTTTAAGCAAGGAGTGCTTGAGACAGCTTATATGTGAAGCCCTAGCACTTGTGTATAACCTGTTTATGCTACGTCTTACCCATTTGCTTAAGACTACCACTCTTTGTTACAAAACAATATGACAAAAGCCAGAGAAGACTACTTGATTGTTCAAGCCTGTGCCATTTATAAAGATTATGGCTGACCTTGTACTTCAGTACCATTTTCATGCTCTAACCCCTTACCCTTTGATTTTGTTAACATTCAGAAATTCTATTGATTTGTATTTTGAATGAATTCAGTGATTTAGCCTCTAGAGCGCTCTGCATTGCTACACTACACTAATAAAAAATAAATCTTCATTTTGGTTCTAAATATTCTACCCCATGTTCTGTGGTGGTGATCCCTGAGTTGAGATTTCTCAGCCAAGGCACAAATCCTTTCTGAATCCATTCTGCTGAGCCTTGTAAGAATTAAGTGAGTTTCGGTAAGATCTCATCTCACTCCTCTAAACTTCGGAGAGCAAAGGGCTAACTTGTTCAATCTTTCTTCGTATGGCAAAACTGCCATCCCCAGATCAGATTTAATGAATCTTCCTTGTACTTTCTACAGGCAAGGTTGGAGATTAGATAGTGTTGTCCCCTTGTTCAGAAAGGGCAGTAGGACAGGCTTGGAAGCTAGTGAACCTCACATTAGTAGTTATAAGGGAAGCTATTAAAGAACATTCTCAGGGACAGGATTTTAGTTTATTTGGAAAGGCAGGGACTGATGAGGAGGATTCAGTGTGGTTTTATGCAGAGGAGATCATGTCTCGTAAATAAGATTTTTTTCAGAGGGTATCTAAGGATGTTGATGAAGGTATGGTGATGAAAATAGTCTATATGGACTTTAGTAAAGTTTTTAACAAGGAGTGATGCAGAATAGTAAAACCAGTTGTCTATCACAAATAATCAAGAGAAAATGCTTTCATTCATTTCTTTTCATTTCATTCATTCAACAAAGACTGAGTGGCTGGACCCCCTGGATCTGCTCTGTTGTTGGCTTTTGGCCATGGGTTGGTCTGTGTAGTCCAGAATTGAAAAACCCAAACACGAATTCTCCCAAATTTTCTTCCTCATCAGTAACCTCATGAGGAAATTAGAGTTACCTAGATCTTGAGGACCCACTGCATATCGGAGGCCAGAGAGGGTTTTAAGAGAGCAGCTTCGAAACTTTGCATGTTGTGAGGTTGACACACTGGGCAGAGAGGAGGGTCACTGACAATGCTGGAGCTTAAAAGATCCTGCATTTGATGGGAAGCCTTGTCCCAATCCCCTCTTTCCTCTGTAGAGCCATCTTTGTTGTTTTTTAGCCTGGCATCAGACTGTGCACCGCACTGCTTCTCAAGTTGTTGGTGGGCAACATGTTAGACTCTGGACAAAGTGGAGTTGTATTGTGCTGCCTCAGGTAGCACTAGCCTTACTGCTGGCTGGTGCTTGCCGTTACCAAGGCTAGCATGGAATCTGTAACTCTTTGGCTAGGCTGAACAACCTGAGACTCACTACATATACAGTATATCAAGTTCAAGTTGGGTCACAAATGGGTATCAAGATAATTATGATTTTGGCTATTAGGCAGCTTTTGAATTGGTTGTTATGCTTTGGATGGTTATAAATACATATTCAAACTGGTCTCTACTCTGTGACCATTTTCATTGGATATCATGTTTTGCTTATATGCACTTGCTTTCTAAAACACGGTATATGAATGGGTGTTTTAGGACCAAATTAGGGATAGATTGATAGTCCAGTGATCAGTCATATACATTACTGCTGCATCAACTCAATTCATCTAAATGCAGAAATATGTATTACCAATCTTGGTTCATGGATTCAATGAGGGCAGAGATGATAGTTTGATTTAAAATTGGCACTGAATTTATTCCTTTAAAAATAGCCAAAGATGAGCACGAATTGTGAGGCAGCCAGACAGTAAAGGGCTGCCAGAAACACTGAATAAAGGAGAGGTGTGTTCAAAGTGTGGTTTAACTGAGACAGATAAAAAACTAGTTCAGCCCAGTGCGAGGATTGTATCCAGTTCTGGACACCATGCTTCAAAAAGCATGGAGGAGACATTGACGGGAATAACTTGAGCTGTGAACTAGATTTACCACTGATGAAACATAGAGGCTTGGGCTGTCAATGCGTCTCAGAAGGCCCAAGAAAGACATAATCTAGTTGTTAAAAAACAGGTAAAATGAAGAGAAGTTTTATCCAATCTGGAAGGATTGAACATTAGATCAGTATAAATTTAAGGCAGATGGCAAGGAAACAGGGTGACAAAAGGGAAAACCTTATGGAAGATTGCTGAGGATTTGCAATGTATTATCTGAAAGTGTGCTGGATTTGAGCTCAGAGCTGGCATTCCAAAAGGAATTTGGTACGTAGTGTAGAATGTGTTAGAGGGATTTGGAGGAAAGGAGCTAATCTGTTCTTCAATAAGCAGAAGTGCAGGCTTGAGAAACTTGGTGTTTCTGTGTGGTACCATTATATGATTAAAAGTGGACCTACAGGAGGCAAATCATTCTGATTGTAATTTGTTCATCTGTTTATATAATCATTTAAGATCCATGAAACAGCTTTGCTTGTGAATGGAGGATTGTGAAAGAAGTGTTCATTTAATCCAAACTACAGAGGTTGACATTAATGCATGCATTTTTTATTCTGCACTACAAATAGTTCAGAATCCCAACAGGCAGCAGGATTTAGAGGAGCAAATTTGTAGAGAGATACTAAACAGTTGCAAGAAAAATAAGGTTGCGATAGTAGGTGATTTTAGCTTTCAAAGGTTTCAAAGTTACATTTAATGTCAGAGAAACATATGGAATATACATCCTGAAATACTTTTTCTTCACAACCATCCACGAAAACAGAGGA
This sequence comes from Hypanus sabinus, assembly GCF_030144855.1. Taxonomy (NCBI): domain Eukaryota; kingdom Metazoa; phylum Chordata; class Chondrichthyes; order Myliobatiformes; family Dasyatidae; genus Hypanus; species Hypanus sabinus. The sequence continues at coordinate 140,400,451 of NC_082712.1, read as the reverse complement.
GTGCCCCAAAGAATGAATGACAGTTAAATGTTAGAACTCCAAGGCTCCCCCAACTCCCCCCTCCCACATGTAAGCAGCAGCAAGCAATAATTACCCCTCCCTCACCAGCAGAAAAACATCAGCGCCCCCACCAAGCACTGAAGCGTGCAGCAAAGCATCAATAAAGACACAGGCTTGCAGTACCCCAAAGACTACTTGTTCACCCGGTAGTTCTACATACCACAGGCTCTCTCTCTCTCTCTCTCCCTAATAAAAGAAAAAGAGATGTTTCCATTTCACAGCGAGAGGGGAGACATAACAAACCATTCTCTAATTTATGACGTTAAAAGTCCATTGCGTCGCTTTTACAGAGTTCTGTGGCCAAGGAACTCGGGTCTTTGGGCACATAGCCAGCAGCCAGCTTGTTGCTTTCGATCTTCCATCCCCCACGATACACTGATTCCCTGGAGAGGTACCGACCACGAGTCCTCCCCCCTCCAGAGCGGCGAAATCCTGAAATTCCGAAGGAGAGCTAATCTTCTAGGTCGTGTCCTTGGTATCTTGGATAAGGGCCAGTCGAGAGACCCCAAGAGCGGGTCCCATTTCTGCAAAGAATCAAAGTCAGCATGTAACTCCAGGTCAGCAATTCAAAAGAACCCTGAAAGGGAAAAATAAAGATATTAAAGATCAAAATCGAGCATCTTCCGAAGATGCAAGCAAAGGAGTTGCCTTTAGGCGCCATTAGCTCCTTAGCTCCACCCACAATCTTCCGCATGTTGACTGGGACTTCTATAATATACAAGGACTAGATGGCATAGGATTTGTGAAATGTGTCAGAAAGGATCTGACAGGTGTGGATTGGGATAGTTTGTTTTCTGGAAAAGGGATACTTGATAAGAGGGAGGCCTTCAAAGGTGAAATATTGAGAATACAGAGTTTGTATGTTCCTGTTAGAATAAAAGGCAAGGCTATCAGATGTGGGGAAGCTTGGTTTTCAAGAAATATTAAAGCCCTGTGCAATAATCAGAATGATTATTAATTCTGGATTAATTATTAGTGGCTGGCTGGTGGCGTAGTGGCATCAGTGTTGTCCCTTGCTATTCTTTTGCTCTTAAGATAACTTCAGCTTGTTTGAAAATTAACCTAATACCTTCTGATTTCCCTCTTAAGTGTTCTCTTGCATTTCTTTTACTACTCAGGTGCCTCAGGTGTTCCTTGCTGCCTATACCTGCCATACACATACACACACAGGTATTAATAATTAATGTGTGTGTGTATGTGTGTGTGTGTGTGTGTGTGTGTGTGTGTGCGTGTGTGTGTGTGTGTGTGTGTGCGTGTGTGTGTGTGTGTGTGTGTGCGTGTGTGCGTGCGTGTGCGTGCGTGCGTGTGTGTGTGTGTGTGTGTGTGTGTGTGTGTGTGTGTGTGTGTGTGTGCACGTGCCCTTAGCTCCTTCCGCTGTCGTGACAAGGTTTTTGTACCAATCTTTTTGGTGATTGCTCATCATATGGTGTGTCTTGGGCATCTGAAACCTGGATTTTGGAGCTGACTGGATTCGAACTCGGGAGCCTTCGCGTTAGTGTATGTCAGTAATAAGTTCCTTATTGTCCTTTTGATTTTCTATCATTTTAACTTGTAACTATCATTGGCAAATTATAATTATTACCAGCTGAGATATGGGTGGTTAGCAGTTGACACTATTTATAAAGAATTCCGGTTACAATGATGAATCTGCACATCGTGCTTGAGAAACAAAAGACTGTTATAAAACATTTCCTGTTAATTTATAACATTGACAGGAAGTAGTCATTAACAAATCATTTGCCAATGATGACCTAAAGGGAGTATCAATATCAGTTACAATCATTCCATTCTCAAAAAGCCTGCTCTTGATCTTTCAATTGAATCATCACTTTACCTGTCCTTCCTCTCTGATGAGCCATTGCCAACTATTTCCATGTTGATTATGCCAAATATTTTCATGAGAACCTAAGAAAATAAGAAATAGGAGCAGGATTAGGCTATCTTCCCTGACAAGTCTCTTTGCCGCTCAACAAGATTGTGGTTGATCTGGCCATGGACTCATCTCCACCAACCTGCCTTTTCCCAATACCTTTAGTTCTTCTACTATGAAAAAATCCATCCAACCTTGTCTTAAATATATTTACTGAGGTAGCCTCCACTGCTTCATTAGGCAGAGAATTCCACAGATTCACCTCTCTCTGAGAAAAGCAGTTCCTCCTCATCTCCATCCTAAATCTACTCCTCCAAATCTCAGACAGACAGACATACTTTATTGATCCTGAGGGAAATTGGGTTTTGTTACAGTCACACCAACCAAGAATAGTGTAGAAATATAGCAATATAAAACCATAAATAATTAAATAATAATAAGTAAATTATTCTAAGTGGAAATAAGTCCAAGACCAGCCTATTGGCTCAGGGTGTCTGACACTCTGAGGGAGGAATTGTAAAGTCTGATGGCCACAGGCAGGAATGAATCGTGACATAGGTGCTTGTATTGTCCAGGTGGTCTCAGGCCATATGAAGAGTCATTGAGATTGCATTTGCTATTGACCTATTGTGGTGATAGGCAAATTGCAGTGGGTCCAGGACATTGGTGAGGCAGGAGTTCAGTCTTGTCATGACCAACCTCTCAAAGCATTCCATCACTGTAGACGTGAATGCTACTGGGCGATAGTCATTAAGGTAGCTCACATTATTTTTCTTCAGCATTGGTATAATTGTTGTCTTTTGAAACAAATGGGAACTTCCGCCCATAGCAGTGATAGGTTGAAAATGTCATTGAATACTCCTGCCAGTTGTTTGGCACAAATTTTCAGAACCTTACCAGGTACTCCATTGGGGCCTTCACCTTGCAAGGCTTCATCCTCTTTAAAGACACCCTAACATCTGTCTTGAAGACAGAGATCACAGGGTCACTGGATACAGCAGAGATCTTCACAGCTGTGGGCATAGAAGGCATTGGGTTTATCTGTTAGTGAATCATCGCTGCCATTCATGCTGTTGGGTTTTGCTTTGTAGGAGTTAATGTCTTACAAACTTGCCAGAGTTGTTGTGCATCCAATGTCACCTCCAACCTTGTTCAAAATTGTCTCTTTGCCCTTGAAATAGCCCTCCACACGTCATACCTGGTTTTCTGGTACAGACCTGCATTGCTAGCCTTAAGTGCCACAGATCTAGCCTTCAGCAGACGACGTACCTCCTGGTTCATCCATGGCTTTTGGTTTGGGAATGTTCAGCAGGTCTTTGTGGGCACACACTCATCCACACAGGTTTTAATGAAGTTGGTAACAACTGCAGCATACTCAGCCCCTTTTGAAGATGAATCCCTGAAAATGGTCCAGGCCACCAATTCAAAGCAGTCCTGTAAGCACTCCTGTGCTTCCCCTGTCCATACCTTCTTGGTCCTCACTACTGGTGCTGCAGTCTTCAGTCTCTGCCTATACTCAGGGAGTAGAAGTACAGCCAGGAGATCAGACTTCCCGAAATAAGGGAGTGGAATAACGCAGCAGGTATTCTTGTTGGTGGTGTAACAAAGGTCCAGTGTGTTGTTTTCTCTGGTATTGCAAGTGATCTGTTGATGGTAATTGGTTAGTGATTTTTTTCAGGCTGGCCTGGTTAAAATCTCCCAAAATGATGGTGAAGGTGTTAGGGTGTGCTGTTTCGTGCATGTTGATCCCATTGCTCAGATCATCTAAAGCCTGGTTGACATTGGCCTGAGGTGGAATGTGTACCACTACCAAAATGATCATGGGAATCTCCCATGAATCTCCCGTTAACTGATGGCACTTAACTGCAAGATATTCCAGATCTGGTGAGCAGAATTGGGACAGCACTGATATATTTGTGCACCAAGAGGAGTTGATCATGAGGCATACTCCTCCACCTTTGATTTTGAGAGACTCTATAGATCTATCCTGACGGTGTATAGTAAACCCATCCATCTGAATCATTGCATCCGGTACAGAAGGAGTTAACCAGGATTCCGTGAAACAAAGGACACATGCATCAATGAACAGGGCCTGCCTTTGCTGAATCCATGCTGTGTCTGCCTAATGGATCCATTTCTTTCCAGATGCCACGCTATTTCTTCTTTAATGATAGCTTCAAGCATTTTCCCAACTACAGATGTTAAACCAACAGATCTATAGCTACCTGCCTTTTGCCTACGTCCTGTTTTGAACAGTGGCATGACGTTCATTGGCTTCCAATCCATTGGGAGCTGTCCAGAGTCCCAAAAATATTTGGTAAATTATCACCAAAGTTTCTACTATAAGTTCTGCCATTTCTTTCAGTACCCTGCGATGCATTGCATCAGGACCAGGGTACTTATCTATCTTCAAGCCTACAATTATGCTGTTTAGTGATAGCTATTGTATTGAAGTCCTCACCTCCCATCGCATCCATAATATCTCTCTTTGGCTTGTTAGATGTGTCCTCCACGGTGAAGACTGATACAAAATAGTGATTCAAAGTCTCTGCCATTTCCTCATTACCCAATATCAATTCCCCCTTCTCATCCTCCAAGGGATCTACATTCACTTTAGCCACCATTTTCTGCTTTATAGAATAATAAATACTTTTACTATCCATTTTTATATTCTGTGCTAGTTTATTTTCATAATCTAGCTTCCCTTTCTTTATTGCTTGCTTAATGGATCTTTGTTGCTTTTTAAAGTTTTCCCAGTCTTCCAGTTTCCCACTTTGGCAACATTATATGCATGAGCTTTTAGTTTGATGCCTTCTTTTATCTCCTTAGTTATGCAAGACTGGCTCTCCCCATCCTTATTGTCCTTGCTTTTAACTGGAATATACTTTTGTTGAGCACTGTGAAAAATCTCTTTGGAAATCTTCCACTGTTCCTCAACCGTCCTAGCATAGAATCTGTGTTTCCAGTCTACACTAGCCAAATCCTCCCTCATCCCATTGTGGTCTCCATCATTTAGGCATAATACACTGGTATTGGATAGGACTATGGCACCCTCCATTTGTATGAGAAACTCAGTCATACTGTAATCACTCTTTTCAAGAGGGTCTGTAACTACAAGATCACTAATTTTACCTGTCTTATTGCACAGGACCAGATCTAAGAGAGCATGTTTCCTCGAAGGTTCAGTAACATGCTGTTCAAGAAAACCAAAAATCTAAGCTGTGCTGTAGGACTCTTATCACTACATTCTTTGCTTGCAGAGTATCACATCTGAGATGTAATGGAAAACCCTTCACTGAAAGTTGAAAGGCATATACCTTTCTCCCCTTGAGAAACTGTGGCTCAGGTTGTGTATCTGTGTCTGTCCTGAATGCTCACCTCAGATTGAATGCACAGGTAGACTTTTTGATATTCTATTCTGAGCCATGTTTCAACTCTCACATCAAATGATTCATTAAGACTGGAAGTCACACTGCAACTTTCCATCTTCCAATGCTTGGCTCTGATGAAGTCTGCACTCCTTACAGCCTTCCTTTTCCTATTTGCTTACCTGGATGTAAATTCATACCCCTTGAGAAACTGTAGCCAGCATCATGTAATCTTGTACATCTGCCATTCAACTTTTTCCAGCCTCTGTGTTAGAGCACATACATGCGTTTCTCATGGCAACGCACCCTGACCAGCCCATATTTTCCATCTACACCAATTCTATTCACTTACATTGAGTCTGTGTTATTTTATGTTATTCCAGTCTAATTTTATCTTTACCCAATGAAGTAGAGAGAAAAAAAAACAAAGTTCCTGAAATCCAATTCCTTGGCGTCTGGCAACCAACCGCTTAATAATTTACAGATATTTGAGTGAGGGGTTGTCTGTATTCATCCAATTCCATGCTTGGGTTTACTCCATGACCAGCTGCAGATCATTATTTTTTTTAGTGTGTTGCACCAGACAGTCAGCCGTTCTTGTCTTGTCCATGGTTTCAGGATTGGTCTCCTTTTGGATTAATTGGGTCATGATATGAACGTTCCTGACTCGACCCTTGTTTTTTTTATGAGGCCGATTGGCTAGTTCGATGCTCACCCCAGCACGGATGCTTGAGGGTGGCCCGACTCGGATTCAAACTCCGGGGCCTTCGCTCCGGAGTCCGGCGCTGATGCCTTTACACCACTAGCCGGCCAGCTGCAGATCATCAAAGCTATATTTCATAGCCTTTTTCTTGTCCCTGAACTAAAGTGTTTCCTTAACACCTACCGTACTTCCTTGTGCTTTATTCAGCTACATTGCCAGCTTTTCTTCTGTAATTTCTGATTCGCGTACTGCCTTGGTGAATTTGATTTGACTATATCTAAAGATACTTATTTTGGCCCTTGTTGTCTCAGGAGTGGACACCATTATTTCTAGTTAAACTGCAGGCAGTTTAAATATATTTACTACAGTTAACTTATTGAAATGGTCTTACAATCTTTGTCACAAATGGTATTATTTTTTCTCAAGTTTTGTAGTGATAGTTATAAGTTTTAAGCCATTTCAACAAATCAAGTTCACTTGTTGACCACCTACATGGTCCAGCCAAATCTTTACATCCCTTGACTTCCTTTGCAAAACTAATCACAATTTATTCATTAATTGAACAGCCAATGCTCGGTAGGGCAGAAAATTATGAAGATTGGTGGCCTTCTGAGCAAACAAAATAAAAATCACTTTATCTCAAAATCACACACTTTGGTTCTATCTGGATACAGGTTCATGCCAATTAGTGTCTATCCTTGCAATCCCTTTCAAAGTCTGATACTTCAAATCTCAAGAGAATGCATATCACATTTTTTCAGAGGAATATTATTTCATCTAACCAACGAAGAATGCATGACATTGAGTTCACATGCCCTGTTAAGGTATTGTGCCACAACACATGGCTCTACCAGTGATAAAGTAATTTCCATATGATGAGTGATGTCTGCTAATGATGGAACATATTATTAACAGTCCCCATTTCACTGGCTCCCTCTCATTGTGCAAAGCAATAAGATCTGACTTTTACTTTGCAACTGTTTGCACATCTGGCACTGTTTCAGAAGGGAAGGGGGCAGAAGAGGCCATTGTGGAGATAGGGATTTATAAATTACAGGATTGGACAGGAGGTTCTATGGATGAGAACCTCCATAGAGGTTCTCTATGGGGATTTTGCCTTCCAGGAGTCAGGTTCTGGGATGTCTTGGATCAAGTCTTCAGCATTCATAAGAGAGAGGGTGAACAGCCAGAAGTCGTGGTCCATGTAGGTACCAATGACATGGGTATGACGAGTGACCAGGTTCTGCATAGGGAGTTCAGGAAGTTAGGTGCTAAGTTAAAGTGAAGGACAACCAGGGCTGTGATCTCAGGATTTCTACCTGTGCCACGTGCTAGCGAGCCCAGAGCTAGGAAGATTATACAGTGTAATACATGGCTAAGGAGTTGGTGTAGCAGGGATCATAGGTCTCTCTTCCAGGAAAGGTGGGACCTGTACAAAAGGGAAGGTTTGCACCTGAACTGGATGGGGGCTGATATCCTAGTGGGAAGGTTTGTCAATGTTGCATGATAATATTTAAATTAGAGTTACAGGGGATGGAAAATAGTGTTTCAGAACAGTTAATGGAGAGGTTGTGGAGGCAGATGTTGGTCAGATCTCAAAGTCAGGAATCAAAAGATTGAGCATGGTGCCACTAGTGACCTGAGCTGTGTATACTTCAATGCAAGAAGTACCATAGTGATATTAGTGCTGAAGATGAGGTAGCTGGTTTACAAACAGAGGCAATGTGTAGTGAGGAGAGGTTGTTGATAGGACAAAATTGCAGTCGACAGGCTGAGTTGCAATGTAAAAGGTGGACATAATTGAAAAGGGTGAATAGAGGACTGAAGGTGTTATATTTGAATGCACACAGTTTACGAAGTAAGGTACATGAACTTGTAGTACAGTTACAGATTGGCAGGTATGATGTTGTCGGCATCACTGAATCATGGCTGAAAGAAGATTATATCTGGGAGCTTAGTGTCCAAGGATACACACTTTATTGAAAGGACAGGCAAGGACGGCAGAGGGGGCAATGTTGCTCTGTTGGTAAAAAAATGGAATCATATCATAAGAAAAAGGTGACATAGGGTCAGAAGGTGTAGAATCATTCTGGATAGAGCTAAGGAACTGAAAGGGTGAAAGGACCCTGATGGGAGTTGTATATAAGACCCCCAAACAGTAGTGAGGATGTGATCAACAAATTATAAAGGGAGATAGAAAATACAAGCCAAAGGGGCAATGTTACAATAGTCATGGGGGATTTCAATATGCAGGGAGATTGGGAAAATCAGGTTGGCGCTGAATTCCAGAAGGGAGAATTCCTAGAGTGCCTATGAGATGGCTTTTTAGAGAAGCTCGTGGTTGAGCTCATGAGAGGATCAGCTATCCTGGAGTGGGTATTGTGCAATTTCCAGAATTGATTAGAGAACTGAAGGTAAAAGAACCCTTGGGGTAAGTGATCATAATATGATCAAACCACCCTGAAATCTGAGAAGAAACTAAAGTCAGAAGTATCAGTATTATAGCGGAGTAAAAGAAATTACAGAGGTATGAGAGAGGAGATGGCCAGAATTGATTGGAAAAGAATACTGGCAGGGATGATGGCAGAGCAGCAATGGCTGGAATTTCTGGAAACAATTCAGAAGGCACAGGATATATACATCCCAAAGAGGAAGAACTGTTCCAAAGGCAAGGTGACACAACTGTGGCTAACAAGAGAAGTTAAAAACAAGATAAAAAGCCAAAGGGAGGGCATATAATAGATAAAAAATTATTGAGAAGTTAGAGGACTGGGAAGCTTTTAAAACACACAGAAGGCAACTAAAAAAGATATTTAAGAAGGTAAAAATGGAATATGAAAGTAAGCTAGTAATAATATTAAAGAGTATACCAAAAGGTACTTCAATACATAAAGTGTAAAAGAGAGGTGAGAGTGGATATCGGACAGCTGGAAAATGATGCTGCAGAGGTGATAATAGTGAACAAGGAAATGATAGACGAACTGAATAAGTAGTTTCCATCAGTCTTCACTGTGGAAGACACTGGTAGTATGGTGGAAATTTCAGGTATCAGGGTCATGAAGTGTGTGAAATTACCATTACTGGAGAGGAAGTTCTTGGGAAGCTATAAGTTCTGAAGGTAGGTAAGTCACCTGGACCAGATGGCTTACACCCTAGGGTTCTGAAAGTGGTGGCTGAAGAGATTTTGGAGACATTAGTAATGATTTTTCAAGAATCACTAGATTCTGGAATGGTTCTGGAAGACTGGAAAATTGTAAATGTCACTCCACTCTTCAAGAATGGAGAGAACCATAAGAAATGAAACTATAGGCCAGTTAGTCTGACCTCAGTGAATTGGAATATGTTGGAGAATGTTATTAAAGATAAGGTCTCAGGGTACTTGGAGGCACATGATAAATAGGTCGTAGTCAGCATGGTTTCATCAAGGGAAAATCTTGCCTGACAATTCTTTGAAGAAGTAATAAGCAGGATAGACTAAGAAGAATTGTTTGATGTTGAGTACTTGGTGGGAGATTCTAAGACCAGAGGATGCAACCTCAGAGTAGAGGGGGACTTTTAGAACAGAGAAGAGGGGGAATTTCTTCAGGGAGAGTGCGATGAACCTGTGGAATTCTTTTCCACATACAGCTGTGGGAGCAAAGTCTTTATGTAAACTTAAGGCAGAGGTTGATATATTCTTGATTGTTCAGGGCGTGAAGGGATACGGGCAGAAGGCAGGAGATTGGGGCAGAGAGGAAAATTGAATCAGCCATGATGAAACAGTGCAGCAAACTCGATGGGACAAGTAACCTAATTCTGCTCATATGTCTTATGGTCTTACTGCCTTGCCTTGATAATGATCTTTAATGAATGACCTTGTCTAACAAAGATCAATATAGTTTTATTATTTTCTAATTATCTGTTTTGTGGAACAGTGCATTCAGATAGAACAGCTTGTTTCTCCAATTTTGTACTTCCTTGATATTCACTCTGCTCCACAACTACTGATTAGAGGAGATAATTTCTATTGCCGTATCAAATGCTTCCATCAACAACACAGTACAGTATGTTCTTAATTCCTCAAGAAGAACTAAAAGTCTATGCAATTTGTCATCCAAAGTTGTCTGTTAGTCATTCAAGTGAATTTCTGCGGCACTTTCAATTTCCAAGTTATTCGTCCAGATGAGCTCTGTCAGAACTATAACTATAATGAATATTCTGTTAATTTAAAGGCTAACGTGCCATTACCCATTTAAACTATCTCTTTCTAACTGTCCTTACGTCTTTATTGTCTTCTGGACACACATTTTCAGATAATATCTTATTTAAATCTACAATTCCCAGCTTTTTGTTATTTATAAAATACCCTGATGTCTCTTACTTGGCTCCATAATGAATGACCTCTCACCTCAAACTCCATTTCCCTTGCTTTTGCCTATTGATATATTATAAATTTCTGTTCTATTGGCATTATTTACTGCAACATCAAACATAATGTTGTCAGCACATTTAAATACATGGCTGACATTTATAACTATAATAGAAAGCAGAAATGCCAATGCAGATCTCTTGGGGTTGTAACTGGCCACATCCTGCCAACTGTGAGTACCTAGACATTATTTCATATTTGTAAGCTATTTTCAAATCAAACACAATAGATTGCCCCAGTTTCCAGAGATCTAATTTTTGTTCACATCCTGTTATTCAGGCACTTGTCAAATATTGGCTGGATACTGTTTAAGTTGTTAATATTGTTATGTGTTATATGTTATCTCTGCAAGCAATTATATATTTCATTAGTTAACTTTTTTTTAAACAAAGAAAAGTAAATTTTAAAAAGTAAGGCAAGGGCAGGTGGTTTGTCTTTTCTAATTTGATCTAATCAAGAACTCAAGGATATGGGTTCAAGGTGAGGGTGCAGAGATTTCATATGAACCCAAGGGGCACAATTTTGACCTTGATGGTGGTCTGGATATGGAATGAGCTGACAATGAAAATGCTTGAAGTAGATACAGGACATAAACCATATTTAAGGACACTTGGACAATGTCAGATAGAAAAGGTTTCGGGGGATATGGATGGAAAATGGTAAACGGGACAAGATTAGATTATGGTCATGGTTAGCATGGACAAGTTGGGCTGAATGGCCTGTTTCTTTGTGATATGACTCTACTGCTCTATGCAATTATCACTGATCCTTTATTTCATCCAGTAGCCATGGAAAAAGAAATGGAGTGTTTATTTCAGGCCAAAAGTATTCAATCAGAATGGTTAAATGAAGGGTCTTTGACCTGAAATTTTAACCTTCTTGTTTCTTTTCACAAATGTTGTCCAATATACTGGGTATTTTCTGTTTTTAATTAAGATTTTCAGAGTTGCAAGTTTTGATCAGTATTTGAAGAACATTCTGCCTTTTTCAGTTTTTGTTTCCCCCTATGGGAATGGATAATTTCACATTTATCTACAATACACTGCAGCTGCATGCATTGACCCACTCACTTAGTATGCCTGAGTTGCCTTAAAGCCTGTGTGTTTTTTTTTCACAATTTCACCAAGTTCCATGTAATTGGCAAACATAGAAATATTACATTACATCTTTGTACATATTGTGAATTGCATGATCCCCTCTGGGGCCCTTCTTGTCTGAGAAAGCCCGATATGCTTTTACTGTCTGTTTCTTATGACTGCAAATTTTTAATTCACGTTAACCCATTTTCTCCATTCCATTTTGTGAGACTTCATTAAAAACCGTGGTGAAATTTGCTAGCTTGGGTTGAGGCATTTGATGTTGGAGTGTTCACTGAGCTTGGCAATGAGCTTGCTGACATTTCGTCACCAGTCCGAGTGACATCCTCAGTGTGCAGTTGTTGGGGTTTCTCTCTGGGGGTGCTCACATTTATTTAGGCCCATGTTTGCTTGCCTCGGTCCTAATTGGCTACTACTCAGTTGTTCTTTGAATTTTATTGGCTCGCATTTCTTTGCCTCTTATGGATTTGTAGATGGCATCTATTTCGATACGTTTGTTTAAGGAGTTACCAGAAAAGAGCCACGATTCTGAAAATTCTCATGCTTACTTCATATCTGCCTGCACCAGGACCTCCGTGGTGTCCCAGTTAAAGTGGTGTCCTCGCTCTTCATGTACCAAGCAAAAGTGGTTCATGTCTCCATATCACCAGTTTGTATTATTAAAGAGTTTCTGAAAATCCAAATATCCACTGGTTCTCACATTGTTCTAGCAGCTACATTATAAAAAAAATACTGGGGTAGGTTTGTCAAACACGATTCATAATTCAACAATGACTGACTAATTGTGTTGCTACTTTTTTTTAAAGAAGCCTGTTTTAACATCCTTTAAGATGGAATATTTTCCCTATTGCTGATATTTGGCCAACCAATCTCCAGTTCCCTTTTTTCTCTCCCTTTTAAATTGTGGGTTTACATTTAACACCCTCTGATTTCTCAGAGTTGGATAATTTATGGAATGGTAATCAACACATCTACCTTTTCTGTTGTCTACCTTTTTTAGCACACTGGCATGCAAATTATTGACCCCATTACTTTCTCCAGTACTTTTCTTTTACTAATTCTAATGAACTTTAATTATTCCTTTTTGGTAGATTCTTCATTCTTAGAATTTCTGTGGAATGTTTTGTGTCCTCTACTAGATAGGCTTAGGCTTGCATGAATTCACCAGGTGTAAATGACAAAGATGCCCTTAAATCTTAGCCATCAAGAAGAACAGACTCAGTGGGCTGATCGGCATAATTCTGTGCCTATGTCTTATTGTCTTATAAGCGATGCTTCCAGCAAATGTAAATGTTGGGTGTCTTACCATTCTGATTCTGGTCACATTACTAATTTACAACAGATAGTCGTGCAGGTCCCACCTCCTTCCAGGCATCTCCAGCCACCTTCACAGTCTGATCTCAGGAGCTCAGATGCCGCTCTCATTTCTGTGGCGCCAATGAACTTGCTCACTTCATGTTGATGTCTTTGTTAAAACGGAAGTGCCATTGAGATAGTGGAGGTACTAAATAATGCAATTAGTTAAAGTAGAACACCACCCAGAGATCTAAACAGACCTTCAGTTTGAAGCAGCAGATTCTAACACTTCTTCCAACTTAATTCACTGCATTTGTTACTCACAATGTGAACCCTCTACCTCGGGGAATCCAATGGTACATTGGGTGATGGTTTTGTAGAATGCTTCTGTTCAGTATTCAAGGGTGATATTCAGTCTCCCGTTACCTGTCATGTTAATTTTCCATGTATCTGTTTATTCTGGTATTTGGACAGATCTTGACATTTTTCATGGCTATTGAACACTAAATAATCTCCTCAAATGCTTCACGTTAAAATATTTTTTGGGATAGCAGGAGGAAGTCATTTGCAAGGTGATATATAATGGGCAGTTATACATCTGCTTTAGAAGTTCAAAGTAAGTGAGAATGCAAAAAAGGTTTCAAGAGGTTATCAATAAATTGAGTAAATGAGCAGCATAATGTGGCAGATGGAGAATATAGTGGAAAAAATATGAGGTTATCTACTTTAGGGAGGAAAAGCAGAAATAAATAATAATAATGCAATTAAAAATATTTTAAACAGTGAGAGATTGGGAGGTGTTAATGTATAAGTGGATTTAAGTGCCCTTGCATGCAAGCGAATTATGTGTAGATGTAGCATGTAGTTGGGAAGAAAAATCTCAGAATCAGAATCAGGTTAATATCACTGGCATATGTCATGAAATTTGTTGTTTTGTGGCAGAAGTACATTGTAATACATAATAAAGACTATAAATTACAGTAAGTATATATAAAAATTAAATTAATTAAGTAGTGCAAAAAGAGAGGAGAAGAAAATAGTGAGGTAGTGTTCATGGATTCTTTGCCCATTCAGAAATCTTATGACAGAGGGGAAGAAGTTATTCTTGAAAGGTTAAATGAGTGTCTTCAATCTTCTGTACCCACCTCGATGGTAGTGATGAGAAGAGGGTGTGTTCTGGATGATGGGGGTCCCTAATGATGGATGCCATGTTTTTGAGGCATCATTTTTTGAAAGAGTCCTTCAAAATTTTGCAGTTTTTGGCTTTTTATCCTGGAGGTTTGGAAGCAAGAGTGAAGATATCTTGCTACAAATATAAAAGGTTTTGGTGAAACTATACCTAAAGGATTGTGGGCAATTTGGGCTCCTTACCCATAGCAAAAATGCCGAAGAGGAAATGCAGTGAAGGTTGGTTAAACAGGTTCCTTGGAGATTAAGTCTGAGATTGAGTAAGTGGGCAGCTTGGAGTTTAAAAGAATGAGAGGTAATCTTGTGGAAATGTCCTCAGTTTTTATAGGGTTCAACGGAATAGATATGGGGCTAATGTTTTCTGTGCCTAAGAAATCTAGAACAAGGATCACTGTCTCAAAATAGAGGGTAGCCTTTTAGGTCTGAAGTTATGAGATTGTCTTGCATATGAAAGGTGGCGAATTTTTGGAATTTACTGCCTCAGATTTGTGAAGGCACAACTGTCTTCAGTCAGAACTAAGACACATAGAATTTTGTTTATTGAGGAATTGATGGATGTAGCCTTGATGTAGGAAAATTATGCTGAAGTAATAAATCAGCCATGAACTGGTGGAATGTGATAGCAGCCTCAAAGGTCTGTCCCTTGTGTCCTAATGAAATGGAAATCAGCAACTGATTGTTGGCCCCTGTAAAGAAACTTCGCAGGTTTTTGAGTTCAGCCTAAAAAGATGGTTGTTTGGTGGAGGGAATTAACAATATTGTCATTCTGTGGGAAGTGGCAGGAGGGATAAAAATATACAGGTGATGTTTCCTGTGTGCAGTGTTCTTCAGAAGCCTTTGCAGTTCTCCTGCTCCCTCAGCTGATTCCCTCGAGAGAGGTTGGCTGGATTACTCTGCTTTATCCTGAAGTGAACACTGTTGATGGTGGCTTCATTCTTCTAGTTAATTTTAGCTGCCATCAGCAATTGCAGTGATATGTGCTTGTACTGGGTTTAATTTCTTTAGCTTTTAATCTACTATTGTAAATCCTGAATTGATTTCAGGGCTTGAAATCGAGAGGTTCATATTAGCATATTTGGCTTGTGGTCTGAAGTCATAATATAGAATTTAATTTCTAATGAGCAGAAATATTGGCAGAGATTTGAAGTTTTTAAAGTAATCAGATTAAATTGGATTGATTTTTATTTTACAAAATAATACTGCAGCTATGTTTGGATATGCCCTAACTGAACTGTTGTATTCCTGCCAGTGTTTCAATCCACTGCTGACACTTGATTAGTAGTAGAAATGTTCAGCACGGATAAGTTGACTGTAGCAGAGTGTTTTACTGGGTGAACATAAAAATAAAGCGAGAATACTTCTTAATGAGGAAAGACAGTGAGCAAGCTGCAGCTTCATACATTCATAAGGGTAACTTATTTCAGACAGCACCTGCGGACTTGGATCAGATAACCCCTGTGTCATATTATATTTACATTTGCTGCTAGGGCATTCTAAGGTAGATTCTCAGTAAGGAAATTATGTGTCTCAAAGTGGAATTTTTCCTGTCAAAACAAGATTCAGACAATGAGATCCGTATTTTCTTGTGCCTTCACAAATCTGAGGCAGTAAATTCCAAAAGTTCACCACCTTTCATATGCAAGACAATCTCATAACTTCAGACCTAAAAGGCTACCCTCTATTTTGAGACAGTTACACTATTGATTTTTTAATTTTCTCCTCATTTAGCAAATAATTATTACACGTTCTAATATGAAGCACCCAATTTTGATCACAGCCAGTTCATACAAAGAGGAATGTTTCAGGACATTCAGAGGGAGTTTTCCATGTCTTATTCAAAACAGCTCTTAAAGTCTCTTGAGTCTCATCTTGATATAAAAGGTATGTCCATAAATCAGAGTCCCATGGATAAACAACACCTCAGACCATCTGGCATGGTCTCTGAATGACGCTTGAATTTTAGCATACAACTCAACAAGGTTCTGACTCAACATACACAGAATACTGGAGGAAATCAACAGGCTAGACAGCATTTAGGAAAAGTGTACAGTCGATGTTTTGGGACTGACTCACTGAGCCACATCTGACACCTATCAGTAATCTTTTAAAATTAAAATGTCAGCAATTCTATCGCAAACAATATTACTTCAAGTCTCCTCAAGTCAAAAGCACTTTATTGTTGAAAAATAAATTAGCAATGTGTATGATGTTCCATACACCAAGGTCCATGCTCAACCTGGCCCACATACTCGTTCAGTTCTGAGTCCATGTCCCTTGCTTCCCAGTCCACTATTATCACACTTATTTCACAGTAAAAAACAGTTTTCGAAGTATTCCATGGACAGCTAAGTGCATTGCTATGTTAACAATAAGTCAATATGTGTACTTTGTGAACAATTGCTAATTCTTTGCTCCTTCAACAACACAATGCTCTGGCATTGTTTCTTTCTGAATGTGAGTTTGTACTTGTTATCTTGGTGGCAGGTGTTTAATATAAATGTTCTAATTTCTTTTAGCAAATATATACATATGTAAAAACATATTTGAGGATGTAAATTTTTGAGAAAAACGGTTGCAAATTTATTGTTTCCTGGTCAGGTGATTGATTTTTAGAAGGATGAATGATATATTTATAGGCACTAAACTGAGTAGTTTGTGCATTATAAGGCTGTTATAATCTAACTGCAATTTTTGGGAAGTTTCTGAATGATCTCGATGCAGAGAAAGGCAGAAAGCCAAATTGTGGTTCAGATGATGTCATGAACTCTGGCACGGTTTGTTTGCCAGATGAATCATGAGATTAAATTACTGCATGTACTCACTGAAAGTCATCTAGCATTATTTATACTGTGGAAGATTGCTGAATTCTTCATTTGTAAAATTTAATAAAACAGTATGCTTTGATTAACATTTCTTTTTGCTGTACTAATGGCTACACCTTTAGCTGGGAGACAGGCAACCTATATCAATAGGCTTGGGAGGCAGGAATCTTATGCACTTAAGATCACTGTGAGAGACAGGCCTGTATTGTTTCGCAGCTCCAGAAACTAATTGAAAGTAAAAGCACAGGAGTCAGGTAATTGGTCTACTAAATTTTCTTTTCCTTTTTTTAGTGAGGTACTCAACTATGATGTGATGGCATAATAATGTATGCCATTCACGTACTTATTACATATAACCCATATAGATAAATCCATAAAACCTATTTATACATATATAAAATAAAACTATATAAACATTCAGTCCTTGAGAAGAGGCTTCTCAACTCATCAACATTGTTCGAGGCTGCAGTAGAACTACTGCTGGCCACTTTGAAGCTGCATCCACTACTATCAAGAAATTTGTGCCTTTGAATGGTCCGGTTAAATCCACATGAATCCTCTGCCAGGGCAGTGCAGGGTATTTCCATGAATGGAGAGGTGTTGCTTTTGATCGATCCCAGACCCCCAGACTAAACTTCGGTCCAATGCTTTCATGTCGACAACACCTAGATGACAGGCGTGTAGTTTTCCAACACTTTAGATCTGTTCGGATGATAAGACAACCCTCAATCCCCACTTAAGTCAAACTCCATCAAGTGCAAATTTATCCCGGCACTGATATAAAATGGGGGAACTGGAATTTCTGCTACACCTTCCAGCCATTTTAAGTTGCTGTGTAGACCTCAAAAAGTTTGGGTTTTTTTCTGGTTTTCTTTTCTCCCTTCCATAATAGGGAGAATAATCCAAAAAACTCCATCTCTGACCTTGTGTGCTGCTGTTGTTAGTGAAGCACAGTTCTATGGATTGAAACTGGACACCAGTGGTTGATGATCAGGAATGAAGATAAACTCTCTCTCATACTGGTACAGGTTTAAACATTTTACACCCCACACCAACTTTAAGGCCTCTCTGTCTGTCAATTTGTACACAATGTATCTGTACAGCAGTAAGGGAATGTGATGCAAAAGCTATGGGCATTCACTTATATCACTCAAGGCATGTATCATGACTACACCTATACCATAAGATGAGCTATCACAGGCAAGCTTCACTGAACAATGTAAATCATAATGTGTGAGTACAGTGCCTAACATCACTACTTCTTCTGCCATTTGGAAAACCACCTCACTCGGCATTGACCATTGCCATTTCTTCCTGATCTTTAGTAATGAGTATAAAGGTTGGAGCACATTAGCCAGGGTTGGCAGGAACTTGTTATAGTAATTGACAAATCAGAAAAGGTACCACAACTGTGACACATCCATAGGGGCATTCTCCACTGTTTGAATTTTTTCAGCAAACTTGTGTAAATCTTGTGTGTCAATGGTGTGACCAAAGTATGTGATGCTTGGTTTAAAGAATTCACACGTCTTGCATTGTGCTCTGAGCCCATAACCTTCTAATCTTTTTAAAATTATCTTGTAACTTTTGGAAATGTTTCTTTTTATTCTAACTGCTAACAAGATGTTACTTGGTTCATAGCTTTCTGTCAGAGTGCAGGTGCCGATGGTACTCCAACAATAAGCCTATTAAAGCAATTAAGCCCTTTGTGAGTGTTGATGATGAGAAAAATTTTGGAATCTTTTTCCATCTCAATCTGTAGATAGGCCTCAGCTAAGTCCATTGAACTGAAGTGCTTCCCTCCAGAAAGGTTTGCAAAGACATCCTCTATCTTGAGCAGAATCTACTTTCTGTTCTGGGTTTATGGTGACCTGAAAATCATCATAGATCCGGACAGGCTCATCCTTCTTGGCTACTGAGACTACTGGCAATACCATTAGGCTCTACTCAACCTTGGAAAAGATTCCTTCAGCCACCATGTGAACTAGCTCACTGGCTAGATGGTATAAGAAACAGGACCAGCTCTTTAAAACTTGGGTGTGGCATTTCATTTAACACTATTTTACCCTTGATATGTTTGAGTTTTGTAATGCCATCCTTGAACATCACATTGTCGTCATCCAGAAATGTTCTTAATTCACTTTCAGCTGACTCTATTGCAGGGAATGTCGCATGGTTATGGCGGATGGATCTCAAATCAAGTTGTTGTTGTGTCAGCCAATTATGGTCCCACAATGCTGGTCCTTCTGTTTTTACCACACAAAGCCAATATAGCTTGTTGGTTGTTAAATTTCACTGTTCTGAATGTCTTTTCCACAGGAGGTATCTTTTCTCCAGTGTAAGTTCTTAGTTGGATATATTTAGGCTTCAGTTTACTATCTTTAAAATGCTGTTCAAATTCATTTTGTGGAATTTCTGAAACATATGAGCTGGTGTCAAATTCTATTTTAATTAATTTGCCACTCTCGTCTGCTGTAAGCCATTTGCTTGTCTATTGGTAATTTTCATATTGTAAATCTCAAGGCCACTTTCATCAACAGCATGCTTATTAGTGCTCTTTTTGATACTGCAACTTGTCTTTTTTTTTAAATGGACCTCTCCTGTGAGGTCCATTTAATTTTTGTCTACCTGACATGCTCTTTGTACGTGTCCTAGTTTGTTGCATTTCCTGCAAATTTTTCCTTTAACCTGCATTGGTCTGATGTTCCATGAGCCCCTGCTACAATGATAACACAATTTGTTCAGCCAGCCAGGTTTTCGTTTAAATGTTACAATTTTGTTCATGCTTACTTTCATTCCTGATGACAACTCAATTACATCTCTGGCTGCTGTTTCCATTGATACCGCTATTTCAACTGCTCTTTTAAATGTGAATTGTGCTCCAGTTAGGAGCCATTTTTGAATGCTTTCTGGTAAGATTCCACAAACTAGATGATATTTCAGTGTCTCATTAAACCCATCATTGAAATGAAGTAGCCAACGAAAAATATCATTCCTGACTTCTAACTGTAATAGGACTAAAAAACTTAACCAAAGACAAAGCATGAATATATAACTATATTCTTCATTTCTACCACACACCAACCCACATAATCAATTACCCATAATAAACACACAACAGAAGATACAATACAAACAGACAGAGAATAGGTACTGTACATTACTCCTACAATTTATTTTAAGGTAGATTCCTGTGACAGCTTTCCATTTCCACCAGTTGGTTTCCTGAAGAACCTGCTATTTTGGTAATTAACCATAACCACCAATAAGCTGAGCTTTATTGTTTCAAGCACCACAAGAAGTCCTTGCTTAAATTTAGCAAAAGTATTTGCATCAATTTCAATGCTTAAGCTGTCCTGTTTTGTTCCAATAAAGAATGACTGCTTACTTTTAGCACCCTAATTTATGAACCATCACTAATACAGAAATACTTGTGCTGGCCTTGACTTAGTGGTAACACTTAACATTGAACCTGACAGCTGTGCATTCAAGTCCTGTCTTGGATGGTCTGAAAAAAAGGACTATGTTGACATCTCAATGTAGTGTTGAGGGATTGTTACACTGAGGAAAATTACATTTTTCTGAGAAGCTGTTAAGCCAAAACATTAACTACCATATTTTGCAGATATAAAAGATAGGCAGAAGCCCATGCATTTTTCCTAATACCCTTGTTGGTGGTTAACACTGAATAAGAGCAACAAAAATATTATTTAATCATATGTTTCATTGTTTTCCATTAGATCTGGCTCCTAACTGTCATTTCAAGAAGTTTATTCTGATTTTGAACAGGGATTACCTAGTGCCCAAGTCTCAAAGGAATAATATACTAGGAAAAAGTAATTATTTGTGTTTGTTTATTTTTCTTAAAAATGAAGGCTGAGGTTGGGGTAGACTGTAATGTTTCAAATAACATGATGTTTCTGGAAATATTTCTTCAAGTTTTGTCTTACAAATTGGAATTTGGTATTAATGAGAATACAAATGCAGTACAAGATTTGGCCAGGTTATGGAATTACCATATAGGAATAATTTTGAATCTGCAGATTTTCAGAAGCTATGATTGTAATTTAAAAATAAACCGTGAACATTGCTAATTTATTTGCACTGCGTTGATTTACAGTATTCCTACCTGTTAAAATACATACATTCCAAAATGTTGGATGCATACAAAATGTAACTAGATATTGTTGATTATTAATGAGTTTATGTAGACCTGTATATTATGATGATGTGGGCTGGTCATATGGTACTGGTTTTAGGAGCATAGCTTGTCAGTTTCAGTGTTGTTGACCTAGTGACACCAGCCTCATGTTGGTTACTTTTGATCTTCTTTCACATCAACATTTTGTTCATTCTTAAATGTTTATTCTGTCTATAGGCAAAACATATGTAACACATTGGAAACTTTTTTTGTACAATTGACCTATCCTAGAAGCTGTGATTTTTCAACAGGCCAGTTATGCATCAGCAAAATTTAGCAAAAAAAAAGCACAAGTAGTACAGTACTGATCCTGAAGCCAGCATAGCTGGTGGCGCCACACAAACCCATCTCTTGTCTTCTGAGCTTGAAATAGGCTATAGAGATAATGGCTCTATAACCTGATTTAGAAGATTAGAGTTGGGTTAATATGGCAGTTCTCCACAAAGTAGGTAAGTGTCAGCCTATGGACCGGTATATCTGGTTTAATTCCAAGTGGGCGTCAAGTGGCTGAAATCTGCTCTTTTTCTCCCACTCTGCTTGTTCTTCTGCCATTGGCTGTCTCAGTGGAACATTAGGGCTGGATAGACATTATGGATGGCCCAGATGCATATCAATAGCGATGAGGAGACAGTACTGGGCATGTAAGTGCTGCATTAAAATACTAAGCCAGCATGTCAAGACAAAAGCAATGTAATGGAAAGAGTGCAGAAATTAGAAATTAAGTTTTTCTTGCCTGCAAGCAAAACTAACAGAGGTCAGAAAATGAGCAAATGTTGTGGGATCAATTTAAACTAAATTTCTTGGAATTAATGAATGTAAGACGAGCCTCAAAATGAACACTCCAAATTATCTGTTGTGGAATTTGGAGCCTCGTAATGCCTAGTGGATTTCAAAATTTGTGCGTTTAGTGTACCAACGGAGCTTTGTCTCTTGGTACCTATCTACTTCTAATATAGCACTTTAATAATCATAACTTTATTTATATATCACCTTTCATACATTAAGATGCAGGCTCGGAGTGCTTTACGTAGATGGTAAAGATAAATCAATATACTCATTAAAACAATGAGACAAAATAACAAATCATAAGTAAAGACAAACATTATACAGGATGAAATGTAATCAAATATACCAAATTACATAAAAGTAATCAACATCATCAGGCATTAAGTAATTCTATAAGTAAGCCAAATTAAAAATTAGGTTTTTAGAACTGTCTTGGAATGTTCCACACCAATAGCCTGGTGTATCTCAGTTGGTAGAGAATTCCAGATTTTAGGTGTATAAGGGTAAAAGACTCCATCACCAGTTCTTATATGCTTGGCTCTAGGAACACTAAGCAAACCAACATTCGCGAGTCTAAGATTGCGATTAAGGATGTAAGGGGATATACACTCTAAAATATATAGATTATTCAGAGCCTTATATACAATTAAGAGTATTTTAAAATTGATCCTAAAGGACACAGGCAGCCACTGTATTGATGCCAAAACTGCTAAAATGTGCTCAGATTTTCTTTTTTTGGTTAAGGTTTTTGCTGCTGCATTTAGAACAAGCTGCAGCCGATTTATATCTTTCTTAGGCAGTCCTGAAAAGAGTGCATTATAGTAGTCTAATTGGCTAAAAACAAAAACGTGTATCGATTTTTCTGCTTCTTGAGATGTTATAAGAAATCAAACTCTCACAATGTTCCTTAAATGAAAGAAAGCACTCTTAATAATATGGTTAATATGTGATGTGAAATTTATCTCAGAGTTGATATAACATATAAATTATTTAATTCTGGCTTGATTTGTAAGGTCAAATGATCAAGTTTATTTCTAAGTTTCACATTATTTTTATTGCTATCTATAACCAAAATCTCTGCCTTTTCCTTATTTAGTTTAAAGAAATTTGAACTCCTTAGTTCTGTACTGCTAGTAAGACACCAGACCAGAGAGTTTAGAGTCTCAGGGTTACCTACAGTAATAGATAAATACAGTTGTGTGGCGTCTGCATACCTCTGGTGATTCACTTTGTGTTTGGAAATAGTCGATCTAATGGGAGCACGTACAGTAATAGCACTAATGGGCCAAGAACTGATCCTTGTGGCACACCAAACACAATATCATGGATTTTGGATGCACAGTCACAACAGATAACAAAGAATTTTCTTCCTGTTATAAAAGAGGGAAGCTGGCTTAAGGCAGAATGAGAAAGACCTACGCATTGACTAAGGTGATTTATGAGAATGCTGTGACCTATGATATCAAATGCTGTGCTCAAAGCTAAGAGAACAAAAATTGTCAAGTTACCTGCGTTGGCATTAAACCGCAAGTTATTAACTACTTTAAGCAATTACAATAAACAGGAAACACTGGCAGGAAAGTGATAATACAACCCTCTAAACTTCAAGACAGAGAATGATTGGCCTGGCCGACTTCCAGGAATGGACCCATTAATTTTCATGTCATATGTTATGGTTTTGGGCAGAAGGCAGGAGAATGGGGTTGAAAGGGATAATAAATCAGCCATGATCGAATGGTGGAGCAGACTCGATGGTGCGAGTGGACTAATTTTGCTCCTCTGTCTTATAATCTAAGTGTTATGTTGTAAAATATTTAAACTAAAAGGTTAATTTTATATGTTAAAGCTAAAATTGCCAGATGAGCCATGCTTGCAAGGTCTGATTGCTCCTTATAACCTACCTAGCATACTCCAGGTAATGAATGTTTTATTAGTAGGGATGTCAAGCTTACAAGATGCTGAAATGACTTTTTTGCAGTCTTTATCTTGAATAAATTTCATGACTAATAAAGATATTTTGGGTAAATGCCATGACCTTGACAGTGACATCAATTTGTGTTGAGAATGGACTTTGAATTTGGTAAACATCTCCCTGCAAGCCAAGAAACCAAAAATAAGGAAAGATTGCAGTATCAAGAGATCCAACAAATGCAAAAAAAAATCGAATCCCTGTCCTTCAGTTTTATTTTGAAATAACATTTAAATTGACTATAACTTTTTATTCTATTTCTTATAGCTGGCAACACATTTGCCTACTTGTCAAAAGTTAATCATCCTATTCACTAAGGGTTGTTACATTTATTAGCAGGATTCTAAAGACACAATTTGAATATTGTGATTTTTTGAAATTGAGCTGATTCTCCTTGTAAATTGATAAATGGAATGCTAGTTTCTTCTTTTAATTTACATAACTTTTCATGCAGCTGATTATCCCAAATATCATATGAATAAGCAACTCCATTTTCTATCAAGTAATTAATGAGCAATGTAAATCTATTTGAGAATGAGATCAAATTTATCAGAGATCTTTTTCAAAGGTAGCATAAAACACAGAAAATCCAACTCAGTGTGGTGCTTTACTTTGCAACTGTTGAGATTAGTGAGAAGGAGCTGAGACATTAAGAATTAAGGTTGCAAATTGGTGATGTAATTTATTGGATGATATATTCAGCACGGTCTACATGCTCCATTCTAGAGCTGGCACCAAGAAGGTGAAACCTTCATGAACTCTAACAGTCTATGTTCTGAAAGCTACCATTATGCACAAGATGAATAGGAATTTCGGAAAACCTATTTGTTAATCATTACAGATTGATAAAGTTGATCAGAGGTTATAAATGCTAAATTGAGCTCCTCCTGCTATATTTATGGAATTCTGGGCAGTGACATGCCTCTAATATGAAATGTCCACATATGTTCAGTGCTAATCTGTATGATCAGTCATTTGAATTTACAGCAAAAAGACAAATGAAGTAAAATAACAACTGTTGCTGAACAACATTCATCTCTGCCAAATTGAATGTACATGTAAGCCTTGTAAATTAACATCAGGATTCTCCCTTGTTCCCCAATCAAACTGTATTATTTGGCTCCACTTGTGAGAGTTGGACAATTAAATGAGTTTGTGTCCTAAGTCTTCATTTAGCTTGTAACTGTCTCAGAGATATGTTTCACTGAGATGTTTATTTTACATGTTTTTGTCACAAATTCATGATTATTTTATCATCTTAAAATATTTTATGTAAAGTTTTATTTAAGGACCAGAGTTTAATGTCTCACATGACCACAGTTTAATAAAAGCATGACTGTGGTATTATGGGTCAGAACCAACATGGAAGCAGAGAAAGACACATGGCCCTAAAATAACCTATTCTGCACGTGGTCCAAGAGGTGCACATGGTAATTGTTTTATTTTGTGTACAATGATGTTAATGTGCCTTTATATGAACAGTGTGATATGTTTTTAGTGATTTATTTGATTTCAGCACACTCCTGATGTGCTAACATGTTTGGGCCTGTTTATCGGCGAACACTAGCTTGAGAGACTTTACAAGACTGAGAGATGTATGTTTCAAACTTTTTATGACTTTTATTTTCTTGTAGTTTTCATGGTGCCTACTGAAGAAAGAGAGAGATAAAAATAATCAAGAACATCTGCATGTTGTGTGGCTGTTATTTCATTGGACTGGTGCAGTTACATAGCTTATTTACAGGGATTTGCCATCCAGCTACACTGTTAGGCCAGGGTATTTGGCGTAGTAGATGTGAGGCATACTTGGAACAGCTCGCAAAACCTGTTATACTAACTCTCCACTTTCACTGGTTGATTAAATATCCAGACTACAAGATCACTAGGTTCTTCTGGGCAACCAATAAATACCGCACTTGATGAGTTACATCATCATTGCATATGTAATGCCCTGGTTAAGATTTCTACTTCTATGCTGTGAGGAATTTTTATTTTAGCAGTGTTCTGCAAAAGCAGTGTATCCTGTTAGTAAGAATATTTTGGTTTTGGCTAAAGATAAGGAACCATTTTGTCCAACTTTGGAATGTTGTGTCAGTCAATCTGGGTTGTCTTGGTATGTGTTGTAACTTTCTGCCCAGTGGGATATGATGAAAGATGTGAGAGAGCCGGGTGGGGTCAGAGTGCTGAAGGCCAGTATTCTGGTTTGGGGTCTTTTGGCAGGAGCCATGGCGTGGCACTCAAGGGAAGATGCAGAATGCTGCTTGAAGGAGAGACCTTGTTGTAAGAAGTGTTTTGTGCAGAGGAATGGTTCCCTGGAGGAAGTGCCAATACTCCTGAGTTAGCCAGTTCACTTGAGATGGTCATCCTTTGTCTTTCATGCAGAACGTGGGTTCACAATAAAAAATGACCTGACTTGACAGTGCATGAGTAATCAAAATGAAGCATCCCAACTACAATAGGAATGAATTCCAATGTTTATGCACGTTTCGATTGGTTTAACTGTAATGGGTCCTACTATTTTTCTTTTCCTGTTAACTATTTGGTAAAGTTGAAGAATTAGTAGTTTTTAATTTTTGTAATTTTATGCCGCTGTACAATCTGTTATTTTTCTGGCAAGTGATAACTTTGCATGGGGCAATCCTTACACATCAGTCATTACAATCAATATTCCTCCTTGGAACTTCATAACTTTCTTGTTTGGTTGAACCCAAATCATACTGGCTCCAGCGGTGTGTTGCTTATGAAAGATGCTGAGGTTAGTGGCAGCTAGCAGAGCTAGCTAGCGAGGCAAGTTTATATAGGAGCTACAGTGCGAAGGTTACACATACAATGTACAAAGTTTGCATGAGCAACAAGAGAATGGTCTCCTGCCACTTCCCAACTCTACCATTTATTCCCCAAGGTATGTCAGGCTCAACTTTAAGACACGGACATTAGTGTTTTAACATGGATCTGATCTCTCATGTAGTCAAACTGGTCATCCTTGGCCACTTCATTGGTCTAATTTCTCAGAACATAGTTTAAAAGGATGCACATCTCAACTGTTTGGACTTGATTCACACTCACCAGCAGTCCTGCATTCCAAATATCTTTGGTAATGGTCCAGATTCTCAACAGTTAAGTGGTTGAGCAGAATCTGCACAGTAGTCCAGCCTTTACAAGCCTACTAAAAATAAATTATTTTCTGAACCTAATTCCGTTGGTGACATTTGAGCATGTGTGAGTTTTGTTGGCATCTAATTTAGCCAGCAAAAGATATTGTCAGCAGAAGCACCAACAGGTTAGACTCATTGTGGCTAAGCATACAAGGAAAGCCAGGGAAGCAGTTGTAAACAACCAGGCGACTCCAGGAGCCTCTCTCTATTGTACCAAGCTGGAGTCCAAAGGAGTCCTGAAGTACTCATTTTGCCAAGCTTGATTGTAAGCTTAGACTGCAGCTGAAGGAACAAGTATTTCTGAAGCCTTTTTTACACCAAACATGACATTTGATGCCTGTGCCATCCTGTTCATGACAGTGAGAATGAATTGAAGCTGAATGGCAAAGGCTAAATCGTTTCAGAAGCTGAAGATTCCTGATCCCACCCTTTACCTCATGGTCACAGAAGCCTTCAGTGTCCTGTGTGGAGATGCTGATCTGTGTAATATATTACAATCCATCAGGGAGGCCATCACGTTTTCTCTCTCCCAAGCGAGCTGAATTTATTCTCTTTCTGTGAAGTGAGGAACAGACAACACATACACTGAACTTTCTGAATATGCAAGGAACTACACATTGTAGGCTCACTGCCTTGCTAATTGTAACCCAGTTGTTTAACGAGATTTTGTGATGGAACAGGAGTAGGATATTATTTTAATTTTCCCCTGTTGCAGAGAATGGCGGAGGAATCCATGTTAAAAGAGCAGGTAATAGGGAAGTAAGGGGGAATGGTTGGAATGCTCTTAGACTATGGCATCCACAGTGTGGGTCAGATCACTTTCTTTTATGTCATGATATATGGGGTAATGTGCACCTTGTTAAAACAGGGAAATGAACAGTTAAAACCATAAGACCCAGGAGCAAATTTAGGCCATCCAGCCCATCAAATCGGCTGCACTGTTCCATCATGGCTGATGTATAATCAATCTCAACCCCTTTCTCCTGCTTTCTCCCCATATCTTTGTGACAGTATTGGGTTTACTGATCACAAATTTCTAAACTCAACCGAAGACCTGAAGTCCTATCAGATATAAATAATAATGAGTACTCTCACTAAACAGAGATTATACTGTAGCCGCCTAATCTTCAACAATTAGTTCACTTCTTGTTTATTCTCCATGGTGACTTTAGCTGCAAATACCCACTCTCCAAGTGGTAGGTCTCTTCTTCCTACCAAAACGAAGTTACTTCTAGCTAACACAATAGTTGAAAACACAATTCATTTATTTTCAGTGATACACATTTAAATCCAGACAAAACTCTCAAAACACATTTAAAAATCACAGGGGATTTCTATCTGAAACATTTTCAAATCATAAAGCATTTCCAAAACACAATTACAATTCCTATAAACTAAAAAGACATACCAAAGATGCGGACAGTGGATCATCAGCAGAAATTGAAGTGACAGGAATGGATTCTAGGAATAGATAAGTGGAAGAGAATGACATGTTTCTTTCATAGTTTTTTTGATGTTCTTTACCCCATTTCTATTAAGCTTGAACTGCTCTCTACATTCATATAATTTCTCTGCCCATGGTTGACTTCACATGCATGTGATATTTCTTCAGATACTCTTTTAACACAAAAGGTCTAAAAGCATCTTGGTGACACAGATTTTAGCTTAATGTTCACAATTAATGCTGTAAAGCTAACTGTGAGTACATAAACCTACCAACATTAATAGATCATTTATTTGATATGTTAAGTCTTATTATCCATCTGGTAAGCAATTTTTCGAGCCAGCTTGTCTGTTTCAAAACAAGTCAGATTAAATAACCTATTGCAACACCGATGAAGTGCTAGAGGAAATGAATGAACAGTTGATGTTTCAGGCTGAGACCCTTCTTCCAGACTGAGAAGGAATGGGGAAGGGAAGGAGGCTAGCTAGAAGGTGTTAGGTGAGGTTTGGTGGGTTGGAAAGATAAAGGGTTGAAGGGAAGGAGTCTGATTGGAGCGGTGTGTGGACCTTAAGAGGAAGAGGTCAGTGGGGGTGGGGGGGTAGAGGAGGTGGGGACCCAGGGGATGGAGATAGGCAGGTGAGAATACGTAGAAGGCCAGAGTGGGAAACAGTAGAGGAGGGAAGGGGTGGGAATTTTTCCCCCCAGAAGAAGCAATTCATGCCATTTTTGATAACTCATTGTCTTACACAGACCTCCCAAGCAGCAATAAAGCAGGTCTAGTGTCTCTACAGCCAGAACATCTAAAAGCTGTGTTTAACTTACAGCAGATCACTGATTTCCATTTCTGTTTTAGGAGCTGAAGATAGACCAGAAGCTAAACAAAGAAATATAGTTGGATGTTTACTTAGAACTGTTAGTCATCTTAAAAGTGGCAGCTGCTGTGTTTAGAAAGAGGAGATTGGCAAAAAAACAAGGAGGGAATATCCACCACAACCTTTGACATCCTATCAAAAACCTGTCAACCTCTGCTTTAAATATACCCAATGACTCTGTGGCATTGGCAATCACCTGCTGACAGTGCTCCAAGTGAGGTCTGACCAATGCTTTATAATGCCTCAGCATTACATCCTTGCTTTCATATTTTAGTCCTCTTGAAATTAACGTTCTATCTACTCATGTATGTTGCACTACTGTTGTGAGAAAATGTCATCAAAATACTGTGGCAAAGACACCACCTTGCTTGTAAGATTTGTGTCCAGGATTGGCTCCCTTGTGAATCTGTTTGGAATCACCACAAGTGCTATCACACAACACAAGTGCCATCATGCAATCAGTTTGGAAAACAATTGACAGAGGCAAAAGGCTTAATAAAGTTGAATAAAGTCATATATATGCATGGATGTTCCTCAAATTCTTGGAGTTGTGTTGTGAAATTCACAACATCCATATTATGACTTGGGGAGCAGCTGGTTGGTTTTTCTGGGGTGGGGGGGGTCATGTTTAAGATGGGCCCTAACAAGTCAATTCTCTGGGGCC
Source organism: Hypanus sabinus (assembly GCF_030144855.1). NCBI lineage: Eukaryota > Metazoa > Chordata > Chondrichthyes > Myliobatiformes > Dasyatidae > Hypanus > Hypanus sabinus. Next base: position 140,370,548 of record NC_082712.1, on the reverse strand, counting down.
AGGCTGCTCAGAAATAGTTTCTCTGTAACCTCCGCCACCTCCAATGGGATCCCTCTACCAAGCAAATCTTTCCCTCCCCCCCCTTCTGCTTTTCGCAGGGATCGCTCCCTACGCAACTCCCTTGTCCACTAGTCCCCCCCCACCCCCATCCCTTCCCACCAATCTCCCTCCTGGCACTTATCCTGGTAAGCGGAACAAGTGTTACACCTGCCCTTACACTTCCTCCCTCACGACCATTCAGGGCCCCAGACAGTCCTTCCAGGTGAGGCAACACCTCACCTGTGAGTCGGCTGGTGTGGTATATTGTGTCCGGTGCTCCCGGTGTGGCCTTTTGTATATTGGTGAGACCCGACGCAGACTGGGAGACAGTTTCGCTGAACACCTACGCTCTGTCCGCCAGAGAAAGCAGGATCTCCCAATGGCCACACATTTTAATTCCGTGTCCCATGCCCATTCTGATATGAACATCCATGGCCTCCTCTATTGTCAAAATGAATCTTGTACCTACCCTGTGGGTGGTAAATAAGACTTAAGATCACTTTTCTTGTTATTGTGAGTGAATTCCAGTTGAAATATACCCAAGCTAAAACTGATAATTTGTCTTCAAGGAGTGCCATACTTTGTCTAAATATTATCTCCAATGAATAACTCAGGAGACAACTATGTACTACATAATAATACAGTGCATTTTAAAACTAAAGCACCACTTTTGTCATGATGCTTGGTAACCTCTAATTTATTGTAAGTAGAGTGTATGATTATATAGTCATCCCAAAATAAAGACAGAACCTTTGCATTTCTTTTGTAACTTTCATCATAAAAATCCAATTTAATACTCATTTATAATTGGTAAAGTGCTAAAGTTTGTGATATATTTGATTGCAGCCTCCATTTTATAAAAATAATCAAGTGAAAGAACACACTTTGTGCAAGGAAATTGGTCCTGAGTAGTAAAAGCATAATAAGCTACTGTCTTTCTTTCCAAAACCAAATCAGTTTATTTCTTTCTATTAATATGAAATATGTTTTGAACATCTTCCTATCATGTTCAGCTAATTTAAAAGGTGAGACAATACAGCAGACAATAAAGATTTTGCTTCCTTAATTCTTTTGGGTGTATCTTATAGATTTTGTGTTGCTGATCATGAAAATCACCATGAAATTTCACTGTCACGCACCATTTAAAAAAAAAATTGCCTGCATTTGTTATTTCAATTCAATTTAAAAAATTGCCCACAATGTAAGCTGAAAAGTTTTCTATCTTGTCAAGGCATACGTGGGCATGCTTAGACAGGGTGGATGCTGCATAACAGGACAGGTTTTATAAAGGCTAATAAAGCATCATGTACACACTGTTCTATGCACTGTGTTTATGTGTATATTGGTTTATGATCATGTTGATGCACCATCAATAACTCCAAAAGACTGGAAGTAGAGTAAATACTGAAAGGCTTTTATTAGCAGTAAAACGGAGCATGTCCATGCTGGATGACTGTAGGAGGAGCAGACACAATCACCTTTATTCAGGGGTCTGTGGGAGGAGCCACAGGAGCAGTCAGCAGAGGGGCGTGTCCAGACAGGTATACATGGTTTACCCCACATGTGCTCTAAGCGCATAGTACTTTCAGGATATTTGTGATTCAAAATGTCTTGCCAATGTTGCAACAGCCTGCAATACTTTCTGGTATATTTGTGATTAGTATACGCTTAAATCTCTAAGATGGAGCATGACTCCTCTTATTAAGAAAGCCTACGAGTTCTACTTTGGTGTATTTAAAAAAAAATTGGCAACAAAGCCAAAGCCCAGGCTCCTGGCATTTGTTGCACAAAATGTGCTGTTGATCATAGACCTTGCTCAGAGGTACTGGAAGTCAATGCTGTTTGCTGTCCTGATGACAAAGCGAGAGCAGGAGGATTGTGTGACAGACTGCTACTTCTGGCTGACCGGTGTGTCTGGTATCTCCAGTAAGACAAGAAATCCATTGTGTACTCTAATCTCCTTTCAGCCATGAGACCTATGCTGCATGACAATGGTCTTGCAGTACCAAAGCCACCAGACACATGGAGACTGGGGGAGGCAGACAAGGATATCGTGATACACAAGACAGGAGAATTCTGATACTGATACAGATTTTGAACCTTTTATGTCAACTGAGCCTCATCTGATATGGATCTTGGACCTCCAGAAGGTGTCCACAGCAGGGGTGATTGATAGGTTTGTGGCCTAAGGTAGAAGGAAAAGAGTTATACAGCTCTCGTTACAGGCAAATGCATCTCAACTCTTTGAGTGATGATGCAGAAAGTTTGAAGTTAATAGCTCATCTCCTTCTACCTTAGGCCACAAACTTATCAATCACCCCTTGTATGTCTATTAAATAGTTAAGTAAGTAGTGCAAAAAAACAAATTAAAAAGTACTGTGTCCTTGAGTTCAATGTCCATCTAGAAATCAGACGGCAGAGGGGAAGAAGCTGCTCCTGAATAGCTGAGTGTGTGCTTTCTGGACCTCCTTCCCAATGGGAACCATGAGAAGAGGGCATGTCCTGGGTAGTGGGGGTCCTTAATGATAAGATGCTGCCTTCCTAAGGCACCACTCCTTGAAGGTGTCTTCGAAACTACAGAGGCTAGTACCATGATGGAAAAGACTAATTTTACAAGTTTCGGCAACCTACTTCAATCCTGTGCAGTAGCCTCCCTCGTGCCAGCTGGTGATGCAGCCAGTCAGAATGCTCACCACAGTACATCTGTTGAAATTTTTGAGTGTTTTACTTGACAGAACCAAATCTCCTCAAATTCCTAATGAAATATAGCTGCTGCCTTACTGTCGAGCAGTCACACTCTCTCTCTCTCTTTCTCTCAATGGTGGGGAGAGTTTGCTGCTGATTCTGGAGTTGGAATATCTCGGAATAAGAAGCGATGCCGTACAGCAACAGTTAATCTCCCCTTTTGCTGTGAAATGGGTGTCATATCTCTGTCTTTTTGTTCGTGAGAGAGAGAGAAAGTGCCCGTGGCATGTCAAACTGTTGGGTAAACAATAACTTTTTTGTTGACGGCAGATCGCGATCTCTCTTTGGACGTGTTGCTGTTGCTTAGTTGGTGGTTGGCTCTGACACCTTTTTTTACTGAAATGGGTGGGGGAGGGAGGATGTTTATTTGTTGAAACTTTGCTGTTGCTTGCACGGGGAAAGGGGGAAGGGGACTTTGGGCTCAAATGTTTCTCAGTTGTTCATTCTTCAGGGGTTCTTCTATTTTCATAGATGTCTGCGAAGATTAAGTATTTCATGTTGTATACTGCACCCATTCTCTGATAATAAATGGAACCATTTAAGCCATTTACATCTGCATCAATATGTTGTGTCCCTGTTAGGTCCTCAGAGATATTGACACCCAGGACCTTGAAATTGCTCACTCTCCACTTCTGATTCCTCTGAGGACTGGTTTGTGTTCAACTTGTCTAACTCTTTCTGAAGCCAATATAGTTCTGAAGTTATATTCAATGAAAGTTAATTTCTTGTTTCTCCAAACTCATAGTAGTCTGAAATTATAATTATGTTTAGCTTCAAGTGGTCTATCATAACCACAAAAAATATTCTGAGGAAGCAAGACTTCCAAAAAAAAATTGCTGTCCAGTGTATTTATTCTTGATCTCTACAGATATTTTTGGACATTTTAAACTCTATTTTAACCACGTGTGGTAAGTGAAAGCAGAGGTAGGTAGTCAGAATGTAGGTTCGCCAAATCGCGAGGCCCAGGACATAGCAAATTATTTGCTAATTTAAGCAGAATCTAAAATTCACGGGGCACAAAATAAGTTTCGATCTTGTCAATGAAGCAATATTCCTTCAATAGGTATATAGGTGCTCTTTCCTACCCTGAATTAAAGTAGATTAAAATGGAATTTGATAGGAATGTTCTTATTACACAGTCCAAGTTAAAGTTAGCCTTCGGCTATATAAGACCATAAGATACAGGAGAAGAATTACACTAATTGGCCCATTGAGTCTGCCCTACCATTTCGTAATGGCTGACCCATTTCCCTCTCTGCTCCAATCTCCTGCATTTTCCCTGTAACCCTTTATACCCTGACTAATCAAGTATCTACCAACCTCTGCCTTAAATATACCCAATGACTTGGCTTCCACACCGGCTGTAGGAATAAATGCCACAGATTCACCAGTCTCTAGCTCAGGAAATTCCTCCTCATCTCTGTTCTAAATGGAGACCCCCCTGTGCCCTCTGGTCCAAGACACTGCCACCATAGACATCCTCTCCATATCTACTCCATTGAGGCCTTTCAACATCGGATAGGTTTCCATGAGATCACCCTCATTCTTATTTCCAATGAGTGCAGGCCCAGGGACATCAAATGCTCCTGGTATGATAAGCCTTTCAATCCTGGAGTCATTGTCATGAACCTCCTTTGAACCATTTCCAATGTCAGTGGTTCAATCAATTGTTCAATTTAATATCAGAATGTATACAGTATACAACCCGAAATTCTTATTCTTCACAGATATCCATGAATCAAGAAAAACCCATAGAATGAATGACAGTAACGTCAGAACCCCAAAGCTCCCCCCTCATGCACAAGCAGCAACAGAAGCATCAAACCCTCTCTCTCCCCCCACTTGCCCAGCAAATGCATCGCCCCCTCCACCCACCATGCAGACAACAGCAAAGTCCTCAGAGACACATTGATCTAGAGTCCAAACACAGGCCCCTGTGGGCCACCAATCAGCCAGTGCCCTACCTATGCTAGCATCTTTCCTGTAATACAACGCATTGCATCATCCTGCCTTTAGAATACTTCTTTGGGTCTATCTATCCTTCATCTTCCATATTGCTCCTAGAAACTCCAGTCATAGCTGCACTGCTGCCATCCCTGCTAGTGTCCCTTCCAATCAACGTTGGCTAGCTCCTCTCATGTCTCAGTAATTCCTATTACTTCACTTAATACTGATGCATTTGACTTTAGCTTCTCACTCTCAACTGGCAGGGTGAATTCTATCATATTATGAGCACTGGATCTTCTGGGTTACTTTATCTTAAACTCTCTAATCAATTCTAGTACATTGCACAGCATCCAATCGAGAATAGCTGAAACCCTAGTGGGCCCAACCATGACCTGCTCTAAAAAAAGGCAATCTTGTAGGCATTCTATAAATTCCCCTTCCAGGGACCTAGTACCAACCTGATTTTTCTAATCTACCTGCGTATTGAAATCACCCATGACTATCATAACATTATCCTTTTGATATGCCTTTTCCATCTCCTGTTGTAATTTGTAGCCTGCATCCTTGCTACTAATCGGAGGTCAGTATATAACTCACAACAGGGTCTTTTTACCCTTGCAGTCCCTTAGGTCTACCCACAAAAATTTTATGTCTTCCAATCCTATGTCACTTCTTTCTAAGGTTTAGATTTAACCCTTTACCAACAGAGCCACTACACCCCTCTGCCTACCTGCCTGTCCTTTTGATTTTTATGATACAAGTTCACCTACCTTATACTGTGTGTTCAAGTACAACACCTTCAGTCCTGTAATCATCACCCTTTTTGATTTTGTCCCCTTTTATATTGCAGCTCAGCCCTTTCACTGCAATTTTGCCCTATCATCAGTTTGTCCTTATTAGCAGTCTTACTATACACTGCATAGTACACTGTAAACCAACTGCACCATCCGCAGCCCTATCACTCTGGTTCCTATCCACCTGCCAAATTAGCTTAAACTCTCCCAACCAGCTCATAGATGATACTGGGCCCCCTCGGGTTCAGGTGTAAACCGTCCCCCTTGTACAGGTCAACCATCACTAGAAGAGATCCCAATGATTGAGAAATCAGAACCCCTGCCCCTGCACCAGTTCCTCAGCCCCACATTTATCTTCCAAATACTCTGGTTCTTACCCATACTAGCATGTGGCATAAGGAGTCGTCCAGAGATTACCATCCTGGATGACAGCTTTGAGCCTGGCTTCCTAAAATCCCTCTTCAGGACCTCATCACCTTCCATACCTTTATCATTTGTGCCTATATGTGCCAAGACCTCTGGCTGCTCACCCTCCGTGTTTAGAATGCCGTGCACCTGGTCTGAGACATCCCTGACCCTGGCTCCTGGGAGGCAACATACCATCCAGGTGACTCTATCACATTCATTGTATGTCAACTCTATTCCTCTAACTATGGAATCTCCAATCACTACCACAGTCCGCTCCACCTCTCTTTTCTTTTGAGCAGAGTGCTAGAGATCTGGTCACAGGGATACTCTGCACTGGCCGCCCATTTCCCTTCCCAGTCCTGACAGTCAGCCAGTTACTTGCCTCCTTTAGCTCCTATCTATCATTTCCTCAGTCCCCCATATGAGGCGAATGTCATCAAGCTGCAGTTCCAGTTCGTTAACACCTTCTCTGAAGAGCTGTGCTTGGTGCACCCGGTGCAATAGTGGTTATCTCGGAGGCTGTACGTCTCCCAGAATTCCCATACCTTTCACAAAGAACATAACACAGCCCCTGGAGTCATTCTCACTGCTCTAACTATGCCCTAACAGATGAGGAATGAAGAATAATGAAAAAAAAGAAACTTACCAGATACTTCCTTGTCAAAGGCTGATCTTGCCTAAGCCCGGCGAGCCAAAGCCTCCCCACTTTATCACTGGCTCGTTTCAACAGTGGCCAATTCCTTCCTTTTACTCACCATTTCTAATGAATTCCATTCACAGTTCAAACTTCGAAAACAGCCATGCACCTTCAGTTGCAGACCTGTGTGAAGTCATCTCTTCTCATGCATCCATTCACTGCTTGTTAAGCATGCAATGAGAAAAAAACCCACGAATAACTAAAAGAGAATTAAATCCATGTGGAGTACTGTTCTACAGCGCTCTTGTTTCCTTGGTATCATATTCTGATATATTAAAAGCTTTACTACTATATTTAATTAAAAACCATGTTCTCTGTGTGCTCAATTATATATTTCATGTCAATGGTAAAGATTAATTTGATTAAAGTATACAACATTCTTTTGGATATTGTGTTAGAGTATTACCACCCTTAGTTCCACAATCTGGTATTGTATGTCACCTGTTTGCTGTTTCCTCTAACTTGGTGAGTGTGCCACTATTTTATTTTCTACTTCATGATTTTCTGTTGTATGGGGAGAAAATATATTATAGTGTGTTATGCAGCTATAACATACTGCAGCAGAACACAGATTGAAGTTTTGCTACACAGCATGTGCACACAAGGTATGTAACCTCTGAAGGGTGTGTGTTTTAAAAAAAAGTACTGATTTCTGCAAGTACAGTGTGTTGAAATTGTTCAAATTATCTTTTAACTTCAAATGAATATGTATGGGTGTGCACCTTACATAAATCAATTTGCACTGAATGTTAGACTGAATTAAGTTACGAAACATTTTTTTATTGCATATCATTTTTCTTTAACCACCTATAACATTTCTCAGTTATTCTTAATTGGCAAATAATTTTTTATTTTTTATTGTTTATCTTTCCCAGTTAAAAATGCTAGGTGAATTTGGATGTGAGTTTCTGTTTGGACAGTTCCTCTTTAATGTTATTTGTTAGGCTTAGTTTCATATATAATTATGTATTTCCAACAGTATGTAAATCCAAATTGTGCCCTTGTGGCAACCCCAAGGCTACTGTCTCTTGGAGAGGAGGACCCAAGGCCTTACTTACTATGCAATGCTCTTTGCTTTTGATAGTTTTCTCGAATGAAAGGTGAAACTTTAAATGGGTCTAAACAATTAAATAAACATAATTCTGCTCAAAAGTCTTGGGCGCATATATCTAGCTAGGGTGCCTAAGACTTTTGCACAGTGTAGTTGTCAGTTTATGTATTCCACTATACTGGTGCTGCAATCACAAATTTCATGATGTATGATAAACGTGATTCTGACGTGGGTCTCCATTGTGGAATGAGAGTGGAAAGGGGCCAGGGAGAGAGGAATCATGAATGGGAAAAGGGGAAGGGAGAGGGGAGGGTGTGGGAAATACCAGAGAGATATTCTGTAATGATCAATTATTTGGAATCAAATGACCTTGAATAGTGTCTCAAGGCTGTGTGTGTCTGCACCCATTCCACCCCCACCCTGGTACTCCTTCTCTGCCACTGTTCCCACACTCCTTCCACTGTGCTCCCCCCTCATCATTCCCAACATCCTTTGTTTCTTATTTACAAACTTGCTTTCTGCTCCATGTTGACAAATACAGTACTCTGCAAAAGTCTTAGACACCTTAGCTATATATGTGCCAAAGATTTGTGCACAGTACTGTACAGTTATTAAAATAACAGCAGCTTTGCTAAAGCCTATTTACATACTGTAATTTAAAAGTTCAAAATGATCTAAGTCCAGCTTCTGGGCTTCACACGTGGCTTAGCTACTAAGCCCAGTGGAACTGTTTGTACAGACAGGAGAAGGGCCAAAGGCGGGTTACTAGTGCCTTAAAAGCAGTTGCTTTGGGCAGATTGGGCTTGTTAGCCATGGTTGCATTTCATCTAGGAGAAGGAAAGCTCCTGAGCTCAAACTTTTGCTGCCCTGCAACTATAGCCACTGAAGGGGAATGGTTTGGGTGTAAACCCTGAAGGAAAAATCTGGAACTGGAGTCCCTGAGGTAGTCCTACATTGAGTTCAATGCTGAATGGCAACAACTTCATTGCTGCTGGTGCCAAACTATATCCAACTCTGCTGGTTCTTCCAATTTATCAGCTATGTGGACAGAGCCGCATCAGCTTGCCCTCTATATCGTACTGTCTTGGCTTGCATACTAGCTTATATATTGATAGTTAGGATACAACATCCATGGTTGATTTCAGATGGGGGAGGGGTCTCCAAATGAAATAAAGGAAAATAAACAAGACAATGTCAGAAAAATCTTAATAAAAAGCAACGATTGCCTTTCCAATAAACAGGATCATCATTTGCTTAGCTTGAGCCAATCAGCTGCTGCAATTCAATTCAAGATCCTTTAATTTCATTTCCAGTACACAAGGATGAAGGAGAACATAATAAATTTTACTCTGGATCCAATGCGATACAAAAAAAACCACATTAAGATAAAGAACACAATAATACTAATATATTCTTGATGGTGGGTAGGCTGGTGCTGGTGACGCATGGGGCAGTTTTGACTACCCACTGTACAGCCTTCACGTGGTGCAGTTTCCATACCATGCAGTGATGCAACTTGTTAGGATGCTGCCTATTGCCCATCTGAAGAACGACGTGAGTATAGATGTGCATAGTCCAGTTCTCTTCAGCCTCCTCAGAAAGCCACTCAATGTACTGCTGAATCTAACATGGGAATGGAGGTCACAAGTGCATATTTGATCAATCCCAAGTTTCTATTATCTTCATTTCAGAGCACAGGCTCAGAAGCTATTGAACATTGGAGGGTGGATGGAAGGGGATTTTCCCATGACGCTGTTGTCACTTCAGAGTTCAAACTGGTCCATATACCTATTGACTTCCAAAAAACTTAGAATTACAGTTATTATTTAGTTATGTTTTGAAATTTAAAAAAAAAAGCCAGCATTACAAATAAGGGGACTACAGGACTGTGCACACCTTCACACAATTGAGTAGGGATACCAATTCCTTTTCTTTATTGGAGTAATAAAATTCTATTCAGCATTTAAAATTTTATGTGGTATTTGAATTGCATAGTAACTCATGAAACTCAGCCTGGCATCCAGCAGAAATTTCTGTGTATCGCAAGGGGCAAGAAATCCATGAAATAGATTGCTATTTTCATGAGATTGTTGTTGCAAATTAAGTATAGGTGTTTTATACTGTGCCATGAAACAAACTCTGAATGACAAATTTTTTTCAGGAAATTTTAATCCGTCCGTAATGAGAACAAATAGGCAGATTTATTTTCAATTTGTCCTTGAATACATAATAAATATGGTCTTGAAAGAATTGCACTGATAAATAGACCCAGAAGACCCACCTCACCATCAGGTTGCAAATAACCATGAGATAGTAACAAATGTGATCAATTAAAGGGCTTGCCAAAGATGAATGGCTTCATCACTAAAATTGCTAACAGAAGTTGAACAATAACATTCTCTGTTTAGTTTTGTTTGAGTGTTTACGTTCTCTTATATATTTCTGTTGTTCTTTTTGTTAGACATAAGAATATTGGATTCCACTAATCCTCTCAGAATAGTACACATAGATTTATAATTTTTGTTTGGGGTAAAAATTATGAATATTTAACTCCTTTTGTAAAGTGATTATTTTACGTGAGTTAAATAATTAATGATTTTCAACCATGGTGAGGTAAGCCTTATTGTTTATTTCCATGTCAAACAATAGGATGTGAATACTGCATTTCCAAACAGCTAATTGAATAATTTACTGTAAATAGCTATCATTTACTTTCATTTGCAATGGGGAATCATTAGCCAAATGCATCTGGGGGATATGCAGCTTAATGCGTTAAGTTTGAAATGGAATCATCAATGGTGGAAACTGGGAAGTCACAAGCACTTAATGCACTGAGCGCTTTTTCTAACAGAATGTGTACAGTCAGGTTGGGCAGAGAGCCATGGTTAGAAAATGCAGGGGAGGAAAAAAAACTTAGTCAGTTTTCATGCCAGACTCTTGCTGAGCCCATCTTTTGAAAGCCAGTTCAGCTAAAATTAGATTACTTTGTAAAATGGGATAGAGTTGAGAGCTGATTAATTGAATAGGCTTGTTCTGTCTTATAGCTCTTCAGTATGATTCTAGTCCTTGTATGTAACGAAAACCAGCAGAAAAACAGAGATTGTTTTGTATTGATTCCCATGGAGTATTCCTTTCGCAAAACCTTTAGCATTAAAAATCAGGGAATTTATTTCATTTTCTCCTTTTTTCAAAGGATATTGTACACACAGGCACTGCCACCTTCTGGAGCTCCACGTGAACATTCTTTCCATGAGCTTTGATTGTGGGAGTTTAATTTGGGTCCTGTTAACCACCAGATTATGATGACCTGTAATTACTGTACTGCCTTTTTACCTACAATCCCTATATCAGTGTAGAGCATATGGCTTAATTATCCACTGAGCAGTTTTACTTTTGGTTGTATTGATTTAGTTGCTGTCGATAATAACACACATCTGGAAACATGAAAGTTCTGCATTATTCACCAACAGCCTGTCATTTAAATGACTGAGATAAGCCATTGGAGTCTCTACCTTTTGCCTTCTGTCAAAAGTAATCAGATCACAATACTTGAGACTTCTGGTGTTTATTCTTTTTAGGTCAGAGTAGAAGGCCACCAAGTTTATTTACAGATCATATATGATAGTACTATATTACTATTTCACTCTTCTTTCATGGAATTCCTTTGGAGCACATGAGTGGATTTCTTCCTAGTGAATACAGTGGAGAAGGGAGGTTCAAAGTTCACAGCAAATTTCCTATCAAGGTACATTCATACCTGCATATACAACACCGAGATTTGTTTTCTTGCAGGCATACTCATTAAATCCAAGAAACGTGACAGAATCAATGAAAGACTGCACCGGACAGGATGGACGAACACCCAATATGCAAAAGACAAGAAACTCTGCAAAGACATAAGGAAAAAAAGATGTAATAATAGTAGTAATAATAACTAAGCAATAAATATTGAGAACCTGAGATGAAGAGTCTTTGAAGGTGAGTCCATAGGTGGTGAGATGTTCACAGTGCATGTTGTAAAAATGACATTCAGCACGCACACTTAATTACCTTGTCCACTTCTCCAGTCATGGCAAATCATTCTAATTTCAAAGGCGTGTAATAATTATGAGTCTCTGAAGCTCCAGAAGCAGCAGCTAAACCAGATGTAAATATAACTAGAAGGAACAACAAATAAAGATAATCAAGGGGAATGGCGGAGTCTTGTTTGTTATGTGCCATGTCTAAGACTAGAGTCTAGTTAACCAGACTAGAGTTAACTAGAGTCTAGTTAACTAGAGTTTAAAAGAATGAGAAGTTACCTCGTTCCTAGGGCTAAGCAAAATCGATGTAGGGAGGAAATACAGACAAGCAATTATAGTCTCAAAGTAAAGGGCACAACAGGAGCTGCTTGAGGAGCTGCCGCCTCACAATTCGAGCACCCACTTTTGATCCTGATGTGTTGTGGAGTTTACATGCTCTCCCTATGACTATGTGAAGTTCTGCTGGGTGCTCTGGATTTTCCCACGCCCTGAAGATGTTAGGTCAGCTGGCCACTGCAAAATTGCCACTAATGTGTAGGCTGGTGGCAGAATCTGGGTGATATTTATAGGAATGTGAGAAAAACACCACAGAGATAGTAGGGCAATGACACCTTTCCTTATACCAGAGCAGACTCAGTGAGCTGACATGGCCATCTGTTAGGTCATACAGTAGCCATTTAGGGTCAAATGGGAAGAGAGTTCTTCAACCAATTGTGAATCTTTGAAATTCTCTACCCTGGAGGGCAGGAAGGTTTAATTATTGACTGTATTCAAAGCAGAGATTGATTTGTGAATATGAAAAGACATTATACATAGAACAGTTGAACAGCTGAACTGTACTATGTTCTATATAGAAAATATCAAAATGGATATGAGGTTGGAGTAGGAAAATGGCATTCAATGCCAATCATCAGCCACATTCCTGTGGTATGGCAAAGGTATCTTAAAGGAATTAATGGCTTACGTTCCAATTTCCCATCACTTCCGCACTTTTTACAAAGCCCTGTGCCAAACTCCTCTGTTTCTACACACTTCCTGGCTAACTTCCCAATGTAACAAACATTTCCTGTGCAGCAAACAGCAGCTGTGACCTTCCTTAATACAATCTTTATCCAAACTCCCTGCTGTTTACAACCTTAGTCCATGGCAAAATGGCACCTGTTGATCCCATCCTCCTGGCTCTGACTAAGCTCTTCTTTCCCAATAGGTCCTCACAGAGCTGGAAGAACTGAGTATTATTGCTTCAGTGCTTGGTTCCATTAAGTATCTAAAATGCGAATCTTCCAGTAAGATGGCAGTACATATGAATGCAGTGGCCTCTCAGGAGCCAAACAAAGGTGTTTACTTTCTTCATAAAGTTTGTTTTTTACAATCTAAAGACAAATCTGCTCAAGGACATCGGGCACTGCAGGGCTGCTCCATCAGTGAGCTGCTTGTTAATTGGAGTAGCTGGACTGGTGTTGGTGGCAGAGCCGGCTGAGGTGCCAAAGGAGCTGGTCAGGATAGCGGACAAGCCTGCTGATGTGTCGGAGGAGCCGGTTTGGGTACAGAGGAGCTGACTTGGTTGCAGACTGTGTTGCTGACTGCTACTTAGAAGCAATGGAGTTGGTGCAATACAACTGTGGGAGATTGTCTCGGACACTTCACTTGTGATCGCAAGGCACCTTTGGACAGTGATAATGTAAGCTGCTGCAGGCCTGTTGCCCTTGCAGTTGGTATGGGAGCTGTCTAGCCTCTGTTGTGGTGAGGACTAGGCCTCAGGATTGCCTGTAGGTGAGAGAGACGGGAGTGCTGCAGCATGGTTGAGCTCTGCTGGGGTCTGGCCTCAGCTAATGGTGCTGCCCTGCCGTGCTCGAGCGCTGGATTCCACGTGTCAGTACCCTGCTGGGAGACTGTACCATCCATTGCCGGACACTGTTGCTTGTGGTCTTGGACTACATATGCTTCTTTTTCAAGTGAACATGCTTCTTTGCTTGATATTTTGAATTACGTTATTCGGTGTTTTTGAATGTTAGCTTTCTATTTTGAACGTTTTGCACAGCCCCAAAGGAACGCTGTCTTCTTCAGCTGTATATATGTATGGTTTAAATGATAATTAAACATGATTTGATTTGAAAGGTGCAAGTATTAGGGTGGGGAGATTCAAAGTTGAACATTTCACCTGATGCAGTTTAGAAGGCAATGGGGATTGTGAGGAAGCAGATTTACAATTCAACCTGAGGTCCATGGACTCCTTGCTTCATGATATCGGTCCATGTCATCAAAAAGGTTGGGAGGCCCTGATTTAGATGGAAGCACACCATAATTTCCATCACATCATAGCCATTGCTGACAATAGACTCAGTAATAATTGTTTTTTTTAATCAAAAATGGGAAACATTCATCTAAGTGTTTGGTGAAAGAAAGGCTCAAAATTCATACTTGGTTCATAAACACACAATTGCATAAACACCCGCACTGTCTTATCTGTAGGGTTAGGACCATTTTCATAAAAGGAAACAAATCCAATTTCAGTAAGTACCGGATGAGCACGTACTAGAGATCTCATGGGTTTTCCTTAATTTTATGAGCTGGTGGCAAGTGGTTTTGCCAATATGTCCAGAAAATACATCCTCAAAATATCACTTGAACTTGCTGACAATGGAGAAAGTAGCTGGCAGGATGTAAAATTAATTTGCAGATATGGAGCTGTCACATGGAGACATCACTGGAGGTGATACCCTAGGATTAACCAGACCCATTATTCCTATCTCTTAAGGTTTCACAACTTTTTACTTCAATTACACCACTGAAATATTACAGAATCTTTCCTATACAGGAAGATTCTTGTTCCACCAAATTGATATATGATCTTCACCTCTGTGCTTCAGGACACTTTACATAAAGGTGGAACTTAGCATAGCAGCTTAAATGGAATATTGAGTGTTTGGGTGATTATATCAAAAGGAGATGTTCCCAGGAAAATAAATGACTAACCAAAAAGTTCCCTGAAAGTGGGCAGTAGGTAGGTAGGGTGGTGGCAAGTATAATTTGCATGTCGACTTTAATAAGTTGGGTTATAGAATATAAAAGTTGGAAGGTTATTTTGCAACTTTACAAAACACCGGTTATTTTCTACTTCTTACAGAAACATCTACATGATGCTAAGCTAGGACATATCATCAGCGATGTTACCTGGGGTCGCCAGGTGTTTCGGGTCTTTTAAAATCATATACCCTCGCCCAGGTGACCTGACGGGGGGGTTGATCAGACCCCGGCTGATGAGACCTCGGCCTGTGCCCTAGCAGCAACCCACTGATCTGCCATCTTTATCCAGAGCCATCTTGACGCTTTCTCTGCTGCATCTGTGGTGATAGAAATGGCTCTCCTTCTTCACTCTCCCATGATTCCAAGTGCAGTGTATACTTCGCAGAGCGATTGGCCTGCAAAGCCATGACACCCAACCTCCACAGACCAACACCTTGCTCTCCATTATTGGCTCTTTTCCGTTTGTAAGCATCCTCCATGCGTTCTTCCCACGGCACAGTAAGCTCAAGCATAAGAACGTGCTTCGATGAGTCGGACCATAACACAATGTCGGGCCGCAATGTAGTCTCTGTGATGTAGGGAGGAAACTGCAGCTGTTTTCCCAGATCTGCTTCTAGCTTCCAGTCCTGTGCAGTGAAGAGCAACCCGGTTGCTTTCTGGTGTTCTGTTGGTCTTCCCCCATTTGACAAAGCAGATGGTATTCTTGACCGACTTGTTTTCCAACAGATGTTAAGGGTGCTGCAGATTGTCTCAGCAATTGTCCAGAGGACCTGGTCACGCCACCACCAATAACGGCCATTGGCAAGAGCTCTGGGACAGCAGCTCAGAATATGCTCTAGCGTACTGGTCTTCTCACAGAGGGGGCAAGCTGGTCATTCTGCAAGGCCCTAGCAGTGCAGGTTGGATGGGCCAGGAAGGGCATTGTAAACAGCCTGGTTAGAATGAGTATTTTATGAAGTTTGGGCCATCACACTAGTGGATGCTCTGGAGAGTATGCAGAGGTGATTTTCAATTATGTTGCCTGAATAAGAAGACAGTCTAAGAGAAAATTAAATAGCCTGGGCTTCTTTTCCTTGGAGCAAAGGAGGCTAAGAGGTGACCTGAAGCATAGACAGGGTAGATATAACCTGTTCCCTATAGCAGAAGTATCAAAAAAAAGGGGGCATAGGTTTAAACTGAGAGGAAGAAGTTTTAATGTAGATATCAGGGAATGTTTTGTATACATCAAGCAGTTGATTTCTGAAATAACCTGTCAGAGGAGGTAGTGAATGTTCATGAAGAATTTAGACAGGATATCCTGACAGGATCAGGATGGGCACGTGGACTGAAAGGTCTATTTCTGTCCTATATCATTCTATAACTCTGTTGTAAATATGTAGAAAATTCAGTGGACAAACATAGGGATGATGATGCAAAAAGACCTTCAGATGTATGAAGCCAAGCATCCTGTTATATGCTATTGAATATTCCTGTACTATGAACAATGCAAATGCAATTTGTGTCAATTGCAATTTTCTTCATCTTTATTTCTGGACTTTGAACATTTGTGTAGATTAACTGTAAGAGGTATATTTGCATTTGAGTAAATGTTAAACACTTGTTATAATAATTGACGATGTCTGAAGTGATTAATTTCTTATCAGTAATTCAATAGAAAATCAGTTAATTTGATATTCTCACATACTATTTGTGATTTGATTTAATGTTCATAGTTCAGATAAACACTGAGTCCATTTACAATGTAGGAAGGATAATTAGCAGATTTAAAAAAAACAATACTGTCACAGTTTCTCCAATGATCCAGTGTGGAAACACTGCAGCCATGCTAATCAGGGAGGTTTCCTTTCAGTATCTGGCCAGGATTGATTTAAACAATTAGAACAATGGATGAGAGATGAAGAGAAACTGGACTCCATGTTGTGGTTTGGTAAGTGGAAAAAGTGCTCTGCATATTTGCTGATCATTTGTCACTGGTCCCTGCTCAAATGTGTATTTTGATGGAGTAGACTTTGATACTTACAAACAGAGAGGGAGCAATAAAAAAAGACAGTGTATTGAAAGGTAAATGCTTCTGAAGAAGCAAAGATCACTGTTTATGAAGATAGAGGGATCAATTCTCAGGTCATTTTAATGCATAGTGTTCTGTGGAACCATCTGAAGAGATTTCGATTTTGAAAGTGATACTGACTGACATTGTTCTTTGTGAAGTGACTTACTGTAGTTTGTTTCCATTTACGGTTTTGGCCAGACAAACCAGTCGTCTGTGTTTTTACCACGAGGTTGAAGGAATGGAGGCTGCCATTTTGTGAAGCTGCTCTGCATCATCCATTTTGTGAAATAGTTTTGCCTGTCTGGATCAGTGTTTTAATGTAGACCACAATGATGCTCCATGTAATCTGCTGGACTGGAGATAATTTCCAAATAAGTTATTTGTGATGTGTTCTTTGTTTAGATATAATATTCAGGTTTGTGAATGGTGGGGTCTGCCTTGAGTGATTCGAACTGGTTACTGTTTGGTAACTGATTTAGAACAAAGAGCCATAACAGGCATAAATTACCAGTTGTTACTTGCAGAAGAGGGCAATAAACGGATGCTGGCTTGGACCAGAGCCAATAAGAAGGTGTTATAGGTCAGGCAGATGACCCATAGCAAATATACAGTGAAATGCCACATTTGAACTGGTAAGGAATACATATAAAACCAGATGCTTCAAATACAAAGTAGCAATAACTTTGAAGATTCACCATTGTCTGGAAGAATGCCCATGCCAGGGGTTGGGAGGAGGAGGATCTGGCTAATGGGAGATCCCCTATTTCAGAGTTATAAATTGGAGAAGTGGTCTGAGATAATACTGGTACAGAGGGAACAGTAGAATTCATGTTTTAAGTTGTTGGCCTGGGGTCAATGTAGTTAGGTTTTTTTTTGTACAGAGACAATAAAGTGTGAGCTTTGATTAATTAAGAGCTGCACAGTGAATTTCCTAAGCTAGTTCTGTTGACGAATAGTCAACAACTTCATGTATGGTAGGGCGAGAAGTCCTGTAAGGTGGGGATGTTTTGTGAATCACACAACCTGTACGATGATGGGTAGGATAGATGGTCCATTAGGAATTCAGTGTGTATGCATCAACCCGACAGAGGTCTAGTGCCTACTGTCGACACTGTTTGAGGAAAGGTGAAGACACAGCTGCCGCATTTTATCACTGAGAATAACTGGCATTGTTTTTTCCATGTAATTGGTATTGTTTTTTTTTCAATTAGGTGACTGGTAGAAGCAGGGATAATTACTTTTCAACTATCATTCGAAAGATTCAGCTAATTATTTTTAGTGCAAAGATTCTAGATTTCTGGGAAAAGATTAACAAGTTACTGTAAGGATGCATAATGGCATTACTGAACCTAAGTGCATCAGCAGCTTATATTTGTGGTAGGCTGGTTACCTGACTCTGGTGGTTGAAGGAATCACTAATCAAGTGACCCATCCATATTTTTTTTAATGCTTATTATCTGATGATTTTGCTGGTTGTAATGCAATACAGACCAAGCATTCACATTTATAGACTATGTTATTTGAAGGGATTAGGCTCTGTATACACTAATTATCTTCTATATGGCCCCAGGTCCAAAATGATCAAACAAAGAAAGGAAGATATAAAACAGCTGATTGAGAATGAGTCAAATTATGATGACAAATTATAACAATAATTCAGCTGTTAAATTATGCATAGAGCAACATTTGACACTACTCATATTTGAGTACTACTCAACTCTCTGACACTAATCATATTTACTTTGATTTTATTATAATGGAAGCCACAGATAGTTCTACAGCATCTGTTGCTTGTATGTTGTGGCTGGTGCATGTACATGGTACACGTTTTACATGGTAGGCATTTAGTATTTGGTGTAATTTCAACTGAAGGTAACAATACCTGGCAATTTTGATGTAAATCATATGCATTGTGGATTTAATAATGATGACATTTCGGACATAGTACTTCAAACAGTACTGTAGAGCAGGCACCCATCTCCCACTCCACATGGTCCAATTAAAGAAATCATTACATCGGCAGTTTTATTGCTCTTTGACTCCTACTGAAGTACCTATTTGGTTCCACAGACTTTGGTGCTCCAGTCTACTTCTAAAGCTGTTACGATTCTACAGACAGTGGCAAAATTTGGGGCTGTGTATGTTTATCTTGACTTCAAAGTTTTTGAAATAATCAGTTTCTCTTAGAAATGGAACTGTTAGTAAACATTTCCTCTGGAGGATATACTGCTGGGATAATGAACAGAGGGCAAGCTGTTTGATGAGTAGGCAAACAGCATATAGCAGGAGGATCAACTCTAACATACCCATATGAGATTACATAATGGAACAAATTTATTGACTAACACTACGTGAATGTTTCTCTAATTGAGATCAATTATGATGATATTCAATTTTGTGTTTGTAGAAGGAATAAAAGATAAAACAGTTACAAGTTGATGAATGTTGGTAAGGCTGACTTACAGGCCATGAAGCTGTCCTTTGTATATTGTGAAAATTTGTTCATTTGTAAAACTACAGTCAATGGAAGACGCCCAAAAAAACAAATTAATGTGCTGCAGAAGCAGGTAATACTCTTGAAGGGGAAAGTATCTAAATGCCAAAATAGGAGATGGAAGATGCAATTTTATTGGCTATATATTCCACATTAGAGTACCTGGACAACAGCAAAAAATGCATCATCCTTCAGTACAAATCACTAAGCTTCAAAGCCTGGGCCTTCCTCTTCAAGTAGATCCTTGATTTTCTTATCAAGAGACCACAGTCAGTGCAGATTGGTTATAACATCGCCTTGCTGACAATCAATGTAAGTGCAGCATAAGGAGACCACTGCTCTACCTGCTCTACGTTCAGGACTGTGTGGTTAGACACAGCTAAAGTACCATCTGTAAGTATGCCGATGACGCCACCCTTTGTTGCCAGAATTCCAGATGGCAGCAAGGAGGTGCAAGCGAGTGAGATAGATCAGCTGGTTGAGTCATATCACAGCAACAACACATAGTCAGCATCAGCAAGACCAAGGAATTGATTGTGGATGTCAGGAAAGGGAAGTCGGGACAACACACACCAATCCTCATTGAGGTGCCAATGGTGGAAAAGGTGAGGCGGTATAAGTTTCTGGGTGTCAACATCTTCGAGGATCTATCCTGGGCCAAATATCCCACAAATTTCTATATGTATTCAGTGGAGAGCATTTTGACAGGTTGTATTACTGCCATGGTAGTATGTCTTCAAAGCAAAGTGTTGCAAGGGGCTATGGAGGATCAGGCGGATCATTTGAAAATGACAGAATGAAAAGTGATGTGACAAGCAATGTAAATTGAAACATTAGATTATAAAAGAAGGTACTGCAGATGCTGGAATCCAGAACAAAAACAAACTGCTGAAAAAAAACTCAGCTGGTCAATTAGCATCTGTGGAGCCTAAAGGTTAGTAGTTCAGTTCAAGACCCTGGATCAGCTGCTGAAGCTTCGACCTACACCTTTTGCCCACCGAGTTTCACCTGCATCTGTGAAATTACAAAATATGCTAATAAATAAGTCTGTCACAAATCAATATCAACACCGACAAGTGTAAATTGATTTATAATGGAACCAAAACAAAATAAAGTAGGCAACTTTTTGAGTTTAAAATGTTTGATGCAGAAGGTGCCATAGAATATTTGGTAATCATGTAATACAGTCATTAAAATGTTATCTCATGGTGTCTAAAAGGAATGTTGGATCTTTATTTGTTCCACTCATATACAGGATGAAAGTGATTGAGTTTTGTGAATAACGTGTTACAAGGAAGTATTTGAATTTGGGTCACAATTAAGCCATAATCTTTTTGAACAACAGTGACATTGCATTGGAGCAACATTCACTCAAGAACTTTATCGGTAATTTTAGCTGAACATCAGTGAGTAATCAGGTGTTTATTTTTCAAACATGTATTTTTCCATATCATTTGTGCATATTCACCATTTGCATCACATGATGAATCATTTCATTTATTTAGAAGAATTTAGTCAAGTTTTATTTTGCATAAATTCCATAATTAAGTTGTCCAAGGGATTTAGACATGATTTTTAGACCTCAATTTGCAGTGCTAGAAGTTTTTGCACATTGATAAGCACTTAAAAAAAAAACACCACTCCTCTGATGTGAAGTACAGGGAGGATAGCTGTGCTCTGAAAACAGTAAGATTTCCAAATATTTGAATAAGACCATAAGACAGTGACAGAATTCCATTTTGAGTCTGCTCTGCCATTTCATCATGGTTGATCCATTTTCCCTCTCAACCCCATTCTCCTGCCTTTTCCCCATAAACTTTCACACCCTGACTAATGAAGAAACTATCAACTTCTGACTAAATTACCTCCAATAATCTGGCCATAGATACCTGTAGCAAAGAATTGCACAGATTCACCATCATCTGGCCAATGAAATTCCTCCATTCTAAATGGCTATCCCTCTATTCTGAGGTTGTGCCCTCTGGTCCTAGACTTCCACTCTGTTGGAAACATCCTTTCCATATCCACTTTAGACCTTTCAATTTTCGATAGGTTTCAATGACTTCCCTCCTCATTCTTCTAAATCTCAGCTAGTATAGGCCCAGAGCCATCAAGTGCTTCTCATATAATAACCCCTTCATTCCAGGAATCCTTCTTATGAGCCTCCTCTGAACTCTTTCCGATGTCAGCACCTCATTTCTTAGATAATGGGCCCAGAACTGCTCACAATACTCCAAGAGAGGCATGTATGCCAGGTCAAGAAGGCCTAGAGGGTGGGAGTGAGTTCAGTTGCTGTTACTATGGAGGAAGTGCTTGACAAGCTGGAAGGTCTGAAGGTAGATAAGTCACCTGGACCAGATGGACTATGCCCCAGAGTTCTGAAAGTAGGATCTGAATAGATTGTGGAGGCATTAGTAATAATCTTTCAAGGAAGACTACATTCTGGCTTTGCTGTACATGAGGCTGCTTAACAAGAGACCATGGTATTACAGGAAAGATACCAACATAGAGGATTACCTAATTGGTAGCAGACAACAAAGTGAGCCTTTACTCACCAGTTGGCTGCAAGTGACTAGTAGTTGTGTTCTTCAAGGGTCAATGTTGAGACAGCCTCTATTCACGTTATATGTCAATGATAATCCTCTATCAACGTCAATGTCATGTAGATGATGGATTGATGGCTTGTGGCCAAGTTTGCAGATGATATGAAGATAGTTGGAGGTGCAGATAGTGCTGAAGAAGCAGAGAGGTTGCCAAAGAATGCCAAGTGTCTTCCACAGTGCAGAATGATGAAAAATACTTATGTAGTTCATCTGTCATTTCCTTGTTATCCATTACTACCTCTCCTGCGTCATTTTTTATTTGTCAGATATCTATTCTCACCTCTCTCTTATACTTCATATTTCAGAAAAAATGTTTGGAATCTTCTTTGATATTATTAGCTAGCTTACTTTCATAGTTAATATCTTCCTTCCTAATTGCTTTGTAGTTGATTTTTAAAAACTTTCCAACCCTCCAACTTTCTACTAATTTATGCTCTATTTATTACCCTCACTTTAACCTTTATGTTGACTTTGACTTCCCTTGACTTCATCCTGCCTTCAGAATACTACTTCTTCTTAGGATGCATCTTTCTTGTGCCTTTGTAATTCCTTCCAAAAACTCCAGCTATTGCTGTTCTGCCAATATCCCTGCTCGTGTCCTCTTACACTCAATTTTGGCCAGTTCCTCTCTCAGGCCTCCATAAATCCCTTTACTCCACTGTAATACTGATATATCTGACTTAATCTGCTCCCCCTCAAATTGAAGAGTGAATTCTATCATATTATGATCACTGCCTCTTAAGGATTCCTTTGTTTTAAGCTTCCTAAATCTGGTTAATTACACAACATGCAGTCCAGAATAGGCATTCCTCTAGTGGGATCAACCATAATCTGCTCTAAAAAGCCATCTTGCAGGTATTCTACAAATTCTCCCTCTTGTGATCTGGCATCAATCTGATTTTCCCAATCTACCTGCATATTGAAATCCTCGATGACTATTGTAACATTGTCCTTTATGCATACTATTTCTTTTTTCCATTGTAATTTGTAGCTGACATCCTGTCTACTGTTTGGAGGCCTTTAAATAATTCTCATCAGTTTCATAACTCCACCAATAAGAATTCTACCTCTTCTGATCCTATGTCACCTCTTTCTAAAGATTTGATTAATTTTTCACTAACATAGCCATTCCACACCTGATGCCTACCTGTCTGCTGTTTTGCGATAATGTGTATTCTTACATGTTAAGCTTGCGACTATAGTCTTCTTTCAGCTACACCCAGTGATGCCCACATGTCATACCTGCCAATCTCCAGCTGCGCTTCAAGATCATCTACCTTATTCTATATGTTGCATGCAAATATAACACTTTCAGCCCTGTATTCATCACCCTTTTTGATTTTTGTCCCCACGTTACACTGCAACTCATCCCAATGTCTGTAATTTTGTCCTGTCCTTCCCTTGACCTCCCTCACAGTCTCACTAAACACTGCATCTGCTTGCATGCCAACTTCCCCATCCTTGGCCTTATCACACTAGTTCCTATCTTCCCATCAAATTAGTTTAAACCATGTAAAGCTCACGCAAAACAACCTGTAGGATATTGGCTCCCTCCCCCCCCTCCACCCCCATGTTCGGGTCTAAACAGTTTTTTTTAACAGGTCATATTTTCCCTAGCGAGATCCCAATAATCCAGAAATCTGAAGCCCTGCTGCCTGCACCAGTTCCTCAACCAGACATTTGTCTACCAAATTATTCTATTCTTATCCTCACTGGCACATGGCACAAGCAGCAATCAAGAGATTACTAACATACCTAACTTCCCAAATTCTCTCTTCAGGACCACCTCCCTTTACTAACCTTTGGTGCCAATACGTACCAAGACCTCTGGCTGTTCACCCTCCCCCTTCAGAATGCCGTGGACCCAATCTGAGAGGTGCCTGACCCTGGCACCTGGGAAGCAAATACCATCTGCGTTTCTCTTTCTCATGTCTACCCATCTAACCATGGGATTCCTATCACTACTGCAGTCCACTTCTTCTCCACCCCTTCCCTTCTGATTTCTTCCAAGCTGGCACGAGAGATAGAAACATCGAAAACCTACAGCACGATACAGGCCCTTCGGTCCACAATGCCATGCCGTACATGTACTTCAGAAATTACCTAGGGTTACACATAGCCATTTATTTTTCTAAGCTCCATGTACCTATCCAGGAGTCTCTTAAAAGACCCTATTGTATCCACTTCCACCACTGTCGCCGGTAGCCCATTCCAAGCACTCACCACTCTCTGCGTTTTTAAAAAAAAACAAAAAAAAACAGCCCTGACATTTCCTCTGTACCTACTTACAAGCACCTTAAAACTGTGAACTGTGCCTCCTGCGTTAGCCATTTCAGCCCTGGGAAAAAGCCTCTGACTATTCACACGATCAATGCCTCTCATCATCTTGTACACCTCTATCAGATCAACTCTCATCCTCTGTCGCTCCAAGGAGCAAAAGCCAGGTTCATTCAACCTATTCTCAAAGGTCATGCTCTCCAATCCAGGCAGCATCTTTGTAAATCTCCTCTGAACCCTTTCTATGGCTTCCACACTCTTCCTGTAGTGAGGTGACCAGAACTGAGCACCGTACTCCAAGTGGGGTCTGACCTGGATCCTATATATCTGTAACATTACCTCTCGGCTCCAAACTCAATCCCACAATTGATGAAGGCCAATGCACTGTATGCCTTCTTAACCACAGAGTCAACCTGCGCAGCTGCTTTGAGTGTCCTATTGACTTGGACCCCAAAATCCCTCTGGTCCTCCACACTGCAAAGAGTCTTATTAATACTATATTCTGCCATCATATTTGACCTACCAAAATGAACCACCTCACATTTATTTGGGTTTACCTCCATATGCACTTCTCAGCCCAGTTTTGCATACTATTGATGACCCACTGTAACCTCCAACAATCCTCCACACTATCAACAACACCCCTAACCTTTCTTATCAGCAAATTTACTAACCCATTCCTCCACTTCCTCATCCAGGTCATTTATAAAAATCACAAAGAGAAGGGGTCCCAGAGCAGATCCCTGAGGCACACCACTAGTCACCATAATCTCCATGCAGAATATGACCTGTCTACAACTACTTTTTGCCTTCTGTGGGCAAGCCAGTTCTGGATCCACAAAGCAATGTCCTTTTGGATCCCATGTCTCCTTACTTTCTCAATAAGCCTTGCATGGGGTACCTTATCAAATGCCTTGCTGAAATCCATATACACTACATCTACTGCTCTACCTTTGTCAACATGTTTCGTCACATCCTCAAAAAATTCAATCAGGTTCATAAGGCATGACCTGCCTTTGACAGAGCCATGCTGACTATTCCTAATCATGTTATGCCTCTCCAAATGCTCATAAATCCTGCCTCTCAGGATCTTCTCCATCAACTTACCAACCACTGAGGTAAGACTCACTGTTCTATTATTTCCTGGGCTACCTCTACTCACTTTCTTGAACAAGGAAACAACATCTGCAACCCACCAATCCTCCGGAACCTCTCCCGCCCCCATTGATGATGCAAAGATCATTGCCAGAGGCTCAACAATCTCCTCCCTCGCTTCCCACAGTAACCTGGTGTATATCTTGTCCGGTCCCAGAGACTTATCCAACTTGATGCTTTCCAAAAACTCCAGCACATCCTCTCTTAATGTCTAAATGCTCAAGCTTTTCAGTCCACTTTAAGTCATCCCTACAATCACCTATGTCCTTTTCCATAGTGAATACTAAAGCACAGTATTCATTAAGTACCTTTTCTATCTCCTCCAGTTCCATACACATTTTTCCACTGTCACACTTGTTTGGTCCTATTTTCTCATGCCTTATCCTCTTGCTCTTTACATACTTGTAGAGTGCCTTGGGGTTTTCCTTAATCCTGCTCGTCAAGGCCTTCTCATGTTCTCTTCTGGCTCTTCTAATTTTATTCTTAAGCTCCTTCCTGCTAGCCTGATAATGTTCTATATCTCTATCATTACCTAGTTTTTAAACCTTCGTAAGCTTTTCTTTTCTTCTTGACTAGATTTTCAACAGCCTTTGTACACCATGGTTCCTGTACTCTACCATCCTTTATCTGTCTGAAAGGAATGCACCTATGCGGAATGTCATGCAAATATCCCCTGAACATTTCCCACATTCCTGCTGCACATTTCCCTGAGAACAACTGTTCCTAACTTATTCTTCCAATTTCCTGCCTGATAGCCTCATATTTCCCCTTACTCCAATTAAACGCTTTCTCAACTTCTCTGTTGCTATCCCTCTTGAATGCTATGGTAAAGGAGATAGAATTGTGATTATTATCTCCAAAAAGCTCTCCTACTGAGGGACGTAACACCTGACCAGGTTCAGTTCCCAATACCAAATCAAGTACAGCTTCTCCTCTTGTAGGTTTATCTATATACTGTGTCAAGAAACGTTCCGGAACACACCTAACAAACTCCACACCATCTAAACCCCTTGCTCTAGAGATAAGCTTATCAATACTTAGGAAGTTAAAATCTCCCACCACAACAACCCTGCTATTATTGCACCTTTCCAGAATCTTGTCTCCCTACCTGTTCCTCGATGTCTCTGTCACTATTGGGTGCTCTATAAAAAACACCCAGCAGAGTTTTTGACTCCTTCCCGTTTCTAACTTCCAATCACAGAGACTCAGTGGGCAATCCCTCCATGTCTTCCTACTTTTCTGCAACTGTGACACTATCTCTGATCAGCAGTGCCACACACCCACCTCTTTTGCCTCCCTCCCTGTCCTTTCTGAAATATCCAAAGCCTGGCACTCGAAGTAACTATTCCTGCCCCTGAGCCATCCAAGTCTCTGGAATGGCCACAACATCATAATTCTAAGTACTGATTCATGCTCTAAGCACATCCAATTTGGTAATGATGCTTCTTGGATTAAAATAGACACATCTCAATCCATCAGTCTGAGCGCATCTCTTCTCTATCACCTGCCTATCCTCCCTTTTGCACTGTCTCCAAGCTTTCTCTATTTGTGAGCCACCCACCCCTTTCTCAGTTCAGTTTCCACCCACCAGCAATTCCAGTTTAAACTCTCCCCAGTCGCCTTAGCAAAACTCCCTGCCAGGATATTGATTCCCCCCCCCCCCCCCCCCACCGGATTCAAGTGTGGCCTGTCCTTTATGTACAGGTCACGGCTGCTGCAAAAGAGGTCCCAATGATCCAGAAATCTGAATGCCCGTCCCCTGCTCCAATCCCTCAGCCACACATTTATCCGCCACCTCATTCTAATCCTATACTCACTGCTGCATTGCACAGACAGTAATCCCGAGATTACTGCCTTTGAGGTCCTGCTTCTCAGCTCCTTTCCTAGTCTATTTTCAGGACCTCCTCCAGGTCATTTATAAAAATGACTTGTGCACCCACCTCGTCCTACCAACGTTGTTGGTACTAATATGTACCACGACCTCTGGCTGTTCACCTTCCCACTTCAGGATATCGTGGACACGATCAGAAACATCCTGGACCCTGGCACCTCGGAGCATCCGTGTTTCTTTCCTGTTTCTGACCCCCTAACTATAGAGTCTTCTATTACTGCTGCCATCTTCTGTTCCCTACCCTTCTGAGCCATAGGGCCAGACTTTGCGCCAGAGGCGCAGCCACTGTTGCTTCCACCAGGTAGGTCATCCCCCCAACAGTTCTCAAACAAGAGTACTTATTGTTAGCCACAGGGTACTCTCTAGTTTCTGACTCTTGCCCTTCCCTCTCCTGACTGTTACCCACTTATCTGTCCCTCAAGGCCTTGGTGTGACCACTTGCCTATGGCTCCTCTCTATCACTTCTCACTTTCCCTTACCAGATGAAGGTCAACGAGCTGTATCTCCAGTTCCCTAACCTGGACCCTAAGGAGCTGCAGCTCGATGCACCTGGTGCAATTGTGGCTGTCCGGGAAGCTGGGAGTCTCCCGGACATCCCACATCTGACAACCAGTACAGAATACCAGCCACACAGACATACTTCCTATTCTTCACAAGTAACTTACCTAAAGTCTCGTTGAGCCAAAGCCCTACAATTCCGTCTCCCTCTACTCTGGTGCCCACTCTATAAAGCTGTCTTCTTTTAAATCCTTCCTGCTGGTCTAACTTGCTGACGTCCAGGTGCTTGCACAGTTGTGCCTCGCTCAAACTGCTGAGGAAAAGATCTCTCTTCTTTTAAATCTTTCCCACTGGTCTAGCTCACTGATGTTCATGCGCTTGTGCAATCTTGCCTCAATTAAATTTGTAGAATATCAACTTGCTACTTCATGTTGATGAAGGAAAGTGGGGGAACTAAAAATATGACAAATTCTCTTTGGTTACAGAGAATACAACTTCACAAGAGCAGGATGCCAACATGGCTGGCTGAAAGACAACAGCAGTGGTACTCGTGGAGTAAGAGAGACCAACATATTAATGCTCAGTGAACAATTTTCATACCATTTATATGAGCGGGCTTGTGGTCTGCATCAGGGGACAGATTGCTGGAGTGCTATCTCACCCTGTGAGCCTCTTTGAGACTCTGGTACCGACAGACTGGATGCAACTAGCTTGTAAATTGTGCTGGTGCTCAGTTAAAACCTGAAATGTTGGGTATCAGATGCTGCATTCCCTGTTGTATCATTAGCAGTTTGTTGGAAAGGATGGCCACTTGTCTTTATGCAAAGTTCAATGTAAGCCCATTGCTGAGCTCCCCTGTTGTTATGAACATTGCATGGTGTTTTTCTGACTGCAGCAAACATTTCACTGTGGATATACATCAATCTGACCATCTAAGCTGGAATTTTCCACTGAATTCTCAAATGACCTTTCATCCCAACGGGCAGGAATCACTATTAGTGTTTTCTCCTGTTCTAAGTGCAGTAACTTGTGCTTGGTGAGTGGAAGTGTTAAAATGACTGAAGGTCATTCACCACTTGATCTTCTGTCACCATCTGACCAAGTCATAATGCAGGCGCTATGATTGTTGGGAATTTCCTGTGCAGTGTGTTGCATTTCATAGTGAGTCCTGCCTGAGTGGAGATGGTGGGAAGCAATGAAGAGATTGAGGTCATTCTTATGCCACTAGCTTTTCTATTAATTCTAAATATTGCATTCTTAGCCATCAACTACACTATAAGGACCAAATCTGATGGTTTTCCTGGGTTTGGAATTGTGGTTGTCAGATGAATTATATTAGCTTCAAAGGAAGCTTTTTTCTTTGTTAATGGACAAAGAAGTCTATAGTAAACAGGTTATTTCTTTACACCCACTTCATAAAATATGCTTAATCATCATAAAAAAGACGGATTATTTGTCATTGACATAATAATGATCTTGAACACCACAAAAGTAAATTCTTTTCACTAACATTTAGCATAGTTCAAAATTTGAAGAACTGTCACGCAAATTAAGAAATAGAATGTACATTATAGTTAACATCTTTGACAGCTCTGTTTCTGCTCTAGGTATATTCTGTCCTAAAGGCTGAGATATCTCTACACTGATTCAGACACAATGAATATCTAACATGACCAAAGAAACTTCCTAATAATGACAAAGGCATCATCTGTACCTCACTATTTCTTCATGTTCAACAATACTATAACATTCAGTCGCGGTTCTCAATAAAGCAAGGGCATAGAATATACTCCCTAATATACATCACTAAGAATTACCTAGAGGATCCATTCCCAACTGAAGTTACTTAAGTTCTGAAAAATGTGCTTTCCGCAGGTCATGAGGGGAACTAACCAACATGAGAGAGACTGATTTAGTCCAGTCATCTCTTGCTCTAGGTAAGAGCAGCCACAATGCAGTCAAATTCCTGTTTTCACATAGTGGTGTCATTTATCATTGAATGACACCAGCAGAGTACTAAATGTTACTGTTTCTGGGCCATTGGCAGTAACAGCTTTATTCCAACCTTGTGTCTCCAGCTGGAGATAAATGAATAATGTGCCAGAGCGTGCGAAGTGCAGTGTGCTGTACCAACCTGGTGGAGATACCATGCAGGATCATTAGGTGATTATTATAATGATAATTAGAGATGCAATGTGTCTTCAACAGCACTGAGCTGTCTTGCAACAAATGGATCATATCAAACATCAATAGCCCTGCCAGTGATGGTCATGAAAGAAGGTAAGCAAACATTCAGTGAGAGTAGTTGGTGTCATGAACACTCCCATTCTTTTTGACGAAGCCAGATGAGTAAAATAAGATCAGGGTGAAACATTTGAAAACCTTATTTAAAATTATCAGAATACTTGACCTGAGGTGCACCATCGTAGAAGCCTGTCTTTAGCCAACTTGGATTGCTTCATAGCAAGAAAAAGCTAAGTGCCTTGGATATTGCTAAGACTAAGAACTCTGACACACCAAAACTGCAGTGCTGAAGACTTGTGCTCCAGGAATAGCTGCAATTCTCGCTAAGTTGCTGTGAACAGCATCAATTTGATAAAGTGGAAATCTCTACAGGAATTCCATTAATAAACATGACAAATCCATCCAGTGAATTACCTTCCCATAAATTTACCCTCAAATATCAGTGACGTGATGGAAGGTGTTGTTAACTATGCAATTAAGTATTTGCTTATCAAAGATTTACTCATCATTGCTCAAATTGATTCAAGTAAGGCTATCTGGTTCAAAGCCTTTCTATATCCCCTTGATTTAAACATCTCAGAAGCAGCCCAGCTCTGCATGTACCCAAATGCCAGGGAATAAACAGCTCCAATGAGAGAGATTTTAATCATTGGCACCTGACATTCAATGGCATCACTGTGCCTCCACCATTGCAAACTGGGTGATACCACTGACCTAGACTTAACTGGACCATCATGTATCTTGGAAAGCAGGTCATGGTCTGGATAATCCAATGTGAGTGACCCAGATCCTGAGTTCTCATTGACAAATATGAACATCAGCAACATGTAAGTAGTTCCATTCATTAAGATAAAGCAGTTAACTTGGTTGGCAATCTGACATCCACCTAACATATTTACTTCCTCCATTCTGATGCCTTGTGCTACAGAGAATAACATCTACCAAACAGTGTATTAATTCTGTAACCTCTAGAAGGACAATGGCATCAGGTGGATGTGATGAACTTTGAATTTTGAACTTACACAGACTGCAGTGTTTCTAGTGACAGCCAACTAGCTGTGAGCGGAAAAAAAATTGCTCCCAACGACAAAGCCCACATCTTTTGAATGAATAGAAATCTCTGCTGTTTTTTCTGACATTTCCATGATTATATCTCATGTAAAGGTTTAACATAGAAAAGTGTATTTAAACTTCTCATCTGTAGAAACTTTCAGTAGATCAGGGTAGTCAACCTGGGGTCCACATTGGTCCATGGCATAAAAAGGCTGGGAAACCCTGCACCAGATGCATGAATTTGCCCCAGAATGTTTCCTGAAAAGGTGGCAGTGATGTGTTTTGACTACTGTGATTAAATGGACAATATGACACCAAAGCCCTTGTCATTCTTCAGGTGTGCATCCCTCACTATGATGGAAAAACCATTATACAGTGAAATAAAAACTTACTCGGAATAGATTTTTGTAAAATGAACATATTGGCCCCAAGGCCTTTCACTCGTAACTTTGAGGCTTGCAATATCATTTTCTACCTTGCGAGTCAAATAGAAATCAAACTATGATATTTCAGGGTACTTAGTCTCAGCTGGAAGTTGCATAAGAGATAATGGAACTGTAGGAGGCTCGTATATATCTGCTTCTCTATCTTACTAAAAGTTGCATGGCATGAAACAATGCTAATTTCTGAAAGACTTATAACCATCAGTTCAGGGAGTTCATAACTGAGCAGTACCCTGCTTAGTGGCACCATACGCAGATGCCAAACAGGTCTGATATCGATGACTTTGACAGGTTATCCTATAGCACAAATATTGATCCCCTCTCCTTATCACATTGGTCAGTTTAAGTCTTTCTGATGCACTGGCAGATCAACAGCATATTCTCCATCATTGATAGCATTGATTATCCTCCTTGCTGCAACAGTGATTTTGATTATCTTATTGTGCAGCATTGATGGCTTTGACTGCTGCTCTTCAGGCACACTTATGAATTTGTTACCTTTCATTTTCACTGGTTGTAGTGTCCCTGTTCATTGCTTCACTGTCAGCTTTGAATGCTTGCTGTGTTGTACTGGTGGATTTAATGGACCAGCCTGTAGTACTGGCAGCTTTTCTTGTGGGCACATGCAATTTCAGCCAAACTCCTTGAGACTTGAAGTCTAGGAAGATCATGCTAAAGGACCAGTAACTTCAAATTGTCAATTGACCATAATTGATGTTTAAGATTCCATGGTTCTATCCAAATTAAAAAGATTTCCTGAAAAAGCTTAACCACAACCATTGGTGTATGGGAAATTGTGCTGTGTGGAAATATCTGTTACAATTCCACACAGAAAAAGAGTTCTGATCAAGGGCCATTATTCTGAAACATGACTTTTATTTCTCCCTTCACAGATGCTGCCTGTCCTGCATTTCCAGCATTCTCTGTTTCACTTCATATTTCCCACATCTGTAACATTTTGCTTCTGGCAGGAACTATCCCAAATGAGAATATTGCTCATATATTGCTGGGAAAGGTGTTGCAAACATTCTCATTATTTAATTGATAAACTTACTCACAGTTTATATTGATAGCTTGTCTGGGTAAATGCTGGCACCAACATGATTTTGCGAGGCTGATGCATTATTGGGCAGTTGTCCTCTTTGTCAGTCCTCTACATGGTCTGGGTGTGTTGATGATGGTAGTCCAGAGGGAAAGAAAAGGTTTCAATCCCTATTACTGGTATGCTTTGTCCTGATCTGAAAATTAATCTTGATTCAGGAGAACAGCTCTTGCCTGCTGCCTGCCAAAAAGTAATAGTGGTATGAGAAGCAATTTGTCAGGTTATTCAGTATGGTCCTGTTTGACTTAACTACTTTCTCCTTACTTTAAATAACCATAAATGCATGAGGCAGCTATATTCAAGTATTATGAGCTTTGGCACAATGCAGCACTCTGCACTCTTCCAGAATTTCAATTAATATTAGGAAATAATGAGGGGAAATCACTTACGGAAGGATGGAGATGATAGATACCATGGGCATAAGCATCTGTGTGTGCTTGTGTGAGATGGAAAGAAAAAATGTGTGTGTATAAGAAAGAAGGAGGGAGAAACAAAGAGTGAGGGATGACTAACAGTAGCTCCCTGTATGCTGATGGTGGTTTGTGGCTGAAGGTCATGGGTGTACTGTTCTGGATCTATGTGTAAACGGCATCAGCCTAGATGAGGTAGAGGAGATAATTTATATTTCTAAGCAAGATGCTGAAGGAAAGGTTTGAACAATTTAGTAAAATGTCCTTTTTTGTAAAATTCATGCTAAATAAGTAAATATTCTTCCTCAAGGTGTGTTGAATAGAAGTGGAAGCATATTAAATGAAAATGTGAAAAGAAGATGAATTTTGTAATAAGTTTGAATAAATTAAAATTAAGATGAAGTTGAATGGGTTAAAGTAATTGGATTGAGCCATGTGCTTGCAATATTGATCCAGTAATTTTGATCAAAGATTATACTGAATCATGAGAATTATGTGGGGGGAGTTAATTCCATTTAGAATAGGCTATATCTAAATCTGGTTCGATTTCTTGACATTTAAGCATGGAGTTGTTGGAAAAAAGCAAGATGAAAACTCAATGAAGCAGGAAGGTTGTGCCATTTGTTGAATCTAGCTTGCAAGTTAATTTCAAAATCTATTTTCGGTTTCTTGTGTATGAAGTTTCTTTGCTTCCTGACATACAGTAGACTTCGGTTAATTGGGACACAATGGGATCCGTACATTTTGGCCTAATTAAGTGGCTGCCCCAATTAGCTGAAGTTTCACGGAAATAGTTACAAAGGTATAAAAAAGGCAAACTATCATTTATCTGTATAACAAATCATGTACATATTTAAATTAAATACAGAATAAATTAGAACACTACCAATATTACTACAGCACTATAAAACTGTATTCGTGCTGAATAGTTATTGATGGAAGAATACATCCAGTGTACATTGCCATGTTCTCTTGACTGAGTGTAAATGAACAAAATCAGTGCCGATACCTCTTGCCGATAATGGCCTGCCTTCATACAATGCTTTCAATGACTGCTTACTCCAACTCTTCATTTTTATTGTAACATTCAAAATGATCATGAATATCTTCAAATTTTTCATAGTTTATAACTTGTTGAAGTAGTAAAATCATTTTATTTTCACTCCCGGCTGTTTCTAGCATCTTCAAGTGTAAATGCTTGAAACTGCACTGAGCAAATCAGTTCCGAATTGTCATACTGCTTATTTCTCACCAACTATCAGTGACAAAGATCATTGCTTCTTGAACACAAACTCATGCAACTGATGCTATTTAAAAAAAAACATTTGCCCTCAGTTTAGTGTAGTGTCTAACTGTTACACAAGCGCATGTGACTGATGCGGGTTAGAAACTGTTTGGGAACAGTCTCCTGTCCCGATTAAGCTGCTCAGTGTCGCAAATAAAGGAAGGGAATTGTGGCTATTTTCTCGATTAGTATTTGTTCTTAAAGAGTTGTCACAAATAAGTAACTGCCCCAATTAATCAATGGCCTAATTAATCAGAATCCACTGTATATGATTTGTCATGTTCAAGAAAACTATTTTTCCTGGTTAAGTGTTAGTAAACGGTATCAAGTAACACAAGGCATAATGCAATTGTGCAGCAGTTAATGCTGTTGTTGCACAGTTCCGGAAACCTGTGCCCAATGCTGACCCAAGCTCCCCCTAACCAAGTGCATTTGCCCCAAGTGTTCTTGTCTCTCACATCCTAAAAGTGTGCTGCTTGGCAGGTAAATTGGCTGCTGTAGATTGTCTCCTGTGAAGACAGATGGCGGTAAAATGGGAGAGGGATTGGAGGGTAATGGGTTTGATGGGAATGTGAGAAAGAATGGGTTACAGAGAAATAAGTAAAGACTATTGAGAATGTTGTTAGAGCTGAGAGATTTACTGGGCCAACTGGTCTCTTATATAAAGAGAAATTTGAATAAGTCACATACTTTTAATTATGAATTGTCATTAACTTGCTTCCATTCAAATAATAGATGGGTTTGAAAAGGTTTAAGTGCTGGATGATCTCTAGAGGTAACTTAGCCTGTTTCCAATGCATTGTTTTATAACTAGCAGTGACTATATATGCTTTCGAGGTTTTTATGTGTGCTATTATTTGATGAGTGTGGATTGGCCGTATATGTTATAGGATTCCAAACAGCAGTTGGAATGTATGCTTTTCACTAAAACAGACTTCCCTTTCCCATTAAGAATATATAATTAGGTTAAATTTCAGAGTATAATTGGAAAGCAAGATAAAATTATACTGAATTAGCAAGCCTCATTTGCAACTGGCAATGAAGAGTGTTTTCCCTTCCTGAGTAAATCTTTATTAACATTTCTACGTTATTTCCAACCCACTGCTGTGGAAAATATCCCTTTGAAGCATAAAAATTATATTTATTATAATGACAAGGTCTCAACAATACTTCCCTTATCCTCCTCCTCGACCTATTTGAGTGCAGATTTTGGCATATGGCAAGTCATCCTTCCTCAATCACTTGGTCTTGTCATTCAGAGATTCAAAGCTGTTTCCATTTTCACCACTCCATTGTAGGTGGAGAATTACTTTCCATATTTGCATTATCACCCCTGCAAATCTCAAAGATCTAACCTAGTTCCCCAACCTCTCATTTATCTATTACCACCCTTAGGTCATTTGAACACTTTCTCTCCACCACTTCTCAAATTTGTTAAACTTCTTCTGTAAGGCTTTGGGACAGAATTAGGCCATTTGGCCTAACTAATCTGTTCAGCCATTCCACCATGGCTGCTTTATTATCCCCTTCAATCCCATGCTCCTGCCTTCAGCTCATAACCTTTGACACCCTTACAAATCAAAAACCACCACTTTAAATATATCCAACAACTTGGCCTCCACAGCTATCTGTCCCAATGAAATCCACAGTTTCACCACGCTCTGGCTAAAGAAATTCCTCTTTAAATCTCTCCTAAAGGACCTTCCTTATATTCTGAGGCTGTGTGCTCTGGTCCTAAACTCGCCCACTATCAGAAACATCTTCTCCTTGTTAATGCTATTTAGGTCTTTCAATATTCAATAGGTTTCAATGAGATCCTCCTTCATTGTTCTAAACTCCAGAGAGTACAGACCCATAGCTATTAAATTCTCCTCACAATTATCCATTTCATTCCTGAGATCATTCTTGTAAACCTCCTCTGGACCATCTGCAATGTCAAAATATAGTTTCTTAGATAAGGGGCATGCGGCTGTTTCCTTTCAAAAAGATTTCCTTCAAATAAATACTGGGAGGGCTACACCAGAATTTTTTTCCCCTATAGCTCTTCATTAATCTTTGTTTCTGTTTGAGATTGATTCTTACATTTCTCAATATTGTCCTTGCACCTGATCCTAGACTTGCTGCAATTTGCCTATCGCCACAATAGGTCTATGGCAGATGCAATCTCAATGGATCTTCACATGGCCTTAGATCACCTGGACAACAGAAACACCTATGTCAAGATGCAGTCTTTTGACTATAGCACAGAATTTAACACCATCATTTCTATAGTCCTGATCGATAAGCAATGGAATCTGGGTTTCTTTACCTCCCTCTGCAACTCGATCCTCAGCTTCCAAACTGGAAGACCACAATCTGTGCAGATTGGTATTAATAACTCCTTGCTGATGATCAACACTGGCACACCTCAGGGAAGTGTGCTTAGCTCACTGCTCTACTCTCTATACCACATGACTGCGTAGTTAGGGATAGCTCAAAAACCATTTATAAATTTGCTGATGATACAACCGTTGTAGGCAGAATTTCAGATGGAGAGGAGAAGGCATAGAGGAGCGAGATGTACCAGTTAGTTGAGTGGTGACACAGCAAAAACCTTGCACTCAACATCAGTAAGATCAAGAGCTGGTTTTGGACTTCAGAAAGGGTAGGACAAGGGAACACAATCCAATCCTCATAGAGGGATCAGAGATGGAGAGGGTGAACAATCTCAAATTCCTGGGTGTCAAGTTTCCTGAGGATCTAATCCAATGTAGCGACGCAACTATAAAGAAAGCAAGACGGTGGCTATACTTCATTAAGAGTTTGAGGAGATTAGGTTTGTCGCCTAAGGCACTTGAAAACTTCTACACATATATTGCGAAGAGCGTTCTGACAGGCTGCATCACTGTCCGATATGGTGGGGGGGGGGGGGGGGAGGCAGAGGCGCCAGTGCCTAGGATTAAAAGAAGCTGTAGAAAGCTATAAATTAGTCAGCTCCCATTTTTTGTGTGAGCCTCCATAGCATTCAAGACATCTTCAAGGAACGGTGTCTCCGAAAGGCAGCATCCATCATTAAGGACATCCAGGACATACCCTCTTCTCATTGTTACCAAGAAGGAGATGTGGAAGCCTGACTGCACACACTCAGTGATTCAGGACCAGCTTCTTCCCCTCTGCCATCCAATTCCCAAATGGACATTGAACCCATGAACACTGCCTCACTCTTATTACTTCTGTTTTGGCACTACTTTTAATTTATACTATTTAATGCAACACACACACACACACACACACACACACACACACATTTCCTGTTATTAATTAATTAATTTCCCCTATATTTTCAAGTATTGCATTGAACTGCTGCTGCTAAGTTAACAAATTTCATGGCATATACTGGTGATGATAAACCTGGATCAGGTTCCTTGGATCAGGTTCTGGCAGTTGATCATCAGTACAAACTCCACAATGAAACGCAGCTCTGCCCATGTTCTTCTGTAAGACTCATCACCACCTTTGTTACCTCTTGACTTTCAAGGTTTGTCATAGTGCTGAATAGCCTACCACTTTCAACTCCCCATGTATTAAAACAGCCAGAATATGTACAATCAAGACTGATTCACCCATGATACCGTCCTTCATTGACTACACGAATTCCTGATAAAGGACTGGAACTATTATCAAACAACTTAAAGATTGAAAATTGTTTTCAATCTTAAAGTTAAAGATGAAAGGGGATAATATATGTGAGGCAAGAGTTTTTTTTCAACAGAGAGTGGTAGATGAGCTGCCAGGGGAAATGGTGGAAGCAGATATAATAACTTTTAATGGGCATTTGGACAGCAACATGACATTCAGGGAATGGATGAATATCACTCATCTTCAAGCAGATGGGTTTGGTTATATTTGGCATCAGATTAGTAACAGACATTTGGGCTGATGGGTTCTTCCTGTAACTTTGTCCAGAGCTACAACCTTGCAAGATTTCTCTGTTTAACCAATTTTGGCCAATAGTAGACCATCAATTTTATCTCAAAGAATTAGAAATGGTGAAGCACAACAATATAATGTTCTGAATACTTTTATGTGATTGCTTCTTTGGATAAAGAAATAATTTTGTATACTGGAGAGCAAACCTTTATATCCCATTCCCAAGAATATTGCTATTTTTATTAGTGTTTCACAGAAGCAATTTGCAACCTATGCCAGTATCTTGATACTTCACATTCCAACGTTTAAGATTTAAATGCGGACTCCAATTAGTGTGCTTATCCTACTAAAAAAAATGCTTGACTGAAGATAGCCTCTGAATATATAGATTCTGGCTGTTAATAAGTCATTCTTGGTCAGAGGTGCCATTAGATATGGGGGGGGGGGGGAAGTGATTCCACAATAAGCAATGTCAAAATAGCATGCTGAATGACAGATAAATGAGCTTTACTTGTAACTTTATATTTAATTTTATGCATTACTTATAAAATAATGAGCAATACCAGAGCATTTTATTGTTTTCTCATATATTTTAAGAGATGAATTGTTGAAATGGACTTCAGCTTTGGCACAGGTTACTTACAATCAGCTTAATTAAAGGAGGTGCTAATTGGGCAAATTGTAAGTGAGTTCCTGCATTTGTAATCATTAGAGACTTTGGGCCCTATTAGTTCTGTCTCGAAATCCACTGGGAATGCATATATTAATATTTTTGTAGGATGGAGAAGGATTCCATTTAGATTTCTATTTGTTCTTTGATGTAGTGATTTGAAAGCAAAAGTGGTTTGCTTATTGATGCAAATGAATCATTGACTTCATTCATTTCTTCATCATCCTCTGAAGCTAAGGCGGACTGTTTGCAAACTTCATGCCACTGTTGGCCTTTTTGCTGACCAGTGTATCTACTCCCTTATCTAGACTGCCTTAATTCTCTCTTTCCCTGCCTTGGTTCATCTGGAGTTCTCTGTTCCGGTTGACTTCTGTCTTCCCCCTAGGACTAAATGGAATTTGTTCGTGGCACTGCCTTTATCCTAACTTGCATCAAGGTAAATTCATTGAGTCACTCACATACTTGCAGCACCTGATTAGGCATTGTTTATGTTTAAATCTTTCCTGTTGTTTTCAAATCCCTTTATGACTTGGTCTGTGAATTCTTCTGGCACTGGTGGTGGTTGGCACTCGTTTGTCTCGAGACCAATGGGTGATGATGACCGTTATCGCAAGCCTGGGCGGAAGATATGGAGATACTGAGATGCCCAGTCGTCAAGATCCCCCTCTCGGCCTCACCAGTGTAGTCCAAAGGAAAGCTTATGAAGCAATATATTTGCCACCAGCTTGGCTGCAGGAGCTGTTGGAAGGATGTTCTATGATGTCCAGCAACATTAGGGGCTCCATTCTGGATTTATTGTCTGGGTTTACTCCCTTAGGCTTTGTTTCTCCCAAGGCTGCCCTTCTGGCATTAAAACCTTTTAAATTTCTACAATGCTGGAATTATTATTCTACTTCTAGAACAATTATTCTGGTCTCTAGTGCACCCGAAATTTAATTCTTCTCCGATTCCTTCTCTAGTGTTCAGATAAATTTCTGTCTGACAATTCTCCACTTATCTTTTCCCACTTAAGATATTTTAAGTCTTTTTCTAATTTATTACAGACTGACCAAATCCATGCCAACTCCCATCAGACCAATGCCATCCACCACATTCCCTTGTCCCTTATTCTGCATGAAGGACTAGTTTACATTAGTTAATTTTCCAATGATTATTGGCAGAATTTCAGATGGTGACAAGGAGGTGAGATCGATCAGCAACCTTGCACTCAACATCAGTAAGACCAAGGAATTGATTGTGGACTTTAGGAAGGGGAAGCTAAGGCAACACAAACCAGTCTTCATCGAGGATCAGCAGTGCAAAGGGTGAGCAGTTTCAAATTGCTGCGTGTTAGCAACTCTGAAGATCACTCCTGGGTTCAACATATTGACAGAATTACAAAGAAAACACAACAGGGGCTTATTTTATTTGAAGTTTGAGGAGACTTAGTATGTCACAAAAGACTTGCAAGTTTCTGCAAATGTTCCATGGAAAACAGTCTAACTGATTAGATCCTGGTATGGAGAGGCCATAGCATGGGATTAAAAATTGCTGCAGAAAATTGCAGACTCTGCCAGCTCCATCATTAACACTAGCCTCCCCAGCACTGAGGATGTCTGAAAAAGTCAGCATCATCACCATTGTGTACTGTGTCATCTGACATGGGTGATCATGGTCTTCCATCTGTCTTTAATCAGATCATTGCTTGTGGGGAAGACCCCTTCATACTATTGTTCTTATTCTTTTCTCCATGATTGTTCTTGGCAAGCTTTTCTACAGAAGTGGTTTGCTAATGCTTCATCTGTGCAGTGCCTTTAAAAGATGCGTGACCCTAGCCATTATTAATATTCTTCAGAGATTGGCTGCTTGGCTCAGGGGTAGGATAATCAGAATCAGGTTTATTATCACCAGCATGGGTAGTGAAGTTTGTTAACTTACAACCAGGACTTGTGCCATGTACCAGTTACTCAGACAGTCAACCATCATCTGCTCCTGTGGCTTCACATGACCCTGACCAGGGGGCAAAGCAGGAGCTACACCCTGCCCAAGCAAAGCATGACCTGTAGGCTAGCGGAGGGAAGAAGCACCTTACACCTCCTTTGGTCGGGATGTATCTCCACCCCTCCACCCGATTAAAAAGAAGGCATCTATCAACAGGGACCTTGATCACCCAGGGCATGCCCTCTAAACATTGCAATCACCAAGGAGGAGGTACAGGAGCCTGAAGACACACACAATGTTTAAGGAACAACTTCTTCCCCTCCACCATCAGATTTATGAATAGACAATGAACCCATAACTATTTTTCCTCTCTTTTTGCACAAATTTAATTTATTTCATGAATTTTATTACAATTTATGTTTTTTTATTATGTATTGCAAAGTATTGCTGCTGCAAGAGAATGTGAGCCAGTGATCTAACCTGGTCCCAGCATATCAATGCAGCTATTAAAAAGGCAAGACAGCGGTTATAGTTCATTAGGAGCTTGAAGAGATTCAGTTTGTTACCGAAAACTCTGAACAACTTCTATAGATGTGCCGTGGAGAGCATACTGACAGGCTACGTCATTGTCTGGTACAGGAGAAGGGGGGAGGGAGAGGACTACTGCACAAGATGGAAAGAAGCTACAGAAAGCTGTAAAATTAGTCAGCTCCATTTTGGGTACTGGCCTCCAAGAGGAGATTCAAGCAGCGGTGCCTCTGAAAGCTGATGCCAATTATTAAGGAACCACCCCCCCTCAATACCCTCTTCACATTTTTACCATCAGGTGGAGGTACAGAAGCCTGAAGGCACACCCTCAGTCACTGAGGAACAGCTTCTTCCCCTCTGCCATATAATTTCTAAATGGGCACTGAGCCTATGAATACGATCTCACTTCTTTAACTTTTTAAAATATGTATGATTTCTGTTTTTGCACTATTTGAATCTATTCAATACACACATATATATACTTACTGTAATCGATTTACTTGGTTATCCATTTATTTATTATTCTTTCTATATTATCCTGTATTGCATTATATTGCTGCTGCTAAGTTAACAAATTTCACGACACATGCCAGTGATAATAAACCTGATTCTGCTTCCCATCAGCCTATCTTTGGGATAAGGCCACTTGGTCACAGGAAGAATATGCAGACGCCTCCTGAAGCTGGGGTCAGAGCTGGGTCCATGGAGATGGTTGGCAGCATTGCTACTTGCTTTTCCCATTGCTTTTCTTGAGTAACTTTGTTTAATTTTTTTTTTGACCGTGTCAAGAAACACCTTTATACTTTTTAGCATAAATAATGTGATACCAATGTGATAACTGTACACGTTGCTGTTGAGTTACTGGGTTATATATGGAACTAAATTAACAGTAATTGATACCTTTATACAGGGGACATTTTCCTCTTTTCTCAGCTTCAGTGTGAAGCCAAGTCTTCTGATGAGTATTCTTCCTTCTGAGCCAAATCATGACTTTTATTGGCTTGTTATGCAAATATGTGTCATGATGTGAAGAATCTGACAAAAAAAATCCATTTATGTATTTTACTTAATTGGTTGTATTGGATGTTTCATGTGAATGCTGATTTTAGGTGGTAGAATAAGCATTCTGCATAACCATTGCTCAGATTATAACACTACACACACTTATCAAATGGCATATTCAGAAGTGAACAGTGACAATGTCTCAGGTGATGAATAATAACAGGTTTTGCTTCTCCTGGGAACATAGAGCATCACAAACATTTGTATCTATTGTGCTAGATTGCAATGAATTTGGACTGAACACTGTGGTGGCAAATTTAATTCTGCTCACTTGGAATAAGCTGCGTCATTATCAAAAGGCTAAGTGTTTTTACTCAGCTTTGAGACCAGAAGGAGCAAAGTGCTCCTCTGGGTCGCACCAGGAAAGTGGTGACTTCCATTTTCTCTGGCTGCTTCACTTTCCCTCTGAGACCCTCAGTTTGTATTTTCATGTTGCCCGGCATCTACGTGCTGCACAGTTTTCTGGAATTTATTTTTTAGGTAGAGACACGGCTCAGTAACCAGTCCTTCCAGCCCAATGAGCCCGTGCCAGCCAATTACACCTACTAACCCATACGTCTTTGGGATGTGGAAGGAAACCGGCACCGTGAGGAAACTCACATGGTCATGCAGAATCCTCACAGACAGCGGCAGGAGTTGAACCCGGTCTCTGTTGCTGTAATAACTTTGCACTATCCGTTACTATACTGAGCCAGCCCAATGAGGAATGAGTGGCAGGTTGCTCAACATCTCATTAGTAAGGCAAAGGAGTTAAGATGACAATTTGTTTGCAGATTTGTTCCTATTAAAATATATGCTTAATGTAGGGAAGATTGAATGGTCTGGGTTTCTTTGCTTTGGAATGTTGGAGGCTGAGGGTGATCTTATAGAGGTTTATAAATCATGACAGGCATTGATAGATTAGACAGTCAAAAGCTTTTTCCTATGGCAGGGTAGTAGAACTAGAGAACTAGAGGCTTTAAGTGAGAGGGGAGAAATTTAAAGGTGACCAGATGGGTAAAATTTTCTCACACTAACAGTGGTGACAACCTGGAATGAACTGCCACAGGTGGTGGCTGTGGTAGATACTTTTACAGTGCTTAAAAGTACTTGGACACGAAATACGTAGAGGGAAAAAGACCAAAATTAGATTAGTTTGGATGGGCAGCATTGATGAGGTGGGCAGTAGGATCTGTGCCGTGCATTTCAATGATTTTATTTATATTGCAATTAATATTGAGGACAATGGAAAAGAGGATCTTGAGAGGTACATATTTACTAATGCCCATATTGTTGCCCACCAAGGCTGCATTTTGTCCCACTTTATTCTTTCCTTTCCCTAGGAATTGGCAATGCGTCAGACATACCCACTTGACCCCCAGCTGGCACAGTAGGTAAACTACTGCACTCAACCTCAACATGGAGTTAGCATGTCCATCTTGTGATCATATGGGGTTCACTTAGCTGCTCTATTTCCCTACCACATCCTATAAATTAGCTATTAGTTTAATTGGCTGCTCATTACCCCTAATTTAAGTGGGTGACAGAAGAATTAGGGTGCAGTTAATGGGCAGGTGAGGAAGAATAGCTTACAGGGACATAAACAGGATTAAATCAATTGGTCTAAGAGCCAGTATAGAGTTGGTGCGCTGAATGGTCTATATTCTATGGAAAAAAAAACTTAACTCACCACTTCTCTTACATTTTCCATGAACAGGGGCCAACACATTATTATAGTCTTGCCTCAGTGTTCAGTTTATCCACAGTCACTAGTAGATCAAAATGGCAAAGCTTGTTTTTCCTCTGGTTTTTGAGTTCTGTCAGAATTCTGCTCTCCTGACTGCTGAGAGCATTAGTGAGTGGAATATGCCACTCATGCGTGCTGTGCTCAGGATGATATGCTTTTTCACTTGCACAGCTGATGCCAAGATAGTAAAATTATTGGAACAATGTTAGCCATTAGTGGTCAGGCTATTGAGTCAAATCCTGCTGGATTTGACTCACATCACACACTCACCGGCACAATACCAGTGG
Source organism: Hypanus sabinus (assembly GCF_030144855.1). NCBI lineage: Eukaryota > Metazoa > Chordata > Chondrichthyes > Myliobatiformes > Dasyatidae > Hypanus > Hypanus sabinus. Next base: position 140,326,211 of record NC_082712.1, on the reverse strand, counting down.
ATGATCTTGCCGTTTGTGGGCAACTTACTCCCAGTATCCCACAGCTGCAGCCTTTTGATGAGGTGCAATTGTGACCAGACATTAGGGGACACAAAAGGGCCTGGTTATTGTAGTTTAGTCACTGCTAATTTGTTTTATTATTTATTGAGATACAGTGCAGAGTAGGCCCTGCCTGCCCTTTGAGCCATGCAGCCCAGCATTCCCCCAATTTAATCCTAGCCTAATCACGGGACCTCATTTAAAATTAACATGGGCCCTGAATTTGAGATTTAATGAATGTATCGAGGAGGGAAAAGTTGGCACAAGAGACCGTTGAGATTCAAAAATGGCAAGTCTTCATGAGGAAGCTGAAAAATGAGGATTAATAAAAGTTAGGTTCTATCAAAGATTGTGACTAAGTATAAGGATCATGATTAAATGTGCCAGGCAGCTGTGGAGACTGCTGGAGGTTAGAATACAGAGCAAGACATTGGGCCAGCAGTGAAAAATCACTAATATGTAATGCAATTTTTCTTAGAGCTTTAAGTTTCAACGATGTAATTTATCATATCTACAAGAATGCAATAACTTTAAGTAGTTAACTACAACTAGTGAATTGAAGTTGATTAGCTGTGATTGGTCTCCATGAAGTTAATAGTAATGACATTTTTAAAAAAATCCTGTTTTAGGTTCTGCTTGTGAAAGCTTTTACCTTTGGATGAGTGTTGAACATGGCTTCTGGAGGCGACAATTTTCTTGAATCTCTCTCGTCGTCTGTCCAGCGGTAAGTGCTGGGCTCATTTGATTAATTAATTGCTTTAATGTATAACAAGTTGTGAGTCGAAAATGGATTCTGATGCAATATATGAGAAAAAGCTTTCATGGCAGTGTGCCGGAAATGCACTGGTATCAGCAATATTAGATGCATGGCTGAGACATTCAGGCAGATTAAAGTATTGTGACCTTAGCTTGACAGAAAATGCTGCTCTGTAAATTTTCAGCTTAAACTGCTAATAGGACATTAACTGTTCTGTTGAACAAATTATTTTCTTAGTAACTGTAAATAATAGAATATTTTTTTATAAGAACAGTTTTTTTTTGTTGGTGCTGTCACACAAAACTGAATTTTGCCATTTATGACAAAATTAATTAATTCTATCATTAATCAGTTGTTGGCTGAAGCTGATGCTGCATTTTTTCCAAAGCTGTTGTATCATACCATTGCCATTAAGTATTTGCTGGATTTATTTTGAAATGCTGTTCTACTGAGGAGTGTATGTGAAGAGACATTGGCACTGGTTCATCAAAGGTTACATTGTTGCTCTCTCTTCACATTCATTCTTTGGGGTAGAGGAACCATTCATTGGCCAGACACCTATCCCATGGGTATGATAGTGTACCAGCCTATAAAATACATGATACCCATAAGATGAGCTCTGATTACCTGTGTGTTGAGTAGAGCAGTCAAACTGTCTGAATCACAATGCAGTGTGTACCGGATTTCAGAGTCAGGAAATCTCAGTTCAAACCCAGTCCTGTAGTGACTGAGTCCATCAGAACATGCATTTAGATGCAAAGGGTGTTGTCAAACTGCATTTGTTTTGCATAACAGTTGTGAAATCTGGAACTTTATATGCCCAGAAGCAGTTAAAGCAGTCAGTAGAAAGGCTAATTTTTGATACAGAAATGTATAAATGTTTGAGCAATCAAAGAAGGTGGGTGGAAATAACCTTTACAGGGTTATTTCAGTTTAAGTTTTTATATTATAAACCTGTGTTACTCTTGAGTTTTGTGCATTTTGTTTTATTGTGATATGGCATTTGTATGAGAGGCAATGTAAATATTAAAAGTACTGTACTGAAATTTGAGAAATTTGTTTATTAATATATATATTTTATGATAGTGAATTTGGAAGGTGTAGCCATTAAAGTGCACAACCTAGCTAGTTGTGCCAAATGAAACCAGTGAAACCATATTTTATAAACAGAATAGAATGCCCTTCAAAGTATTCAGTACTACTGAGAGATAAATTTCCAGGCAGAACATTTTTAAGATCTTATTGATTAGCCAGTATTTTGCCTGAAGTCCAACTAAACCTCATTTGATATAGAATATAAAATCACATATTTTGGTTCTCCTTTTTAAACTTGTATCTTCACTAATTACGCCAAGAACTCCAGTGAGAAGTGGCACATTTGAATCTAGCTACTGACATCAAATATAAAGTTTCTAAGAGTAGTGAGTATTGGAAATTAAAGTGTGAATGTACTCTAGTTCACTACAGCTTGCAGCAGTTTGCATCAAGTTAAGAAGTCCATTTAATATAAATACATAAGCCATTGCCTCTGTAACAATTAATATGATGAGTAAGTTGGTATTTCAGTGCCCTTAAAAACAATGTTATTTTGTTCATTAGTATTTAAAAATGCTGAATTTATATAACTATAACAAATTCCTGTAACTCTTGAATAAAATTAGAATCTCAAGTGCGACTCATGTTCTGTTCACTTAAGGTTTGCTGCACAAATTAATATGACTTTCATTTAATTGCTTTAAATTTTAATCTAATGTGACAGAACTTTTAGGTTTGCCTCAGAAATTCACATTTGTTGTCAATGCTATTTCAGTCTTAGCCAGGCACAGGCCACAAATCCTTTGTGATCGGCTTTACGTTTATTGATTGGTATCCAGACAGATAGAAGTATTATTTGGGAGTTTATAAACTGGATATTACACTCCTCTTTGTGCTTCAAATACATTTTCCAGCTTCAGAAGGTGAATTGAGAAATTCTGTATTGACCAGATGAACTGTAAGCCAACAGGCTAATACTATTTGGCATACAATACGTGAATGAACAGAATACTGTTTCCAATTCCAATCTATCCTTTACTTTCTAAAATTAGAGTTCTCATGGTAGGTAAACCTCACCATTTGGGTTGAACATACTAAAATGACTGTGCTAAAGAACATCTTATGCTCGCACTGATACTTCTTGGCGAAGCATTATGCTGCTGATGTTGGTTTTCCCTTTACCTCCAGACGGTATAGACTTACTCGTACTGAGCTGACATCTTTAAAAGACAAGTTTAAAAATTATATGTCTTCGGCCAAATAATTGCAGAGTATTAGATTTCCAGTGAACTTGGGCCATTTTCTGAATTTCAGCTAACAGTACAAGGTAATTGGATATTGTAAATCATCTTCTGATTTTTACTTTGGGAATATTTAGAATGAAAATTGAGATGTCTCCTCTCTGCTCTTTTTTTATTCTAAACTTTTATTTTATTTCTATATTAATTTACATACTTTATTATGAACTGTCAATAGTTTCTACTCAAATTTCATCAGCATCACAATGCATTCATTTTTGTCAGCTTCTCCTGAACCCAATCCCTGGATTACTCAGAAGGACAAGGGCAGTAGGTACAAGGGAATGCCATTTCCTGCATTTTACTTCCAAGCTGCACAGTATCCTGACCTGAAATTAAATAGCTTTTCCATTGCTGTGAAGTCTAAATCCTGGAATAGCTAACCAAACATTGTGCAATGGTCTTTACCAAAGGAATTGCAGCGGTTTTAGAAGGCAGATCACAACTGTCTTGTCTGTGGAAATTGGGAATGCAACTGAATAAACAGTTGACTGAGACCCTTCATTAGGACTGGAAAGGAAGGGGGAAGAAGCATGTGGGGGAGGGAAGAAGGACTACTGAGAAGGTGATGGGTGGGGGAAGGGGGTGAAGTAAGAAGCTGGGAGGTGATAAGTGGAAGAGGCAAACAGCTGGAAAAGAAGGAATCTGATATGAAAGGAAGTGGATTGTGGAAGAAGGAGGAGCCTCAGGGGAGCTGATAGACAAGTGAGGAGAAGAGATGAAGATCTGGAGTGGGGAAATGAAGAAGAGGAAAGGGGTAATGGAAAAAATTACAAGAAATTGGAGAAATCGATGTTCAGTCCATTAGGTTGGTGTCTACCTGGTCAGAATATGAGGTGTTGCTCCTTCAGCCTGAGAATGGACTCATCATGACAGAGATGGAAGCCATGGACTGACATATTGGAACAAGGAGGATATGAATTGAAATGGTTAGCCATTGCTTTTTGGGGATGGAGCTGAGGTACTTGACAAAGCAGCCTCACAATCTATGTCGGGCCTCACCAATAACATCGAGGAGGCCACATCTGGAGCACTGGATATGGTAGATGACCCCTACTGATTTGCAGGTGAAGTGCTGCCTCACTGGAAGGACAGTTTGGGGCTCTGAACGAGGTGAGGGAGAAGGTGAATAGGCAGGTGTAGCATTTTTGCTGCTTGCAGGCTTAAGTGCCAGGAAGGAGATTAGTGGAAAGGGATGAAAGGACAAGGGAATAATGGAGGGAGTGATCCCTACAGAAGCGGGAGAGTTGGAGGCAGGTAGAGATGTGCTTGTTGGTAGGTTTCTGTTGAAGATGGTGGGAGCTGCTGAGAACGATGTGTTGGATGTGAAGACGCATGGAGTGGTAGATGAGGACAAGAGGAAGTTGATCCCTGATAAAGCAGCAGGACCATGGATGTCCGGGAGATGTAGGTGAGGGCAGCATCAGTGGTGGAGGAAGGGAAACCCTGTTGTTTAATAGAAGTGGACACTTCTAATGTCCCAGAAGTGAAAACCTCATTCTAGGAACAGATGTTTCCTAAAGCTTCCAGCACCCCCTTCTCTTATGACACCCTCCACTTCAGGTCTTTTACCCACAATTGATCTTTATATTTCAATTTGCCCATTGCAACTCCACTTCCCTCACCTACTCCAACTTGACCTTATCAGAATATATACCATCCAACTCACTTTGCATCAATTCCAACCTAGTCACCAAGCCCCAAGTAAGAACAGTGCAGTTGCCATCTGGTGGAGTCATCTGGTGACAGTACCTCAGCCCCCACTTCCCACTTTTATTTCTTATAGAAGTCTACAAGAGTTCTGATTACTGCCTGTTCTTTTCCCCACTGAGCTGATCTCCTCATACTTTGCTTCTAACCTGTCTTCTCTGGTCCATTGTCTTACCACGTACATCCGGGACACCTTGCATATCTTTCACCAGTTTGATAACTTTTAATTCCCTGGCCCCCACAGCCTCACCTTCACTATAAGTTTCTAGTTTTATATAATCCGTGATCCATTAGAAGGACTTAAAAGCCCTCCATTTCTTTCTGCAAAAAGTAAGTCAGCCATCTTCTATCTGCCAAGAGTCTTATCTGCCTGGCTGAACTTGTTCTTACACTAAACAGCTTCTGAGTTGCCTCTTCTTACTTTCTACAAATATTAAGTTGTAACCACATGCATTTACATGGGCTCTAGTCTTTTCAAACATTCATGTGTGCTCCTGTCACACAGAGGTGAACAGTTGTAAATGCTTATTGCATTCGGTAGGGAAGATTTTCTGTAATGATCCTTGTAACAGTGGAACTGAATGAGACTGTTTGAAAGGGTGCTCTGTTGTTTATTCAATAGGTCATGGAGCAGATGTACCAGATTGTTCATAAAGGGTAACAGTTTGTTTAGTGACCTCCTCTCCACCACTAAATCAAAAGAGTCCGGGTTTTAGCCAAGGACAGATTCAGCCTCTTTGATGTGTTTATTCAGTATTTTTGCCCATTCTTTCAATTTGTCTAAGTTCTGCAGCAATCACATTGCTTGCTCAGCACTACCTACCCCTCCACCTATCTTCATATCATCCACAAACGTTGTCCCAAAGGCATTAATTCCACTATCTGAATCATTGACAAACAATGTAAAAAGTAGTGGTCTCAATATTGACCCTGCGGAACACCACTAGTCACTGGCAGCCAATCAGAAAAAAAACCTCCTTTATTCCCACTCACTGCCTCCTGCCTGTCAGCCATTTCTCTATCCATGCCAGTATCTTTCCTGTAACACCACAGGATTTTATCTTGTTAAGCAACCCCATGTGAGGCACCTTATCAAATGCCTTCTGAAAATCTAAGTAAATGATATCTACTGCCTCTCCTTTGTCCACCCTGCTTGTTACTTCCTCAAAGAATTCTAACAGATTTGTCAGGCAAGATTTCTCTTCATAGAAACCATGCTGACGTTGACTTATTTTATTACTAGTCTCCAAGTACCTTGAAACCTCATCCTTAATAATGGACTCCAACATTTTCCTAACCACTGAGGTCAGGCTAACTGACCTGTAACTTCCTCTTTTTTGTCTTCCTCCCTTCTTAAAGAGTGAAGTGACATTTGCAATTTTCCAGTCCTCCGGGATCATGCCAGAATCAAGTGATTCTTGAAAGATCACAACCAATGCATACATTACATCTTCAGCAACTTCTCTCAGGACTCTGGGATGTAGTCCATCTGGTCCAGGTGACTTAAGACCTTTCAGTTTGCCTAGCACTTTTTCCTTTGTAATAGCAGTGGCACTCACTCCTGCACCCTGACACATACAGGCACCTGGCACACAGCTGGTGTCTTCCACAGTGAATGCTGAAACAAAGTATTTATTAAGTTCATCTGCTATTTCTTTGTCCCCATTACTACCTCACCAGCATCATTTTCCAGTGGACCAATATCAACTCTCAACTCCCTTTTATTCATTATATAACAGAAAGAACTTTTAGTATCCTGCTTTATATTATCAGCTAGTTTGCTCTCCTATTTCATCTTCTCCCTTATAGCTTTTTAAGTTGACTTTTGTTGCATTTAAGAGCTTCCCACTCACTTTTGTTACCTTATATGCCCTTCCCTTGGCTTTTATGCAGTCCTTAACTTCCCTTGTCCGTCACTGTTACTGAGCCCTGTCATTTGAGAATTTATTCTTCTGTGTGACACATCTATCCTGTGCCTTGTGAACTATTCCCACAAAATTCAGCCACCTCTGTTCTGGTGTCATCCCCACCAGTATCCTCATCCAATTCACTTGGGCAAGCTCCTCTCTCATGCCTCTGTAAGTCCCATTATTCTATTGTGATACTGATATATGTGATTTAAGCTTTTCCCTCCAAAATTGTAGTATGAAATCAAAAATATATGATCACTGTCTCCTAAGGGTTCCTTTACGTTAAGTTCCCTAATAAGATCTGCGATATTACACAACACCCAATCGAAGATAGCCTTTCCCCAAGTAGGCTCAAACATTACCTGTTCTTAAAAGCCATCTTGTAGGCATTCAATAAGTTCCCTCTCTTGTGATCTGACACCAATCTGATTTTACCAATCCCCTTGCATATTTAAGTCCCCTATTCCAATTGTGACATTACCCTTAGTACATGCACTTCCCTGCTTGTCCTTTCAATACAAAGTACATCCTTTGATGTTAATCTCCTATCTATGACCTTCTTTCAGCCATCACTCAGTTATGCCCACTTCATACTGACCAATCACTAATTGTGCCATGAGTTTGTCCACTTTATTCCGATTGCTACATGCATTTAAGTGCAGAATCTTCAGCCCTGCATTCTTCGCCCTTATGAATTTTGCCTCTGTGGTACAACTTAACTCTGTTTTGTCTGCAGTCATTGGCTTGTCCTTCCATATATTACATATTACATCATCTACTGGCAGGGTTGGGGGTGGGGGTGAGATTGCTGTTCCTACAATGTTGAGTGTATGTCTTCAGACTCGCGCACCTCCTTCCTGATGGTGGAGTTAAGAAGGGGGCACGTCTTGTGTACTGGGGGTCCTTAGAAATTGGTGTTGCCTTTTCGATGATGGACTTATCGTCAGTCCACCAGTCATTTCATGACTCTCCACTCTCCTCATAATACTGGCTATCTTCCCTCTCCACTCAGTCTCAATGCAGAATTTTGACCGGAAACATTGAAAATTCTTTCCACCCCTTCCCCTAGAGATACAACTTGATTTGCTGAGTTCTTCCAGCAAATTGTCTGTTGATCCAGGTTCCAGTCACTTTTAGCTCCAAATTAAAGTCTACATTGGTAAATGTTTAGATGTTGCCTGTTGAAAAAAAAAATCCCAGACAAGCTTCTTTTCTAAGGTTTTGGAGTGAAGCGATTCTTTTTTTAACATTGATCTGGGAGCATCAATTACCTAAATCAGAAAGCAATCTATTGTTAGTGTTGGTAGCATAAACACCCATTTGAGAATAAAATTCAGAGAACTCGTGTCAAATTATCCATCAGTATTAAAAGGAAATATTTTAATACTTCCTACCTGGGCAGTGGATTTGTTAACTAGCTATACTTGCAAGCAGCACCAATCAGAATGTTGTGGGTAGGCTGAATGTGATTTCTATTGTTCTTTTCAAAGAAAGGAATATGTCAGTGAATACTCCCACAATTTTACATTGTATATGAGCCACTGACAACATTGTGGAATCTCAAGCAATTTTTCCAAAAATTGTGAAGGAAACAATATAATGCTGACACTTTGTTTGAAGTTGTAGGAATATCCTACAATGTGATTTGTGGACTTTAATGTACACAAGATATTATGTACATAATAAGATAATAAGATACACTATGATATTCAGTGGTAGAATACATTTACTTAATGTTACATATTGATTACTTTATTGAAGAAATTATTGCTGATAATAAAAACAAATCTTTCCTTCCTTCTGATGCTGATGGGCCATTATTCTAATCTGTGAGTTAAAAGCATTTGCTTAAGATTGAGTATTAACTTATTAAAATACTGAAAATAGGAACATCACAAGGTAGCATAGCACTGTGTGTACCAAACATTTCCCGGTTCAGTATTTCTAGCTGACAACAGTCGGCTTAGGGGATGAAATTCAAGAGGAAGTGAAAAGCAGGTAGAAATTACTCTGTTGTTAGTTATATGATGCACCTAATATGCATCCCTGTTGAAGAACGTATGAGGTACATAAAGGGCTATTGAAGGAATACCATGGCCAACATACAGTAACATTCGGCTTTTGTCTGTGCCAAGATTATGTTAGGCATTTGCATTTGGAAAAGTCTAAGGCAACATTTTTAGGACAATAGGCATTTCGCAACTGAACTTTCCCATATGAATTACTAACTTCAATTTGTGGAGATCATGGAGTGGATAATTTGCAGGTGTGAGGGGGTGGGATGGGAGATCGGGAAGATCATTTGAGAAGACTTGGGGTGGAGGATGGCAGGCAGTGAGTAAGAATGTAAAATGGGGTGCATAATAAAGGAAAGGGAATCTTACTAGAAGAAGCTAGTGTTTGACAACCAGAGTTTGACTATATTATTGAATATAGATTATGGGATAGGAGGGTAGCTTGTCTATGGAGAACATTGCGATAGGGTCATTTCTGCTGTTGAGATGGTTGGGTGTCTGAGTCACCTCAAAGGGAATACAATTTGAATAGGTAGGCATTTGCAGGATGTTGGTTATGAGGATCTATTTAGGGAGCGGATATGTGAGGGTGTTGGAGCAATATCAGGGGGATTTGAATGTTGAAAACAGGAAGAATCTACGTACCTGTAAGAGGACTCCCAAGCAGTGGTCCAGGTAATAATCCCAAATCAGGCCTCAGTCCTTAATTTGAAAGCACTTCAGTGCTCAAGTTTTGTGAGGATGCTGGGCCTTGTGTGCATGGTATGGTCTCCTACAAGTAACATTAAACCAGCTTTACTGTTTGTCCACTGATCTTTTGCATATATATGTTGATGCATAAGAAACTCTAAATTTGATTCAATAAATAATTGGATAATTGCTTCTATCTTCAGCCCAGTCCAATTCTACAGACATTAGGCTGTTTGCTTATTCACATAAGTGGCCTAATAGCTATTCTTACCTTTACTGAGCATGGCACATTTCTGGATTGTCATGTCCACATCCTTCCTATCTGTTGTTTTAGAAAGTATACTATCTTAAATAATAATGCTGTCAAATTTCTGGACTATTGTAATTTAGAAATAAATGGCTTTGCATGAAGTATGACAGGAGTTCAGATCTACCAGCCAATTCCTTATAAATAGAAGATCCTCAACTGTTAGATTTCTAGAGGAATCATTTGCTGTGGATGCAAGGAATAGCTTAGACTTCTATTGTTCTTTTCCCACAGATTTAGGAGGCTTTCTTTTACTTTCCATTGACAGCTTTGTAACCGACATAGCCAAAATGACTAAATGTTGTGACTGAGCTGTCAAATTCAATGGAGATTCTGAAATAAATTTGTAAATTATAATTTGCCCAAGTTTTGAGTTAAACTGTTGACAAATTTGTAAATGCTCAAAAAGTCAATATTCAAACCTTAGCAAAACATTGGCATGAATCTTTAGTGCTTTAATGCTTTCTTCAGTGAACTTAGCAAATTCATGGTAAAATTAGGTTTTGCACAGAAAATATTTATAGAGCCCCACAAATGAGCCATGAATGGTACTAAAAGATAGATTTTTTCATTATTACCATCCCCGAGTCACCTTCATTCTAAATGAAATGGAAACTTTGGCCTTAAACCAGATTAATACAGAAGTACTGTATGTACTTCATACCGAATGAAGTTGAGGCAAAATTGACCTGATTTTGATTTTATTTAAATCTTTAATGTTCATTAATAAACTACTTACTATTTTAACATCATTCTTCATTCTTTTATTCATTAATGTGTCACTGACACATGGCCTGAATTTATTGCAGATATGCAATTATTTTTGAGAAGGTTGTGACGAGACGCTGCCTGGGTGGTGAAGGTACTCCTTGAGGGCTGCTTGGGTGTGAATTTCAAAGCTTGGATGCAGGGATAACTAAGAAATGGTGCATGATTTTTGAGGGAAAGCTTGGAGATTATGATATTCCTCTACTGCCACATTTACTCTAGATCACAGCAGGCTCTAGAATGGCTACTTCATTTTCTTGTACCAGCTACTGATGCTTTGTCACACCAAGCTGAACTCCCAATCTGTAAATCCTTTCCCTTTGTCTAGCCCCTCTGGTGGCACTGTTCTGGAACATGGAAGCTTTGCCTCTCAGACCTTTATTCCTGGCCTGTTCATTATAGCCTCACTCGATTTGTAGTTAGGTTATGCAAGAAGCTGCATGTTTTTAGTACCTCTCTCCCTTCTCTCCTCTTTTTTGTTCCATTCCCTTTTCTGGTTACCCTTTCACCCCTTCTCTTTTCCTCATCTGCCCATCAGCTACCCTTGGCTCCCCTCCTCATTTCCTTTCTTCCATGGCCTACTGTCTTGTCCTATTAGACTCCTCCTTCTTCAGCCATGTACCATTTCCACCCATCTGCCCTGGCTTGTTACTTTATCCCCACTCCCTCATCCTCTCTCTCCCCCCCACCCCAAATCTGGTTTCACCTTTCACCCTACCAGCTTGTTTACCTCACCTTCCCCCACTTTATTCAGTCTTCTGCCCCCATCCTTTCTGATGAAGGGTTGCTGTTCGGAATGTTGACTGTTTATTCCCCTCACCCAGAGACATTGCCTGATATGTAGAGTTCCACTAGCATTTTGTGTGTGCTGCTCAAGACTTCCAGCATCGGCAGCATCTTTTGACTTTGTTTGAAGTGTTTATGAATACAGTGGATCCAGTTAATTGGAGACCAGTACATTTTGGCCCAATTGAGCGGCTGTCTCAATTAGCTGAAATTTCATGCAAAAGAAAAAGAAATTCTACTGTTTAAGTAACAATTCATGTATTTAAATAAAATACAGAACCAATTAGAATACTACCAATACTTCTATAGTACTATAAAACTGTACTAGTTCTTGATAATTAATGATAGAAGAATTCATCTGCAGTGTTCTTTTGATTGAGCGGAAATGAATAAAATCTGTGGAGACTCCTAATATAGATAATAGACTTTCCTCGTACAACTACATCCTTCAAATCTTCAATTTCATTGTAACATTCAAGATGATCGTTGATACCTTTGTAATTTTTAACTGCTAACATAATGATATCATTGCACTTTCACTCCAAGCCTAAATGCTTGAAACTGCAGTAAGCAAGACAGCCCCAAATTGTCTTACTGCTTATTTCATGCCATCAATCAGTGACAAAAATCACTGCTTTTTGAACTCAAACACACACAACTGATACTATTTAAAAACGGTTCTCTCTAAGTGCAGTGTAGTGTCTAACTGTTACACAAGTGCACCTGACTGATTCAGGTTAGAAAATATTTGGCAACAGTTTCCTACCCCAACTAAGCAGCACAGTGTCCCAAATAGATCAGAATCAAGTTTAGTATCACCGGCATATGTTGTGAAATGTGTTACCTTTGCAGCAGGAGAACAATGAAATACATGATAAATAAATATAGATAAAAATCTGAGTTCTATATATTCACACAGTATATAAGTTTTGCCTTAAGATGTGGAATTTTAGAGCTAGCGTATAATTTAGTTAAGGGATGCTTGATTCACCTATCTCTAAAACTGAAATAAGTATTACAATAAATGGACAGTTAATAGAAATAAAAATCTAATATTTCATTAAAATGACTTAATGAAAGTGTTATACACCTGTATATATTCCCTTTGTGCGCCACATCCTACATTTCCTTTTAGCAGAATATACCCAATAGTACAGAAGCAATTATTATGATATGCAGAATTCTCAATGCAAGCATATTTTCACCTTTACCTGGCAATGATATTTCTATTTGAATTAATATTCTTAGAATAGTGATAATATTTTAGGAATTTAGTTACCTGCCACTGGGGAAGGGATGAAAAGGGTACAACTTTAGACCATAAGACATAGGAGCAGAATTAGTCCATTTGGCCCATCGAGTCTTCTCCATCATTCAATCATAGCTGATACTTTTTTCACTTCCTCAGTCCCAATCCTCATCCTTCTCCCCGTAACCTTTGATGCCATATCCAATCGAGAGCCTATCAGGCTCTGCCTTAAATACACCCAGTGACCTGGCCTCCACAGCTGCCTGTGGTAATAAATTCCACAAATTGACCACCCTCTGGCTAAAGAAATTTCTCCGTATCTCTGTTTTAAATGGACGACCCTCTATTCTGAGGCTGTGCCCTCTTGTCCTAGATTCCCCCATCATGGGAAACATCCTTTCCACATCTACACTGTCTAGGCCTTTCAACGTTTGAAAGATTTCAATGAGCACCCCCTCATCCTTCTAAATTCCAGTAAGTGCAGACCCAGAGCTACCAAATGTTCCTTGTGTGATAACCCTTTTATTCCCTGAATCATCCTTGTTAACCTCCTCTGAACCCTCTCCAATGCCAGCACATCTTTTCTCAGATGAGGAGCTCAAAACTGTTCACAATGCTCATTAGCTGAGGCCTCACTAGTACCTTATCAAGCCTCAGCATCACATCCCTGCTCTTATATTCTAGACCTCTTGAAATGAATGTTAACTTTGCACTTGCCTTCCTCAGCACCAACTCTGCCTGCAAGTTAACCTTTAGTGTGTTCTGTACAAGGACTCCCAAGTCTCTTCACATCTGAGATTTTTGGATTTTCTCCCCATTTAGAAAATAGATAGCACATTTATTTCTACTACCAAAGTGCATGACCATGCTGTTTTTCAACGTTGAATTTCATTTGTCACTCTCTTACCAATTCTCCAAATCTGTCTAAGTCCTTCTGCAGCCTACCTGTTTCCTGCCCCTCCACCAATCTTGGCATTGTCTGCAAACTTGCAATAAAGCCATCTGTTCCATCATTGATATAGAGCATAATAAGAAGCAGACCCAACACCAAGACTGTGAAACACCACTAGTCATTGGCAGCCAACCAGAAAAGGATCCTTTTATTCCTACTCATTGCCTCCTACCAATCAGCCAGTCCTCTTACCATTACCAGTAGCTTTCCTGTAATACCATGGGCTCTTAACTTAGTAAGCAGCCTCATGTGTAGCACCATTTCAAAGGCCTTCTGAAAGTTCAAATATACACCATCTGCTGCATCCCCTTTATCTATCCTACATGTAATCTCCTCAAAGAATTGCAATAGGCTCATCAGGCAATGTTTTCCCTTAAGGAAGCCATGCTGACTTTGTCTTGTCTTGTTCTGTGTCACCAAGTACTCCATAAACTCATCCTTAACTATTGACTTCAACATCTTCCCAACCACTGAGGTCAGGCTAACTGGTCTATAATTTCCTTTCTGTTGCCTTCCTTCTTTCTTAAAGAGCTTGCAGTTTTCCAGTCCTTTGGCACTATGCCAGGGTCTAATGATTTTTTTTTAAAGATGATTACTAATAGCTCCATAATCTCTACTGCTACCTCTTTCAGAACCCTAGGGTGCAGTTCATCTAGTCCGGGTGACTTATGTACCCTTTAGGTCTTCCAGCTTTTTGAGCACCTTCTCCCTTGTAATAGTAACCACACTCACTTCTCTTTCCTTATAGCCTTCGACATCTGGCGCACTGCTAGAGTCTTCCACAGTGAGGACTGATGCAAAGTACTCATTTAGTTCATCTGGCATCTCCTTGGCCCCCTTAATATTATTTTTCCAGCCTCATTTTCTAGCAGTCCAATATACAATATCTCTTATTTAAGGAACTAGTGCTTAGAAATTTGCTTGCTCCCTCTGATGTAAACTGGGCATGTGCAGTGATTTCTGCTTTGGAATGAGTAGGCAGGAATCCATTTGAATACTGAGCCAGCATCCATTTAGTGTGAAAAATAAGGAAGTTATTGTAAAGCAAAAAACAAAGTAGATGCTGGAAATGTACAAGGGAAAGCAAAGTACTGCCAATACTCAACATGTCAGGCAGCAGCTGCAAAGTTAGAAATGGAATTAACATTTCACATCTGTGTCCCTTTTATCAGAAGGATTGTTAGAATGGTCATTCAGCTGAATCGTTATTCTGAATCTTTCTCCATGGATGTTGCCTGACCTATTGAGTATCCCTAGCATTTTCTGTTTGAATAAGAAAGTTAATTGGGGCAGCTGGTTTGGTTCATCAATTGATCCAAATCACCCAGCCTGGTGACATTGTCACCTTGAACTCCTGCAATGTTGTTAATTCCACAATGTTACCTGATGAATTACTGACAGAGACCCAGAATGATTGCACAGAAAGAGATGAGAAACTGCTGTATTCTGGTTTTCATCGAAACATGGTTAAATACCAACTTGGCATTTCAACTTGACGGGATGACTCTATTCCATGCAGACAGGAACCCCCTGTCAGCACAATCCAAAAGAGGTGGAATCTGTGTGTACATTAACAAAGGCTGGATGCCAAACTTATCTGTAGTTAGCATTCCTGGGAAAATTAAGCATCTTACAATTAAATGCCGGCCACATTACCTCCTGTTCTGTTCATCACTGCTGTTTTCATCTGTCTGAGGGTGAACACCTAGGACACACTGAGAGAGGTTTACAGTATCATCAGCTCTACAAAAGAATCATCCAGAAGGTCTCTTCATAATTACAGGAGGCTTCAATCATGTTAACCTGCGGGATATTTTACCCAAATTCCACCAGGGGAACAAACTGATTGGACCATGTTTATACAAACAAACATGCTACTTACAAAAACCATTCCAAGCCCTCATCTTGGCCTCTCTGGCCACATCTCCATAATGTTAAATCCATTTAAATAAATGTTAAATACTGACTGCTGCTGAAAATGGAGAAACCAGTCAAGAAGACCATCACTGTACGGCCTAATGAGGCAATCTCTATGCCTCAGGACTGTTTTGAACTGACCAGCTGGCAGAAATTCAAGAAGGCTGCCACAAACGGAGTAAACAGGGATCTTGAGGAATATGCTTCATCTATCAACCAGCTACATCAAGAAGTGTGTAGGTAACGTTGATACCTCAAGACTGGTCAGATCATTGCCCAACTGGGAGTCCTGACTGAACACAAAGGCGTGCTCCCTCCTAAAAGGCTGGGACGCTGCCTTCAAGCCGGAGATAGAACAGCTCTCAGCTGCCAGGAGAAACCTCATCTTGGACATTAAGAGGGCAAAGAATGCCCATGCACAAAAACTTCAGGAATGCCAGTCTGATAATAATTCCTGGCATATGTGGTTTGACATCAAGGGTATTACTGACTACACAAGGATAAACAGTGTCTTCTGTACCAGTGACACCTCACTCCCTAATGCTCTAAGAAACTTTTGTGCACACTTCAAGGCATGCAATACAACGCTGGCTATGAAAGCTTCCCCTTTCCAGGTGAGCAGCCACCGTCTGTAACAGCAGCAGGTGTGAGAAGGACTTGGCAGAGAATCAATCCCCATAAAACAGCTGGGGCGACCAACATCACAGGCCGAGTACTCAAGGAGTGAACAAACCAGCTTACTGGTGTACACCAGCTTACCATCTTCAAAACTTCGCTCATCCAGGCTGTTATCAACACGTACTTCAAATCAGCCACCATCATCCCTGTGCCAAAGAACTCCACACCTTCAGGACTAAATGACTACTGCAGGTGGCACTGATGTCAATCATAATAAAGTGCTCTGAACTGCTGGTAACAGTAATTCCTACCACAATGGAGCCCTCCACTATGCTTATGGGTGCCATAGTTGCTTAGCAGGTAGTACAACATTATTACAGCTTTGCGCATCAGAGTTCAGTGCTCAATTCTAACATAATCTGTAAGGGATTGGTACGTCCTCTCCATCATACGCGTGAGTTTTCTCCAAGTGCTCTGGTTTCTCCCACAGTCCAAGGCAGTGATCAGGCTAAGGTTAAAGCAGTGTAGTTACTGGGTGGAGTGGTTCGAAGGGCCAGAAGGGTCTATTCTGTGCTGTAACAATCAATTAATCAATTCCTGGGAGAACTGCTCTAGGACAGATACCATAGCATCTGTTATGCACTTGGGCCCGCCACACTTAGAAATCAAGGACGCTTATGTCAGAATGCTGTTTCTGGATTTCAGTTTGGCATTCAACACTATCGTCCCACAGATTTGGGTGCACAAGCTCCTACTCCTCAGTCTAAATACACCACCGTGCAACTGGCTGTTGGACTTCCTAATAAATAGACCTTATGTATTCAAGATGCAGAGCTGCTCTTTCCTCCCCGTCATCCTCAACACAGTTGCCCCAGGGCTGTGTGCTGAGCCCATTGCTGTACACTCTGCTCACACCTGAGTGCACGGCCAAACACTTGAGTAATCACATTGTCAAGTTCGCCGATGACACAATAGTGGAGGGGCTCATCACAAAAAATGATGAGACAGCCTAAAGGGAGGAAGTGGAAGAGGTTGTGGTTGTACCATGCAGATAACCTCTTTCTTATTGACAACAAGACAAAGGAGATGGTTATCAACTCCAGGAGAACTTGCACCACTCACACTCCTCTTTACATCGGCAGCACAGCACTGGAAACTGTGGACAGTTTCAAACTCCAGGAAGTGCACATCATACACAACCTCCCTTGGTCCCAGAACACCTTCTACACAGGACAAAAGCTCACCAACACCTCCATTTTCTGAGGAGGCTGAAAGGAACTGGACTTCGTACACCTATACTCCCGTCATTCTACAGATGCACAGCAGACAGCATCCTGACGAGCGGCATCACTACTCAGTAATTAAACTGCACTGTGGCAAACAGGATGACCGTACAACAGGTAGTCAAAACTGCCCAACACGTCACCAGCACCAGCCTACCTTCCATCAAGAAAGGTACTGGAAAAGGCCCATTAGCATCTGACCTGTGTCCAGCACGAAAGTGCCATTATGAAGAAGGCACATCAGTGTCTTTACTTTCTTAAAAGTTTGCAAAGATTTGGCATTTCATCTAAATCGTTGACAAAACTCCATAGATGTGTGGTGGAGAGTATATTGACTGGCTGCATCACAGCCTGTTATGGAAACAACAATGTCCTTAAACAAAAAGTAGAGGGTACGGCTGAGTCTATCACAGGTGAAGCCCTCCTCACCACTGAGCACACTACTAGGAGCTGTCATAGGAAAGTAGCATCCATCACCACAGACCCTCACCAACCAGGCCACCAGGAGGATGGTACAGGAGCCTTGGGACCATCACCACCAAGTTCAGGAACAGTTTTTACCCCTCAACAGTCAGGCTCTCGAACCAGAGGGGATAACTTCACTCAGCAACCAGTGACCAATCCAGACATCCGAAGTTTGAGAGGAAGAGATCTCTCTCAGGTCTACTGGCAGAGTAGAAAAGGGAACTGCGAGACACGACAGTGTAAATAGAGTTTTGACCAGCAACCAATCTGTATTTGAGATTGATTATCAAGAGCAAATTAAAAGAAGGCAGGGGCAAGCGCAGCAGTCGTCGTCTGAGGCGACAGAGTCGGAGTAGTGATCTTGAGGCTCTTGCCTTTTGAGGCTTCAGTCGGAGAAAGCAAAGGAAAGAAAAGCTCCAGGTTAACATTTTTTTTCCTTCCTTCCTTTATATCTGCTCCTTTAGGGCAGCAGGATAGCTGAATGCTCCTCTTGCGAGATGTGGGAGGCAGGAGGACCTTCAGTGTCTCTGAATACTACACCTGTGAGAAATACATCCGGTTGCAGCTTTTAACAATCCACATTAAGGAGTTGGAGCTGGAAACTGGATGAACTCTGGATTATTCAGAAGGTTGAAGAGGTGATGAATAGCACATAGAGAGGTAGTTACACCCAAGGTGGAGGACACAGGAAACTGCATGACAGTCAGGAAGGGGAAAGGAATTGAGGAGCCAGTGCAGAGTACCCCTGTGGCCATCCCCCTCAACAACAGGTATATCACTTTGGGGGGCACGGATTGACCCTACAGTCACAGTGGTCGGGTCACTGGCACTGAGTCTGGCTCTGTGTCTCGGGAAGGTGGGGAGAAGAGGTACACCGTGGTGATAAGGAATTTGTTAGTAGGGGAATGGACAGGAGCTTCTATGTCCAAGAATGAGATTCCCAGATGGTATGTTGCCTCCTGGGTGCCAGGGCCCAGAACATCTCGGATTGAGTCCTCAGCATTCTTGAGGAGGAGGGCATACAGCCAGAGGTCATGGTTCATGTAGGTACCATTGACATGGGCAGGATGAGTGATGAGGTTCTGCACAGGGAGTTCAAGGAGTTAGGTGCTAAGTTAAAGGGCAGGACCTTCAGGGTTGTGATCTCAGGGTTGCTACCCATGCCACATGTGAGTGACAGAACAGTTAGTGGAGAGCTTGTGGAGGCAGTTAGTGACAAGACCTCGGCCAAAGTCAGGAATCAAAAGTTTGAATGTGATTTAACTGGTGTCCTGAGCTGTGTATATTTCAATGGAAGACAAATCGTAGGAAGGCAGATGACCTCAGGGCATGGATCAGCACCTGAACTTAAGATGTTGTAACCAATAGTGAGACTTGGTTGCAGGAGGGGCAGGACTGGCCGCTCAGTATTCCGGGGTTCCATTGTTTGGGACATGACAGAGTGGGAGGGGTTAAAGGAGGAGGTGTGGTGTTACTTGTCAAGGAAAACGTCATGACAGTACTCCGTCAGGTCAGACTGGAGAACTCGTCTAGTGAGGCGTTATGGGTGGAACAGAGAAATAAGAAAGGTATGACCACGTTAATGTGGCTATATTACAGAACACCCAACAGCCTTAGGGACTTAGAGGAACAAATCTGTGAAGAGATCACAGACTGTTGCAAGAAACAAAGTTTTATAATAGGTTATTTTAACTTTCCAAATATTGACTTGGAATCCCAAACTGTAAAAGGGCTAGAAGGGATAGAGTTTGTTAAATGTGTTCAGGAAAGTTTCCCTCATCAGTACGTAGAAGTCCCAATGAGAGAGCATGTGATACTGGATCTACTATTAGGGAATAAGACGGGAGTTGGTGTAGGGGAACACAATGCATCCAGTGACCATAATGCCATTAATTTCAAAGTAAATATGCAAAGAGATAGGTCTGGTCTGTGGGTTGAGGTTCTAAATTGGAGAAAGGCTGATGTTGATGGTATCAGGAATGATCTGGTAAGTATGGATTGGAACAGGCTGTTTTCTGACAAAGGTGTACTTGGAAAGTGGGCCCTTCAAAAATGAAATTCTGAGAGTACCAAGCTTGTATGCGTCTGTCAGAATAAAAGGTAAAGATAACAAGTGTAGGGAACCTTGTTTTTCAGGAGATATTGAAGCCATGGTTAAGCAAGGAAAAAGGAGTGCATATGGAGTGCAAGAAATGCAAGAGAGTACTTAAGAAAGAAATCAGGAAGGCTAAAAGATAGCAATAAGCTGCTCTAGTGGACAAGGTGAAGGAGAATCATAAGGGATTCTACAGATATGTTAACAGCAAAAGGATTGCTAAGAACGAAATTGGTCCTCTGTAAGACCAGTCTGATAATCCATGTGTAGAGCCAACACAGATGGGGGAGATATTAAATGTATTCTTTGCATCTATATTTACTCAGGAGGCAGATACAGAGTCTATAGAATTGAGGCAATATAGCATCAACTTCATGAACCCTGTACAGACTACAGAGGAGGAGGTGTGAGCTACCCTGAGGCAAATCTCCAGGGCCTGACAAAGTGATCCCTTGGACCCTACAGGAGTCAAGTGCAGATATTGCTGGGGCCCTACAAAGATATTTAAAATACTCAGCGACAGGTGAGGTACCAGAGGATTGGAGGACTGCCAATGTTGTTTCACTGTTTTAAAAAAAGGCTCTTTTCAGGAACAATGAAATTATAGGCCTGTGTATCTGAGTTGTTGGAAAGTTATTGGAAGGTATGCTAAGGGATCAGATATTTAAGTATCTGGATAGATATGGACTGATTAAGGATAGTCAGCGTGGCTTTGAGCTGACTATCCTTAATCAGTCCATATCTATTCAAAGACTTAAATATCTGATCCCTTAGCATGTTATGTCTAACTAATCTTAGAGTTTTTCTAGGAAGTTGCCAGGAAAGTGGATGAAGGCAAGGCAGTGGATGTTGTTTACATGGACTTTAGTAAGGAAGTTGGCAAGGACCAGCATGGGAATCTGGTCAAAAAGGATAAGTTGCTCGACATTCAGGATAATACTGTAGATTGGTTTAGACATGGCTTTTGGTCATAAAGGGTTATCTTTCTGACTGGAGGCCTAAGAATGGTATCAGTGCTGGTTCCTTTTATTTTGTTTGTCATCTATATTAATGATCTGGATGACAATGCTGTTAACTGGTATAGCAAATTAGTGGATGAACCAAAGCTTGGGGGTTAGTGAACAGTGAGGAAGGCTATCATAGCTTGCAGAGGAATTTGTGTCAGCTGGAAAAATGGGCTGAAAAACTGCAGATAGAATTTAGTGTGAGATTTTTGTACTAAGGTAGGTCCAGCCACAGTGAATGGTAAGGGACTGAGGAGTGTGGGAGAAAGGGATTTAGGAATACAGGTATATAATTCACTGAAGGTGTCATCAAAGGTAGATAGGGTCTTAAAAAGCTTTTGGCCTTCATAAATCAATGTATTGAGTACAGAAGATGGAATGCTATGTTAAAGTTGTCTGGGACATTAGTGAGGTCTATTTTGGAGTATTGAGGGCAGTTTTGGTCACCTACCCACAGGAAAGATGTAAAAAAGGTTGAAAGAGTGCAAAGAAAATTTGCAAGGACGTTGCTGAGTCTGGGGGACCTGAGTTATTAGGGAAGATTAAATAGGTTAGGACTGTATTCTTCAGAAAGTTGAAGATTGAGAGGTTTGATAGAGGTACACAGAATTATGGGGAGTATATTTAGGGTAAATACAAGCAGTTTATTTCCACTGAGGTTGGGTGAGACTGCAACCACAGGTCATGGCTAAAGGATAAAAGGTAAGAAGTGTAAAGAGAACATGATGGGAAACTTTTTCATTCAGAGGGTCATGAGCTCAATTTTAATTTTTAAGAGAAGTTTGGATAAGTACATGGATAGTAGGGTTGTGGAGGTCATAGGGAGAATGCAGTTTAAATGCATTTGCCAGGACTAGATGGGCCAAAGGGCCTGTTTCTGTGCTGTACTTCTATATGACTCTGACTCTAATTTTATTTGTCCCATCATTGAACTTTTGCCACAAGCTAAGGACTCACCTTCAAGAAATATTCATCTCAGGTTCCCAAAATTTATTGCTCGCTTACTTATTTATCTACCTTTCTATCTCTCTATCTATCTTTTTTTCTTTATGTATTTGCACAGTTTATCACAGTTTACACATTGATCGGTTCTCCCTGCTGTTGGGTGCAGTCTTTCACTGATTCTATTGTGTTTTTTATATTTACTGTGAATGCCTGCAAGAGACTAAATATCAATTGTACATGGTGACATACACATTCATTCATAATACATTTGCTTTGAAGTTTGATCACACCCTGCTCATGGACTGTTTGTGCAACTCTCATCAGGGAGGAGGCTACGTAGCATCCACACCAGGATCTCCAGACTCAAAGACAGTTATTATCTCCAAGCAATAAGGCTGATCAACTCCTCCACCCACGAACTCCAACATTATTATTTCCTGTCAGTCACATGATGTACAGCCTGGTGTCACATTATGGATGTGCAATCAATCTAACTATGAAACTATCTTATGTATATATATTTATTATGTGTTTTTTAATTTTATTATTGTCTTCCCATTCTTTAGTGTTTTTTTGTGTTACATCAGATTTGAAGCAACAGTTATGTCATTCTCCTTACCCTTATGTACAGGAAATGACATTAAACTATCTTGAAATGTTCGTCACACTTTGAATAAAGAACCGACTAGGATTTGTAGTGAATAAACTTAAATTTAATTTCAATCAATATCTTCCTGTCCAATTGTCTTGATTCACTCTGAACTCTGAGTTCATTTTAATCATGATATTGATTCTTCCTTATGCTCAGTAAGGTACTCCTTTCTAAGTATGCATTCATACGGCTCTTTCGTGGTTACTTTGTTTCGTAATAGGAGCTGCCTTGTTCTGTCCATCTGCACCCAGTCCCATGCTATTGCATTCATTCTAAAATGTTACAATCACAACTGTGTAAAATGTGTGGTTTTACATTAAAAAGACTGGCATTTCACTGTTTTCAGATTGCAGGTCAAAATTTTGTTGGTTTCTTTAATGGTCTATAAAGGCAACCGCAGCAGTGCAATTGAGAAATTTATATATTTAGTTGTAGCTCAATTCTGAATCTTTGGTGCTCATTCATTTCCATTCTCATGGAAATGCACACATTCCTCTTCTTCCCCATAAATACATTTTTTAAAAAATCTTACATTTAGCCATCCAATGCATAACATGATAATCTAAAATGTTAAATAATATCACCTGATATTCAAAACCTAAATTTAAACATTCCACCGATTTATAATTTATTCCTACACCCAGTTCAATTATGTTAATGAGAAATAAATAAGCAGCTCTGTTATATTTAGAGCACCTCCCTTCTAGTTTGTGGGTAATTCCAGTTTGAACCCATCCCTCTGCCCAGTTTAATATCAGCAGTGTCTCACTTCGTAGCACTCTCATCTCTAAATCAGAAAATTATGTACATGGAGATTGCATGCAAACTCTGGTCTGATAGTTTTCATTAGTTTTTAGAGTGTGCTCGATGCTTCTACACAGATGAGACTGGGGCCCTCTCAGGTGGATCACTTGGTGAGTGTTATATGGAGATCTGGACCATTCTCTGCAATTCATTATCAGATATTTATACTTCAACTGTTTACCTAATCAAGGGATTTTACTTTTAGCCAGTTGGCAGTCAAGGTTCTTGTATTGCTACATGACTTCATCTAAGAATTACTTCACTGTTTGTGAAGGCTTGAATTTGTGAGAGGGACTGCAGAAGTATTTAAGGAAAGTTAATGACAAAAGGATTCAAAGGTTCGAAGGTTCAGTAAGGCATTTGATAAGGTTCCCATGCAAGGCTCCTTCAGAGAGTAAGGAGGCATGGTATCCAAGGAGACCTTGCTTTGTGGATCCAAAATTGGCTTAGAAGGCCATAGAAGGCAAAATGTGGTTGTAGATGGTTCGTATTCTGCATGGTGGCTGGAAACCAGTGGTTACAGAGATCTGTTCTGGAACCCATCCTCTTTATGATTTTTATAAATGACCTAGATGAAGAAGTAGAAGGGTGGGTTAGTAAGTTTGCTGATGACACAAAGGTTAGGGGTGTTGTGGATAGACTGGAGGTTTGTCAGAAGTTACAAAGGGACATTGATAAGATGCAGAACTGGGCTGAGAAGTGGCAGATGGACTTCAATCCAGATAAGTATGAAGTGGTTCATCTTGGTAGGTCCAATTTGAAGACAGAATACAACTTAAATTGTAAGACTCTTGGCAGTGTGGAGGATCTGAGAGATCTTGGGGTCCATGTTGATAGGACACTCGAAGCTGCTGTACAAGTTGACAGTGTTGTAAAGAAGATGTATGGTAATTTTTGGCATTCATCAATTGTGGGATTGAGTTCAAGAGCCATGAGGTAATGTTACAGCTATATAAGACCTTGGTCAGACCCCACTTGGAGTACTGTGTTCAGTTCCGGTCAACTCACTACAGGAAGGATGTGGATACTATAGAGAGAGTACAGAGGAGGTTTACAAGGATGTTGCCTGGATCAGAGGGCATACCTTATGAGAATAGGTTGTGTGAACTTGAAGATGAGAGGTAACCTGATCAAGGTGTATAAGATGATGAGGAGCATTGATCGTGTAGATAGCCAGAGGCTTTTTCCCAGGGCTGAAATGGCTAACATGAGTGGGCATAGTTTTAAAGAGCTTGGAAGTAGGTACAGAGGGGATGTCAGGGGTAAGTTTTTGCACAGAGAGTATGTTGAATGCATTGTCAGCAGCGGTGGTGGAAGTGGATACAATAGGGTCTTTTAAAAACTCTTAGATAGGTATATGGAGCTTAGAAAAATAGAGGGCTATGCACTATGGAAATTCTAGGCATTTTCTAGAGTAGGTTACATGATCGGCACAACATTGTGGGCTAAAGAGCCTGTAATGTGCTGTAGATTTCTATGTTCTATATTGATTTATTACCAAGGCATGTATCCATATACAACTCCAAAATTTGTTCTCTCCAGGTATCCATGAAATGAAGAAAGGACATGAAAATCACTCAGAAAGAAACACCAAAACCACCCCATCTGCACAAAAAGAACAGTATCTCAAGCAGCAACCACCTAAACTCTCTCTCCCCGCACAAAACATTGACCCAAAAAAAGTAACCCTTCCCCCGCACAAAAAAAAAACTAAAAGAACACAACAGAACATCAAACCCCAAACACTCTCTCGTCGCACAACAAAATGGAAAAGGAACAGGTGATTTTTTTTTTTAAAAAACAGAATTTAAAAGCCGTAAGTCCACAGCATGAACATAATAGTCCAATCCACAAACACAGAACCACGATACTATCCTCCTATGTCACCAACATTCAGCAAAAGTGAGAGACAACACGAGGCAGAGGCCTTACCACCTGGCACAGTGTGCCACACGGAGACAGGCTGCTCACAGAATCCTTCTCGGCAGTGATGGAAAGGAAGGCAGTCAGTGCTGAATTCTCCCTTGCCTTCCACGTTTGCCTGGATGTCTCAATCTTCCTTGATGCTTTGATTGACGATTAATGGATCCTTTAATTGGTGAAGTAGAGTTAAATGACAGCTTGTGCCCCACCTCAAAGATTCTTGGCATCAAGGCTTTCAAGAGTGAGTACAACAATGACTTGGAGATCAGGTACATAAACACAAGAGATTCTGCAGATGCTGGAAATCCAGAGTAACACACACACAATGCTGGAGGAACTCAGCAGGTCAAGCAGCATCTATTGAGAGGAATAAACAGCCAAGACCATTCATCACTACACACTTGCTTCCCAGAATCTTCTCGGGGACAGCAAGGCATTGCATCACTCGATCAATCTCCAAACTATAAATCACAGGACCTAGCTGTCCCAGAAACATACTTAAGGTGAAAAACAGACATGAAAGAAATAAAAAAGATATTTTCATGGGCTATCTGGAAGGTATCAACTGAGGGAGCATTGTATGCTGGCGCAATTTTGACTGGGATTTTGCTAAACTTGAATAAACCTTGCAATTATCTCAGATATTTTCCGTGTAAGGTACTTTGGTTAAGAGTCACTAAAGACTGTTACAAATTTCTATAGGTGTATGATGGAAAACATTCTACCTGACTGCGCCACAGCTTGATATAGAGGTTTCTATATGCAGGATTGAAAGAGCTCTATCACTGGCAAAGCTCTTCCCATAATCAAGGACATCTTTAAGAGACAGGCAGTGCCTCAAGAAGCGGCATCCATTACTAGGGGCTCTCACCATTCGGGACATGTTACTATCATTGGGGAAGAAGTATGGGAATCTGAAGACCCACCATTCCAATATTGCTTCTTCTCCTCCACCATCAGACTTCTGAGCAGTTCATGAAACCATGAACACTATGTGGTTATTCATTTTCTTGCACTGTGTATTTTTGTAATTTATAGATTTTTATGTCCTTGAACTGTACTGCCGCTGTGAAAACAATAAATTTTACATCATACATCAGTGATAATAAATCTGATTCTGATTATTTGCTCATGATAAGCCCTGCAGTATATTTTGGGATAAAAAGCTTTTCATTTAATGCAATAGACTTGATCGTTTAAAAAAAATTGGCTCAACTTTTTCTGCAAGTTGCCCATTGCTATGTCCCATGAATTGCACAAATGAAAGAGGAAATTACAGGTTAAATAGCTAGAGCTGTCACATGTGATGCCCATATATTCTGAAATGAATAACGCAGTTCTGTCCCAACTGATAAAGTGACAATGTTTCTAGCTTCTCTTCATTTACCACACTGCCACCAATTGTATTGAAAAATAATAACGTTAGTGGTCTGAGAGCAGCATGTTTTAAGGGTGTTGATTAAAAATACAAAATTACAAATATAGTATTACAACAGTTGGTCAGAGGCCAGAGAACAGGTGTAACACATTTGTGGAACCTTTATGTTCTATTTTATTACATGGAAACAGTTAGTTTGATTCACATGCAAAATCTGTGATGGAACATTAAAGGAGTTCACTTGCTTAAATTTGTATCAAAAAACATCTTTAAAACTCTAAATTCTTCCTGATTTGACGTGCTTATGGAATCACTGTGAGGATCTGTGGCAGTCTTTGCGATTCACTCCCATCTTTGTTGTAGTATATTTCATAAACACAAGAGATTCTGCAGATGCTGGAAATTTTGAGCTAGTTCTGTGTGAACATATTTTATATATGTGGTGGAATGGTTTAATAATGAGATCATGGTGAGTGGTTGTATTCGCCAATCTCACTAATGAGAAAACAATTTAAACTTGTAGAATTTTAAATGAATATATGTTTGACTGCTTTATCGTTGGTCTTGGTTTAACTGATTTCCTCTTGTCTCTGGAATGATTAGCAGTGAGTCTAATGCCAAGTATAAAGACGAACATATCCAGCCTAACCCTTTTATTGCAGTAGTTAGGGAGATAGATGCCATTGTTCTGATGAAGTTTCAAAGAGGGCTGTCTGCTCAAGAAAATGTAGCAGAGTTTCTGATTATTTCTGCTATCCATTTATTAAAAATTTATTAGCAATGGAGGACAAGCTACAGCAACTATAATTCTAGTTTTCAAAAGAAGATGGTGCAGATCTTAAGTACAATAGACTGATTAGTTTAACAGTAGTAGGAGGAAAGATATTGTGTCTTTTGTAAAAATGTGAGGTAACCAAAGTCTTAGAGAACAAAGCTGAGTTGACATGGACTTATAGAATAAATATCAGTGTCGTAAATGAGCACGCAGCACTGATCTTTGCTGAACAGAATATGAAAAGTGATTTGACTACAATAATGAATAATGCCACTTCATGAATTTGACAGGGGATATCCAGTTGTGAGTTACCTTGCAGCAATGACAAACTTTCCAAGTCAGGCCTGTGCCTCATGACTTGCTAACTTGTTTCTGAGCCATGTCATTGGATGAATGCTCTCAGAACAACAGGGTTCTCATTATGATACCTTTGCTGCTTGCAGTGTAATTAGAAAGGAGGGGTCATCCCAAACAGGTCCCAGACAAGGACCTGCCATTATTTTAGGTAGATTCTCTTCAGATCTCCTAAGTAACTAATTAAAATAGAGGCAAGGCCCAAAAGCATGTTTTCTGAAACTGATCTTTTATCCTTACTCACTGTAAGGCTGCAATAACTCGACATATTATTCTCTAAGTTCACACTGCATAAAGCAAGGAAATCAGAAACAACACAAAGTGCTGGAAAAACTCAGCAGGCCAGGCAGCATCTATTGAAAAGAGTAAACAATCGACGTTTCAGGCCAAGTAACTTCTGCACTTTTTGTTAGTAAAAATGCAATATCATTTCAAATCACAGGTCAAGAAATAGAAATAGATACTGTTTTTTTTTAATATTCTGTGGAAATGGGGACCAGGCCAAAGCTGACATTTTATGTCAAGTGGACTAATGTAAAATAACCACAATCAAGGGAAAACCTGCAGGTGCTGGAAATCCAATCCCCACACACAAAACACTGGGGGAGCTCAGCAGGCCAGGTGGCATCAATGGAAAAGAGTAAACAGTCTACATTTCAGGCCGAGACCCTTCGTCAGTTTAATGTGAAGTAGTAGTCTACAGTAAGTTGCTCACTGATCATTGTAAGTGGTTGCATTGATAGATACCTCGAGCCTGTGACATATCAGGTTGTACCTGAAGCTGTAGGTTGGATACAAATCAAACACTAGGCAAGGATAGGAAAGATGCCCTTTGTACATTGCAAAATATGGCAGTGTAGTGTTATTAGATAACAATGCAACATTACATCTGTTCAACAGATTAGCAGGTGGCTCCATCATAACCGTAGCAATCAAATTTTCTTTATAACTGTAGTCATCTCCTTGGTTAACTCTCTAGATAATCCTTCCGTTAATCAGAAAGGAGGAGCTGTAAGTGTTAAGCATGATGTTATTTTGTCTCTCGGATAATGATGCATCCCATTATTATATTTATTTCCTACCAATACCCTTGCAACTGTGGGATTACTAACACTGTGTACACATTGTTCAAAGTGAACCTACTGATTATCTGCCATTGGGCTATTGATGCCCATGGATGCAGACCTTGTTGATCATCGTTCCTTACAGCAGAGATCCACATTGGTGGCTCATCATGCCTACATTGGGCTGAAAGTTCCTGGTTGACATTTTCCTGTGCTTAACTCTTCCTTATTTGCAACAAACAGATACAGCAGCACTGTGATGAGATTATTGGGTTAGTATCTGGACAGCTACTGATCCAGAGTCAGGAGTTTGGATCCAACTGCAGGAAGTGAGGAATTTAGTTCAAATAATTGAATAAATCTGGAATTAAAAGCCATCAGTCGTAGTGACCATGAAGAATGTAAATAACAGAACAGAAATAAGCTCTCTGTCTCTCAATGCCTGCTCTGCCATTTGATAAAAGTGTGGCTAACCCAATCTTGCCTCAACTCCACTTATTTCTCTAATCTCCAAAATACTTGCCTCCCATACACTGCACTTCAAAAACTCTGTCTCTCAACCTTGCATGTGTCATTGAGCCTTCACTGCTTTTTCTCATACATATTCTTCCTATATTCCTTTTCATACCCTTTGCATCTTCCACACCACATGGTTACCCACCCATCTTCATAGCATTGACAAATTTGTCTACAATACACCTTGTTTGTTCATCTAAGTCATTAAATAGTCGAGGCCCAGTATGGATCCCTGTGGTGGCCCATTAGATGAGCTGTTGTGAAGTCATAAAATCTACCCTGTTCACAACCATCTTTAAGAAAAAGCACTCTGTTGTCCCTGCAAAGGTCTATCACTCACCTCCAAACATAGAAACATAGAAAATAGGTGCAGGAGTAGGCCGTTCGGCCCTTCGAACCTGCACCACCATTCAGTGTGATCATGGCTGATCATCCAACTCAGAACCCTGTACCTGCTTTCTCTCCATACCCCCTGATCCCTTTAGCCACAAGGGCCATATCTAACTTCCTCTTAAATATAGCCAATGAACCGGCCTCAACTGTTTCCTGTGGCAGAGAATTCCACAGATTCACCACTCTCTGTGTGAAGAAGTTTTTCCTCATCTCAGTCCTAAAAGGCTTCCCCTTTATCCTTAAACTGTGACCCTCGTTCTGGACTTCCTCAACATCGGAAACAATCTTCCTGCATCTAGCCTGTCCAATCCCTTTAGAATTTTATACGTTTCAATAAGATCACCCCTCAATCTTATAAATTCCAGTGAGTATAAGCCTAGTCGATCCAGTCTTTTTAAGACTCTCCTTCAAGGGCCATAACTATCCTTATCTATAGCTGTCCTGAAAGTTAAGGAACTGTTCCCTAACTGTTCACCCACTGAAAGATCAGTCATTTGCCCAGGCTCATTACCCAACACCCGGTTTAGTACAGCTCCTCCTCTCATTAGACCGTCTACATATTGATTGAAGTAACTCTCCTGAATACACATAACAAATTCTACCTCATGTAAACCCCTTGCATTAAGAAGGTCCCAGCTACTATCGTGCATGCTTCCACCACCACTTCTGGCAGTGCATTCAGGGTACCCACCATTCTCTGGATTAAAAAATTGTCCCATACACCTCCTTTGAACTTCCTCCCTCTGACCTTAAATATATGCCTTCTAGTGTTAGATATACCATCCTGAGAGAAAGATAATGGCTGTCTACTTGATCTATATCCCTCCACATCTGGTAAACTTCTATCAGCTCTCTCCTTTAGCTCCACCACTCCAGAGAAAACAAACCATGTTGTATGCCCCTCCTCATAGAACATGGCTTCTAATTCAGGCAACATTCTTCTAAACCTTTTCTTCAGCCCCTCTAAAACCTTCATATTTTTCATTTAATAGGGCAACCAGAATTGAATGAAAAACATCAAATACAGCTTAACCAGAATTTTATAAAGTTGCAACATAATTTCCTAACTCTTGAACTAGGTGCTTGGCTGATAAAGGAATGCATGCCATATGCTTTCTTTACTGCTTTATCAACATGAGCTTCAATTTTCAGGAGCTATAGATTTGGACCCCAAGATCCCTCTGTACATAACATTGTTAAGGGTCCTGCAACTAATTCAGTCCTGACCCTTTACGTTTGATATTCCTAAGTGCAATGCACCAATTTTGCCAAAATTAAACTCCATCTGCCACTTCTCCACCCAAATCTACAAATGATCTATGTCCCTCAGCATCCTTTGGCAATCATATACACTATCCAAAATATCACTGATCTGTGAACTTGTCTGTGAACTTACTAACCCACCCATCTATTTTCTTCTCTGAGTTTCAGTACAGATTCCTGTAGAACACCAATACTCATGAGCCTTCAGCCAGAATAAATCATTTTGACCATATCCCCTTTATTCTATGGGTAAGCCATCTCTAAATCTATACATTCAAGTCACCATGCATCTCGGTCTTCTGGATAAGCCTACCATGTAGGACCATGCTAAGCACCTTACTAAGGTCCATGTAGACAATATCTACAGCTCTATGCTCATCAACTATCTTAGTCACCTTCTCAAAACAACTCAGTCAAGTTCATAAGACATGACTTGACATGCACGGAAACATGCTGACTGTCTCTAATTAAGCCATGGCTCTCAAAATGCTCATAAATCCTATCCCTAAGAATCCCCTCCAACAACTTTCCTACCACTCACGTGAAGGTCATATTATCCCCAGTGTCCCTATTTCCTTTCTAGAACAATGGAAAAACTTTAGCTACTCGCCAGCCCTCAAGGATCTCACCTGTAGCTAGAGAGGACACAAAGATCTTAGTCAAGGCCCCACCAATCTCATCTCTTGCCTCTCTCAATAACATGGGGTATTATGAAATTCTGTGAAAATTCTATGTCCTTCTTACTTTCAACCCTCCTCCTTGTTATTTTCTGTAACTCCAGACACTAATCAGAAGACAAACATAGGAACGTGCCTACTTAATTGTTCTTTCGTGAGGCACTCACATATCACGTGGTGGCATAATGATGTATGCCATTCACGTAATTTTGCATATAACCTGTAATGAATTGTGTCAACAATCAAAGAATGCTTAATCAAACAATATATTTAAATATTACTGAAATATTAAATATTAAATGCACTACCTGCTTAGTGATAAAGTCAGACTCAATATAGAATGCATCTCAACTCAGATATGTAACATATTGCTCTCCAGAAATGTCTTGCCTGACGGGTGGAGGGTCACTCTGCTTGGCAAGTGAGACTTGTGACTGTGAAACAATTTCAGGTTCTGGGGCCTCCTCCTTGGTAGTGATTGTAGGAGTTAACTCTGGGACTGCAGTAAGTGTTTCTGACAGCTCGGGACACCTTTCTTCTTGATGCACCATCAATAACTCTCGGAGACATGAGGCGAGATATAGGCTTTTATTGGCTGGAAGAAAGAACAAGCAGCAATTGACCACCACACTACATCCTGGAGACTGAGACCGGGGCTCAGGCCCCAATTGCCTTTATACCGGGGTCTGTGGGAGGAGCCACAGGAGCAGTCAGCGGGGGGCATGTCCAGACAGATATGTGTAGTTCACCACACTTCTCTACTCAGGACTCTGCTCAACTGGTCAATGTGTTGCCTCCAAATAACATCAGATGCAAACACCATTGTGTAGGAGAGTAGTCCAGTTCTATCCTTAATCTTTCCAAGTAACCACTTTTGACCATGTCTGTAGTCTCTCACCAAACAATGGCTCTTAGCTGATTGCTAGGTTCAGGAGCAATAAGGAACAGATAATTTAAGTTGGTCCTTGCAATAAAATATGTATCTAATGAAGGTCTAAAAATGGCTTAGAGAGGGATATACAATTTCAGAGTTCATAACAGGCAATATATCAATAAGATTGAAAGAGCACATAGAAAATTTGCAAGTACATTGACAGGACCTGAGTTGAAGGTTGAATAGATTAGGACTTTATTTCCTGGAGTGCAGGAGAGTGGGGGAGATGAGGTATAGAGAATTGAGAGATATTGACAGTGTGAATGAAGGCTCCTCAGGTTCTTCTCCTAGAAGAATCTTCTCATTGATTATTCTCCTCAGGCTGAGTGAGAATAGAACTAGAAGTCATAGGTTTAGGGTGAAACTGAAATATTTAAGGGGAATATGTGGGGGAGGTTATTCACACAGAGGGTGGTGCAAGTGTGGAATGAGCTTCTAGAAGAAGTGGTAGATATGGGTCCATATGTACATTTAAGAGCAGTTTGGATAGGTACATGGTTAAGAGGAGTTTGGAGGGCTATAGTCGGAATGCAGGTAGATGGGACTAGGCAAAGGCCAAGCCAGCATGGACTAGATGGGCTGAAGGGTTTGATTCTGTGTTCAGTGCTCTATGGTTCTATGACTATTAAGTTTTGTGAAATATCTATGATACTTCCACTTCCCATCACACTTTGAACCCGACATTAAAATAAAACATCTTAGACCTTAACATTTGTCTTTATTCTCTTCATTTAAATCCCCTTACTGCCAATGGAGACCTCTCATTCATACTAAAGACTGGATTTATTAGTCTATTTATAATATAGGTCAAAAATAGTAACACTTTTTAACCAAAGAATTTCAAATGGGCTTTAGGAAAGGATAACTTCGAATGAATGAGAAATAATTGCTTTTGGTAATCTCCTATAAATCACCATTGATGACATTTCATCAGACTTCTGATGTTAAAAATAATTGTTTTATATTAATCAAGATTGCAAATAGAGCTGCAGATACAATTTGTAAATACAATTTACAATTTCAACAGAGGTGTAATTTTCCTTGTACTCTAATTCTTGTCAGGCTTGTAAAGTGGAAAGATTAATCTGGTTCAGGTCAGCTTTAGTTTCAGTAAATTAATGAAGTCTCTTGCATATGGTTAAAAGAACCCTAGTTTTCCTTTAACCTCTGCACGCTGTTATAGGTTACAATGCCCTCTAAAGGTTAAATTGAAAAGTGCAGTTTCAAAGA